>NW_028301625.1:27500000-28125000 GCF_987345545.1 Pholcus phalangioides
TACTGTACACCAGTGTTTCCCAACCTTTTTGATGTTTCAGACCCCGTGCAGTTAAGGTCAATGCAACGCGGGCCCTTGTAACAACGGTCAATGCTTCTCGGACCCCCTGTGGCGAAAGTCAATTTCGAGTTTCCTCTCATCCCCATAAAATCCGAAATTTATTGTTTTTTACAGTTTACATGTAATAAGACATTGAAGTGGCAAATTACGATTTTACAGCGCTAAATGTGACATTCAAGTAATGGTAGTAAATGAAAATTACCCCCCGGATCCCCAGGGGTCCACGGACTACAGGTTGAATAACACTGCTGTACATGTTGTAGGAATTAAGAGTTCACTATACGACAGTGTGTTTTCCGTCACCCACAAACACTTGGTAAAGTCAAGAAGCTTGATGAATGACTTTTGAAGTGCTTCATGAATAGAATATGGAGTGTCGTCTGGTAGTTTACTCTTCTCCACTGTCTCAGAACAGAAGAGCCACGTTTTTGAACAAAGTTGCGACTGTGATAGAAAATAGATGTTGCACGATAATTGCCGCTGATCTGCACAATGACTACATGCCGATGAGCACTAAAACACGCGTCGAAAAACCAGTCCCGCTTTTTCCGAAAAATATGATGACGATTGCTTGGTGATGTGCAGCTGATATTACTCACCATCGTTCTTGAAATGAGGTGATTCCATTGATGCAGAGAAATACTGCATCAGCTGGGTACAGTGCTTTCAAAACCAAGAGTAACACGGTCTCTCCTCTCTCTCGATTTCTTTTTCTTTTGTGGGTTCATCTCCTTGGCATTGTGTACTTAATTCCTATTGAAATCTCTGGGGACCACACTTCCAAAATTAGTGTCAATAATCTGCTTCCAAATGTGTTTTGATATAGTGTTTTAACTCACCTTTCATATTCGACTACTCATTAGATGACGAAAAATGCCTGTTTAGGTGTGTTCTTTTAGCCCTTGAAGTTTGTCTCATGAATTCTAAATCATCCTGTATAAGGCTAATAGAATCGGTGAAGCAAATGAACCGAGAGAAACACCTCCTTCAGGCATACTTCATTTCATTCATCTCGGACGAGATGAATCATACTAGTCAAAAATATGACTTACCTTCTGTGCTTTACGTTTATCTGCTCGCTGACTCTGATGATAAATCCTCGAGAAGTTTGATACGATGACCGGCACTGGCAATGCAATGACAAGCACGCCACTTAAAGAGCATATACCACCCACAATTTTGCCTGCTGGAGTATCTGGTACCATGTCTCCATACCTATCAATACAAAAATAAATTTTGATATTCTTATAAATATATATTATACAAAGATTTTCGACTCATCTTCTCGATCATCTGAAACAAGGAATCTATTACTCTCAGTGAATGTGGATATAATTCAGTTTTTAAACCGAAACTAAAAGAAATTGAGACCAAACTGAAACGTGGAAGACGTATGTGCACATCTGTTTTATTTTAAGGCCGGGATTACACCATAAAAAGATTTGATAAAAGATGTTTTGTTAAAAAACTTGAAAAAAAGACCAACCAATAATCCTGTTGGTTACATTTGCTCGAATGCAATCGATACGTTTATTGGTTGCATTTTTAAGTTTTATGAAAGAACTTTTATATATCGAACTTTTCCAAACTTTCGACCTAATAGAAATTTCAAATAAATACTATTAAAATATAAATTTTTTGAAAATTCTTCTAGTATTTGCGTGGCTATCAATAGATACTTTCTACTTCGTTACATTTCTGAAACCACGAAATATTTATTTTGCTGCTATGACAGTCGAGCCCAGGTATAACGAAATCACACGGGAACGTAAAAAACATTCGTAATATATTCGATATTCTTTAGAACCGATACATGATAAATGCTCGAGTTTAATGAGAGAAATATACTCGAAGCAGCGTTTCTCAACTTATGATCCGTGGACTAGAGATAATCCTCAGACAGAATTGAGAATTTAATTATAATTAAAATGAAAATTATTCACGTGCGTCATAAATAAGTTATTAACGATATTCACATAGGATTGAATAAAATATAAGACCCATATACTGTAAACCAGTAGTTCTCAAAGTTCGCATCTCGGCTCTTAGAGGTGTCGATATTGGTGTGTGCTTGTTAACAGTGCTTTGAAGTGATGCTTTAATAGAGTAATCTGAGGAACCGTATATAAACGTTGACAGAAGCACGGGAGCAGTGGGTGACAGAAACTTAAAGAACCACTACTGTAAATGGTCAGTCGCGCGCGCGAACTGTTACAAATATTTCAATTAATTAAGGTAAGGTGACTTTATTACCCTAGTACAGGGGTTTCCAACGTAAAAGCTTTCGTAGAACCCTGGATGGGTATGGGCTATTCTGCGGAACCTTTGATGGCAATGTTTCTTAAAGTGTGCGTCGTGACTCCCAGGGGTGTCGGCAACCTTTGTCAGGGGCGTCCAGTCGCTGCCCTGTCGGCCTTGTTGTGGGGGTTTATATTCATGGCCTCTCAACATTATGGGTGACCCATGATGGGATTTCTGGGCGAAGTGACAAAGTGATGTTCTGTGGCCCCCATACTTTGCTGAGTAACAGCTTATATATTTACATACTTGCATTCGAAAATCTACTCGGGGGTGGGAGAAAAAACTACTGTAATTACCGTTTTCTCTGTTGTTTGGTCATTTGATCATTTTTTTCGCACCACGGTCATTTTCTGCACACGAGGGCTAATGTTTTTTACACCGGGACCTACAATTCATTGCTGATTCCGAATGGCAGGCTTATTTTAAATTTTATGGCATAGAGGGGTTGGTGCGCTAACCCCTCGATCGGTGACTCCCTGCGGTAGCAATTTTTTTACTGCGGTCACGTCACCGTTTTTTTGTCGTACCCCTGTGTCAGGAACTTTTTCTGACAAGGACGAACCGAACATCGAAGAACACCTTTAAACACCCTTTGGTATGTTAGGCGAGTATCTTATCGACCTGGGCTACCGCGCCCTTGTTTGATCATTCGAATTGGTCAGAATTTGTTAAAATATCTACCACTTTTTCGTCAAAATGCAAAATAAAGAACAGCATCAGTAACAAGAATTTTTTTTTATTTGCAAGCTCTCCGGATTCCAAAATTTTTTAGGGATCCACGAGGTTTGGTTCCGCGGAACATCGGTTGGAAATCTATGCCTTAGACTCATCGTGAGTGAAAACAAAACCCGGTTTTCTGTGCAATGTGACGTCTAATCGTTGAAAAAAATGGCATAGGGGACATTATTGGCTGCAGGGATAACACTGACATTACACTGCACATCAATGGTAGATGATGAGTCGGCCTGGGTTTCCAGTGGCTATTGTATTCAGCCACCTCGCTGGGCAATTTGCCTGTTGTAGCCTTTGTATTTAAAAAAGTGGTTATAGTGCCGGATTCGTGATGCGAGGATCCGGGTTCGAACCCCACAATGGTGGTCGGCTGAAGTTGGTTTTCTGTGGTTCCCAACTTCAAGGCGCAAATGCGAGCCGATCTCCCCGTTAAAAAGTCTCGCCACAGAGAGCAACAGTCCTACAACGGTAAATCATTCAACCATAACACTTCACTCATAGTTAGTAAAACTGGGGGCAGATGACAGCACTACACATAACAAGCATTACACAGGAACAAACTTTACGCCAGGTTGCA
This sequence comes from Pholcus phalangioides, assembly GCF_987345545.1. Classification (NCBI taxonomy): domain Eukaryota; kingdom Metazoa; phylum Arthropoda; class Arachnida; order Araneae; family Pholcidae; genus Pholcus; species Pholcus phalangioides. The sequence goes on from NW_028301625.1 coordinate 27,503,671, forward strand.
CTACACGTACACGCACATTCCCGCATGTACCGATTCGTTGGGGGGTTCCGCGGGGTGGGGGGGGGGTGCATGTGTGGTGTAGCAGTAGTAGGTAGGGGCTCGGGGATCCATGATGTTCTTAAGTCAGCCACCTCGTTGGGCAATTTGCCTGTTGTGGCGTTGTATTTGTATTTGTATTTGTATCCTGAGCTTTACAAAAACTGGGATAAACAAAACTGCGGTTATATGTCGATCCCTCTTTATTCGAGCGGTTGTGGGAATCACCAGAACCAGCGCTATCTGTAGCTAGAGATCGTCATCTAGCCATAGATGGTACTGACTTGACATATCCATAGTCTTTCTCGGAATAGTACGATAGTGCTTCATAATCTAATTTTGTTTCTGAAAGCGAATTTCTGATTTTATGGAATTCAATCCGATAAAAAAATTCCATTCTTGTCAAAAACTTCGTTATATCCGATAGTCATAAACAAGGTCCGCATGTTGTTGCCCTGAAAAATCTTCAAAAATGACTTTAAAAAAATGCCCTAAAAATTTGGAAAAATGCCATCAAAATAATAAAAAAAATGTTCTCTATGTTTGAATGACGAAAGAAAAAGTTTTGACAGAGCATCCAAAATCATGTGTAAATTTTTTTTCTCGAGTTTTTTTTTTTCTCTTTCGTTCAGATTTTATCAAAAATAACAATTTTTCTAATAAACGAGTTATAATTTATGTATCGGTTAGGAACACTGCTGTTATGGACCCCGCAAGGGTGGGGCTGACAGGTCTCCGGCTTGGGGGGGGGAGCCTGAGAAAATCTTATCATTTTTTGTTTTTTCACAAGAAATTCACTATTGAGAGGTCCGTGAAGAATCCAACTGGAGGGCCCTTTTGCTAGATGTAAGGGCCATGACTGGCGTACTGGGAGAGGGGAAATAGGGTTTTTTGCAGTAAAAAACCAAAAAATGAACCCCCCGAGAAAATCCTATGTATGTCTATGGTTAGGAAGCCAAAACATCATCTTTTATTTTATTTTCCGAGAAATTCAAAAATATTTTTTCATAAGTGCTCAACACAATAAGTATTCATGTAATTTTTCAATCTTTTCTATTGTCAAAAAATTTAAAAAATAAAAAAATATCGTGAAAAGGCCAAAAATAACCCAAAAGTAAAAAAAAACGCTTTCACAGTGAAAAATGCAGAAAAATGCCAAAGATACAAAAAAACGTAATTGCTATCAACATCCGGGTCCCGGTCATAAATATGGCAATTCGCTATAAGCTATATTTTTCGCATTATTTCGATATTGCAAGAAAGCATTTGTTATAATCGATAATTCGTAATATTCGATTTCGTTACAAACGGGCTCGACTGTATGTAATACCTAAATAAGCAAGTTTTGAAGTAATCACGGTGGGGTTTTAGTAAAAAAACATTTCCGAGAGCTCAATGCTATTCCTGGTCTCAAAATTTTGCCTTTCTTTTCAGCGTATTATGTTGTTACTATGGGAGCACCATGTTTGATGATATTCATGTGCAGTCAGTGGAGCGTCGAGACTTTCCGGTCCAGTTATATCCTCATCGTTCCGTATTAGATGAGGTGCTTCTTGTTCTTATCGAAGTCATCTTTGGAAGCGCAAGCGGAAGACATATCTTTCAAAAGACGAAGGCATGTCACTCGGAAAAAAAAAAGATATTCTACTTCTTCAAAAACCAGCTCTTTTATTCAGCAAAATCTACGTCCAAAATAAATAAACCAAAAATTTTCCGTACATGCCAATAACGTTACTTTCCCGGTGCAGTCTGAAAGGATTCATTTCGCATTCATGGTGAGATGAGACAGTTTTATGTGTGTGTATGGTTATTTCAACATGGTTTTAAATTGAAAAGTCTTTATTACTCCCACGCTAACTCAAAAAGTACGCAAGAAAAGATATTTTCGCAGAAAAGATTAAAGCATTAAAAAGATGAGACTGTGATTCGAAATTTAAAATTATAGACATTTAATAACTTCGACGTTTTCCATCATTATCATTGACATTAGCGAGCGAATTAGCTTCTATGAAATTCCTCAGGGTTAATTGGATTCTGAAACACCTTTTTTTTCTGTTCCTTTGCATTAGTTGCACAGCGCACGTGCCAAAAAGCCTGTTGCCAACCATTCAAACCTTACACCGAACGGATTAGTTCTTATCAAATTAAAGGCTACCGCTACGACCACGACGTTCGAACTGAAGCTTTTCTTGAGAATAGTCAATTACAAGAGAGAAGTACAGAAGTATATTGCGGTAAACAAACGATCACTGTTCATTTACCACCAGTGCATACATGTAGATGCATTGGCATTTTTCCAGAGAAAGTAGACCTTACCCCGATTTTCACGTAGCAGCTTGGTAAAGGCGTAGAATTTCTGAAGTTGGGCCACATTGAACTCCATTATATGAAGTAGCGCATTTTTTAACATCTAAACGTTACAATATTAATATTTTTTGGGTTTATTGACCTATGATAAACACAATTACACGGAAAATGATACAAATATCCGGCGCATAGAAGTATTCGTTTGGCGAGACCACAGGTAATCAATGATTGCTTAACTCCGTGCTCATAATACCGATCTGTGGAATTTAAGCTTTGAACGCACAGATCAAGTTTTTGGATTTTCTGAACCATAATGGGGGCGTAGGAAAACTGTTTTGGGCCATACCTAACCCTTTTAGGACAACAAGGATTTATGGAGTAACATAAAGTTTTAGGTGTTGAAACGAGTTCATTTGAGTATACATTTAACATAAAACATCATAAATTGCAAAAAAAAATTTTTTTTTTTTGGGATTTAATTTGCAACTTTTTTGATAGATGTCGCTAATTCTTGTTTTCCAATAATGAAACAATCACAAATTTTCACCAGAAAGGGGGGGGGAATTATATATTTGATAGAAAATAATAAAAAAATCATCTTCGATCATGCGTTTAATCAATATTTTACATTGGGACACACGTGTCTCTCGGTCTTCAAAGGGTTAAAACACAAACGATAACTCGTGTGAATATTTTATAAAGCCCAACCTACCATTTTTCAAACCAATAAAAAAATTCACGATCACTTTTTTCCCAGCCTTTGAGGCAAAAATCTTGAAACCTATCCCAAACAGTATTAAACATTATTATTAAATTATTTGTGTTACTTTAAAATTGCTCGTTGGGCCGATAGCATGCTTGTCTGAAGCCTCATGTGACTAGTGGGTTGGACCAGGACCTCCTAGAGATAGAAGGCCTCTGCACTGTGTGCCATAAAGGTCATTCAGACTACCTAGCAAGTTTGCCACATTTTGAAACACAGCATCCTATTTCGTTTCTTCTTATTTTGGCGTAGAATCTTCCTGATTGGCTCACAAATACCGCATAGTGATTGGATGTGGGGCATAGAAATCGCCAATTCTGAGCTCGATCATTTCTTTTCCTCACAACGATGATACTGGCACGAGCAGGGAATTTTTTCCCTGAATATTCTGAGGGAAAATGGACTACTTAATGACGTCACAAAAAGAGTGCGGAGGCCTTCTATATCTAGGAGGTGCTGGTTGGACACCCCTGCTCTAAAACATTGCAACTGAGATTTTTGTTATACCTCGTTTCATTGCCGAGTTTGATTTGCTAACCTCCGCACTAGAGACGCAGTAATTTGTTTAAATTGATCGAATACGTCCGCTTAACTGGAGATAGACCCAACGTATATAGCATTCGGGAGACATTACGGATTTTTTTTCCTGTATTGACGGAATATGTGTGTATTCATTTCACACTCTAATTTATATTATTATGTATTATAATATTATTAGTAATTAAATAGCATTGAAATTCAATCATTAAATAATATTATATATATTGCATATTAGAGGTGAAAGAGAGAATATGAATACACACATACTAATGAGTTATGATAGAATTACTTTGAGAACATCACTATTCAGTACTCTGACAAAAATGAATGGGATGAACCTTGATTTTTTGGAGGGGGGGGGGGAATTTATTTCAAGATAACTCAATCGTCCGATATATTTTTGGAAGTATCTCTAGAATGATTCAGAATTTCATCAGAATCGAAGTCTGAATAATTCCACATCACTTTTAATAATGAGTGGTTTTATAAATAAATAATTAAAAAAGAAATATAAATTGCAGATAAAAAAAACTTAAGTCATAACAGGTTGTGGCGCTGCTTGTCTTGTGCAATTTTTATATTTTTATTATGCTTTTTATGCCACCCACTAGCTAGGCATTATCTAGTGTCTTCTTGTATTGGAGTTCAGTCTGGCTCCAACTGTCGACCGAACATGTACTAAAAATCTCTCTCTCTTCAATTTCTTCTATTAAATAACTTAAAAAAGAAAAGGAGTCATGACTCAGGAAAATTTCCAAAATAACGAGACACCCACCAGCACTCGCGTTTCCACAAGGTTATGTGTTAAAACTTCCATGTTCTGTGACAGGACAATGCATAAAACATAAATACTTATCTAATCAGTCCTGGTGTTAATTAAATTACCATGATACCCCCAAGTTAAAATAGGATGGGATAAAGCGAATTATAAATTTTGTAAATCGATTGAGATAACCGTACGTTTCTAAGAATATATCGTATATACTTGAGGGCATATATGTATCTTTCGAAACCATGCTCTAGAGCCAATATTTGAAATGTTGGTTCATCGCAACAAATCTATTAAATATGGAACAGTATCACACCGCTCTCAGCCGTGTCTTTGGTCTTTCTTTGTAATAACACCCACGTATATAAATATGCAAATGCCCCCTAGTACGTAACACCGAAAACGAAATAATGGACATAGTTATGACATCTATCGAACATTTATCGTTTAGCTATCGGACTAGGCATTGTGTTGGATATATGGCGTTATGCTTCATCCCAAACTGCAAATAAATCAGAAAATACTTCTAAAGAGAATAATGACATTTCCTAACAACACGATATTCTTATCAATGGCTTGAAAAGGAACAGGCTGGAAGATAATCCCCGTAAACGCTTGCGACGAATTAGATGATTACTAATTGGTCGTATGTCAAACGATAAGCCTTGGCACGTTAGGAAGTATGAGAATCACATTACTGAGATATTATGACCTTGATTTAAAACGTTAGTTACACAGACGTTTTCTATTTTGTTCCTGTGTTAAAATAACATAATCTCTTGCTTTAATTATAATATTAATGCCCATTTTATAACCTAAATTTGGTGTTGAAAATAATTTTTTTGAATTTATCAAACAATCACAGATGATAAAAAAATGATAATTCTGAGTGATCAATTGCCACTTATTCGAAATATATTTTTAACATAAGCGAAAAGCAGATGCGCTAATCGGCCATTGCTCAAAATGAAAAGTTTTGTCTAGAGTTTCTAATATGCATGGTGATAACTACACTTTTCAAGCCTTTTCATCCGTAAGTTTTGACGTTTATTAGAACTTCAAAAGAGTTAATAAGGCGACAAGATTTTGAAAATATCGTCAATAAATTAAAGCAATGACAAAAAACCGCAAAAAGCAATACCGTACTGAGGAAATTGATTAAGAATTTTCTTTAAAGAATCAACGTTCCGCTGTTTACGGATGAAACGATTCAAGGGCTTTTGAAAGTGAAAAAAGGGTAAAAGCGAAGAGATATCTAACGAGTCTCTGCTGCACGATAGATAAACGGTCGAAAGTATAGATTGATGATGTTCATCGAGCAGATTTCGATCGGTTTTGTAACAAGCGAGAGACTTATGAACAAAATTTTCCAACTGGAGAAACCAAATGAGTATTAATACATTTATAAACGGTAAGCGTATTAATCAGGAAACTAATTACATTCTTATTCAGTTATTTTAATTGTCTTTGAATTGAATTAATCAAACACATAAGAATAGGCACTTCGATAATTGCTAGGATCACGAAGACCTCTACTAGACCTTTTTAAACGTGACCAATTGTTCAAGAGCCTCTTTTTTTCTTATGTAATCGGTAGATGGAAATGGTGTCTACTTATACGAAGTAAATCAGTGTATTTTAGTCTCGAGTGTTGTATGTTTTTCCCTAAGGTAAATAACATGTTACGAGACTATATACTGTGCAAACATCGGCCCCACCCATTTTGAGCTTAGTTTGAAGATGCACTTCCGAAGGAAGAACAAGTTTGAAACGTGCGTGTGTGACTAAACGCATTACCTACTAAACGACATCACGGACATCGAACGTGTCACTGTGTTTTTGTTGCTTTTTTTTTTTTTAATGTGGTCCCACTGGAAATATGAATAAATAATGAATCCCAGGAAAGAAGCCGATCAGTGACGCACGAGCCATTGGACACGCGAATCTTTGGTTTTTAATCCCTGAGTGGATTTCATTCCGCTTTGCCAATTATAATACCTGAGCTTTTTTACCAAATCCCACAAAAAGAAACGACTTCTTTGACTAAACTATCAAAAAATCAATTAATTAAAAAGTGCTGAAAGCCAGTAATTGAAGTCGAAGAACGCACGCTGCATGAACTGCTAAAATAAAGAACACACAAAAATATAAAAAACAATGTGATAGTAGTAGTAGAAAATTTGCAAGTAGACTGGCATCGTTAAAATTAGTATAAAATGGGAATAGCATTTACAATGCTTTCAGTTATATTCTTATCAAACTTCATCTAAAGTGATTATGCTTGCACTATTAACAATTTGAAGTAGAATGATTATTTTGAGCTAGATGCATAGATGCTTTGGATCGAACATTCAACATTTCTCGATACAAAGTGTCTAGGGCATTATAAGAATAATCTCAGAATCGCCTATTATGGACAAAGCAGTCATTGGTTACGTCTGCTTGTTGACCATATTCAGTAACCTCTTACCAGAATCATCCGTGGAAAAAGACAAATATCACACTACGTTAAATACCATCTACATACAATACATTCAATGAAGGACGTACTAGAGACTTGTCTATGAGGTCAGTGCAGTGAATTTCGGCATTGATGTGATATTATACCAGAACGACTGGAGTTCCTTTACTTACATCACGAAATTGGAAGTAACTCTTGGGATCGAGAAAAACGTAGCTTGGTCGACGAGTCATAATTTCAGTAGGTATGAGCAGACGGTAGGGTTCGTATGTGGCGCAGACTTTTGAAGCCACGGACCTAAGTTGCCAACAAGGCACTGCGCATTGCGCAAACTGATGGTTGCTCTGTAAAGGTGTGAAAAGTGCATTTCGGCCCTCTCGTTGACGTAGACGTGTCATTGACTGTAGATCGCCCTGCATAGCTGTTTAGTGAACATTTACAGCTCTTCATGAATTTCGTATATCAGATTTTTCAAGATATAATGCATCATGTCATCTGTCTGTCATGGTTTGCAACTGGTTTGAAGAGCATTGTAGACATTTCTAACGAATGATTTAGCTACCTAGATCACAAGACACGCAATCCTGTGGAACACATTTGGGATATTATGGACATTATGAAAGGTCTATTCAAGCAAAAGATCCTACACCCGAAACACCTACGCTATTATGGGATGCCATTGGGACTAGTTAGGCTGATCTTGCATTGACTGGTACAGTCCCCCATGTCACAGCGAGTTGGTGTACTTTGTCGGGCTAACGAAGTTCAAATACGATATAAGGCAGCTATGCCATGAATTTTGGCCCTTCAGTGTACATTTTTTCCGTTAAACTTTTTAAACTTGAGTTATTTTAACTAGCTTCTCTCCTAATATTTAGACGAAAGCAAACATTTTGGAACAATAAATGGAGAAAAAAATACTCGCGCTTATGCAAATATTCACATTTTAGGCACACGGGAAAAAATAACATTATTTTCAGTTAAAAAATAACAACAATACAAAAGGAAAAGGGAAATGAAATTATCAGCTAAAGAGACTATTTATTCATATAAAAATACGGAATTAACGGGAAACTATTTTTTTTGTTCATTTTATGCAAATTTTTATGAATATTCTTTCCAACTCGATTATGGGTGAATTAATTGTTTTATCCTCTGCGAAGAAATTTTTAAATTGGAAGGGAAAAACGTTGATGATATTTACATGTTGCAAAAAACAAAAATATAATTAGAGAAATCGATACTGAGGGAAAACCGGAGAAAAATTTCATTAATTGTTTGTATAAACACAAAATTTCAACTAGATTTTGAAATTCTTTCCGTTAAAACGGTCGAAATGGCGATGGTTATATGTTTTTTTCCAACTACCAAGAAATTTAACTAGTTTTTTTGGGAAAACATTCCAATTTCACTCTATTCATTTATTTATTTTACTTTGTAATTGGTAATAACTTTAGAGACGATTTAATCAGCTCGGAAAAATGACACGTTTGTTGCGAGATCATGGCTTAATGGATAGGAAAAAGTTTTAAATCTGGCTATAAAGGAAATTTTGTAAGAGTCGAAAACATTTCCAAATGTTGGCTAAATTAAACTGAAAAAATTCAATGTAGCGTCTCTAGTCTGGATCTTTAATAGTCATAATACGGTTGATTAGATAAGGTTTTGTTTTCTTATTGATAATTCCGAAGTCTTTGTAGAGAGGTACAATGGTTATTGAAACTTTCAGGTTAGATCATTTTGTAGAAGGCTATTGCCACGGAGTTCCGACGTAATAGCTTTTGGTGATCTCATTGACTCTGGACGTTTTAGTGGGTATAGTTTTGTGGTGCGTATGCTAATTTCAGAGTAGTAAAGATAGTTGATCAATTTGGCTTTAACCTCTACCGAACACAGGGGAAACAAGGATGCTTGAAAAATCTGCTGAGGAAATAATAGAGATTTGCTTCAGAATTTGTTGGATCACCTATCAATAAATATACGATGGTGTCGTGAGAACCGTGACCATATTTCAAAAAAGCAAAAAAGGGTGTTTTGGGTAATTAATATATGGGAAAATACGTTACACATCGCCAATTGCTGTCAAACTAATTTCTGATCTTCATAATGCTCCCTAAACACTGTTAACTGTCATCACGAAATTACCAATAAGTGGGTAGTAAAAAGTCTAAACTTCATTTGAATTCGAACCTACTACATTGAACATTGAAGGACCGGACACACTCCGCTTCCCATCTCAGAGAGATATCGAAGCTTTCCCGGGGGATGGGTGTATCCGAAAATTTATTAATTCAGGTGAAAATAACAAACAACGATATACATATAAGATATACAATAAAGAATCTGGAGTAAAAATTGTGATCATAGCATCATCCACAGACAATCAGTCCGTAATCGTAATAGTCCTTATGTAAATAATCAAGGAATAATTTTGTCTTGTATGTTGTTTGTCGAACCTACTACAGTAAAATCAAATCTGCAGTGGATTAAATGAAATGTATTTCATAAAAAAAAGTTAAATCTTTTTATACATACAGTATCCAAAGTGAACCTCTGTTTACACTACGATAAGGGTACACTACGACACACAATAAGTACACTACGATAAGGGTCACTTATTTAAAGGACGAGAATGCCCAGATCCGTATCTCTTTAAACAAGAACTTATTCATCTCTGAATAAAGGACACCTCTATTTGAGTAGCAAAGGGTTTTGTCACATGGGTGTCCCTTATTGAAAGGTTTCACGATTATACCGTATTTGTAGTTGAAAAGTTGTGCAAATTATTAAAAAACTACAATTACAGTAAAAATAAACGTCATGTACACTGCATTGTAAAAACTGAACATCTTTATGAAAAATAGGGGCAGTCAAAAAATGGCGAAAATACGGAAAATCACGTAAAAAATACGGATCATACAGTCACCCTAGTTATACTGTATATGTTCCAAACTAACATGTCTGCATACCTCTCTTTGGATGTTTTTATACCTAAATTTACCTACAGATATTTTTATTTATTAGACGGAAGAGAGAAAGACTTTTTAAACACACACATTCTTCATAATTAATAAAAATTTTCTGCGTATTGTCGATGCAGTACATTCAGTTCAACTACAGGCATGCAACGTTTTTCACTGATGGAACAAAACTGCAGTTCAATGTTTAGAACGCTAGTATGTTAATACTATCCGACCAACTATAATGGTGAGTAGTCTTGGCAGCGCTTTACAGCGATTTACGCCATTTTCCGCCGCTAGATGGCGCCACCGGAAATATTCCCGATTTTTCGCGCGTTTTTGACCGACTTCCTTTTTTAGCCGAATTTATAGCACCAGATTACCTGTCCGATATATTTTGAACCGGACTACCTGTCGACCGTGTTTATTTTCAAAATGGCGGTATTTTTTTATGTCACTGTCGAGACGTTATCTTGACCATGGGATGTTGTCTGTGGTTATCAACTAATTTCCGATAATTACTATACGCTCTTTGGAGTTCAAATCCAAAGTAAAACTAAAAGGGGGCATGGGGTCATAGCGTTATCTTGACCATGGGATGTTGTCTGTGGTTATCAACTAATTTCCGATAATTACTATACGCTCTTTGGAGTTCAAATCCAAAGTAAAACTAAAAGGGGGCATGGGGTCATAGCGTTATCTTGACCATGGGATGTTGTCTGTGGTTATCAACTAATTTCCGATAATTACTATACGCTCTTTGGAGTTCAAATCCAAAGTAAAACTAAAAGAGGTATTGGGTCATAGCGTTATCTTGACCATGGGATGTTGTCTGTGGTTATCAACTAATTCCCGATAATTACTATACGCTCTTTGGAGTTCAAATCCAAAGTAAAACTAAAAGTGGTATTGGGTCATAGCGTTATCTTGACCAAGGGATGTTGTCTGTGGTTATCAACTAATTTCCGATAATTACTATACGCTCTTTGGAGTTCAAATCCAAAGTAAAACTGAAAGGGGCGGGGTCTTACTCGTCCAACTGCGAGGGTTCCTTGATTTAAAAAACGTCGCTCCTAATTTTGATGTGCCTATGATCGACGATCGTCCACGGAGTTATTGGTGAAAAGGGCGCATATTGTGAACCATATCTACTGTTTTTCAATTATTTTCCACGAACCATTTTTTTAAATAAATTTTTAAAAATTTTCTCAAGATGGTCGATCACGTGACCCACGTTGATGACGATACTAGATGGCAGCACTACCGATATTTAACTTCCGTGAAAATTATTCACTATGTCGTTATATAAAAAAATTTATGAAATGTCGTCCCGATTTTCTCTTTGGACATGAAGCTGTATTAGAAATGAATTTAAAAGAGAAAAAATTACGTCGCCAAATTACGGCGAAAATGTCAATTTTGGCACCAAACTAACCAAGATTTTTCTCTAGCTGTTTTCAAATCTCAAGTTTGAAAAGATATAGTTCGTTTGTGGTTGATGATGATGCTAATTAACCACTAGTGTTCAAATTATGCTGCTTCGAGAAGACCCTTTTTATAAAAAAAATATCCAAGTTAATCAAACATGATCCAAAAAAAACGCTCACTTTCCAAGCGTTATTATTTTTACCCATCGTCTTTGGATCTTTAAGAGATTAGATACCAAAAATATGCACAAAAAAAAAAACCACACACAAGTTTTCATTGTCAACATTTCTATATTTCCTTCCATAACGAAACGAGATTTGTAACTACACCCTTAAAAAGCTTATTCTTTAGACATCACTTCTTATACCACATAAATAAGAAAGATATTGTGTCTTCCCGCACTTTATTATTTTATTTCTATTTTAGTTTTTCATTATGTCACTTTATTCATGGCTTTTATTTTATTCACTTCAAACACTTAAAAATTTATTTATTTCACTTTATCCAACTTATTCTATATTTAATTATTCAAACTTTTATTCAAAAATTTTTAATATTTTCTTTATTTCATTATCTTTTTCATTTCGTTTATTTTTAATCATTCAAAATTTTATTTTTTAATGTTTCATCGTTTATCTATTTGATTTTATTATCTTTGTGTGAACATTTTATTTTCATTGATATTATTTTTTAAATTTAAACCTACTTTTAGTTTTTCATTATGTCACTTTATTCATGGCTTTTATTTTATTTTTTATTCACTTCAAACACTTAAAAATTTATTTATTTCACTTTATCCAATTATTCTCTATTTAATTATTCAAACTTATATTCGAAAATTTAATTTTTTCTTTATTTTATCTATTTGATTTTATTATCTTAGTGTCATAATTTTATTTTCAGTGCTAGCTTATTTTTTCATTTTTAGTTTATTTTTATATTACATTCACAACCACTTAAAAATTATTTATTTCACTTGTTTTAGTTCACTTTATTTCCATTGATATATATTTTTTTAATTCAAGCCTTTCCAACTTATTCTATATTTAATTATTCAAACTTTTATTCAAAAATTTTAATTTTTATTTATTTTATCTATTTGATTTTTATTATCTTAGTGTCATCATATTATTTTCATTTCGTTTATTTTTCAATCATTCAAAATTTCATTCTTTAATGTTTCATCGTTTATCTATTTGATTTTTATTATCTTTGTGTCAACATTTTATTTTCTTTATGTTTTTATCGTTACTATTCATCTATATATCGTTTTTTCATTATTTTTGTTATTTTATTTTTATTTACTTAAAATTGTTTATTTTGTCGTTTGAAGATTTTACATTTCTTAAATAATATATTTTTAAATTAAAATGTCATGTGAATAAATTTCACGCGTAGTTCAAAAAATGAGACAGTCTACAAGTTTATACAGTTCAAATATTTATTCATATCAAGATATCGATAGCATGCTCGATAAGTTTATACATTTGTCTGGAATTTAAATTAATTCCTTTTATCGTCGGTGTGTTATTGACAAAAACACGAATGTCATAAATTGTATTACATTTCGTGAAAAAAACACCATCACCAAGAGGTTGGGAACGAGAACAGTTTCCTCTAAATTTGAAGCTGGGGTCGTCGTACACATTCAATGCAAGGCTAGATAACGTGATAATCACGGACACAACGATGATCCCGATCAAGGCTTTCCTGGTCTCTTCACGGCTAAAAAATTTTCTCTGGGCCGTCACAGCGCTATCCTTTGATACGTCTTGCATAACTCTGTACTTATCACGATCTCCACTGGAAATGACAAATGCTAGCGGGATTTCAGCAATTAATATGCTTCATTATGAAAAATCGACGTGGTCTTTCTAGTGTTAAACTGTATTTACGCTGAATTGGGTATGAAAACCGTGTCTCTGACATGTCTCAATGAATAAAATTTTCATAACTTAAGAAAATATTCATTTCCCGGCGTTTTATGAAATATGAATGTTTCTTACATTTCTGCTGAAAAGATTTCTAATGTTTATCAATCCGGGAAGTTACTCCGGCTTACGTACTATAAAATATTATATCTGTATGTTTATTAGAGTTTTTTTTTTCATGAATTTTACGTTCCTTAGCAGACATTGTTATAACGAGAGGCATGTTTTTTCGAATAGTGATGAGAATAACAAAAGGCTAAAAATAAACTACTGAATCCGATATGACTGGTGTCAACTAAAGAGTGGACATGACATTTTAACTTTTATTCTTTCTCGCACCAATTTTCTCAGAAGCATGTGTGTATTAAATAAAATAATAATACTTTTATAAAAAAAGGGATAAATAACATGAAAAAATGATAAAAATGTTAAAACTCATAAAAATGATAAAAATAACCCACTAGGAATTTTTAGCCAGCAAGACTTCAAAATGAAAGTCCTTTTTTTACTGTTTCTAAATCGCATGTTATATCGTGACTTAGAACGTGATCTACGTGAGTGGCACTTATTACTTTCAAAGGTCACGCTTAGAATGACCAACTGAACACATTATTCCGCCCTAACTATTCAGTGTGAATCCATTGTTTCTTTCATAAAAGTTCTCACAGTGAATGCTTTCCAAAATCAGTTTTTGGTTTCCAATCTTTAATTCCGACATATTCAATTTCTCGAGATGGACGAATTCTCAGCTGTTTTCTCTCATTCAATTTACTATCTTTTTACTAATTTTAACATATTCTATTTCAAATGAAATTAAATTTATTATTTCTATACATACAGAAAAAAAATTGAATTATGGGAAACATATATACCATCTAGAGAAAAATGCCTGTACCGACGATTAAAAAAATTACATTGTTATTAAGGGATAAATAAAATATTTATAAAATTAACAAAAAAATATAAAAAAACACAAGACAAAATTACTGATGTCAAATAAAAAATAAGCACAGAAAAAACACAATATATAAGGGAAAATTCTTAATTTATGATGAAAAATGCAAGAGAAACAAGACAATTTTACGTTCACATAAAATTCCAAGATTTAACGAAATGAAATGATTTTTTCAGCTGTTGTCGTAAAGTACTCCGGATATCACACTATAAAACGAAATGAGTTTTTATATATATAAGTTATTCTTCTTAGATTATTTTCACAAATTCAACAAAATGGGATACATGTCGTTCTTTTAGTTTTTCTTAGATTTCCACAGTGGTTTCAAAGGATTCAACCTAAACTTTGCGCTAGTCAACTAGTTGATTTGTTCTCCCACCCCCCAAACAAGAGCGACAATAGAGAAGGTAGTATGGATACAGATGATTGCAATATCAAAGATGGATAGACGAAACAAATACAGAGATGTTTGGTTTATGGTGTATGGATGAGATGAATAATGGTTTCTCAAAACTGAATTGTTCAAATGGATAAAGTATTCACGTAATTTTCGAATGATGTTCAATATGATGAGACTTAACAAACCTCTTTTATTATTTCAATGCATTAATTCCTTTTGACATATTTTCTTTGATTTCGTGATTTTTCCCCTTTTCAAATTACCGATTTTTGATTAAAAAAAAAAAGACACAGTTGTATCATTTTCATCAACTTTTTTAACAGAAAATACTTTAACTACCGTGAGCTAATAAAATATGAATTCGATTATTTTACTCTTCGTATGCTCATTCAAACTTTTCCTTGGACTCATCATTCGCGACGTTTCAAAGAATTATTTTCCGATAAAACTTGCATTTTCGATGAAAAGATTTTTCGTCGAGGTTTCTTCCCGCTATCTTTCTATTGTTTATTAACCTATTGCCGCGAAGATACTTCAGCTTTAATGTTATAAAATATTATCTCTGTACATTTCTTCGTGTTTTTTCATGAATTTTACGAGTCTCAGCAAAATTACATCGGTACTTGATAACTCTCATATCGAATTGTTGAACATCAACGAGGTCACGAAACCCCCCATACCACATTAAATACTCAATATTTCTCACCCATATGAGCGTTAATGCTGAGAGTAATACTTTGATTTAGACAAAATTTATCACTTTAAATTCACTTTGAACGTATACGCCTGATAAAAAAAATTTATTACCCATACCAGACTATTGAAAAAGACGATTAGGTCAACAAAATTTGGGCGTTCACTCTTAACTTCGAGAACTTTGATGTCCTATATTACGACACAATCTTGATCAATCGATGGGTTTGTAATCCAAGAATGTCGTTCAGAACGGGTACAAATTTAGGTGAAAAGACGGCATATATCATCAATATAGTGGAAGAGAAATTACATCAAGCACAAATATTATAGAAAGGCGTTTATTCAGTAAAATAATTATACTTTAAAATAAAAGAGGTCGATAAAAATGATTTAAAAAAACATTGAAAATGGTAATAAAGAAAAAATGGTAGAAAAAAATATTACAAATTTTAAAGAGGATGAATTTGAACAAAAAGTGTGTGGGAGACTGCCATGTGTCTGCCTTACCCACAGAGTAATAATACTTTATATCTTAAGTCTATGGCCTTATCCTTGCAAAGGACTATCAACAAAGATGGATGCCCAGAGAATGGAAGAAGGGGGTCATCGGTTGCTACAAGATCTGAGTACTATTGCTGAGTACTATCAGTACTTACTGTCATAATTTTATTTTCAGTGTTAAACTAAAAATGAAATTATGACAGTAAGATAATAAAATCAAATAGATAAAATAAAGAAAAAATTAAATTTTCGAATATAAGTTTGAATAATTGAATAGAGAATAAGTTGGATAAAGAAAAAATAAATTTTTAAGTGTTTGAAGTGAATAAAAAAAAATAAAATTGTTTATTCGGTCGTTTGAAGATTTTACATTTCTTAAATGATATATATATATCGGTAGCTATTGTCATTCGCAATAGTACTCAGATCTTGTAGCAACCGATGACCCCCTTCTTCCATTCTCTGGGCATCCATCTTTGTTGATAGTCCTTTGCAAGGATAAGGCCATAGACTTAAGATATAAAGTATTATTACTCTGTGGGTAAGGCAGACACATGGCAGTCTCCCACACACTTTTTGTTCAAATTCATCCTCTTTAAAATTTGTAATATTTTTTTCTACCATTTTTTCTTTATTACCATTTTCAATGTTTTTTTAAATCATTTTTATCGACCTCTTTTATTTTAAAGTATAATTATTTTACTGAATAAACGCCTTTCTATAATATTTGTGCTTGATGTAATTTCTCTTCCACTATATTGATGATATATGCCGTCTTTTCACCTAAATTTGTACCCGTTCTGAACGACATTCTTGGATTACAAACCCATCGATTGATCAAGATTGTGTCGTAATATAGGACATCAAAGTTCTCGAAGTTAAGAGTGAACGCCCAAATTTTGTTGACCTAATCGTCTTTTTCAATAGTCTGGTATGGGTAATAAATTTTTTTTATCAGGCGTATACGTTCAAAGTGAATTTAAAGTGATAAATTTTGTCTAAATCAAAGTATTACTCTCAGCATTAACGCTCATATGGGTGAGAAATATTGAGTATTTAATGTGGTATGGGGGGTTTCGTGACCTCGTTGATGTTCAACAATTCGATATGAGAGTTATCAAGTACCGATGTAATTTTGCTGAGACTCGTAAAATTCATGAAAAAACACGAAGAAATGTACAGAGATAATATTTTATAACATTAAAGCTGAAGTATCTTCGCGGCAATAGGTTAATAAACAATAGAAAGATAGCGGGAAGAAACCTCGACGAAAAATCTTTTCATCGAAAATGCAAGTTTTATCGGAAAATAATTCTTTGAAACGTCGCGAATGATGAGTCCAAGGAAAAGTTTGAATGAGCATACGAAGAGTAAAATAATCGAATTCATATTTTATTAGCTCACGGTAGTTAAAGTATTTTCTGTTAAAAAAGTTGATGAAAATGATACAACTGTGTCTTTTTTTTTTTAATCAAAAATCGGTAATTTGAAAAGGGGAAAAATCACGAAATCAAAGAAAATATGTCAAAAGGAATTAATGCATTGAAATAATAAAAGAGGTTTGTTAAGTCTCATCATATTGAACATCATTCGAAAATTACGTGAATACTTTATCCATTTGAACAATTCAGTTTTGAGAAACCATTATTCATCTCATCCATACACCATAAACCAAACATCTCTGTATTTGTTTCGTCTATCCATCTTTGATATTGCAATCATCTGTATCCATACTACCTTCTCTATTGTCGCTCTTGTTTGGGGGGTGGGAGAACAAATCAACTAGTTGACTAGCGCAAAGTTTAGGTTGAATCCTTTGAAACCACTGTGGAAATCTAAGAAAAACTAAAAGAACGACATGTATCCCATTTTGTTGAATTTGTGAAAATAATCTAAGAAGAATAACTTATATATATAAAAACTCATTTCGTTTTATAGTGTGATATCCGGAGTACTTTACGACAACAGCTGAAAAAATCATTTCATTTCGTTAAATCTTGGAATTTTATGTGAACGTAAAATTGTCTTGTTTCTCTTGCATTTTTCATCATAAATTAAGAATTTTCCCTTATATATTGTGTTTTTTCTGTGCTTATTTTTTATTTGACATCAGTAATTTTGTCTTGTGTTTTTTTATATTTTTTTGTTAATTTTATAAATATTTTATTTATCCCTTAATAACAATGTAATTTTTTTAATCGTCGGTACAGGCATTTTTCTCTAGATGGTATATATGTTTCCCATAATTCAATTTTTTTTCTGTATGTATAGAAATAATAAATTTAATTTCATTTGAAATAGAATATGTTAAAATTAGTAAAAAGATAGTAAATTGAATGAGAGAAAACAGCTGAGAATTCGTCCATCTCGAGAAATTGAATATGTCGGAATTAAAGATTGGAAACCAAAAACTGATTTTGGAAAGCATTCACTGTGAGAACTTTTATGAAAGAAACAATGGATTCACACTGAATAGTTAGGGCGGAATAATGTGTTCAGTTGGTCATTCTAAGCGTGACCTTTGAAAGTAATAAGTGCCACTCACGTAGATCACGTTCTAAGTCACGATATAACATGCGATTTAGAAACAGTAAAAAAAGGACTTTCATTTTGAAGTCTTGCTGGCTAAAAATTCCTAGTGGGTTATTTTTATCATTTTTATGAGTTTTAACATTTTTATCATTTTTTCATGTTATTTATCCCTTTTTTTATAAAAGTATTATTATTTTATTTAATACACACATGCTTCTGAGAAAATTGGTGCGAGAAAGAATAAAAGTTAAAATGTCATGTCCACTCTTTAGTTGACACCAGTCATATCGGATTCAGTAGTTTATTTTTAGCCTTTTGTTATTCTCATCACTATTCGAAAAAACATGCCTCTCGTTATAACAATGTCTGCTAAGGAACGTAAAATTCATGAAAAAAAAAACTCTAATAAACATACAGATATAATATTTTATAGTACGTAAGCCGGAGTAACTTCCCGGATTGATAAACATTAGAAATCTTTTCAGCAGAAATGTAAGAAACATTCATATTTCATAAAACGCCGGGAAATGAATATTTTCTTAAGTTATGAAAATTTTATTCATTGAGACATGTCAGAGACACGGTTTTCATACCCAATTCAGCGTAAATACAGTTTAACACTAGAAAGACCACGTCGATTTTTCATAATGAAGCATATTAATTGCTGAAATCCCGCTAGCATTTGTCATTTCCAGTGGAGATCGTGATAAGTACAGAGTTATGCAAGACGTATCAAAGGATAGCGCTGTGACGGCCCAGAGAAAATTTTTTAGCCGTGAAGAGACCAGGAAAGCCTTGATCGGGATCATCGTTGTGTCCGTGATTATCACGTTATCTAGCCTTGCATTGAATGTGTACGACGACCCCAGCTTCAAATTTAGAGGAAACTGTTCTCGTTCCCAACCTCTTGGTGATGGTGTTTTTTTCACGAAATGTAATACAATTTATGACATTCGTGTTTTTGTCAATAACACACCGACGATAAAAGGAATTAATTTAAATTCCAGACAAATGTATAAACTTATCGAGCATGCTATCGATATCTTGATATGAATAAATATTTGAACTGTATAAACTTGTAGACTGTCTCATTTTTTGAACTACGCGTGAAATTTATTCACATGACATTTTAATTTAAAAATATATTATTTAAGAAATGTAAAATCTTCAAACGACAAAATAAACAATTTTAAGTAAATAAAAATAAAATAACAAAAATAATGAAAAAACGATATATAGATGAATAGTAACGATAAAAACATAAAGAAAATAAAATGTTGACACAAAGATAATAAAAATCAAATAGATAAACGATGAAACATTAAAGAATGAAATTTTGAATGATTGAAAAATAAACGAAATGAAAATAATATGATGACACTAAGATAATAAAAATCAAATAGATAAAATAAATAAAAATTAAAATTTTTGAATAAAAGTTTGAATAATTAAATATAGAATAAGTTGGAAAGGCTTGAATTAAAAAAATATATATCAATGGAAATAAAGTGAACTAAAACAAGTGAAATAAATAATTTTTAAGTGTTTGAAGTGAATAAAAAATAAAATAAAAATGAAAAAATAAGCTAACACTGAAAATAAAATTATGACACTAAGATAACAAAATCAAATAGATAAAATAAAGAAAAAATTAAATTTTCGAATATAAGTTTGAATAATTAAATAGAGAATAATTGGATAAAGTGAAATAAATAAATTTTTAAGTGTTTGAAGTGAATAAAAAATAAAATAAAAGCCATGAATAAAGTGACATAATGAAAAACTAAAAGTAGGTTTAAATTTAAAAAATAATATCAATGAAAATAAAATGTTCACACAAAGATAATAAAATCAAATAGATAATATAATAACGATGAAACATTAAAAAATAAAATTTTGAATGATTAAAAATAAACGAAATGAAAAAGATAATGAAATAAAGAAAATATTAAAAATTTTTGAATAAAAGTTTGAATAATTAAATATAGAATAAGTTGGATAAAGTGAAATAAATAAATTTTTAAGTGTTTGAAGTGAATAAAATAAAAGCCATGAATAAAGTGACATAATGAAAAACTAAAATAGAAATAAAATAATAAAGTGCGGGAAGACACAATATCTTTCTTATTTATGTGGTATAAGAAGTGATGTCTAAAGAATAAGCTTTTTAAGGGTGTAGTTACAAATCTCGTTTCGTTATGGAAGGAAATATAGAAATGTTGACAATGAAAACTTGTATGTGGTGTTTTTTTTTGTGCATATTTTTGGTATCTAATCTCTTAAAGATCCAAAGACGATGGGTAAAAATAATAACGCTTGGAAAGTGAGCGTTTTTTTTGGATCATGTTTGATTAACTTGGATATTTTTTTTATAAAAAGGGTCTTCTCGAAGCAGCATAATTTGAACACTAGTGGTTAATTAGCATCATAATCAACCACAAACGAACTATATCTTTTCAAACTTGAGATTTGAAAACAGCTAGAGAAAAATCTTGGTTAGTTTGGTGCCAAAATTGACATTTTCGCCGTAATTTGGCGACGTAATTTTTTCTCTTTTAAATTCATTTCTAATACAGCTTCATGTCCAAAGAGAAAATCGGGACGACATTTCATAAATTTTTTTATATAACGACATAGTGAATAATTTTCACGGAAGTTAAATATCGGTAGTGCTGCCATCTAGTATCGTCATCAACGTGGGTCACGTGATCGACCATCTTGAGAAAATTTTTAAAAATTTATTTAAAAAAATGGTTCGTGGAAAATAATTGAAAAACAGTAGATATGGTTCACAATATGCGCCCTTTTCACCAATAACTCCGTGGACGATCGTCGATCATAGGCACATCAAAATTAGGAGCGACGTTTTTTAAATCAAGGAACCCTCGCAGTTGGACGAGTAAGACCCCGCCCCTTTCAGTTTTACTTTGGATTTGAACTCCAAAGAGCGTATAGTAATTATCGGAAATTAGTTGATAACCACAGACAACATCCCTTGGTCAAGATAACGCTATGACCCAATACCTCTTTTAGTTTTACTTTGGATTTGAACTCCAAAGAGCGTATAGTAATTATCGGAAATTAGTTGATAACCACAGACAACATCCCATGGTCAAGATAACGCTATGACCCAATACCTCTTTTAGTTTTACTTTGGATTTGAACTCCAAAGAGCGTATAGTAATTATCGGAAATTAGTTGATAACCACAGACAACATCCCATGGTCAAGATAACGCTATGACCCCATGCCCCCTTTTAGTTTTACTTTGGATTTGAACTCCAATGAGCGTATAGTAATTATCGGAAATTAGTTGATAACCACAGACAACATCCCATGGTCAAGATAACGCTATGACCCCATGCCCCCTTTTAGTTTTACTTTGGATTTGAACTCCAAAGAGCGTATAGTAATTATCGGAAATTAGTTGATAACCACAGACAACATCCCATGGTCAAGATAACGTCTCGACAGTGACATAAAAAAATACCGCCATTTTGAAAATAAACACGGTCGACAGGTAGTCCGGTTCAAAATATATCGGACAGGTAATCTGGTGCTATAAATTCGGCTAAAAAAGGAAGTCGGTCAAAAACGCGCGAAAAATCGGGAATATTTCCGGTGGCGCCATCTAGCGGCGGAAAATGGCGTAAATCGCTGTAAAGCGCTGCCAAGACTACTATGGTGGTCTGAATTAAATTCATATAATAGTCATGAAGTTTCAAAAATTCTTTTAGTCCCGTACGATTTCACAACTCAAGTTATACTAGACTAGATTATGTCGAATAATTTAATATATTAGGTCATTGATGCAGAACTGATAAATGAGAATGAAAGGTTACGCTCATTACCAGAGTCAGATACCAGAAAAGATTCTTGCAAATGGCACGTCACCATTCAAGTAATTTCTCGAGGGCTTTATGGCGTTATTACCACGGGCCTGTAGACGGCATTTTCTACGAAGAAACACGTATAAGTCATAGCTGTAATTCTCTCCCGTTGATGGTTCAAGGAGATGGAAGAGTGCTACCGTACCTAGTGCAATTACTCTTCGAGGTGAAATGGTAATTTCGTCTCGAAACGAAGGACATAAACACTTTCAATTAGTAATCTGCCAACATCTTAAGCCATTTAAAACTTTCCTGCAGGAGAGATAACATTCCGTAGTTTTTTCTCAAGAAAATATTTTTCCAGCTCTCGGATTTCTCCGAAACCATAAATTTCAGCATACAAAACAATATCAACTCTATACAAATAAGTACAAATACAAACACAAAGGCCACAACAGACAGAATGCCGAATGAAGTGGCTGAAAAAGATACCCATAAAAAAATATGGTTGTCGAACCTTAATCTGAAGAAACTATATCAAAAGGAGGTAACCTATAGTTATACAAAAAAGAAGTTGCTATCAGCGTTTCCAGGTAATAACTAGAGAGAAATTTCTAAAAAATTTTCGATTTTATATTCAGGCACTCGTCCAATATTTCGAGCATGATGTAATATTACTTTATTCATCATTGATGGAATGCTACACGGTAGTAATTTGCAGTATTTTTAGAAATTCGAAAAGATAATACTCTCTGTCCAAGGATACGTGCTTGGCATCACGAATCGAGTATTGATTGAACGATACACTCTGAAAAATATACGTCCTCGAGAGTTTATATATATATATTTTTTTATTTAAAACAAGATATTTATAGGTAAAAATAGATATGATTGAAATTGCAGTGAAACTTCGCTACAACGATACTCGATACAACGATAAAAATACTACAATGATATTATTTCAAATCTTGTTTGGAATCGCCTATAGTCTAATGTTAAACTCCTCTCGATGCAACGAACGATAAACCCCTCTATAATGATATATTTTTAGGAGATTTTAAAATCATTCAACGATATTTTTTTATATTTTGCTCGAAATTTCCTTCAATATATATAAAAACTCGTCACATATTTTATTTCTTCCGAGGAGATCTAATACGGTATATTCTAATATCGGTATATTTGGTACCACTTGATCACCGAAAGTGTTAATGAAGTTTTCAGTACTTTTTGTATGGCAAACGATTGTTTAGTGCGTTAAACTCCTTCACAGGGGGCAGGCAACACATTCAACTAAACTAAACGAGCACGACCAGGTTCTGTCGCACCGGCGATATAAGCTCTGTAACCCGGAGGGCGCGGTCGTGCCGGAAAAACTCCAGCTGACAGTCCGGCCAGGTAAGAGAAAAATAATAAGAAGAAGAAAAAGAGAGAGAAAATCATAATAGAAAAAAACAGAAGAAAATAATAAAAAAAAACAAGTAATAATAAAATAATAAGTATAAATAAAAATAATCAGAAAATATTAATGTCGGGCAAGCTGTGAGCTCTTGGCCTCATTTCTTGTGCAGCTAGTGGGCTTTTAGCCTCTTTTCCCTTTTCACCATTGTGGCATAAGCTGATCATGGGCTCTAGGTCTCTTTTGCTGTTTATGTCGTGTGGGCTTGTCAACTCTTTTGTTTGGGCTAACTGGTGGGCACCGTGCCTCTTTTCCCTGCGGTCCAGTTAGTGAGCCTCATTTAACTGAATATCTAACACATCTAACTGAATTTTGTTTCTCAACTAATCAATTGAAATTTTTTGCGGCGAATTTGGAACTCGGAGGCGCTTTTTGTGGTGGTACTAACAACGTCGATTTCGAAAAGATGGCAATAGCAGTGTAAACTGATGTCACGTGATGATAATGTCACCTCTCGATATCGAGGGATCACAGATTTGGGAATCGTGATTAACGAGTGACTTATGTGTTCTGAATATTGTTCAGCAGTGGTTAAAAAAGCGTACAGAATACTCGGTTTCACATACTCAAAAAGGTCTCTTTGCATTCTCCTAAAGTGATCCTTCCACTTTTCCGGGGTTTGGTTCGTTCTGGATTTGAATATGCCGTTAGGCTTTGGAGACCATACTTACAGAGGGACATGGACTTGATCGAAAGGGTGCAGAGAAGAGCCACGCGTGCTCTTGATGTCACACGGGGCTTAGGCTATGAAGAGAGACTTGATTTTTTCAACATTTTTACATTGGAAGAGCGCAGATGTCGTGGGGATATTATCGAAGTGTTTAAAATTTTCAACAGGATGGATAAATGAGCCATGAGTTGATAATACATCGCCAATCAATCGCTTCGACAAAGGGACCCCAGTATCGATTGGTAAGGGAGAATTGTAGGGTGTTGTGTCGCAGGGAGTTTTTTTCTAATAGGGTTGTGAATAAATGGAGCTTACATCCGGGGGTCGTGAATTCTAGCACGATTGACACATTTAAAAAGAAATACGATAAACATATTGGGATAAATCGAGAAGTTATCCATACTTATATGAGACAACCATAATTTTTCATGGCCAGTATATTCAGATTTTATCGTAATCATTGGATTTTTATTGCTCTTATTGGGTTGCTGCATTTCTGATATAGTTTAGATATAATATATTCGCCATCCATATTTCACTTATGGGTTTTTTTTTTCAGCCACCTCGTTGGACATTTTGTCTGTTGTGGCCTTTGTGTTTGTATTCGTATTAATAAAGTCGAATTTTCATGTAATATTTGTCCATTTGGGTACACAAAAATTGCCGCGGAAAAACGAAGACATATAGAGAGTGTATATCTTTTGCGCTTTTTTTTATTGTTATTCTATTTACCTTTGGTTTCAATATCGCAGTATCGGTAGTATACTGTAGGTTTTTTTCAGTATCGCGAATCGTTTTCATAATTTCTCCCAAGAGGATCGTGTTTGCGATATCAGTTCTTGAAGGAGAAGAAAACCAGAGTGAAAATAAATATTATTTCCAGGGGAAAAAAAATCCTCTCTTTCAAAGAAATAAAAAGAAACGAGTTCAAAATAAATAATGGTTGTCGTTGAAAAAGAGATTTAAAAAAAAAATAAATCAATAAATGTGTGTGTGCGGTGAGTTTTTTTTCATTTTCATTTCGTGTTTCTAAAAGCAAGTCTATTTATCATATTTGAATGAAAGCTCTAGAGCTGTTCGAAATTCTTGCTTGGTTATTTTGGAAGGTTCAATTGTTATCTAGAACTCGCTGGGTTTTTATTTGTGAATATAAATAGATTTTGGTGTAGAAGTCATGGCTTCCCGACCCCAAAGTCTTTGAGGGTATAAATTGGCACTATTGAAATTCCCAAGTATCGAAATTCCCTTCGATCATTCGTATCATTATTTTATGTAAATTTAATTCGAAATGAGATTAAAAATAACCATCCAAAGGCTATGATGCCTGCACGGATGAATAGGGATACATACATTAATTAGAATGAAATGTAAGTACATATGTCAGGCATGAGTTAACATGATGGTAGAAAATCCCAGCTACATTATATTACATCGGTTTTTCTTCTATATATATATTTTTTCTCCTTTTATTTATTTTCTTCCTTGTTCTTTATCCAAACCATTGATTCAGTATTGAACCGTGCCTTTTGATTTGACCTGAGCGAGGCTATTTCTGGGTAGGCATGACCATTTGTTTAATAGTTTTATATATATATATATATATATGGCAATGATAGCGGACATGTGACGTGATTGGAAGAACAATGACGGCCAATGGGAAGAACGGATTCGTCCATTTTGTGTAATGAATCGTAACCAGGAACTGGTTTTCGGTGAGAATGGGCGTCAAAACCGAATGGATTAAGTTCTGTGCTGGTGAAAAATATCATTTTCGTGGCAGGTTTTCTTTTTATTGATATAACGTTGGTAACTAATATCGATTAGGGTAGCTTTTTTTTTTTAAATTAGTGAAGTGACAATCCTAAAATTATACGCGGGTATGGTAACTGCTTTATAATCAATCATAACGCGTATATTAACGCGATGCTCGCAAATTACACGTGCCAAGAACAATTGACTGCTGACAAAAAAATTTTCCATTCTTTCAAGGAACAAACAGATATTTCTTTTAATGATATATTCGTGAAATTATAAAATTTCTGACAAAAAGAGAAAGAAGGAAAACGCTGTGTTCGCAAGTAATGTGAGATCGATACCCGAAAAATCATTTGCTCTTCAGCTGCTTTTGACAACGCCTTAAATTCCAATCTTTTGTCGTGGATTTCCGTTGTTTGATGTCAACGTAGGGGGGACAAAATCAAAACTCAGTCAATACATGTTCACCAATAACGGCCCACTTTCAGGAACACAGTCACCGATATTTTGAAATGCGTGTTTTTTCCCTATCCATCTCGCATCCAATCCATAAATCGAGCTATTTTTAGCCACTAGAAAACTATGATGGAGAATATACTTTCCCAATCATCAATGAATACCATATAGATGTTTAAACAATTCATTTAAATCGAAATATAAAAAATATGAGTTCAAATCGTTTTAAATTTAAGTACATTTTTTACGTATAAATTTGCCATTCTCCTTTCATCTTTTCTTATGTATAATAAATAGAATATTAAAGAACAAGTAATTGTTGTTTACGTTCATTAAGAAACGAAAGATTTTTAAGGTTTTATTTCGCATTGACGGTCTTTTCAAAAGAATCACACAGGTAGAGAGGTAGTGATCACAAAATGTCGAAAATTTAACTTTACGGATATTAGAGAAAGAAAAAATAATCGGATTTTTTTTTCTCTCTCTTATCTATTGAAAAATATATCTATTCCGTTTATGAAATGTATCGACTAAGCGTTAAATATGCATATATATATATATATATACATACAAGGAGCATATTTAGTCGTTCGTTCATACCTCGATGAACGTTTCATTGAATATCACTTCAAATGTGGTTATAAGTGTGATTTAATACACAAAAGATACGTATCGTTTAATACAATAATCATTTTGCTTTGTTTAGTGTGGTTTATTTCCTCTCTCTCCGGGGACATTCTAAGTACTCAAGAACTAATTATATTATGATCGACAGTTTGACGTTGATACTTGGACGTGTCAAGCAGGTGATTAGCGCTCTGTAACACCAATTACGACTTTAAAAGCTTTTATGTTTCTTTTAAACTTTTAAGTGCTACGCTCAAGCACTAATGTTTGGATGGAGTGAAGATAATTCAGCAAGAGCTCTTATTGCAGAGAATAGCTATAATATTGTCACTGGCGTGGTGGATTGAAGCAGCTTACATCAATTTTTGCCGAAGAAATAAAAGAAAATAAAAACAGATGAATGGGAATTTTTTAAACCTTCCTTAACCCTTTAAGCGGTCTTTGAAATTTTCCTGATCCGCATTATAACTGCCACATCGGAAATAAAAGCGTGTTAAGAACTCGAGATATTTCGGGGTGACCGAAATAAAGCAGATCAAGTTTGACGAGATATTTTGGGATTGCCGATGTAAGGGTTAACCTTAAAAGAAACTGTAGAGTTAGGCTAATAAGGAATAACAACTTAGCGATACATCTATTTGATTTAAATATCTTGGCAGCGAAAAGCTAATGTACACTGAGTCCTTGAGATACGATGTGGATACGTGATTGTCGATTGCCATGATGTAATTGTATCATATTCCGACGAACTGTTTTTGGGCTGGGACTTATGAATACAACCTTTTTAAAAACAGAGACTATCGCACACCAACTCCGGTCATTATATATCACCATACGGTAATTTCCAACCAGCATAGTTGGGTGGGAAATGAAGGCGTCATTGTCAATTCTGGGATTGTTTTACTAATTAATTGGGAATTTTCATTGGAGGATAAATGTTTTTCAGTATTCGTGTATATATATATCTTGTGATAATGCATGAATCTCTGGGTGCCCGATCATCCTTCCCCGCAAAATATATAAAATCGGGGATAAAGAGATCTGAAATTATTTCGAACAGGGCCCCGCGTCTCATAAGGGCGGCCGTGAGCTCGACGTGTGTAATATTTTAACCGCTAAGTTTTTAAAATCATGCATTTTCGGACTATTAACCTTTAAAAAATATTAAGAATGATCAAGAATATAAACCACACGAGAAGAACGATGGAGGTTGCTAGTTCCGACAAAGCCTTTCCTTTCTTTTTTGAGGGGTGGCAGAATGAAATATTATTAATTTTTTTATATAGTAAAGTGCCATAAGGATATGAACTAGGTTTATTAGTGGTTGACATTTGCAAGAATGCATGCTAGAAATCCTAATATTATTGCCCTTGAAAGTTTCCAAAACATAACACTCCGAAGTTTTACTAGGTCCTTCTCGTTCATCAGAAATAAACATATACGGAGAGATACCAAGATTGAAACAATCATGGATTATGCCAAAAGGCTTTCCAGAAATTGCTATGGTTCTCATCTCAACTTTGTGAAATCTCCAATTACAATAGCACTGACACTTTTAGACTTAAAATTTTTCTCGAGATGTCTACACCCAATGTTACGGGTCTCTGACATGTACTCGAATATATGGCTAATTCTCTTCATTCTGGTACTGCCCAGAGTTAATACGCACCATATATGTCATTGTAAATACTTCGTACACATATTATATTCCCCATTCACCTCAAGTAAAATATTATTCATCATTATTTACAAATTTTCATTATCATAATCATAAAGCATTAATCGCATCAATATTAACATGTTGCATTTTCTCTCTCTCAGCATCTTACTCATCACACATATAGGGCTTTATTATAATTAATTCATATCATATCATATTATCACATATAATTAGTTCGTATCAATTATAATCAATATATGATATCCATTAGTTCCTGTGGAGGTGTTTGGCAACTCCCGGGGTAATGATGTACTTCCAGCTACATGTCTAAATTATTCGTTATCTTAGAGATCGTGTGAGATGATTTTTAAATGGTGATCATTACTATTCTCTTACCTCAACCATGGCTTCAACGCATTACTGCATTTAATTGGCAGAGCGATGATGGAGAGGTATAAGCAGTTAAATTCTCATCTACGGCACCGCTGCATACAAGTGAAGGTTCAAGGATGTGAGAATTTCCTTAATGAATAACATATACTAGATACTAAAACGTTAAAATTTGAATGATATTGTGTTGCTCAGTAAAAAAGATAATTATATAGATGATGGAATATTTTTGATAAAACTTGCGTTTATCTGCGTTTTTATCTTGAAAATAATAATCAACTCTTAACCCTAGAATGGTACCTAAAAAAATCTATGCTTAATAATACCTATACAAAACTACGTCTCTCAGATGTATAAGTACCATTCTAGGGTTAAATGGACAGTAAAAGATTGAACCGTTGATTTTTTTTAGTGATTCTATTTTTAGACGCCCTGTTGGGAAATATTTCTGTTCTGTTTGGTCTGTTGTGTAATGAGAAGCGTTTTTATTTCGATCCGTCTCAAGAGTCACGTCTCTTACATGAGAATTTCTGAAATTCTCTGGAGAACAGACTGTATTCCTGGTTTTCTTCTAGTTCGTGGACAAACATTTATTTCCTGTCTTATTCTCAAGGGTCTCTTCTTTTATTATTATTGTTATATTCTTGTTCTTTTCTGTTTTTACTTGTGGAAGGAAGTGCTCGCGCCTATGTTATTCCACAAACTCGTGGTGTCCTGTTGTAATGACGGAAGAGTTCGCTCTGGTTCTTGCCGGTTCAAAGAGAAGAAATAACACTCTGATTTGAACCGATCATATTACAAGGAAACTCCTCTTTTGTGGACACCGGCGGGACAAAAAAATCGTCAAGGGTGTCCCATTGGAGCCTTTGAAAATAATAATTCCGCTGTTTGAAATAAACGCAATTTTTATAACATAAGTTGGAGATTATGTGTGAAACTAGTAATTATTTTAGGGCAGCGTATTATATTCGTTTTCCCGTGAAATATGTTTTTTTTTTGGTTGCTGTATTTTAGATATACAATGAAACCCCGCTAGAACGATAGATAACACAACATGCACTCTATTTGCTGACGTACCAAGCCTCTTCTACCACAGTCTAGGGGGCCCCAATACCTCTTTTGCCCAGAGTCCCATCAAGTCAAAGTTTGGCCATGGTCAAAGCAAATGAGGTTTGCCAGTTACAGCCAAAAAAATTATCAAAGGCAAGTAAAGTTGCCAACTATTGGTAAAATTTATGAAAAATCGCCAATAGCGAAAAATTATGTAATTCAAAATGTGATTCACCAAAAAAATGCATATGTTCGACAAATATGTGAGATGAATGTATTTATATGACTATAAAGAAATATGATAAGTAGAGTCGTAATTATCATAATATAATTTATGTCATGAAAATAATCTTAATTTTTGATGTCAAAAATTCAACTAAAACTTGTGGAAAATGAGGGAGAAAACGGTATATTTTATAAAAAAAAAAAGGTTGGGATGACCATCCAGTAAAATACGGGTCATATGGTCACTTTTTACAAACAATTTTCGCCCCGCAAGTGGCAGAAATACCGCATATCTTGCCCGCGGACTGAAAAACGTTGTGCACTCCTGGTCTAGAAGTTATGGTAGAAGCCATATTACAGGGACGTGGTTTCGCAGTTGATTTAGACATTTTCCCGACTATAGAGATTAGTGTATAATTGAAGCTTCATATACAGTAAAACCTCCTCCAATGGCCACATCCTCCAAACCAAACATGGCCCCTGCTCTGTCCCTTGCGAGATATAAGCAGATTACCTTGCGGCTGGACCATGCTGGAAAAACACTCCCGGTATCCACGCCCAGCAGGCATTTCGATGCAAGAGCCGCAGGGTCCAACATGGACGTGTGTCGCAGGATGAGGACAGCCACATGGTTCTGTCTTGTTGGTTCAATGGACTGGAGAGAGTGCTCTGTGTGCTTCCACGAACGTGCTTATCGCTGTCTTGGAACGGCGGGGCGCAATGGCCACATCCGAACAACGGTCACATTTTGTTGGAACCGAACGCGTCCCATAGACTTTAACATTACAGGTAACCTCCGAACAACGATTTCTGAACAACGGTCACTTCGTACCTAGAGTCGGAAAAAAATGCATATCACTATGAGAAAAATAATTTCCACAAGCTGATTTTCAAGGAAGTTTATTCACCCTGAACTCTATGGGGAAAAATTATATGTATGCTTTCTTTTTTGGGTATAGCTAGATGACTATATTGAAGGCAGTGAGTCGAGAGGGAAAAAGGGCCACGTTAGTGATCTATAATTGTGTGTGCCGCCGCGGGTAGCTAGCTTAATTGAAGTGAGAATGCGCCGTGGGTCATTTAAGTGATCTGGAAACAGTGCCCCAGGCCACTCAAGTGGTCTGTAAATGTGTTGCGGGTCTAAGCCGCTTAGTTCATTCTTACAGAATAAGGTTCGAGATCGAAGGATGAGATTAGATGACTCTGATGATCACATTTGGTCCGCGCGTCATGGGTTGAGCGTGTATGGTCTAAGTTCGGTGTTTTCCAAAGTGGGCAAATCACCCCCTGGTGAGCGATGGAATTGTCCAGGGGGACCATAGAAGCCACTGGTATAACATGGGATCCTATGGGTACCCTTGAGTTGGGGACGAGGAGAGAAAAAAATTCTGAAGAAGGGGTGATGGAATAAAAAGTTGGGAAGCTATGGTCTAGTTGATCGTGGGTGGGAATAAGTAACTATTTTAGAGGTTGCTGGTACATCGTCTTGGTCAATATCAGCTTTTCTCACCAAGTCGTTTCTGTTGTGTTGCACTGTAAGATTAAATTTTAGGATGCCAAAATAGCGCTGAATATCGATCAACAGGCCTGCAACTAGATGCTTGGTCAGTCGAGTAATCACACATTTTGGCACCCCCTCTAGTCCGATGTCCTGCCCACCAGATCCATCTGATCCTCTCTAGTTGCGGCCTTGTCGATTAATCAATTATTATAATATTACAGTGTCAATATAATCATACATCCTAATGTCATCAATTATATAATTACCGTAATCGATTACAGAACGGATTATTACATTACATGTTTACATAGATCACAAATTTTAGTTGTTTTCTTTTCAAACATATAATGGCCCCAATAGTGGCCACATTTTCACGGTCCCGTTAGTGGCCGTTGTTGGGAGGTTTTTACCGTACTGTTTCGGGTTAACGATATTGTCATCATCGATACCGGTCATTGTTAATGGCAAGAAAGACGGCGTAGATGTATCGAAAGACGTTGAAATACAGATCATATCATACATCATGCAACGAATATCTCTGTCGTAATTTGTTATTTTTATCAGGAAAAGAAAGTAAAAGGAGAAAAAAAAAACCTGATTAATTCGACGTTTTTCTAATGCTCTTCCTCGCACATCAACGATTTGGTCACCATGGATTCCAAGCGTAACAAACATTAGAATAAAGATGTAACACCTGATACTCTATATGTGTACGGATATCTAGCTCTTAATATAACGTACAATGATCTCACCGGGTACAATGGAAAAACTAATCTGAAGGTTAATCACCAAATATTTTCGTCGATTAGCTCAATATTTTATTTTATTTTTCCATTTTTTGAATAATCAATTGAAAACAGCATCGTATGCATTACGTGACCGTAGAAAGACGATTCTGTGCTATAAATGAGGGTTTTGTTCGAAAAATGGCAAGATTCATAAATCTTATAGATGTCTGCACTATTTGCTTACTCGTGCGTAATTACAGTGAGACCTCGATACAACGATATTCTGTGGGCCAAGAAAAAATATCGTTGTGGAGGCATTATCGTTATATCGAGAGGTAACACTGTTATCAAATGCCACCAAATTGATGTTGTCGTTGGCATCTTTTCTAAATCTGCGTTGTTAGTATCATCAAGAAAACGCGCTTTAAAGTATTTATTCGTCGCGAAAAACTGAAATCAATTAGTTGATTGATGCAATTCATTTAGATGCATTATCTTTGTAGAGAAGTTTACCGTATTTCTCTTTCGTGTCTTACAGAGAAAGTGGCAATACCGACAGCTTTATCAACATTTTCAGTGATCATGTGATGAAAAACACCGATGTTATTAGACGCTTTTGGAAGAATGAAAACAAATGACTAAGTTAAAATTAAACGCAAGACGATTTTGAGCGAAATATGAAAAAAATATGGTTGTAGCGGCTTCAAAACCTCTTTAAAAATATCGTTATAGAAGGATTTATCGTAGTAGAGGATTTCGTTGTACCGAGAGGTGTTTAACATTAGACTATAGGCAATTCCAAACAAGATCTGAAAAATATCGTAATAGAGAGATTTATCGTTTTAACGAGTATCGTTATAGTGAGGTTTCACTGTATAACATCAACTGTGGCCATTTTAGACGTTGGGAGAACATTACGAAAAGCATTGTGGAGCTATTCTGTCTCTTTAACGTAATGCCTATCGTTTGCCGCATATTATTTTTTTGTTGTGAATTCTATGAGTTGACACAAATTCTCTGAAGAACGTTAATGACTTTTAAGACTGCAAAGTTTAAAAGACCATTTATTCCCTCAGGCCTATCACTCGGTCATCGAAAGCAACATTAAAGATACGCGTTGATGATCGTAATGCAAATGTTTATGCTCATCAATCATTCCAGCTTTTCTATATAAACATTTATAGAATTTGACAGTATTCAATACGGGAGGGCGAGGGGACAGAAAAACACCATAGATATATATAATACATAGCGTAATATACAATTGTGTGTGATGTAATACTTAAAAATTGATTTTTCTTCATTGTGTCGAAACTGAAAGGAAAAATCTACACGTGCATTCATATACGCATAACTTCATATAATTTTAACGGTCTATGGTCCGGTGTACATTTGAATATATATGGCAAATACATGATCAAAAAACCCATTAAAAATTTTGAACCAATTTCTTTTCTAAATTTTTTTGTTATTTTAAAAAGTACATCTTTCAGTATCACATAAGTACAAAATACAGCTACACGGGATGATTAAAAACTCAACGTACAAACTTTTTCAACAAAAGGGAAGGGGTAGAAAACACAATAGCAAAACAGAATCACATGAGAATGTATGACCAGAAACCTGATCTGCTGGAGGATAAACGAAGATGCCGAAATGACAAGCCAATAATGGGTGGAAAAACTCTTTATTTAGCAGTACACGTTAAGTTTCACAAGTGCTCAAAGTTCTTGGCATCTACTCATTTTTGTCGCACCACGGTAATTTTCTGCACACGAGGGCTAATTAGACCGTGACCTACAATTTATTGCCGATTCCGAACGGCAGGATAGTTTTTTTTATACTCGTCGAGAGGTTGGTGCGCTAACCCCTCGATGGGGGACTTCCTGCGGTAGCAATTTCTGTTGCGGTCATGTCACCGTTTCTGTTGTACCCCTGTGTCAGGAAAGTTTTCTGACAAGGACGAACCGGGTATCGAACTCGCAACACCTCTAAACACCCTTTGGTACTTTAGGCGAGTATCTTATCGACCAGGCTACCGCACCCCTCTTAGCATCTACAGCAGGCATCTTCAACCCGTTACTCGCAAGCAGAACAGTGCTCCCTGAAGCACATAGAGTGCTCAATGCTCGTGTCTGATTTTGTGCTCGCGAGCACTTGACCAACGTCCCAAGTTAACACCTTGTACAAATTGCACTGAAGGATTGAAATAATTCTGATTTCATGCATTTTCGTATGCATAGGCGGAGATAGACTTGGAAGTCTGGGGAGGGGGGCACGATGAAGATGATGTCAATTCATATATACATATATGCATTAGATCAGTCGACTCCACCGTTGACAGTGGGGGAGGGGGCAACGCCCGCCACGCCCCCCGTATCTCCGCCCATGTTGGTATGTCAAATTTGTCATAAGGGTGCTCTTCTTTTGATGATGGGAACAGGCAGTTCACGGGACTGGAAAAAGGTTGAAGACCTCTGATCTACAGTTATGCATGCTTGAGGGCGCACCGACCTCGTCGTAGCTGCAAACGTCCGCGAAATGCCGGGTAGTTTTGAAAGGGTTCGACAATCAATGCGTCTCCGTTGTGAAGCGTGCATAACTGTGGATGGTAAGAACCTTGAGCACTTGTTGTGAAACTTGACGTGTACACGCACTGTCCTCGTGTAAAGTATCGCTAAATAAAGAGTTTTTCCACCAATTATTGGCTTGTCATTTCTGCGTCTTCGTTTATCCTCCAGATTATCAGGTTTGGGTTTCCGGTCATACATTCCTATGTGATTGGGTTTTGTTCAGATATTTATAAAATCACACAAAAAATTGAGGGTATTGCAAATAAAATTCAAGATAACAACTATTTAGCTTTGTTAAGCAAGATTTTTTCGGTTTATAAGATAAACAGTAAAATAAAGGAAAACTGCAGTTTACTCTTAACTGGCCATTGCAACTAATTAAAAAATAAACTCTAATTAATTAAATTGCTGTGTTAATGTATCATTTCAATTAAAATATGCAAACAACATCCATTTGCATCCTTATTTGTAAAAACTAAGTTTCAATACATTTTTATGAGGGGTGAATGGGGTGGACAGTACCGGTTCACTGTCTCGAAAAAGGCTTTCGGGACGCTTATTTGTGTCCCGGTTTTTCTTTACACAATCAAAGATCGAATGAAACAAACAATCACTTTCAAATGCAGTCCGTCCCGCTTAACTAGATGACGGATAAAATCCTCTGTGCAACCAAATGCTCTGACAATAAAGACAATGTTAAGATTCCCCGCTTAATCGAATATTACGATTCACACGACAACTGTAAATGTATATTAACCATTCTGTACATAATATTTTTATTAAATGAAACATTTAGAAATTATGAAAAATATATTGTTAGTTAAGAGTTATAGAAAACCTAGACTTAGGGCTTTTGAAGTGTCTATGTTGTCTTCAGTACGTACATTTAATTAGGTACTTTATCTTATTCTTATTTTCTGATCTCTGTAGAGCCAATAGAGGGCGCTTACATTTCAATAAAAGTAAAAATTTCAGAAAATCTGCACAAATGCCATAGTTTCATGAAATATCTTGAAATTAGAATAATGAGAGAGAGAGAGATTGTTTCTAAAATGTACCGATTTTGTTCTTATCAATGGGTTCCGTGTTTTGTCCCGGTTTTTATTTAGGAATTCCGGGATTTGTCCCGGTCTCTCAGGTACCTCATCCGACCACCCTAGGGGTCGACCATAGAGGGTTTAGGCACTTGAATATTTTTGATACACACAAGATTGGGAAAACTTCGCATTAGTGGTGAGAGGAATTCGAAGTAAACCAAGATATGGTCAGACGGTATTTTTATAAATCTGTAATTCAACATTATTTCCACGCAAATGGAATGCATTTGTTAATATAAATGTATTTTCCGTAATTAAAAAAATAAATTATATCAGACGCGTACGTGCTGTTCTTAGGAATCGGAACAGAGCTTATTTCTTCAATCTTTCGAGTTCGTATATAATGATTTAAGTTGTTCTAGTCTAGATGAGGAACGTGCTTGAAGTGCAGCGTCATTAGTTTTTGAATTATACTTGAGACACGTATCAAAAAAGGAATGAATAAATAAATTGGAAAAAGGGAGACGTAATCGATGCACCTGATTGAGAAATAAACAGATGATTGTTTTTGATTTTGATCGTTTCTTAAAAAAAAGAAAAAAAAGAATTGAATGTTAGAATATTTTCGACCGGTTCAAAGATAGGGAGAGAAAATAAGTACTCGATAATTTCCGAAAGAGGATTTGAAAAAAAAAATCTTAAAAGGTTTAGATTCTTGTCTTAAAGGAAAAATAAAGGTCTGAGGTAATGCTATTTAAAACCAGGAACGTGACGAAGAAAACTCGAATAAGATTTGTCCTCATCGAGTTTTCTATGGTATGCTTTACTTTGAGGAAATGCCATTAACGAGCTTAAAAGAGATTTCTCAATTTTACGCGTACATTTGTTTTACATTTATACATCTCCGGTTTTTTTTCCCTATAAGTCTGAAACAAAACTTTTCCAAGAAAACACACACACACACACTTAATAGTTGAGAAAATCCGACGGAATAAAAGCGATGAGTTTCCGTTTGTTTGTTGAAGAACATGCTCGCAGTAACAAGAATGTTTTGTTTGATAGCTTAAATGTCGTGGCTGTACTTGACAAAGCTTGCGAAACTATTTGGACGGTTTAAAACGAGACGAAAAAAAAAAGAGATGGAAAGTTCAAAGGGAGAAAATAAAAACAAGGCGAAAAAAACACGATGGTTATTTCACTCTTTTTAGAAAAATCGTATTAGTTGTGGACTGACAAATATCAGCTTTTTCCCCGAATTTGATTGTGGCAGCTGCTATATTACACGGCATGTTAAGGAACATGATACTATTTTTTTTTTTCGGCACTACCTTGGAAGTGATTTAGTTTTTTAATTTTAACGTTAAGTGAGAGACTTGCATAGTAAGCAGCTGGGTTTTTTTTTGACAGTTCGAGGTAACAGAATAAAAACAATGAACGAATGTCCAAGTAAATATACAGTGGAACTTGGTTAATTTGAAGTCCAAAGTCACAAAAGTAACCTGTAAGTCCCAAGGGATGGGTCAGGGGTGTGTTCCATCTCGTCCCAGATTAGATGGAGTAAATACATTTGAGCTTTTCCCTCTTTCTCTCTCATCATCATGGCATTTTGTTAATTTTACCCCATGAACAGAATTTGATTTTTTTTTTTAATTTTAACTCGGCATCTCATTTTTATCTCACTCACTTGCTTTTTTCTCTAGCATTAACGATATGCAAATACATTTTTTGAAGTGAAGATCGTGTGAGAAGGGAGTAAAAGATATATCGTTCCCCTTATGTCAGAAAGATGAATGTGCAAATTTTCACTTTTTTTAATGAGGGGCCGTTCAAGTATTACGCAAACAAATTTTTAGCCATTTTTGACCCCCCCCCCCTTGTCAGCAAAGGTAAGCAAAACGCTGACAAACCCCCCCCCCACTTGTCAGCAAAATTTCGTCATCAGTACTGCCCCTCTGAATCCTAACGCATATTGGTGGGATAAGAGACGTACACAAGGGGGGGGGGGAGGTATAGGGGGGCTCGTGCCCCCCCCTCCCATGATCAAAAATTCATTTTTTTAATGCAAAAAAAGTAATTTTTTTTAAATTGAAATTTCGGAAGAAAATACCTTTAAATGTTACTATAATCAATTTCTGTTAATTTCAATGTTATTTGAAGGCAATGAACTCAAAATTTATCTTTAATAAATTCATTGCGACCCACCCTCTATAAGCCATATAATGATAAATCACATAAAGGTCCTTGGCCCGCGGGCCAAATATGGCCCTGGGGGTTATCTGATGCGACCTGCCCTCTTGAAACCTAATTTTATAAAAATGAAGTACGCGGCACATTTACGGATCGCTTAAGTGACCCGTGGTACGATTGCAGAACATTTAAGTGGCCCGTGGCACAGTTCCAGAGCACTTAAGCGGCCCGGACACATTTCCAGATCACTTGGATCCGCAAAAAATTTAGAGATCACTAAAGTGGCTCTGTGTAGGGCACTTATCAATAGGGGGGATGTTACCTCAAGTGCCCACAAACTATCGAAAGGTTTTTCTCGTTTTTGGCGCACCGAGTAAGATGCCATTAAGAATATTTCATATTTTCATAAAGGGTGGTTGATGACGTAAGCATTATCCAACCCCCCCCCCCCCCCATCGACGATGACGTAATACTTGAATGGCCCCCGAGCTGGTTGAATGCCTTATTTTGCTATCTAAGTTTTGCCACAAACGCGAATGTGTATTTCTCTATTGAAACACATATTATAAAGCATTTTATGAAAATAACCTCCATATAGTAACATGGGCGGAATAAACATTCAAACGCCATTTCTCAAGTTCTTATTTTCCCCAACAATTTGCACATTCATGTTTCTCGCATAAGGAGAACAATATATAAGAGCAAAGTGGTCGATGTGTGGTTACTAACGAAGGAGAAACCTATAGAACTTATCTTTTCGCCCGTTATTTCCTAAATGTTAACAAAGATACTAGTTTAGGAGATATATTGCTAACTATACATCGTCCGAATTTATTGCCAAAAATCCATATGATTGAAAGGGGTTAAAGAAAGATATAGATGACGACGCACCAATATGACGATCCTAGAAAGAAAGTGAAATCTGGCGTTTTTAACAGCTGTTACTCCCACAACAACCAATACAGAACGCAATTTATAATGGAATATTCTACACAATGACAAAATATTCGGTCTTCCTTTTTGAGAACAGTAAAAAAAATAGAATGAAAGTAAAATAAAACTCTTTAAAGTTCCCAGAAAATTTCTTCACAAAATACTTTGTCACCGAAAGAATATCAAGTTAGGCTGTTTAAATGGATTTCTTCCGTTTTTAAGATTTTAAGAGCCAATAGATTGTTACATGGAAGAAAACTAATTTTAACGCATTAAAAAATACGGAAGAGCATTGAAAAATAATAATAGAAAAATGTTCAAGGGTTTTTCTTATTGATACGTGATTGGCATTTTCTAGAAAGTATTGAATAATAAAGAAAATTTTAAATTGGAAGTGTCACATTTTTAAATGAATTTTTTCTCGTTGTTACGCATTTCCTCTTATGAATGACACTAACCTATTATAAATAATAAAGGATCGAAAGCTGAAAATTTAAAATATTTTGGGTGAGCATTTATATATAACTCTTTTATTCAAAGAAACCATTACGATGACTGTCATCACGAGCACGGTTCGCCGTTGTTCCGAATATTCGGGAGAGAAAAATGGCTCTAATGACTAATTTTTCATTGTGGAAAACCCAAAAGCAACAAACTTGAATCAATAAATTCCGAAATTTAAAGGTTCTATGGCACTCATCAACGAATGAAAGAGACATACAGGACAAGGGTGGCCAGATGAGGTACTTGCGAAACCGGAACAAATCCCGGGATTCGTTATTAGAAATCG
This sequence comes from Pholcus phalangioides, assembly GCF_987345545.1. Classification (NCBI taxonomy): domain Eukaryota; kingdom Metazoa; phylum Arthropoda; class Arachnida; order Araneae; family Pholcidae; genus Pholcus; species Pholcus phalangioides. The sequence continues at coordinate 27,543,820 of NW_028301625.1, forward strand.
GGACGTAACACGAAATGCATTAATAAAATCCGAGACAAAACCGGGACATTTTCAAAACCTCATCTGGTGGGCATTACAGCATAAAATTTCCAACTTACAATGTAATACGAAAATATTCTCACACTACTTCTATACAGCGGCGAGAAAACGAGTAAAACATCAGGATTGGGCTATGATTGTCAGACATCGCGACAGTGAAATCTCGCTACAACGATACTCGATACAACGATAAATCTCACTCTTATATCATTAGTTATTATTCTATTCATCATCGTATCATCATTCACTTTTAGAATCTCGTCCTGGAGTTCTTTCTTACTGCTGTCCTTCTGCATTCAGTCTTACCCGACTTCAAAACCTGTTTTTTACAACAATGAAAATTTGGCCTTTCTTTGATACAAGAGCCAACAATTGATACGATTATCAAGTGGAATAATATTTGAAAGTATAACTGCGAATAAAGCAAATATAACTGTGAAATAATAAAATTTGGGCTAAAATATCTAACATAGCTAAAAGTTTGATTGGAAATAAGTAACGTAAAAAATATTGATTTCGCAATTCATGTACTGTCATATTATATTTGTACAGTACATGGGAACTTATAACGCCATCTAGAGAGCTGTACATATATTAGAAGTTGACGCGTTTCGGTAAACGCGAGAAATCCGGTTTTATACATAATAACCGGTTATTATGCATAATCACCGATCATTTTGGTAAGATTAATAAATTTCCCTAAATTTATCACTTTTACCGGAGATTATGTACCGTCAGGGCCGCAACTAGATACTTTGTCACCCGGGGCAAGACGGAATTTTGTCGCCCCTTGCATGTAGAGGAAACAGTTGAAGGGTGAATTCAGTGCCCCTTTTGGTTCAGCGCCCGGGACACCAGGCCCACCTGCTCCCCCCTACTTGCGGCCCTGTGTACAGTACCCCAGCGTCGATGGTGAATTAATAAATTTTCCTAAATTGCTTCTGCCGGCGATTATGCATATACCCAAGCGTCGCCTCATTGGTAATCATGATAAATCATGCTATATGGTATACAATGCATGATAATTCATACCTGTATTGTTTCATTATATCGGGGTACTATCCTAAAATCCGACTATATTCATCACACATAATACTCATTTGGAATTTTTTTCATATCTATCAAATTCACCAATTACAGTAGGGTATTATGCATAATCACAGATAAAGGCAATAAATTTCAAGTATTTCTCAAATTTACCAACAACACTTGGTTATTATGTATAATCGCCGGTAAAAGTGATAATATTTTCAGTATTTATCAAATTTACCAACAACACTTGGGTATTATGCATATTCGCCGGTGTAAAGGTGATAAATTTATCAAACTTACCAAGACCATTGGTAAGTATGCATAGCAACCGATTTATCACATTTACCGTAACATATATATCTCGAGACAGCACAGATACTATCTACACAAAAGTTCTCAATTAAAGAAAACACTCATAATTAATTTGAAATTTAAGAATTAAATAGTTCTATCTTAAGAAAAATATTGAAAAAAAAAATTCTATTTCTTTGATCTTTGATTGCACAAGTAGGGCCGTCACAAGTAGGGCACAAGTAGGCCGTCTTAAGAGTATCATCGGCCCCCGGGGCCAATTGATTTTTCTCAGGTCCTACCAAAAAAATTATCGAAAATTTCAACCAGATCTCAGTTTTGTGAGGCCCCTCTTCGCTTGAGGCCCCCGGGCCGTGCCCGGCTGGGCCCATGCCTTAAGACGGTACTGTGCAAAAGAAAAAACCGGGACAAAGAGGCGTCCCGAAAGCCTTTCCGGGACAGTGAATTTAATAGCGAAAAATCGGGATATCTGGCTACCCTACACGAGACAGCAATATGTATTTATCGATGGAACGACTTAAGAAAATCCAGCTTAACGAATGATTTATTTTATGAACCCTTAAGATAAAAAAAAACATTCATAAAGATATCAGTATGAAGTCATCAATCAAATATTTTTATAAATTATTTCTAGACGAAGAAAAAAGCCGTCTATCACTATTTCTAGACGGTTTATTAGAATATAACTGTACATAACGTAAAGAAGAAAGAAAAACATTTTTTTTTACACACATTATATCTAAAGTTAACATCGGAAAAAGGATTAAGTTAAAAAAAAAAGTAATAAATAAATAATGATATCACTCTTTCTTCACAAAATATTTCACCGTATATTAAAGCGTGGGAAAAAAATTTACTAAATTTTCCCCGAAATACTTGCATTAAAGAACTTTTTTATATATGCATCCATATTGTGCTAGAGGTATTTAAGAAAGAAAAAAAAAAAGTCCTTTTTCTAAATTTCAATGTAATATTCTCATTATGGAAAGCTTTTGTGTCGGTATGAAATTCGAGACGGTCTCGGTTGTGGCAGTGAAATAAATGCTAAGAAGGTCCCACAGAGGGGCAAAGGGCTACATTTTTATGGGAAACGATTTTTCTCGAATGTATTTAACATTTTGGCCTGGAGCCAGCTCAGAGTGAATAATGTGGGATGCATCCTGCCACCCGTGAAGTGCCCTCGAAAAGCTATCAAAGTCTATCATTTCTTACGCTGCATTTTCTGACAAGCGAGGCTGAAGTGCAAAATACGTGTATTTTACTCATTTAAATTGGTTTTTTTTCCTCAGATATCAAAACGTATTGTGAATGCGTGTATTTGATATTTATTACCTGCATCAGAAAACATGGTTTTATCCATTTTTCTGATGGGGAGTTTGATATTTATACAATGCAGGAAATGAAATCCTGAAGTGATTCTCTTTCTCTGCATGTAATCAGAAATTATTCAACTGCGTGAACATAGAGAAATGCTAAGATTGAAATTACAGTGAAGTCTCACCACAACGATACTTGATATAACGTTTTAACTCTCTCTACACGATATTTTTTCAAGTCTTGTTTAAAATCGCCTATAGTTTTACTACGATCCTTTACGTCCTTTACTACGGTAAACGACACGATTACAAAATATTTTTATGAGGAGGTTTTGAAATTGCGTTACAACGCTTTTTCTTAAATTTCTCCCGAAAAATATCCTTCATATATATTTTTAAACTCTTCACATTTTAGTTCTTCCGAGGATGTCTAATAATATCATGGCACGACTTTGACTTGATGAAGTCCTAATTATTGGTTTTTTCCTTCGACTGTGGTCAAAGATGTTTGGTATGTCGGCAAATACAGTACATGTTGTTTGTTAACATTAAAAAAAAATTATACATCTATTTTAAATGAGAAATGTGATGAACGAAATTATCTTACACTAAATGTTTTATTTTTCGCACTGTCATGTGAGCAAAATCAATGATAATATCATCAAAATCTGATTTTTGAGTTATCTCAGCTTCAATACACAATAAAGCTAAAGAAATGACAGTTTTTGTTGTAAAAGAACTTGAGCGAACTGATGATTTTATCCTTTTTATAATAAGAGTGATCTTCCCCCTAAACAGTTTGATATTGGCTATGTTGTCAGTGATGATTTAATGCTGTCTCAAGATTTGGAGAGAGAGAGAGAGAAACGTGTCTCTCTTCTAAACCTCATTTAACATTTGTGGCATTGTGTCACCAACCTGAACCAACGATGAAAAGAGCATTTAGTCTGAAAAAGTGTTTGCCAGATCAGATGCATGAAGATTTGCATTGCAAATATACCAAATTTGCATGAAGATTTGCGGATTTTATGTTGATCGAACAAGCAAACGTACTTGTCATCGTTTCATAAATCATTTTACGGTCATTAACATGTGAAATTGAGAAATCGAACGAAAGACTTGACACATTGAAACATATTTTTTCGTGGAGTTGATATTGCAATTAGGTGCATTGTTCATGCTGTGTAAAGTCTATTACTGATTGGTATAATACTTATATTAAAATATTGATTGATGAACCATGAACTTTTAGTACACCGCCAATCGACTGCTTTTACAAGGGGACACCAGTATCGATTGGTAAGGGACAATGCGAAGTTATGGTACGCAGGGAATTTTTCTCTAATAGGGTTGTTAATAAATGGAATAGCTTACCCCCGGAGGTAGTAAATTGTAACACAATTGACACGTTAAAAAAGAAATACGATAAACATATTGGGTAAATCGAGAAGCTATACATACTTAGAATAAGACAACCATAATATTCTTTATGGACATTGTATCATGTGTATGTATTGTTTATAATTTTTATAACTGAATTTTTAATTGGGGTCACTGTATTTTAAAAAAATATATGACATCCATATTTGTTATGGGCATCTTTTTCTCAGCCACCTCGTTCGGCATTTTGCCTGTTGTGGCGTTGTATTTGTATTTGTATAATATACATAAATTTATTTTAATATTTATTATATTAAAACAAATTGATGTTTAATTGGATTTTTTAATAATGGGCACTTTGGAAATAGTATGATGTGATTTAAGGAAAATTATTTGACTTTTCCAAAATTTTATCGAATAAAATTTATAAAAAATTGAGTAAATATGTATTATATATTAGAAATTTGGGGGGGGGACTTTAGAACACGGGGCCCTGGGCAAATGCTCATGTTGCCCATGCGGGCACCACAATTACAACATGCGGGAAATCGGGCCCTGAATAGTATCGGTATTCGGTATCACCTGATCACTGAAAATGTTGATGGAATTTTTCGGTATCACTACGCGTTGGTGTGTAATACACTAAAGTGTGATGCGATAAGCCTCTTTACAAGGGCAATGCATATAACTGAATTTTGTTTATCAACTGAATTTTTGCGACGAATAAATACTCAAAAGCGCATTTTGTAGTAGTACTGTCACTGCGCCATTTTAAAAACGATGTCAACGGCACCATAAACCTGATAGCACGTGATGATAATGTTGCTCCTCGATACAACGATATTTTAACTTGGTGAGAAGAATATCGTTCTATGGAGGTTTAACTGTATACGAGAGTGCTTCAGTGTGGTTATTCATTTATTAAATGCGGATTTTGCTGCTCAGTTCATTTGTAAGGTGACACATATATCGAGAGGTTTCACTCTCGGTGGAATCTATATTACTAATCAGGTGTATAATATTGATTTGATTATGCGTGAAATTCCCTATTAAAACGTCCGTTCACTAAATAATAGCCGTAATTCCGCGGGCCTCTGGTATGTTGAATTTCCTTCTCCCAACCGAGCTTCTATTTGTATGGGATTAGCAAGCCACGGCTGCATTCAGGAGGGAAATAATTTCCTAAAATAATTTCGAGATAATTGGACCTAACAATTCAAGACGATCGTTCGTCAATTCAAAGACAAACAAAACACTCTCGCTACAATGAAAATATTTTTCAGTCCCACAAATAAGAAAATTATTAATTTTTAATAATAAGTTTTAAAAATAATTTAAAATTAATTTAAAATTAATTTAAAAATAATTTAAAATTAATTTAAAAATAATTTAAAATTAATTTAAAATTAATTTAAAAATAATTTAAAATTAATTTAAAAATAATTTAAAATTAATTTAAAAATAATTTAAAATTAATTTAAAAATAATTTAAAATTAATAATAATATTTAAAATTAATAATAATATTTAAAATTAATAATAATATTTAAAATGAATTTAATATATATTCATTAATTTTAACTTTTAAAATGAATTTAAAAATTGGAACGGGTATACTTTTTGCGTGTTTAACTATCCGAATTACCGCAGTAAGTCCAATCATTATTGCAACATGTACGTTTCGCATTAATTTTATTTTAAATGCACCCTATTGAATTAAAAAAATTCACAAGAAGCCGTATATTTAAAATAATGGGTTTTCTCCGCAATCCCACTGGATAAAACTTCCTAATTCAATCACAAAATCTGGTATTAAATAGAAATTTGGAAAATGGGAAGTTTTTTGGTTTTTAACGACGTTGTACATTTTTTTTCTAAGTTTCGATATTGATGTTCGATTATAAAATCACTACCTATGTTTAGAATTTTCGATTTGTTTATTGCATGTTTGATTTATATACCGTCGTTGCAGGAGTCTAACCCCATAAGAGAGTATTATAAAAATTGTTATTATACAGATGAAATGTTAAAAACGAGTTCATATTACATCAATCACTTTTGATTTAATGATTTTGGTTTAGTGAAAATATGAGAAAAATATTTTTTTTTATAAAAATGGGAATATCTATATAATATAAACCGAATAAGAGATTGGTGTTTACCAATTGTTTACCAATCTATATACAGTGCACCGCAAAAGCTTAAAGACTTATGAAATTTGTTCTTAAATTAAAAGCAAACCGAATTATTGAATAATAAGGATCATCAGGTACTTCTATCTCTATTTAAATATATATTTCGAACATTTATATATCAAAAACAGTGCTTTAATTCCTAATAAAAAATAAACTTTTGCGAAAAAAAATTCAATTCCTGTTTGCGAAAGTTTAGACACAATAAGAAATTTTTGTTTGGTCATCGAAATATATGCAAATTCGGAACTAATATGACGTCATCGCTGTTCAGACTATGCTCTCCTTGCGATAGCATCATTTTTTTGAGGAGATTCGAGCTACAGAGAGAGGTTCTCTGAAAAAATAAACAGAATCGGAAGTTGAGATCGGAAGGGTAGACTGTTTCGGAAATTGCAGCTCTCTTTACAACGTTCTAAAATGTCTATCTAACGCGTATTATCTGAAGGTGGTACATACAGGGTGCATAGCCAACAGGGGATATGGCATCTTACTAGCAAACCATTGATCTTAGAGGTGTATACTTCCAATTAAAAAAAGTTTCTAAATAACGTGTAGTATTCAGATATATCATTCATATTTCAAGGGGGTTGTATAGTTATTAAAATAAAAAAATTAACTTTTTTATATAGTCCCCGTGTGCCCCGAAACCCAATTAGAAAGTTGTTGCCCTGTCTCCCCTGATGCGAACAAAAAAATTGCATGTTTCTAAGTGCAATATTCGCTGATGTATTTGAATTAGAAAAACGGAGAAAAGTTAGGGATAAAAACAGCTCTGAATGCGAAAAGGCCGTTTTACCCGCATTTAATGCTGTTTTTTCCCCCAAATTTCCGCCGTTTTCGAATTCGAATATCTCAGTGGATATTGCACTTAGAAACATGGAATGTTTTTGTTGGCATCAGGAAATACAGGGCAATAGCTTTTCAATTGGGTTTGATTATCACTTGTTTTGTTCAAAATTAAAAATTAATTAATTAAATATTAATTTTGTTCAAAACAAGTGATAATCAAAGTGAGAAATTGTTTAGTCCTTAGGCGAATGAATTTCTGAAAACAATTGATATCGTATAATAAAAATGCAATAGCCTACGCGGATGTAGGAGCTTGCATTGACAGATCAATTACTTAAATAAAAGTTGTCTTTCATTTTGAATGTCCTCTTCATACTTGATGATTTGACAGTCCTTTCAAATGCGAGGGAATCATGCATTATGACTGGAGATAGATAGATAGCTATAGAAAAAGAGAAGGAGGAAGAGAGAGAACAACAAAGATCAAATGCCAAAGTTGAACAACGTTTTCAAGTTCGACCGCATGGAAAAAAAAATTCTAAAAATAGCAACAATCCCGTTTAATCCTCGTGTGATGTTATGTATATGTGTGTAAAATATAAAATGCCGACTTGCGTCTCAGTCTCTTTTTGAGAGAGATATTTGACTAAAAGATCATTTTTTATTTCTTCATTGAAGAGATGATGGAGTCCTCTGAATGTCAAATGTGCATGGAGGTATGTGAACAAATTTCTAAATAATATTTTGTTTGCACATTAATTCTGAACAGTAGAAAAGCTAGAATTATATAAATGATAATCATTTTATGGTAAATTAAACAATTGGTAAACATTGTGATTTACTATAATAGTTGAGATTGAGTCTCTATATCCTACTCATCACGTCCTAATACGATGTAAAAGTTCGTTTTCTACACGGTTCTCTTAACCCTTTAATTGGAAAGCATTGAATTATCCAGAGGAGAAAGTTTTGAGCTTTATTACTAAGCAAATCAGGTAGGTACCCTGATTGATATTACATGACAAAAAAAATTATTATCAATATTAAAAAAAGTACTGAATGTTGCACTTCAGGAAATACACCATTTTTGTATGATTTACACAAATTTGAATAGAATAAAAATGTGATTTATTATTTTTTATCATTATCAAATAATACACAGCAATATATCTCCTTCACACATGGTATTTCCCTACAAAATGCAAGGGTCAAAAATCATTCTTTCTTGGCTTGTCAAGAAACAGGAGACACGTGGGTGTACCTTTGAGCTGTTCTGCCGGTAATTATAATAACTTCATGAACAGCTCACAAGTAAAAGTCGAATGTTTAGGACTTGTTTATAAGCATCAATGCCGAAACGAGTTCAATATACACAACGCTTTTATTTGAAAAATATAAGGAACTCGTGTTGTGCTTGAGAGCAACACGGCCAAATAAAGGGTAAAAATAAAATGTAAGCAGAATTTTTTTTTCAGCATGTTAAAACGATAAGAAGCATATTTTTGCGATTAGTTTCATATGATAACAGAAATGAATAGGGCGAAAAACAAAAGCAAAGAACAGATATACAGAATTATATTTTGTTGATTGATGTCCATTGCGCTCAGAAAGAGAAGGCATTAGGGTATATGTGCCGTAATAGAATACTACAGCTTCAGGTGCACACTAATGCTTCTTGAACTGGGCAATAATTCAGCGACATCTGTAACTGAGCCAAATCGAAAGCGAGAGCATCTGGCCCGAATGTGCTCTTGGTTTTCCTAATAAGTATTATTAGGTATAGGCTGTATCGAAGGCGGAGTGAAAAGAGGAACAAGAGGGCGAAGAGAGAAACCCAGTTATTATCCCTCTGCGACAACCATTAAGATCACAAGGGGCCACGCGATGAAAAACTGATGCCCAGAATTCTGCTCTTCCTGATGATCTTTCAAAGGACGCAAAAACAAAGAATCTGTCTCTGGACCGGAAAATATTATTTTTCCTAGAAGAATAATTAACATTAGTTAAGATAAATAGACCAAGGATTTTACTGTAAATATATCCTTGCAACAATACAGAAGCCTTTCACTTTAGAACGTACATACATGAGATGTATTGTTCGTAGCTTCCAATAACTTTCAAAAAATATCGCTTTACTCTATTGTCTGTTTTGGAATAATCAAAAATGTCACTTTGCGATACATACAGAGAAGTTTCTAAAAAAAATCTTGAGGAATTATTTTGTAAGATAGAGAATGAAAACTATATAAATTTCATTTTTTTGTGTGACATACGTTACGGTGATACCTCGGCTAACAAAGGTAATTTGTTCTGGAATCACGTTCGATAGCCGAAATGTAATTTCCCATACGCTAGCATGAAAAAACGTTTAATTCGTTCGAGGTACTGTCTTTAGTTTAAAGATATTTTTTTAAAACACTAAGGAGAGTGCTATATAAAAAGACAAAAATTGATTCAAGGCTAAAATGAACAGCTTCAAAATAGAATAAATGAGAATTTGCAGGAAATGAGAGAGCGATTCTGAAAATCGTTTTATTTTACACTGTGTATACAATCAAGACATAAGCTTTAGTCTACTAAAGCTGGTGTTGACACAATTCATTTCACATGAAATGGTTCAAAACCTTCCAGAAAGCAAAGTGAAGGTACATTTGGAAAAAGATTCTGAGGTGAACATGAGTTAAAAGGGGGCTCGATTGTGACAGCAGTTTTGATGATGATTGGCACGAAAATTCAGCTCATAACGTGCCTGTGTTAAAATATTCGTTAGCTCAATCCGTATTCCGTAACTTAGGCGAGGCAGAAAAATCACGAAAAAATATTCGTTAGCCGAAAAATTAGTAATTCAAGCTATCACTGTATATAGTATTTAAAAAACCCCATAAGAATATGACGTTGAACAAAATAAACCAAATTTTAATTTTTATGGCAAATGGTACGGTGAATGATTCAACTGCTTCTTTTTTAAAATAAGAAAAACAACCTACTAAATATACTAAATAATCCATGTTTTCAACGTTATAATTGTTTTGTTTTTGACATAGACAAGTTTTTTTAAATCCTAAAATACTTAAAACCCTACAGTATCTGAAAATTCAACAAGTATTAAGCTCAAATGTTAATACTATAAGATTAATTTCTAATAGCCTTAATGAAACGTATTATGGCTAGAAAAAATTTTTCCTAGGTCAAACACTTTCGCTTTTAAAACCCAATGCTGTATTAAGAATCGAACAGTTTTTAAAACGTCATGTTAACGAAGCATACCATCTCTACGTAAATATGTTTACAAGTGTGTGACTACATTTTTATATTTCATGTGAACACTTCTCCAATGTTTTAAACATGTGCTTCGATGTTCTGTATCCCATACCGTTCTCGAGAAACATTTCATTTATTATTTCAGCCGTATTCAAAAATCTGTGACTTTAAGAAAAAATAAAGAATGGCTTCCATTTGGATTCCGTTGAATACCCCCTGAAGCGCAAAAAGTAAAACCCTGGCATGCTTTTTCGCAATCGATCTGCCGTGCACTTGGGGAATAAAGCAAGTGATAAACTCTGAGTCTTTTCAAGGAATCATCCTGACAGATTTTTAAGAAACGGGTAAAGAAAAAGCAGTATATGGTAGATGAAAACACACTAGTTTATATATGCAAAATATCCCTTAGTGAGAAAGACGCGAAACATCTCGAGATAGTGTTTCATAAGCATTTGCATATAACGATAGGTCTTTCAAACTATATCCATAAAAAAAGGGAGTAAGAAAGGGATCACCTTTTGGCTGATGCATATATAAAATAAATATAAAAATATCTTATGACTTTCATCTCCATTTTCTCTCATTGCCTGTTTTGAGCACACCTTTTTAGTATATAAGTATAATTCTACCATTACAATCTATACACTAGGGTGGATGGAAAAGTATAGAGGAAATTTTTGTTTTCGAAATTACTTTTGTCTTTTGGTGGGAAAGTTGTGTCTTGGGTATATTAGTTTTTGCGTAATTTTTTTTTATTGAAATCCATTCATACCTTCCGGTGTCCCAAGCGCCTCAAAAATAGTTAAAAATTAACATTTTGATGAAAATTTATATTAAAAAAGAATTTTGTCGAAATTACTTATCTCGTGGGGTGGGAAAGTTGTGTCTTGGATATATATGTTTCATAATTTTTTTATTGAAATCCACTCATATCTTCTGGTGGCCAAAGCTAGTTAAAAATTAACATTTTCATGAAAATTTACAAAAAAATGTTTTTTGAAATTACTTTTGACTTGGGGTGGGAAAGTTATGTCTTGGGACATATTAGTTTGCATAATTTATTTTTATTGAAATCCATTCATATCCTTTGGTAACCCAAGCGCCCCAAAAATAGTTAAAAATTCCTACTTATATGGAAATGTATTAAAAACTGTAAATTAATGAAAAATGTTTATAAATTTTGAAAAGTATTCAGGTATTAAAGTATAAACTTATAAATATAATAATAATTTTATAATAATACATGAAGTATAAATTTAAAAATCAAAGCAATTAATTATAAAACTTATAAAAATTGAACTATATAATGGCTTTTTAATTCTATTAATTTGAAGATTTACGAATTATTAAATGTTGCAATGCTTTTTGGTATTAAAATGTTTGATATGGCTTCTTGATTTTGTCCTATTCAATATGAAGCCGTGTCTCTTCTTTCTCCACACACACTTTTCGACGCCTCAGACACTAGGCGAATGCATCTTTCAACTGCTTGGGTATGGCATGAATATTTTCACCATTCCTTCCTACTTTTACCATGGCTTCCAACTTTTACTATACTAAATAATTTTATACATTTAATAATAAAGAATAAATGATTTTTCATTCGCTGCTTATACTATTTTCCCAGTGTGAAATTGACTATTTTACTCATTTTTTGATTTTTTATTCAAAATTTGCATAAAAATCGATTTTTTGGCAAATATTTAAGTGTCTCGAAGCATCGGAAGAAATTATTTGAAATTGAAAAAATTTGGCATTCATACTAGAGTATGCTTAAAAGACAACCTTTACACACTCCAAGCCGATTCTTTCATCCACATTTCTATTTCTCGATCCACCATACTATAGTCAAGTACCCATACTTGGGCTTTTTTGTTTTGATATGTTGGTATCCCTGACGGTTGTTGCGTATTACGTTTAAAGCAGCATATTACTTGCATTCACGTTTGTTTGTTGTGTGAGCATTTCGTGATAGTTTCAGTAGGGGCAAACGTGTTTCGGTTGAGAAAATTTTTTCATGTGTTTTCCTGAAAATCCGGTAAATTTTTTTAATGAACTACTAAGGTTTATACCACAGTTACGTTTAGACATGGGTACTGTCTCCCTTATAAAATGCCAGTTCAATTTTTTTTATTGCCATTATTGTTAGAATCCGGTTTGAGAAGAAAAGTCAAATTTGTCTAAACTTGGGACACTGTCACATGTTAGGCGCATTACATGGAATTACAAATTAATGACACTGGAATGGTCATAGATGCTAGTTCAGATGGGGAGCTGTATCGTATCTATTTTATGAGAACTTACATGGTAAAACAGATGTGTTATCATTTCCTGATGTTAATTACATTAGCCAAGTTTCAATAAATGAAAAAAAGAGAATTGTGAAACCTCTTAGCGTCATCTGAGATTGTTCTTAGTTAGTTTCTCGAGTTTTCTAAGTTTTTCTTCTGCTTAAGTTCATTTGTTCTCATTTTGAATGTGAGCGGTGATGTGTGATATTTTCTTACCAGAGAACTTACTACATGATTTTGTCATAAAGGTTGTGACGTTATTTTTGATGAATAACATGATTTTTCTGAACTGTTTTCAGTCTGGCGTTATCTTGGGACTAAAAATATTTAACCGGTCCCAAATTAAAATTAAGGGGCTTAAACATGAAACACAACACACAAACTAAACCGTCCCAAGTTAGGGTACTCGAGCCTAACTTAGGGCAAACGTCATTTTATTTTTTTAGGTACTAAATTTACACCTAAAGTTTCAAATTATCAGTACAGAAGAACGCCAGGAGCTCTGTCACCGGACTTATCCCATTGTCGAGATCTCTTCCAGCCCAGCTTCATGGCAGAGTCTGGAAGAAAGTGAGTGTACCTAACAGTCTGAGTGTGTAGCTATAGTGTTGTGTCCGATGTTTCAGTGCTGCCATCTATACTTCAAATAGCGAATGAAATGTAATGATTGAATATTTGTAACGTTGTAGGCCTGTTGATCTCTGTGGGGGGACTTTTTAACGGGGAGATCGGCTCGCATTCGCGGCTTGAAGTTGGGAACCACAGAAAACCAACTTCAGCCTACCACCACTGTGGGGTTCGAACCCGGATCCTCGCCCGTCATTATGACCACTCGACCACCACAGCGGCCAAGTTATCAGTACACAGTACAAAGAGTCTAGACACCCTTCAGAATGAGGATATATATTTTTAATTTTAACGTTTCATTGACGGGTTAATTTTCAGTGTAAAGTTCGGAATTGTCCCAGATATGAACACTTGATTGTACTTATATAATTTTATCTTTTGAGCCCTAAGAATAACACCTTCAAAATAAGTACATACATGATAAGTTTTTATTTACATATTTATATTCTATTATCCTTTTTATTTCTGTATGCTATTTTGTTGTTTTATAGAAAATTAACGTTCATCCCTTAACGTTCGTTTATACATCAAAATATATATAATTGAAAATGATAAATACTGTAATATTTTTAGACAGTTGCTACGTAGGGGTTTTTCAAATTCTCATTCATGGCAATGGATAAAAATTGATGAGATTCCGGTGTTTTTATTTCATTTTGATTTTAATGAGAAAGCAACAGTGAAAATTGTTTTTTTTCCTTCTCCAGAGTTATACATATTTCATTAGTTCTCGATATCGTTTAAGCATAGTGATGGTAAAACATATTCAAATTTATTTTCAGCACTGATATAAACTGATGATTTAGCTTCCCTGGATGTTTTGTATGTATGTATGTATTTTGTATGTTATAAGTCTCGCTAACAAAAGAACGCGCTCCATTAAACGCCATGAGAGAATTTTTCCTTCTCGTGTAGATCGTTTTTCAGAGTCGAGCTAAACTGTTCTGTTATCAGGGGTTTGCAGCTGCTTTGCTCACTAATATGTCAGTAGCACAGCTAATGTAACCTTCCTTTAGTGCTATCGATCCTGAAGAGTGTGAGGACCAGGCAACAAATGCTTCACACAAAAGATCTCGTTTGTTTTAAAAAATTATTGAGAGCGAACATCCCATATACTTCAGAGAGCAGTTCATGAAATACACAATTCATTCATTTCTATCTTCTTGGGAATATCCGTGGTGAAATATTTTTATAAAATGTATTGAATGTCACTTAAGGGGTGTCAAGACCTTTGAAGTCGATTTTTCAAAAATGACTTTCGAAATTATTTCATTCAAATGCAAATACAAAGGCCACAACAAGAAAATTGCTTAGCAAGGTGGCTGAAAAAAATATGTCCATAAAAAATATGGATGTCAAATATAACCAAAGCATCCAATATAAAAGCATATATCACCAAAAAAAAAAAAAAATAAATAAATAAGATTGCGGTTGTCTTATGTGGATAGCTTTCTTAATTTATCCCACAATGTCTATCGTACTTCATTTTAAACGTATCAATTGTGTTGGAATTCACATCCCCGGAGGTAAACTATTCCATTTATTGACAGCCCTATTAGAGAAAAACTCCAAGGATATGATGTCACTCTCCATACGATGGTTTTAAACAGCTGGTTGGTGCGAAGATGAATTTAGGAGAGAAAGAAAAAAAATCCACAGCCCTTGTGCGGGGAATCGAACCCACACCCTATAATTTGCCGGGTGAGTGCCCAGCTCAACCCTACATTCCTCGGTACATTATAGAAATTTAGCGCATCTGACTGGCCGAGATCAGTGATGAACCATTACATCACTCAGTGAAATCTTTGCTGGTTTCGTTTATGCATAGATATACTTACCGTATGTTTCACGAAGGACCCCTTACTTTGAAAACAAATAACTTGAAAACGGTGATAGATAAAAGCATGAAACTATGTTTATTAAAAAAACCATAAGAATCTGATACAGAAATCTCAAAATTTTAGTTACAAATTGCGCCGATGGATGGCTGCGCAGGCGGCATTACAGATCCCTATAAAGAGAGCTCAGACGCCGAGAACGATCAGTCGTCGAAGATTTCGCCGTTGAAATGTGACCGCTATTAGCCTATAGTGAAAGAAGTTCCGGAAGTGATGGAGGATGTATGAAGTGACGCTCCATGGAGGAGCTTGTGGTGGAGGGAGGAGCCATGGAAGTGTGTTTATTGTGTTGGAGTACCACCGATTAAATCACAGCCCTTCTTCCACAAGGAGAAGTTTACAAACGCGATTTCAAGTCGTAAAAGGCCCAGATGGGGAAACAATTCGTGAGCTATTCAAAAAATTTCTACAGACAGGCAACATGGACGATGCGTTAGTCGGAAATGTGGGTCTCACCCACTCCGTCGTTACACCTGAAAATGCAACGATATTTTCTGCAGTTATTGAGCGTCATCCGAATAAATCTGTCCGCAAAGTTGCATCTAAATCCGGAATCACGCCATCCAACACGTACAGAATCCTGCGGAAGACATTATACAAGTTTCCGTACAAGATTCAATGCCGGCACGCCATACCAGTTCGAGCTGAACGACAACGAAAGAATTTCGCTAACGAGATGCTCAACATGATTGATGTCACCCTAATATGGTTTGCAGGGGAGGCGCATTTTCATCTGGATGGTGTCGTTAACAGACACAATTGGCGATTTTAGGGTACCAAAACCCACATTTGTCTCACACACGACCACTTCATTGCCCAAAACTTACCGTTTGGGCTGCAATCTCCTGCAAAGGCATTATTGGGCCCTTTTTGTTGCGATGAACGGTGACGACTGACAGGTATATTGTTTACCGCAATAATCCTTTAATACTCGACGAGCTGGAGGAGGCTATTTGTCAAGCTTGTGTGTCGATTTCCTGTGACCACTACAGAGAGTCACCGACAATTTCATTGTTCGTTTGCGACAAGTGTGTTGTGTGAAAGGTGCACATTTTGAATCGCTTTTGATGTGAATGCAACGAGCGCTGCATGCATCACCCAATATGGGTGATGTATGCGGCTACTTGTGGTAGTACCGCCATCTATCGGCGCAATTTGTAACTAAAATTTTGAGATATTTTTTTTTTTCCTGTATCAGACTTACGGTTTTTTGAATAAACATACCACTGGTTTCATGCTTGTACCTATCATGTTTCCGAGTTATTTATTTTCAAAATTAGGGGTCCTTCGTGAAACATCCGGTAATTGTGCCTTAACAACACCAACATCTCCAGTTGGAGCAATGGTTAAAGCACGGGACACATGTGCTGAAAGTTGTGTGTTTGATTCCCGCTCAAACCCATCAGAGATTTTTTTTTGTTCGATCCTTCCGTCTTTGCTGTTATTTATTGATTTACTAAATAATGATTTTTAATTTTCTTCTAATTTAATCAAATGCGGTTCAGGTGCATCAAGATGGCAATAATGACTGCTCGCAAAGCTGGGCCCTGCAATCATATACTGATTCACTGAAAAATGCCTTCATTGTTCGTTAATGAACTTGAGTTCGTTAATGAGTTGTTCGTCAAAAACTCTGCCTCTCGTGACGTTTTGCTGTCTATCTTGCTCGTAGTAACCAATCACCAATGTGCTAATGCCTCTTGTGTTACTAAGAATGTAGGGACTGCAATTACGTCACCCGGCAAGTGAGAAGACGTGTTGATTCGATTCTCCTCAAGGGATGCTGAATTTTCTTTTTTTCTTAAATTCATCTGCGCATCAACCAGCTGTTAAAAAACCTTCGTAGAGAAAAACTCCCTGCGACACCACAACCTGGAACTGTTATTTACTAAACGATACTTGGCGAAGCAGTTGATTCACGGTGTATTAATAACTTATGGTCCATCCCGTTGAAAATTTTAAACAGTTCGATCATATTTCCCCGACAAACCGTCGTGACATAGGTTAGTTTTACCCTACTGTTGTAGGGTGAGACTTAGTCTTGCGCTGCCGGTATGTAGTGCTTGGTCCAAGGCTAGAGATCTGTATCTGTAGCAAGAAACCAGGTGACGGACATTAAGAGGGTGAAACCAGCACCACCTAGAGATAGAAGACCTCCGCACTCTGCTCGTGACGTCAGCAAGTCGTCCATTTCCCTCAGAATATTCAGGGGAAAAAATTCCCTGCTCTTGCCGGTATCATCGTTGCGCGGAAAAGAAATGATCGGGCTCAGAATCGGCGATCTCTACGCCCCACACCTAATCACCATGCGGTATTTGTGAGCCAAACAGGAAGATTCTACGCCAAAATAAGAAGAAACGAAATAGGATGCTGTGGTTCAAAATGTGGCTAACTTGCTAGGTAGTCTTAATGACGTTACAGATGAACTTGGCAACCCGTGCGGAGGCCTTCTATCTATAGGAGGTGCTGGTGAACCCCCTCGAACATCAACTCCGCCGGCACTTCATTCGGGATATATTTCCGTCTCGCCCTGTCGTATATGCATTGAGCAGGATGGCGGCGTTTAATCTAAAGGTTAATCTCCAGGATGCTCTTAGGGGTGGAAAGGGGGGTGCAGCAGATGCATATCCCCCCGACACTTGCGTTCAATTGCAAATCAAATGCAAAAAGATTCATGTCAATCGGTTTGTTTATTCTTTCGAAATAAAAGAAAGAAATAATGAATTATTGTGCGAACGTATGCAAGAAAAATACTCTTTTGAACGCTATTTTTTTTCTTCTCAGATTGCAGTTTTTGAGCTCATCCGTTAGATAAAAAAATTACTACACCAAAAAATTTTGAAATTTTTCAGAACTTTTTATTCGACATGTTTTAGTAAAATGAGCTTCGAACATAGATATCTGACTATTCATTAGAATTTCAGGAATTTTTAAAGTTAGAAAAAATATAAATTTTTTAAATCGGAATATTAAATAAATTTTTTTAAAAATACTTCTCATAATTCAGTTTCAAAATCGGAGGTTCGTTTTATTCCCGTTGAACAAATATTTCTGCAAAATTTGAGGTGCAGTAGTTTTTTTTATATATTGCAGATGAGCTCAAAAACTGCAATCTGATAAAATCGCGTTAAAAGTGTTTTTTCTTGTAATAAAGTTTACGCAATTTTATTCATTACTTCTTTTTTTTTATTTTGAAATAACAAACTAACCAACTGACATGAATTTTTTTGCATTTCATTTGCAATTGAATGGGATATTTTTTAAAGTTATTTTTGAAAAATCGACTTCAAGGGTCGTGACATCCCTTAACTCTCTATGGTTCACCTCCATAAAAACATATTGAAATTTTTCTATACAAACACAGATGTAAATGAGTGCTATTAGCATGCCTTTAATTGAAACAATACATCAACACAGCAATTAAATTAATTAGAGCAATTAAATTAGTAGATATTTTAATTAGTTAAAATGGGCAATTGCACAAAGGTAAAATAAACAGTTTTCCTTTATTTTGCTGTTATCAATAAACTGATAAAATCTTGCTTAGCAAAGCTGAATTGTTGTTTCTTTGAACTTTATTCCCGATTCCGTCAATTTGGCGTGATTTCAAAAATCTCTGAACACACAAAATTTCAGCAGCTCTCAAAAAATGACACCGACAAAAAAGCAACTATATCTAGATAAACAAGTATTGCACTTATATGGCTGTATTTTATACTGAAATAGCACTAAAAGATGTACTTCCTAAAATATCAAAAAATAGAAAAAAATTGAAATTGGTGTAATGGGGGGTTTTTTGACCATGTATTTGCCATGTATATTCAAATCTACACCGGTCCTAGAGCGTAAAAATGTCGAAATAGTTTTCTTTTTTTGATTAAATAAATTAGGAACTTAAAAATGGGTTATTCAATTATGAGTCATCTGTAAATGAACATCAACTTGTTTGAGTGAGTGCAATACGTTTTCTAAACCTAGAATTTTTCAATCCTAATATTACGGTTACAAAGAGAATTTTTTTGTTGTTGCAAAAGTAAAACTACTTGTGTATATGGTTAAGCAGTTCCACACCATATGTTTTATTGTAGAATATACACGTGTTTTGATGGTCATTAGTGATTATGGTTATTGTATGTAATGTAAACGTTTTATTTATTTTTCTTTTATTTAACTGTGCATCCATACCAAATTTTAGAAATTCAACAAAATGTGAAAATTCTCTCAATTTTGAACACCAGGGTATTGTTACGATATCAACACGTGTGTTCATATACTGTCGGAGCGCATGCACACGTAATTTTACATTTGAGAAATGTATTCTTTTCGTATTCATAATGTTTGAAACGGAAAGAAATCAAGGTAGCTTGTTGAAGGAAATTAGACGTACGACATTAATTCGAACAAGTTGATGACCATTTGCATAAAACAATTCATACAATAATCATTTTTATTCGGGGTTTATAATTTTTTAAAACAAATGAGTTTTGAGATTTTAGGATTCATTCGATTACCTTTATACTATTTTTTGCTCCAAAAAAGCTAAAAAACCTGTTGAATGATGGAAAATTTAATTACCGCTAAAATATTGTGGAATTATGCTTCCCAAATCTAGCATTTCATAGAATTACGTTCATTTACAGTTTTAAAATGTGTCAGTTTTTTGAAACAAACGGGTATGTACAAGTATCTAACTGGCTAAAATCTTTGAAAATTACACTCAAACTTGAATAGGCAGCCTAAAATGCAAACAAATCATCTAAGATTTACTAATTAAGTTAGTCTAAATTTAATCAACACACAGCCGGTTCGAGTTTATCGTGCACTTTGTTAATAGTTAAATTAAAGATGATTATTTCAGCTGCTTTGGCCAGTTTCGATGCAGTGGAATGTTCGTGGAGAGGAAAGGAATGTGAAGATATTATCTCAAAGATGCACAAACGTTTCTAGATCGGCATGTTTTGGGATCACCCAGGGTGTGTCTAACTCACTCACGTTGCTGCGTTTAACCAATTAGTTTCTTTTTTTGTTGACGTAGACTTTTACTTATAACCTGCCAACGCCTCATGGGGTGGGGCAGCCTTAGTACTAGGACAGTTGCTTGGAAAATATCTTACCTTACTACAAAAGAAAAGACGGTCAAGACTTTTAAGAAAGCATAGCATCACATAATCGTATCTCATATTGAAAGTACGACCTAAATCTTTTTTTCCAAGTAACATTTACACTACAGCAGAACTTTGTTGATCCGAACGTGGTTAATTCGTATTTTGAATAATTTGAACTTTTACGAACTGCCCTCGAGTTTTCTAATTTAATGTTAAAATTTCTTGTTTAATTCGAATTTTTTTCGAATGTTTTGGATAATTTGAAGTTGGAAGAAAAAAAACATGATTTTTTTGAATTAGCAAATTTAGTTTATAAAAATTCTACAAGAAATCAGACTTTGCTTTTCTCGACCAATCTTTAAAGACAAATAATAGTTTGGAAGAGTAGGTAAACTGCCTAATAATACTCAGAAAAATCACCAACGAAAAAGGCAAATAAAACTGTATTTGCTTTTTTCGTTGGTGATTTTTCTGAGTAAATAACAGTTTGTGTGCAAATTCTCTTTTTCTTTGATAAACTAATGTCCATTTTAAAATTGTTCAGCTGGTGTGTACCATATGACATCGATTATGTTGTTCAACCTATGGATCAAGGTGTACCATTCAAAATCTGAATCTTTTGTGAAAAGTATAGGAAAATACAAATTTTTTGTACGTTAATGAAAGTATATTTTCTTGATAGCATAAGAATGATAAGCAAAATTTTTTAAACGGTTTCATAACGGATGATCATGAACTGTTTTTGTAAATATTTGGAAAACAGTTTCGTGACTAGTGATAAAATTTTAAGATAGTTATTATTCTATGTGAATGCTGATAATTAAGTTGCAATTTGTAGTCATTTTACGGATCCATGTGAGATAATTTTTTTATAATTCGTACTTTTTCCAGTGACTTTAGACTTCAAATTAACCGAGTTCGGGTGTTTATATCTTTCTCTCATAATCACTACAAAAGACATAAATAAAAAAAACCACTTTTGTTGATTTCCTTAAAATATTTTGATATACGTGCAATTATAATGTACTGTATAGGTAGTATATATTTAGTGGATACGTAAATAAGTTACGTAAACGAAGTCAATACATATTCTATCCTATTTCGGAAGCAGTAAAGATCATCAGGTCGATGTATATAGTGTGTACATAACAATGTTTGACTTTTCTATTTTCGATAGCATGGTCCATAGGCGTAATATCTAGCAGATTCTCTGGCGGACAACGTCTAATAAATCACACCTTTTGTTTCGATAGCCTTTCTTTCTGATAGACCAACAAGTAGCATCATCATTGTCATCGAAGTCATCATCATCAAGATCCATTTCTCTGTATGTTAGCCAGGATTTCGTTAAAGGCGGTAGTTATTCTTCTAATCGGGAGGCTTTCAATGGCTGATAATCCTTTCGAAGCGTATTACTTGTCCTAACAACGTCAACGATAGTAGCAATAAAATGCCAGGAAAACGCAATCGATTATCTGTGAGAAAACTAGCGTTAAACGTATCTTTTATTATCATCCTCAGTACTCTCTATTTCAGGCGGTGATGCCATATGAACCTCTTTATTCAGTTCCTGTTCTGATCCAATAATTATTTTTGCAACTAATTTGTAAATTCTGTGTTTTTTCTATTGGATTTTGTCTTTTTGATTTCATCCACGAAAATGAATGTCTGCCTAGTTTTTCTACAGCGGAATTTTAAAAACCATAAAATTTTTTTATCATGCGGATAATCACGCGCACTTAGTGTGTCCCACAATCGACTGACGGTTTTCAAAATGGGATAGCAAGAAAACGGTGACAGATATTAAAGGCATTCTCGCGGAATATAAATGTACGAAGCCAGGAATTTCAGATACGTCATTCATGTTTCAAGGAGATGTATAGTTATCAAAATAACTATATAGCTGACGTTGCACATTTATATTCCACAAGAATGACTTTAATATCTGTCACCGTTTTCTTGCTATCCCATTTTGAAAACCGTCAGTCGATTGTGGGACACTGTACATCTAGCTTGTATTAAGAATTTATAGAAATGCGCGTGTACAGAACGTATGTTATTGGGAAAATCTGCGGCGAAAGTTTGGTAGTACGCAGTTATTCTTAGTTGCAAGTAATTAACTGATGGATTAGATCAAGAGAAATTGCTGCTCACGATCATTTCAGACTGAATATTTGTGGTTAATCTCAAAGCAAACTTGGTCGCATTTGCGCCGAAAGCTGTGAATCCGAGCACCTGTTTTAATGATGATTCCAGTGCGTGAGAAAATGGCTAACGTTTTAGTTTCTGAACGGAATAGATTGCCCCCAAAATTTAGGTTATATAATGGAAGCCTATTTATAGAATTAATAAGTTACACCGAAAAACATGTTCTCGTCCACTTTTTCCGCTCTTCCGAGCGATCATATTTCAAATTCTGACTTTTTCTCGGTATATCTTTTAGGACAACATTAGTTCATTAATTATACGGTGTGTATCGATCATGTTTTAATGGATCGAATATAAAAGTGCAGTCACATATGAATAAGGTTAACAATGGTAATCTGGCATGTTTTCTGTATTTTGAACGGAATCCAATGTATGGTGCTCGTTGTTCTGTGCAGCTATATGATTGGACAAGTGACCTCATTTATTTTGGAAAAGAAGTGATAGCTTGGCGCCAGTTCACCACATTGCACCAAAGTGTCATTAAAAACTTGTGTTTTTGTGTTCTTACGTTTTTTGTTTACAATCCCTTTCAGCGATCGTTATGTATTCCGCAATTTTAATCCATTAATGTCTTTATGTGTGATTTTTATGTATCTTTACTATACTCGTCGTGATTAATCTCGATATGAAAGCCAGCCTGTAACAATGTGTAGGTTTTCCTAGGCTAGGTTGATTTTTTGATCGTGTTGGCTCCATCGTTGCATATGTGCAAATGTAAACGTTTTTCTTCTACAAAAAATTTGTGTGTGTATATAGGAGTTTCTCTCATTTTCTATCCGTCACAATCAGAATAACATTTTTTCTGCTGTTTTTTTTTTTGCGTCTTACCTCATATGCAAATATTTCAATTTATATTTTGCTGCTTCTCAATTTTGGTTTTAAATTGAAGAAGTTACTGTACTGTTTTACTATTTTTACTGTTTATTTTTCAATTAGAAGATTAATTATATTCTCCAATACAGGATGATTATACTTAAAGTTCCCGTACTCTGTGTGTGTGAATAGTTTTTCTCTCAAAAACTACTCATCCGAACACAGCGAAATTTTCAGGATATCTTAATAAGATCATGGGAGAGAGATTTATGCAATGAAAAGTAGCTCAAGTTTTGACCACCAGGTGAAAAAGTGGAACTTTTTTATTACATTTTCTTTTTTTCCATGGTCCATGAAGCGTATATACTAAGTTCCAATGGAATGCGTCCACCAGAACCATAGACTAAAGACATATAGTCTACATATATCTATATAAAGATATTATAGACTATAGATATATACTACTATTATTATACTCTATGACCAGAAAGAATGCAACAGAAGTCTGAGTAGTTTCAGTATACTGATATTGCTCAGACCTATGTAGCGCCCGTTCTGGTGGACGTATTCCATTGAAACTTGGTATATACTCTATATGGACCATGAAAAAAAAAAGGAAAATGTAACAAAAAAGCTCCACTCTCTTATTCACCTGATAGTCAAAAATTGAACTATTTTTTTATTACATAAATCCCATGGTCTCACTAAGATACCCTGAAAATTTGGCTGTTTTCGGAGAAGTAGTTTTACATATCTGTTCATGTTTGTAACCTTAGGTGGTGCCACTGGAATATTTGTACGTCTATATATATCCCGCGTAACCGTGAAGCCTTTGCCTTCCAGTATGCATGTCTTTCATTTTGTTGCTTATTTGTGTTCGCGTGTCAGCATGTTTAACTGCACAGTTGTTTGTTATCTAATGTATCTCCGTTCTATTCTCCTCCATACAACGGTGTCGAGTGCTTCCTTACGATTGCCTTCTATTCGTTTATTTCAAGTAGTTTTTGAGAAAAACTATTCAGAGTACGGGAACTTTAATTATTATAATCACCCTGCATATGCATACAGTATACGGCTTTTTAGTTATAAAAACGACTTTATGAAAGTCTCTTTGGAATTTTTTTTCATATTTTCAGTTAAGACAGACTTTAAATTATTTTTTGTTTTCTTTACAACGTTCCAAGGTATTTTGCACCATTAACTGCTTTTTATAATTTCTGAAACCGAAAAGAAAAATTAAGGAAGCTAAGCACACACCCACATTACACTCAGGTACAATGGAAAAATAACTTACCGCACGTTTCTGATATTCGACTTTGCGATTCTACTTTAAGTTTACGGCCTTCTCTCTTTTTTATATAATTATAAAATAAGGAATCTGTTGAAAGCGAAGTGGACGAAATCGCTAATCCCATTTTTTTCTTACGTTACTTCCTTCAACGCTATGTACTTTTGCATTATTGAACACATCAACCATAGTCATCGTGGCCTTGTTGAATAGTTTATAGTTCGCTGCGAGACTGTAACGTCGAAGAATTGAGAAGTTTATGTATGCCATAAAAAAACAACTAAATACAGTATGTCATGTGTTGTTATTTCAGTAAATAGAAAATAAAAAACACATATAGAAGAGGAGTAGACATACAGTATACGATCTAAAATTTCCGGACACACCTGCAAAATTATACCATGTGGACACGTGTATAACAATCTTGAGAGTACGTAAAACGATAAGTAGAAGGAAAACAAGCGACTTTGAACTTGTTGGAATTATTGGACGGTACCATCGTAGGAAATATGTTCGGGATATTTCGGCACTCTTACACGTCGTTATTCTACCACCAACAATGTCATAGGTTCAGGAGAACGACAAGTATTTAAATTTAACCAATGCTAGTTCTCCAATTTCGTTTAGTTTATGGAACGGAAAAATCCACATGGAATCTGATGGAAAAATAAGTAAGCAATTTCAAGATACCTCTAGATACTACTCAGTGATGACGGTACGTCGTGAGCTCCGAACCATTATGTTCGTGGCCAAGCAGCTACTTACAAGCTGAACATTTCAGTTGTCAGAGCGAAGCATCACTTATAATGGCGTAAAGTTCAGCACGGTGAAACCATGCGCAATGGTGACTCGTGCTATGGAGTGACGAATAATGCTATATTGTCCCATCCGACTCTTATCACATCGGCTTACTGGGCTGTACTTAAAATTAGTTTCAAGTCAAGTTTAGTAGTCGAGGTATCACGGGGAGCAGTTTTATCTCGGTGTATTAATTTGGATCCCTTGGTTTCTGTAAAATAGTCTTCACATCTTATCTTGACATTGTACCGTATCTTTAATTCTACGTTGTTCACGTTATGTCAGTAATCTGGTGAGAGGAAATTTCAATTTCAAGACGATCGTGCTCCTGTTTTTTGATGACAATTTGGTGACAATGATTGTTTATGAAGAAGCCTGAATCCGGATCTTATTTCCATGGATCAATTTCAACGTCGTCTTAGATAATGGCTATATTATGCCGAATCAGTCACGAAACTGATGAATGCTCTTCAGAATAATGGCAAGCGATTCAAGCAGCAACATACCAAAATTTGGTGGATATCTTTCCTGACAGAGTAGTACACGGAACGTTTTGATAAGTAATTCAAAATTACAAGCATCTGCATACTTTGACCCTACAGTGTATTACAAGGTTCTTTCCATAAGAACTTAGAGTAAATTCATAAAAAATCAAGAAATATAGACACAGCAACAAAAAAAAAACCAATTTATTCTTCTTCAAAGTATCTTTTCTCAGATGATATACAATGGTCCCTAAACGTATAATCCATTTTTTAAGGCAAGTAGATAAGACTTTTTCTGGAAGCTATCTCAGTGAATCCTACACCCACCTGAAATAACTAACAATTCTTTTACGGAGCTTCTTCTTCAACATCAGAAATAGTCAGAAATCGCATGATGCAAGAAGCGGACTGTAACTGGGTTTGTGGCATGATTTTAATATTGCATTTACACATGGTATAATTCAGTTTTGAAAAGTTTGTAACAACACATATCGAAAAAGCGATGTAAACTGGTAGAAATTTCAGTTTTGCAGGGCTCACTGAGGCCAACTTCCAGAAAAAGTCTTGTCTACTTGCTTTGAAAAGTGAATTGAACGATGCACCATTGCATATCATCTAGGGAAGATACTTTAAAAAAAGAATAATTTTTTTTGCTGTATCTATATTTTTTTGATTTTTTATGATTTTACTTTAAGCTCTAAGGTCTGGTGGAACGACGCACCTTGTATTATTTTAACCCTTTATTTGGTCGTGTTCCTCTCAAAAAAACAACTCGAGTTTCTTATATTTCTCCAATGAATTCATTGCATATTTTGAGCTCGTTCCAGCATTTAGAGTTTATAACAACTCCTAAACATTCAATTTTTACTGGTGAGCTGTTCATGAAATGTCTATTATTACCAGCAGAGTTGCTCAAAGGTACGCGTCTCCTATTTCTTGACAAGATAAAAAAATTATGATTTTTGTATTGAAATACTATGGGTGGACGAGACATATTGCCGTGCATTCTTCAACAATAATACTGTAGAAAAGTAAGTTGGCAGACAATAAATGACATTTTTTTATATTATTCAAGTCATGTCCGTTGAAGTGCAACATCCCATATTTTTTTTAATGTTGACAATTTTTTTTTGTCACGTAATAGCATTCAGGGTACCTAACTCATTTTCTCAAAACTTTTTCCTCTAGATATTTCAATGCTTGTCAATTAAAGGGTTAAGTTCAAAACCTAATACCTGTATAGTGTATAATTCAAAGAGAAAAGATTATACGTACAAATTATATCCGAAATATTTGGCGAAAACAACCAAGAGCAATTTTTTTTTCATTTAAGTAATTTTCTCAGTTTCCATAAGTTAACTTAATAGTTAGGTTTTTTTTTTTTCATTGTGGCTCTATTTTTGTTCTAAGTATCCTAATCTTTCCCCTTTTTATTTGTTAGTCCCTTAGGGATCCAGTTTTCTGGTGATTTCCTTCCCACGGAAGCAAAAAGCAATTATCAAGCATAAAAGAATCGCGACGGCAAATCTTTGTCCATGCTCCCTTGGGTAAAGCTAAAAATAATATTCATGTGATGTTTTTTTATTTATTTCTTTTATGGCTTATGTTACCTCATAATGCCATCGATAGGATAATATAAGTAAAAAAAATCGATCAAATAATCAATTTTTTATTTGATGGCAGATGAAACTTTTTGTAATGCCGGGAATTAATTTTCTTGGAACTTTAAATTTTATCTGCGAAATTGAGACGCAATTTATAGATTAAATTTTAGATCTTATTTCGTAATTGGAATAACTGTTTTCATTTTTTATTTTTGTACACATTTCTTGGTTTTTTAATCCGTGTCCGGAAAATTCACTGACAACAATTCTCAGCCATGCAACGCTAGGAAAATTCACCGCCGGAAAATTCACCAACAACAGTTCGATGCGAGTCATATACGAGGGAGTGAGCGATTGAGTCACTGAGTCAGTGAGAGAGGAAGTGAGTGAGTCACTGAGTCAGTGAGAGAGGAAGTGAGTGAGTTACTGAGTCAGTGAGAGAGGAAGTGAGTGAGTTACTGAGTCAATAAGCGAAAAGTAAGTCAGTCCGTTAGTGAGCGAGCTACCGAGTCCGTGTGCGAGTGAGTGAGTGACCTAGTGAGCATATGACCCAGTGAGTGAGTGAGTGATCCAGTGAGTAAGTGATTGAGCGAGTGACCTAGTAAGTGATTGAGGGAGTGAGTGAATTGGGGTTAGTTAGTTAGTTAGTTTTTAACTTAAGTGGTGTCACAAATGATTGAAAAATCCGATTGTTCTATATTATATTATATATATTAGATGGCAACACTACACATAACAAGCATTACAGAGAAACAAACAAAAAACTTCACGTCAGGTTTCACTACACGTACACGCACATTCCCGCATGTACCGATTCGTTGGGCGTTCCGCAGGGGGGGGAGGGGTGCGGGCGGGGTGCATGTGTGGTGTAGCAGTAGTAGGTAGGGCCTCCAAAAAATGGCTCGGGGATTCATGATGTTCTTAAGTCAGCCACCTCGTTGGGCAATTTGCCTGTTGTGGCGTTGTATTTGTATTTGTATATTACAATATTGACCTAATGTCATATTTATAGCTTCAGCGGTTTTGGCTGGACGATGATGAATGAGTCAGGACATGTTATTTTATATACAGTATATAGATGTAGATACGCACTTGGACAGGATTTTTGAAAGTTCAGCATCCATGGGGATCATGAGGTGTTCAAGTGGTATGGGGGAAGGGGATCTCCGCTGAGTGAATTTGAGATTGCAGAATCCACACCAGTGAAGTCGCGGGTTACAGCTAGTTCGTCATTAAAAAAAAATACATCGGTTACTGGTGATCAGCGATATTTTTTATAATATCAAAGTGACAACAGGATATGATTTTAAGCATTTTAGGGGGTTAATTTATCGCGTATCCACTTACACTTCTCTCATTATCTTTTAATTCTGTTATTTTTTATTCCTTTTAACATTTCATAAGAAGTTTTTGAGTAAAACATAGAGTTAATGGAATTACTGAATATACTCTCTTGTGCAACAGCAATTTGTAATTTCTTCCGTATCATCTAAATTTCTTCTAATAAAGTAATTATTAAAACTTTCCACCATATCTTTAGGATCACTCACTAGATCACTTACTCACTGGGTCATTCGTCCACTCACTAGATCACTCATCCACTCACTAGAGATCACTCATCGACTCAGTAGTTCACTCACTAGATAACTCATCCACTTCAGTAGTTTACTCACTCACTCACTAGATCACTCATTCACTTCAGTAGCTTACTCATTCACTCACTAGATCACTCATCCACTCAGTAGCTCCCTCACTCATTAGATCACTCATCCACTTCAGTAGCTTACTCACTCACACACTAGATCACTCATCCACTCAGTATCTTACTCACTCACACACTAGATCACTCATCCACTCGGTAGCTCACTCGCTCATCACTCATTCACGCACTCACTCCCTCGCTCATTTGACTCAGTAACTCAATCGCTCACTCTCTCGCTAACTGACTCGCATCGAACTGTTGTCGATGAATTTTCCTAGCGGTGAATTGTTGTCGGTGAATTTTCCGTAAACCTTTTTAATCAATATTAGAGATATGATTTTTTAACAAAACTTATATTGGTATGTTGTATTGCGTAGGCGTAGGATTTTATGCACGGAATGGGATGAAAATTTCGCATGCTGTCGAGAGATTGTGATCTTTCTTTTCTCCCTTACGTTTCACTCAATGCCGAGGACGACAAGATATTATTTCTTCTTCAATTTTTCAGGTTTCCCAACAGTGGCCCGTTTTAATTGATCGGATCCCGAATACTGATGCTGAGAGGGTACACAAGCCTGTGATTCGATGAAGTTTTTCACAGTATGAACTGTTGAACCCCGTTATAGCTTCCTCTGATGTCGGGTCAACCCGCTAAGCGCAAGAAATTTTCAGCGAACAAATCTTCCATGTATAAGGATTATATGGGTTCAACCCGTGTTTCGATATAACGCCAAAATCACCATAGCTCCAGAATTCTGTGAAATAAATGGTGGGGTAAAATCGGGGTTCGCGACTGTATATTGCTCAGAAGAATTTTTCTTTGTTCAAGTATTGTCAATCAAGCAGGGATTATCCTCAAAAGGCAGTGAGAATTAGGTATTGTTCGAAGGAAATTCTCTCTGAGAATTATTAACTAGTCTTAACGCACGGGCCCACTGTGGGCTTCAAGGGCAGAGAAAGCCTCATGATAATTAAATCCAGTTATAATTTTTGAGATTATGTATTTGAACTAGTAGACAGATATTTATAGCTAGTTAGGGCCTCAGAAAAATAATTTTGCCCGGGGGGGGGGACTATTCTGTTGTTAAATATGCTAGGTTTTTACCTTCAGTAATAGGATAAGAATTTCGAACAATACCGTTTCGATACAACATCATGCAATTGCTTCAACATGCTCTAGACCAACTTAAACAGGATTGCAGCATGGGCAAATGAATGGAGCATGACGTTTAGCGTTGATAAGTGCATGGTCGCTCATTTTGGTTTGAACAACCCACGGTTCTCTTACGAGTTGAATGGTGTCACTATCCCGGATGCAACTAGGGAATTCTCATTGACGAGCAACTTGGGTTTTCTGAACATTGTTCAGCGGTGGTCAAAAAAGCGAATAGAATGCTTTGTCTCATTTTCAAAAAAGGCTCTTCGCGTTCTCCTCATTCTTCTTCAGGTTAATCTTCCGCTTTTTCGAGGATTAGTTCGTCCTGGACTGGAGTATGCTATAAGGTTTTGGAAACCATACCTACAGAGGCACATAGAATTGGTTGAAGGGGTGCAGAGAAGAGCTACGCGTGTCCTTGTTGGCACACAGGGCTTGAGTTATGAAGAGAGACTTCATTTTTTGAATATGTTTACATTGGATGAACGTAGGTGTCGAGGAGATATGATCGAAGTGTTCAAAAATTTTCAATGGAATGGATAGGATGGACCATGAACTTTTAGTACACCGCCAATCGACTGCTTTTACAAGGGGACACCAGCATCGATTGGTGAGGAACAATGCAAGGTTATGGTGTCGCAGGAAAATTTTCTCTAATAGGGTTGTTAATAAATGGAATAGCTTACCCCCGGAGGTAGTAAATTGTAACACAATTGACACGTTTAAAAAGAAATACGATAAACATTTTGGGGTAAATCGAGAAACTATCCATACTTAGAATAAGACAACCATAGGTATTCTTTATGGGCATTGTATAATATTTTATCATGTGTATATATTGTTTATAATTTGTGTTAATTGCATTTTTAATTGGGTTGCTGTTTTTTTTTTTTAATATATGACATCCATATTTCTATGGGCATCTTTTTATCAGCCACTTCGTTGGGCATTTTGCCTGTTGTGGCGTTGTATTTGTATTTGTAATTATAAGCCAGAAGGCATACAGTTCCCAGCCAACCATAAACGGCTATGAGTAGTTTTATTCGGAATCTAACTTGTCATAGCAGGCTGCAGAAAGTGAAACCCGGAAAGTTAGTATAAAGAAAGCTTCTCATCCTCAATTTTACCTCTGAAGATACCCGTCACAACAGTGAGCGAAACGGATAATGATCTTTTCTCAGATCACGATACAACAAATCAACGGACTTTCTGAATATTATACTGAGGTGAACTTGGGAGAAAAAATTCAGTTGTGTCTCTACAGAGAATCGAACCCATGACCTCTTAAACCGCGCAAGCACACCGACCATTATACCATAGAAACGAAAATCGTTTTCCTCTTAAAACATGCAGAGTAGCGTGAATTCCCGAGTAGACATAATATTGCAGCCTCTGATAAATCTTAAACACATTTACCTCTGAATGGCCTGGCAGTCCAGTGGTTAGGGAGCTAGCTTCTGACTGTGTAGGTCTGGGTTCGAATTCCGGTTCGGGCATGGATGTCTACTAACACACTAACAAATTCCCTGGACAGATCGTAAAAGATCTCTTGGGAATACGTGGTGATCACATTATTTAAAAAAAACAAAAAAAAAAACTTTTCTTGGCTCACGATACATCGAATCAGTAGACTTTCGGGATATTAAGCAGGTTCTGGATATTATTAAGTCACGCTATACTGCGCTTGTTTCAAGGGAAAATGATCACGTCTCTATGGTATAATGGGGAGTGTGCAAATTCTGGGTTCGATTCCCGGCAGAGAGACAACCAAAACTCACTTTTTTCCCACGTCACTTGGGCATAACAACCAGGAATTCTATTGATTTCGAGTGAGTAAAACGTTATTCTGTGCGCACACCGGTTAGAAAAGTTATAGCTTTACGGCCGTATTCACCAACACAGTTTAAACTGCAATCGCAGGTGAAAGGATTGAAGATCGAAACGGTTTGGTTAAATTGAGGATTTTAGCCAATCCATGTCGATCGCTAATTCTTTAACCTGTGATTGTAGTTTAAACTGTGTTGGTAAATGCGGCCGTTAGACAAGTTTAGTCATTCTTGTTCACGTTGACTTGTACGGCGCAACGCAAACCGGCCAGTCAGACAAATTGGAACGTTGCGTCCTACAAATCCTGTGAACAAAAATGACCAAGGTTGTCTAAAGCTGTGTTATCTTGTCGTGTCTAACAGTGTGCACCCAGCCTTAGGCTGCGCTCATAGTGGAGCGAAGAGGTACGAGTTACAAGAATAGCGACTAGGAAGAAAAAATGCATAGGGGTGGAGGAGAAGAGATGTCCGCCCATAGTAAATGAGGAGGAGGATAGAGAAAATGGCCGGAGGGGGTTCTGAACTGTAAGGGAGTGATGATGATGATCCCTCCGCAGAAGTGGAAAAGGAAAAAAGGGAGAAATGGACCAATCACCAGATAGCGAAAATCAGAAGATCGAGGTTTTAACAAACAGGTTTGTTTAAATCACACACCTCGTTGAGTGGCCTCTTTCACCTCGCTTCTCGAGTGTCGAATATGTGCGGTGTAGAACAAAACAATACAATTGTTTTCTTCGCTGGTCTCTATTATGCATTCCCGTACTTCTTGATCACCGCACTATGTGCACGGCCTACGATTGGATCAAAAGGAGTTTATGGGCAAACAGCACAATATATCCAACTTTTCGTTAGATAATAAAATGTATTTACCACATGCGAGTATTGTTGCATGTCTTACTAGAGAATTCATAGAGGTAATACCAAAAAAGAAGAAAAACGAAAACACGAGATGTTTGATTCTTAGAAACCAATAACTTGATTGTTAAATTTTCCAGTGTTTAAAGACGAGTAAAAAATATATCATTTCCGGACATTTCACGTTAAATTTCTGGAACGCATCATTGTTTTTTCATCTTCAGGAGATCAAATTGATCGGATATCTTCGCCCAACCTATTCGAGAGCTCAATGTAAGTTGTCCACTGCCAATAAATTTTCCCCGTTTGGAGCTATAAGACGGATAATAGAAGAACATAATTATACTTGAAGGATAAAAAAAACCCCAGATGGAGGAGAACAGTATGTATCGAAAGGATAAAAAAAAGTATCTAGATATAAGGTATATAAGAAAGAATAGAGTGAAGAGTTGGTGTGTTGAAGCAGCGTTGTGTTGAAGGCGGGAGAAGAGAGATATTCTTCGAGACAACAAACGGCGGTTGGACCTAAGCCAAGACAACGGGAGGTGCACAAACTGTAGACACAGGGTTGACCGTATTTCTCATCGAAGCGGAGAACTTATCCACATTCTCCCAAAATATTCTCACCCCCAAAAAATAAAGAAAAAAGAATTTAATATATACCGTCTTTCGCAAACGCTTTAACGTCTCTCTCCTCACTTCTCCCATCTCATGGGCATACTTTGATCTCAAGACACTCTGCTTCCGTCCATATTATATAAAGCGTGAGGGGAATCTTAAAACCTTTTTTTTCAATTTTTTTCATTCCACGTAACCAAACTGTAATTAACTCGTAACGTTCGAATTAGATTCGAACATGGAATTACCAAATCAGATACCACCGATCGTGGAGTTCTCCATTTTACCAAAAAATAAATAAATAAATAAATAAATAAAAATCGACATTTATTTTTATTTCGGTAGGTAACAAACAAGAATCGAATACATACATGAATATACCGCCATTTATATACGGTGTAATGGTCTCTGGCGTTGTATGCAATGTAAATTCGTGTTTCCTGCTGAAAACAAATAAAGATTCAATTTTGTTTTTTTATTTTGGCAATGGAAAGGAACTCTCCTGATATTCAATGCTAATGTATGCGAGTCTTTTCTTTATTTTATTTTATGGCGGATTTTTATGAAGAGAGAATTCTTATATTGTGTGGAATTTGTTCGTCCAAACATTCTTTTGATGTTGACTTTGAAATGGATCTTTTTAACGGCAAGAAAAAAACATTTTGTAATCTTTTTTTTTGTGACTCGTAATAAAAACCAAAATGGTTCTTGTTTTATTATATTGTTTTAGGTTCGGAAATAATTTAGTATTTGAAAAATTTCGAATTTTTGTACAGTATACGCGCTTAAAAGAAATAAAATAAATTCTCTGTTTTTGAAGTTTCTTTCATTTAATTGAAATATTTTATTTAAATTAATTTCCCAGGAGACAAACATGTTTAAAACCTCCGAGAATCGCAAACTCCATTAAAGCAAATTCGTGAATTTTCATTTCGACGATGTTGAAATTTTAAAGTTCTAAATCCCTATTAACTGTGATTTTATTTGAGAGTAAAATAATTCGATTCTTTTTTTTTTCGAAATCGATAATAAATCGAAATTCTCTTTTGAAGATTAAAATGCAATGTAGGTAAAAATTTTGCTTCCATAATATTATATTTTAAGTATCTTGTTGTTATGGAGAGTCATTTGGTCATGAATGGACTGTCCACACGACGTTGTTATGCTTTGACTATCCATGTTCCGTGTCCATAAGACAAATGTTTTTCATGTATGGCGTGAGAACTCGCAATAAGTTTGGAGATGGCAATTAAAAAACGGTACTGAATTAGCGGAAAACCAAGTGGAGTTATTAGAGCACGAAAGAGCAATGTATCTTCATTCCAGATATAGAATCAAAATTAATAAAATGTGTAGGACATCATACAGATTAATGCATGTCCTCCTTAGCTATATGCGAGCATTTTACACATATTTCAATTCATGTTAGGCGGATAGTTATTCGTTTAATCAACGAAGACGATAAAAGCAAGCGAACCAGTGTATTTCTGGAATATTTTCTCAAAAACGTATAAAAAATTGGTACCTAATGCTTGACGTCCAGTATATCGAATCAATGTTTTTAAATACTCCCTGAAGTTAGTTTTATTAGGTTTAGATACTATCGGAATTGATGCAATGTCCCATGCGAAGATTATTGATTTTCAATATGCATATTTATATATGCTTTAAATTCCAGAACACATTTTATGGGGGTTTTTTTGCTGAGGTTTGCCACATGTAAAGATGGCGTTGATTTTTAACCAAGAGGTTTTTCACCATATCGCACACCTAGAAAAATACTGTCACAACTCAAAACCTAAAATTGCAGAGTAACGAGAATAAACTTTACTTTTTCAATAAAAAAGGCTACCTACTAGAACGAAATTTCTGCTGCTTAGAGGTCAGTTTTGTAGCTACAGGAATGTAGAAGAAAAAAAAAAATGTTATTTGAATAACTCAATTCTGTACATTTTTGAGTCGTGACAGTATTCTTCTAGGTGTTTCTACCTTCTACCACAGTGAATGTTGCTGTGCTGTCACGGTCCCAGGTTCAAACCCGAGGGAGTATATAGATGAGATATTTTCCCTAATGAACTTGAGGTGACCACCGATAGACACCGCCTTCATTTCCAACTCATCTCATTAATGGCAGTAAATTGCATTATAGCCATAAGGCCAGAGTTGGTGTTTGGTGTAGTAGTATTCTTCTAGATGTGGGATATGGTGATATAAATGGAATATGCTTAGCTTCACATTCATACTATGTACTATAGCTCGACTTCGTAATAAAAATAGCAAATGACAGTGACAATTAAGATGCTCTTTCTTTTCTTAAAAAGATTAACTCTACAAATAATGCGTTCACTCGTTGATGATCACTTTAAAATTGAATCACATTGAATATATTGCATATTATTGCAATATAACCAAGCACATAATTTAGCTTCACTCTGACTTCATGACGAAGTTGCATCTTTTAATCTGTAATAAAATGTATCAGTTGTCTTTTCGTCGACTGTTTAGTAGCAGTTTGGCTAGTGCACCAATATCTTGACGATTTTGGTTCAATTTTCGGTTATCGTATATAAACCTAGTGTAACCATTAGAAATTGGTTATAAATCCATAATCAGCTGTTTAATTTGCTCATTGGAGAACGTTCGATGTTCATGTAACCATGTTAGACAAAAAAGACAAAATTATTTTTCTGTTTTACGCAGATGTAGAGATTCTAAGCTGCATCGACTTCCGTATTTACTTAACGTTCAAAAACAAATATAAAAATAGACGAAAAAGCAAATGGAGTGGGAAAAACACGCGCCACAAAGTGTTTTTCTATTTACTTATGGCAGGACCAAATTCTGACGAATGTGTAAAAAATAGCAACGAATGACCCGAACATCTACGAATCTTCAATATCTGAATTGAGAAAAAAGGTTGGGATAACGATACGCGCGAAAAAAGTAGTCAAGAAAAATAATGAAGAAACATGGTGATGGGTGAAATACCGTTCACCGGATATTTACGATCCTCCCTATTATGGTTATTTACACGTAAGTGCAAAGATGTACGCAATTCATTCCGACAAATGAAAAGATACACGAGTAAGGCCAATAAATAAATGGAACATATGAAACAAGAAAAATAACAACTTAGTATATATTTCATTAATATTAATTAGAATGCAATATTATATATTCTTAACCTTTTAGCGGCCAATGTTCCCAATTGGGAACATCGGTTTTATTAATTACAAAAAAATATTTTTGGTAATTAATCGTATATTAATCGTAATTATTGTATCTTTTTTTTCCTGCACGTGTGAGATTTCAAAACAGGATTTATGTCAGAAATTTAAAATTTTTAAGTCATTTAACGAAGAAGAAAATTTAAACGGAAGAAAATTTGATTTTTTTGTTTTTAATTTTAATGTTTTTTTCTACAGTGTCCAGTTGTTCGTTAGTTTTTTTCTGTTATTTCCTCTGATTTTTGAATTCAAATATCTTTGCGATTGGACTTAGAAACATGAAATCTTTTGTTGGCATCAGGGAAGACAGGACAAAAACTTTCTAATTGTGTTTTTTCGGCACAGGGTGCCTGTATTTATTTACTTTTTTATTTTAATATATATATACATCCCCTTGCAACATGAATGACGTATCTGAAATTTCTGACTTCACACGTTTATATTCCGCAAGAATGACTTTAATATCTGTCAACGTTTCTTACTCTCCCATTTTGAAAACCGTCAGTCGATTGTGGGGCACTCTGTATGAATATGGGCAAGTCCAGAGTAAATATACAGGAAATGTTTTGGTTGATATTTCCACACTGAAGGATCAGAAGGATAAATAAATTTTAAAAAATCAATAAAATATCGATCCAAATTTGAATTTGGCCGGTAGAAGGTAAAGTATAAATTATGTAGCTCTCTCAGAAAATTCTGATCACGAACGATGAAAATTTCACTGAAAAACTTATTAAAACCAAAGTGTTTAGTAGAATATTATACATATTTTTGTCACCAATTGTTGTTAACCAACAAAATTTTGAAAAATTTGAAGTTATCATTAAACTGGCTAATTTCACATGTAAATAACAAACAGTTTTTTTAATGCGCATTCATAATATACAGGGTTTTCTGTAAGTGCTAGCAAGGCCTTTATCTCATCAATCACCCGTCGTAAAGGTATATGATCCCAATTTAAAAAATGCTCAACAGGCGTTCAAACGTTACCCTGTACCAGTTTCGAGAGTGAAGATACAGTGTGTAACAAAATAAAAATAAAAAATTAAAATTTTATACGGTCTCCCTGTGCTCTAACTTCCAATTAGAAAGTTGTCCTGTCTCTTCTGATGCCCACAAAAGAAAATCCATGTTTCTAAGTATAATATTCACAGATATTCAAATTCGAAAAACAGAGGAAATTTAGGAAAGAACAGCGTTAAATGAGGAAAAAGCAATTTTATCCGTATTTAACGATGTTGTTTCCCAATTGTCCCCAGGAGAAACAGGTAAACAACTTTCTAATTGGAAGTTAGAGCACAGGGAGACCGTATAAAAATTTAGATTTTTTATTTTGTTACACACTGTATTTTTACTCTCAAAACTGGTACAGGGTAATCTTTGAACGCGTGTTGAGCATTTTTTAAGTTGGGATCATACCTTTATGACGGATGGTTGATGAGATAAAGGCCTTGCTAGCGCTTACAGGACACCCTGTATAATCAATAAATTACAAAACTTGCTCAACACCATTTGACAATTTTTTATCACGCAACGGTAAATTAGACTTCGCACTTACAGCATAAAGCCAGATACGAATGATTCTGTTTTCATGCAATTTACCAGGATTCCAATTCCTGACGCATGTTACACTGAGCCTCTATTAGAAACCATCTAAACTTATCATGCCACCATCCAATAAACTTCCTCGATATGTAATTAAACAGAAAAATATACGTTCTGGAAACGAATCAAAACAAGAATAACTCACGTACTGAAATTTTTGTTTTTATACATATTAGATAAAAGTGACTTTTTTTTTCGGCCAATAATCTACAGTAGTACGGAAAATCCTCGAAAAAATAAAGTCATTAGACTAACACGCAATTTAATGCATGCTATTACTCTCGTTGTTGCAACGACGAGTGATAAAAAAAAAAGAATAAGGAATCCCTTTATCACGAATACAACAAGCGTCGTCTATTCTATTTTAAGAAGCTGCAAGGTATTTTTTGTTGTATTCGTGTATTCTTTATTCGATCTTCTAAGTACAGCTATTTGAGGAAGAAGGGACCCTACCAGAGAAACAACGGAGCACAAGAAATCAATATTAAGGAACCTGTAGGGAAAGAAAAGTAAAAAAAAAAAAGGACATATATATAAATAA
This sequence comes from Pholcus phalangioides, assembly GCF_987345545.1. Lineage (NCBI taxonomy): Eukaryota > Metazoa > Arthropoda > Arachnida > Araneae > Pholcidae > Pholcus > Pholcus phalangioides. Next base: position 27,582,790 of record NW_028301625.1, read on the forward strand.
GACAACCAGCAAAGCACAGTTCGAATCAACGGCACATGGAGTGGAATAAAAAGACCATGAACCGTAAAGAGTGAAAGATCAGTAAACAGCACCTGTTCAAGGTAAAAGAAAATGATGAAAAATAAATAAATAAAATGATACAGATATATATATGTATGTATTTCTTTTTCTTAATTTTTCTTCTTGAGATTTCTTCAGGTGTGAAATGTTGAGATAGAAGGAATTGCCGACGCGAACGCTTTCTTAGATGCTTGTAGCGGAAGCGTATACCGTTAGCAACGTAACGCACAAAAAGTAAAAGTATAAGAAAAAGACTAGAGTCTTACAGGGTCTTGCTTTTTTTGTGTTGCAAAAGAAAATGCCGAAAGAGAAAAGATAAAAAAAAAAAAAAAATGCACACACAATCGTGATACAACAAATCATTCAAGATTTTTTTCTTATTATTATTTTCTTTGGAAGTTCTCATTTTCAAAAGGAGCCACAAAAAAAAAAAAAAAAAAAAAAAAAAAAAAAAAAAAAAAAAAAAATTCTTTGTTAGGTTCCGTTTTTACACCTTTTCACTATTTTTTTTTTTTTTTTTTGCATTATTTTTAGCTTTCTTTCAACTGCTTTCCGTGGCAAAATAAGAAATGTTTATCTTCTGGTTTGGTTTCCTTAAATCACGTCGAACACTTTCGAGTTATTTTTAGAAACGGTTACCACTCTTTTTTTTTTTTCTTTCCAGCTGTATTTTGCATGTCCGTGATCGATTTTACTTGAAATTTTCAAGTTGATTTGAAACTTATCTGATATGTTCTAAGAGATTATCTTATATGTTTGTTAAGATTATCTGACATTTATAATACAGTCAAACTTGATTTTAACGGTACCTTGGCTATAACAATTAGTTAATATATAACGTCAATACTGATCCACATACAGTGGTTCTAAACCTTACCAAACCCAAGGACCAGTAAAATGTCTGCGACAATTCAACGGACCACTGACGTACAGCATGATCCGGGTGACCATTTTACCCATATTTTACTGGACATTTCTGTACCTTTTTTTAAGCGCGACCCCCTTTAGATAAGAATTTTATCGGCGACCCCTCTACATACATTACTACGTACATTCTTTATAAAGAAATCTACAAAACCTGCGGGATGCACATTCTGTGACCCTCAGGCCAAATATGGCCCCACAAGTGTTTCCATCAGACCTGTGAAAGTGACCATATATATTGATTTTTTTTTGCTAATGAATGTGTTTTAATTTGTGTAATCGACGATGAAGGAAATCAAATTATTTCTTGATATTCACTTAGCAGGACTGTTTTTTATTTTGAGATTTCAAACTACTTACATGTTTGTTAGCTTTGAATCCTGCGGACGGTGAGAAACCCTTTAATTGATTGTACTATTGCGATTGAAATACTAAAATTATTTTTCAATTATACTGTAGTATTTTCTGTTATAGCGAGTAATCGGTATATAAACTGAAGAGCCAAAAAAACTGGCACAGGCATGCGTATGCTAATAAAGAGATATGGAACCAATCAGAGTACGGCGCTGCGGTCGGCAACGCCTATATAACACAACAAGTGTCTGGCATAGTTGTTAGATCGGTTACTGCTTTTACAATGGCAGGTTATCGAGATTTAAGTGAGTTTGAACGTGGTGTTATAGTCGGCGCACGAGAGATGGGACATAGCATCTCCGAGGTAGCGATGAAATTTGGATTTTCACGTACGACCATTTCACGAGTGTACCGGGAATCCGGTAAAAAATTAAATCTACTACATCGCTGCGGCCGGAAAAAGATCATGCAAGAACGGGACCAATGACGACTGACAAGAATCATTAAACGTGCCAGACGTGCAACCCTTCCACAAATTGCTGCACATTTCAATGCTGGACCATCAACAAGTGTCAGCGTGCGAACCATTCAACGAAACATCATCGATATGTACTTTCGGAGCCGAAGGCCCACTCGTGTACCCTTGATGACTGCACGACACAAAGCGTTATGCTTCGCCTGGGCCCGACAGCACCGACATTGGACTGTTGAGGACTGGAAACACGTTGCCTGGTCTGACGAGTCTCGGTTCCAATTGCTTCGAGCTGATGGACGTGTACGGGTATGGAGACAACCTCATGAATCCATGGACCCTACATGTCAACAGGGGACTGTTCAAGCACCAGCTTGAACAGTCCATCACAGGCTCTGTGATGGTATGGGGCGTGTGCAGTTGGCGTGATATGGGACCCCTGATACGTCTAGATACGACTCTGACAGGTGACAGGTATGTAAGCATCCTGTCTGATCACCTGCACCCATTCATGTCCATTGTGCATTCCGACGGACTTGGACAATTTCAGCAGGACAATGCGACACCCCACACGTCCAGAATTGCTACAAAGTGGCTCCAGGAACACTCTTCCGCTGGCCACCAAAATCCCCAGACATGAACATTATTGAACATATCTGGGATGCCTTGCAACGTGCTGTTCAGAAGAGATCTCCACCCCCTCTTACTCCTACGGATTTATGGACAGCCCTGCAGGATTCATGGTGTCAGTTACCTCCAGCACTACTTCAGACATTAGTCGAGTCCATGCCACGTCGTGTTTCGGCACTTCTGCGGGCTCGCGGGGGCCCTACACGATATTAGGCAGGTAAACAAGTTTTTTTGGCTCTTCAGTGTACTTCCCACTTTATTTTTGAACCCCTTCCTTCTTTCCGATATTTTTGAACCCTCCCGATATTTTGAAAAAATGTATTTCTTGATCAAAAGAGCTTTATAAACGACACACTAGCGTTACTAATTGTTCATAATCAAGAATGCAAAGATTTCCACCGGTGGCGACTCGAGGTTAACTGCTACCCGGGTACAAAACCTCATGTGCCGCCCCTAAAGAAGATTCATGCGGGAGGCTGATAGTACTTTACCACTGGGGACCCTGGTAAAGCTACTGAGAAGAAACCACACAATAGTTTTCTTTTACTAAATGGAATGTGCGCGATCATACGGCCCGCTTTTGAACAGATTGTTATATTTTTTGGGCTAGAGTCATTTCACCATTCTTAATATTATGCCAGATAACTCAATTCACATTTCAGCTCTTCTTGATGAGTCACCATTACTGACACTTACCCTGTGAAGAGAAAATATAACGAGACGACTAACTTAAAAAATATTTTCAAAGCGTTTCTGGTGCACCAGAGATCAGACAAGTAAGAATCCGAATTCTTAATTTGCCATCATTTGACCGATCTAGACAAATTGCTAAATGACACACTCGCCCCTTGTGGTAGAGTACATTCTTGTTTCATGTCTTCCTGTCGCAAAGCTCTGTCTCCCTCAAGTTTTCTCAGCATCTTTGTCGGCAAAGTATGGCTCAAAAGCATGATGTCATGTGCAGAGCCATATTTACAGAGGGGCTTAGCGGGCTATAGCCCAGGGCGGTAAATTCGAGAAATAAGTGATCAAGAAAATTAGTATAATGGGAGAAGGGTGCCAAAATTTGCAAAACTATAAATCCGCCTCCGCCCAGAAAGGGTGGGACAGAGTCGGCGAGTGATCGTATACACCTCTAGTGGTCTAGGACGTTCACCCGGAAAGTGAAAGGACGTGGGTTCGATTCCCCACAGGGTCAGTTGAATTTTTTCTCTTTCGCAACTGCCAGTTGTTAAAAACCTTCACATTGCCATATGTCAATGCTGATCAATTAGCCAATACTGAAAATTGTAATGAATGGAATATCATATTCATAATTGGACTATGGCTCTATATTTCGAGATATACCATCCTGCATATCAAAATTCTCATCCCGACAAGCTGAATCTGCAGAAATCTGATGCTGCATAACCATTGGGACACCCTGTATGTAGGACACTTACTGTTGAACGAAAGATCAGGAATGCATGGGGTGAAGTACCGTCGCAAATGCATTTATACTTTTAACGGTAGATATTGATCAAACTTTTCGATTTTTAGGAAAAAATTTTGGATTATAGCAATATATGTTGCACAGACGAGTCGAATTAGAATATCTCATTTTATATCATTGAAAAATACATTGTTCTACTATTATTTTTTTATTATCATAAATCTTTCAAAATCAAGTTCTGAATTTGAAAATGATGAACCTATAAGCGCTGTATCGAACAGATATATCCGTTTCAGACCCTGGTGCCACAAATGTGTGGGAGTTGCTTTTTCTTCCTGTAGAAATTTTTCTTTTGACCTCAAGGGGTTGAGCCCTGGCTTAAAGGATTCATAAGTTTTGAGTTAGAAATATGGTTAATATGAAATTTTTAGAACTTTCATCAGAAAACATCATCACTTAAAAGTGCTGTCCACTGTGCACTGTGCATCAGGCTGCAAGTAATCTGAAACTACACATCAGGTCACAAGTCATCTGGAAATGTGCCGCTTAAGTGCTCTGAAATCATGACACGTGCCGCTTAAGTGCGCTGGAACGCGAATCACATAGGTTATCTGTTAATATATTGCAGTCATTCAGGTGATCTGGGAATGCTCCGCGGGTGACTTAAGTGATCTGTAAATGTGCTCTGCTCAGTTCATTTTTACGAAATTAGGACATTTGACCCACGGGTCATGGGTTGAGCATATATGAGTTAGAGGGTGGTTTGAAAATCCTTCTGCGCTCACAGATTATTAGAAATTTGTCCGTTGTGGGTAAGTGGCACGATCTAAAAGACTAGAACGAACGCCGCAAATCTTCTGGTATTGCTCGAAGACTCGCCGTTACAAACGTTTAGATGTGTTAAACGTCGTCCAAGAGGCATCCTTTCTCAATGGCAACTTTATTTTGAGAACAGAAAATTATCATATGGGAATCGAGAAAATAAATTTGATAAGGTTGAACTTTCAGGGGGTTTTTAAGATGGCTTCCAGGAGAAAGTTTCTCCGGGAAAAGTAAGAATTACGTCATAAATTTTAGCAACAAAATTCTGGAAAAAAAATTGTATGTGAACATGAATATACTGTGTGTATCTTAGCTAAAAATATTTGAACGAAGTGAATTATTTCTTCACAAAGAAAAAAAAATTGAAAAATTGAAAAAAAAATAAAGATTTGCTTACATTTATATTTTTAATGCATTTTTTGAGTATCGCAAAATGCAAAAACATTTTTAAAAGTCCAAAAAAATCGAATGTTTGGGTCTGAAAGGGATATGCTAATCAGCCTAAAAATAGTTTGATGGTTTCTGAGGGTAACCAATCACATTTTCCTGGCACAGCGATTGCGAAAAAAATGATGTTGGGGCACTAATGAGAGATTAGTTGCATACATACACGCGCACAATATATTTTCCATTGAATGGTTCATTTACTTAATAGGTCTGACCGGAAGAAATGTTATTGGCACGAGTTAAAACCGATTCCCAAATAAATTATATGTTCCACTCTTCAGATATCTTCAGAACCTAATGCCTATAATTTACAGGATATTTTACTCGAACGCTCTTTACTTGCTAAAAAAAGAATATTTGTGAGGACAAATTTGTAAGGATGGAGATTTCCATCGAAAAATATTCCAACCCAAATGTGTTATTACGTACATTAATTATATGTTTGATTCTGTTTGGAGAAAAGATGCCTTCGCATTCAAATGACAACTAGATGCTCAAGAAAAAAAAGTGATCCCAATTTACTTATTATTTATAGAAAGCACGTGTCCGGCTTATTTATTTGGTTAGTGGTTCGAATGGTAGTTGCGTTAAAGTTCATTTTTCAAAGAACTCTTTTGGGAGCTGGCCAACTGTAAATATGTGAAAAACAAAACAAAAATTATTCCTTCAAACGAATAGCACCCAATAAATCTGCTGCTCACAGAACCGATCTTTTCTTCAACCAAATACTAATGTCGAGACACCGGAATACATTTATTTAAAAGAAATATTTCTTAGAAATTCATTTCACTGAACGCACTTTCAGCACTACGAGTTCCTTTATTTTTTGGTCGCATTAGTTTAGAAATGTTGAATTTTCCAAAATAAATTTATTCATCATAAATAGGGTGACCGTATGACCCGTATTTTACGGGATATTTCCCTATATTCCTGTAATTTTGACCAGCACGAGTTATTTTTATAAAAATATCCCGTTTTGTCGCGTATTTACAACGCATCTTAATTTTTACTTCATATTTTACTTCATAATTCATAATTTTGACTTGAATCATTGCTGAACATAATTTACTTATTTATTGCGTTACGGTGATTATGAATACAAATATCAATATTCATCTAAAGCCGGGTTAATATTCACCACCCCCAAAGCGCTATGACACTCCGAACGCTCAAAAACAGGGCCGTTATTTCAACTTTTTCCGGGGGGGGACAAAGCACATGTACTCAATGTATGTATATATATATTTATATATATATACCACACATTTTTAGTGTATTTTCAAAAGCCGGGGGGGAGGAAGGGGGGCCGTTGCCCCCCCCCTAAATGACGAGCCTGCTCAAAAACCTGTTTTTGCGGTGTGGCTAAGGTGATTTTGCCATCAAAAAACCGGTTTTACCGTGGCGGGTCTGAACTCGGCTCAACATGTTGTTCATGTTCCTCCCATGACCCACACACGGGTGGGACTTACAGGGCTCTAGCCCTGGGGTCCGAGAGGAGGGGGGGGGCGCAAAAGGTCGATAAGACCTGGGCCTAATGTACCAAAGGATGTTAGAGAGTCGGGTGTTCGATACCCTGTTCGTCCTTTTCAGAAATGTTCCTGACACAGGGGTACAACGGAAACGGCGACATAACCACAGAAAAAAATTTCTACCGCAGGAGTCCCACATCGAGGGGTTACCGCAAAAACCTCTCGGTGAGTATAAAAAAAAAAAGTTGCTATTCGGAATCAGCAATAAATTGTAGGTCCCGGTCTAATTAGCCCTCGTGTGTAGGAAACGACCGTGGTGCGAAAAAAATGATCAAACACTTGGGGATCCCCTATTTCCCATATTTTTCTCGTTGAAATATGGTCAGCTCATTGATGAATGTCAAGTGTCTTTAATTTTGATTTTGTTTTAAAGCTGAACACACGAATGTGTGTGAGTTGAGTTTCTTTGTTTTCGAACAGCATTTTTCTAGAAAAATATGTGAAATTTTATCCCTTATATATATAAAGTCCTGTTCCTTTCATTTTTTCGATGAAAGAGGTTTTATTCTATGTTTATGTGGTAAAACGATTGACAGAGAGAGAGATTCGTTCGAAGGAGACCTTCAGTAAATATTTAAGATGTGTAATATATTTTGAGCAAACTTTTTACACTTTAGTGTATATATACCCAGGTTTTTTCTTTGAAAACGAACACAAAAAAAAGAGAAACCAACTAAAGAAACGCTTCTACTTGAACGCTTTCTTCAAACTTTGTCAGATATTTACAGATATATCTGTCTTGTCCCGACTCACCATAGGCATTTGATAGTCGATTGCAAATCCGATTCCGAAGGGATTTCTGAAAGATATTTGTAAACGAATCGTAGTTCAAAACTAATGAGTTAGAGCAGTTCCTAGAGATAGAAGGTCTCCGCACGCTGCTTGTGACGTCAGTAAGTAGTCCATTTTCCCTCAGAATATTCAGGGGGGAAAAATTCCCTGCTCGTGCCAGTGTCATCGTTGTGCGGAAAAGAAATGATCGGGCTCAGAATTGGCGATTTCTATGCCCCACATCTAATCACTATGCCGTATTTGTGAGCCAATCAGGAAGATTGCACGCCAAAATAAGAAGAAACGAAATAGGAGGCTGTGTTTCAAAATGTGGCAAACTTACTAGGTAGTCTTAATGACGTTTATGGCAACCCGTGCGGAGGCATTCTATCTCTAGGAGGTGCTGGTTAGAGCAAGAGTGCTCATTCTTTTGGAGAGTGCGGGCCACTTCATTGTTTTGAAAACGTGTCGCGGGGCCACTTAAATCATCTGAAACTGCATCGCGGGTCACTAAAGTGATCTACTTTACCGCGCACTAACTCCAACCAGTGGAGTTGGGTGGGAAATGAAGTCACCATCTATCTGTGGCCGCTCCAGGCTCGGTAGGTAAAGAACATGTTTCTGACGTCCTATGCCCAAATTCGAACCCGTAGACCTTGATGGAAACATTCATTGTGGAAGATGAGCATCTTACCACTGCTCCACACTTAAGTAACCTGGAAATGTGCCACGTGTGGCTCAAGTGCTCTAGAACTGTGCCGCGGGTCAGTCAAGAGATCCGGAACTGTGCCACGGGTCACTCAAGTGATCTGGAACTATGTCGCAAATCACTCAAGTGATCTGTAAATAAACCGCGGGTTGCTTAAGTGATCTGGAAATGCGCCGCAGGGCACTCAAGTGACCTGAAACTGCGCATAAGGTTACAAGTAATCTGAATCTGTGCATCAGGCTGCAAGTAATCTGAAACTACACATCAGGTCACAAGTCATCTGGAAATGTGCCGCTTAAGTGCTCTGAAATCATGACACGTGCCGCTTAAGTGCGCTGGAACGCGAATCACGTAGGTTATCTGTTAATATACTGCAGTCATTCAGGTGATCTGGGAATGCTCCGCGGGTGACTTAAGTGATCTGTAAATGTGGTCTGCTCAGTTCATTTTACGAAATTAGGACATTTGGCCCACGGGTCATGGGTTGAGCATATATGAGTTAGAGGGTGGTTTGAAAATCCTTCTGCGCTCAGAGATTATTAGAAATTTGTCCGTTGTGGGTAAGTGGCACGATCTAAAAGACTAGAACAAACGCCGCAAATCTTCTGGTATTGCTCGAAGACTCGCCGTTACAGACGTTTAGATGTGTTAAACGTCGTCCAAGAGGCATCCTTTCTCAATGGCAACTTTAGTTTGAGAACAGAAAATTATCATATGGAGTGAGAATGAATCGAGGAAATAAATTTGATAGCTAAGCACATACACTTGTTTTGTGTCCAAAATGTCTTGCCCAGCTATTGCCTCACGAGAGGGTGTATTATCGTGAAGAAGAAATCAACTGACCAGATGTTTAACACTAGAGCCTGTGTGGTGTGGTCGTAAGATGCTCGTGTACTACCTTCAAGGTTGCCGTCAGGTCCCAGGTTCGTACCGGTGAAAAATATAGATAATATGTTTTCCCCAACGCGCGAGCTTCAGGCAACCACCGATAAATGGCGCCTTCATTTCCAACTCGTTAATGGCAATAAATTGCAATATAGCGATATGTCCGGAGTTGGTGAAGTAGTAGACGCTAAAGGTGACGTAAATACCAGAAACGTAACTGGAAGTGTTTGGGGGCAGGTGTATTGCCCCGAGTTCCGATATATAAGAAATTTTCTCTTTGCTTTCTTTAATAACTCATTAAACCAGGGCCGATTCTCTTCATAAGTTAAAGCCTTAGTCAAACATATATTTTAGAACTCTCTGGCTAAAGCGTTCTTGGAGGCATAGTTAAAGGGAACACATGTTGCAATCACAATGACATCAATTAACTACTATTAAAATATATTCGAAAGTATGGAATTTGCTTAATTTACATCTAAATCAGCTCAAAAATTTAACAAGGTGAGAAAGTAAATATGCAGAACCAAATTTTTAAATTACAGAATTTTTGAGTCGTTTAAAATTTGTGGGCCCTGGGCACATGTCCCGTTTGTCTGTTGCGAGAAACAGGTACTACATTGCACATCACAAGGGGGCACCATAATCGGTTCTTTTTCCCAGCTGATCAAGTATATTGTGGTGGCCGTGCTTGATACTCTAATCATACACGAAAAAGCCACTTCTATGGGTATATAGTAAAGTATGCTCTTTAAAATAATAACAGTGTGAGTTTGTCGTCCGGGATAAACTTTATGATGAATGATTGTCGTAAAAACATTAACGTTGTGCTCCTTTTGACTTTTGGAGACGAATATTTTAGCCTTGATGGTGATGAGAAATTCTGTAATTTAGCATTTAGTTGTGGGATCACAGCGAAATTACCAGAGGTTTCATTTTTTGCAACAATATGATTAAAAATATTTTTACCCCCATATACTTGGCTTATCACCTCCAGAATCTCACTAGCACCTTTTCTGGATTTAAAATAGGATTTGAACTCGTTCTTGTTGCTCACGTAACAACGTTTCCTCACTGGCAACACAAAATGACGTAGTCATTGTCGTATTTTGCCGAGGATAATGCAGCGATGCCAGATTATGGGTCAAATTTGCTGTATGTATGACATGAGTTGCTTACCAGATGACGTTTTTCTTTTCTTCGTAATAAAAATCAGTGTTTTTATTCAAATTGTCTTACTGTGTGTATGTACGCGGATAATGTTAAGGGAAATGTATGTGTTCTTTGCTTGATATTTCATGTTTTTCAAAAAAAAAATTTCATCTAAATTTTCATGTAAAAAAACATTTCATGTAAAAATTTCATGTTTACATGGACTTAATACGTTAACTAGCATGAGAAAAGGATGTTGATGAATTTTTTTGCCAATAAAATATTATGGATGAGTGTGGTCGAATCAGTAATGCATTTGAAAATTGATAATAAATTTCAATAATTAGATTACATTTTATTTATCTTTATGCTGAATCAGAACATTCGCTCGGCATGGCCTTATTTCCGACAGATAACGCGAAAGGTGATTTCCGAAATGACTGCAGAGATTCATAACACACCTCGGGCCGTAAATCTAAAAGCTTCACAGTAATCGAAGGTCAAACACTAGTGACAAGGATTATGTCAGTGTCAGTAAATTAAACCAAATTAATGCAACTTTGAATTCTCTTTAACGGACGATTTAACGCGTTAAGCCTTTATGCGTAACTTGACGCTAATTTCGCAGCCATTAGTAGATATACAACCTGGCCGCTTTTACAAACAAGCTCTCGAAAACATTGATCGAAATTAACGCTATCTCGTTGCTGGTATTTAACAGAGATACTTGGTAAATTAATTCACCTGAGTAATGGGAGATCGAGAGAGAGAGAGAAAAAATGTTTTGAAGAAGCCCGATCACACATTCTCCAATGACTTGCTCCTTTTATTAAAAGCAAAAACGTTTATTGTTACTTTATAGCCTCTCTTTTATTGGAAGAAAATGATTAATGAGCCACACCAATTCACTCGGTAATTTACAATCAAGTAAAATATCTCAGCCATTACTCAAAATTAATATTTCCACGTAAATATTGGAATAGTTGGAAAATGAATAACATTTTTTCCATATGATACTAAAACATATTTAACGTCTTTTTCGTACTAAAAACTACGAAGAATAGTGAGAAAAACTGGCAAAAAAAAAAAGAAAAATAATAGTGACCGATTCGTGGTAGATTAAATATACGATTTTAGTGATATTTCTCGAGAAAAAAGACCTGGAATACATTCGAGAAAGGAAAAGAATTCGAGTTAGGAATACAGTGCGTGTTCAGTTCGAAAAATTATATATATATATATACTGCGGTCTTTACAATTCTTTCTCGATGGGTAAAATTTTAAATTGGAGCACCGTATAACATTTAGTAAATAAAAATATAATCCGTGTTCTCTCCCCCATATTTAAATCAACTTTTATGGTGAATAAATTAATGTAAAAAAAATCACTTCTAGTTTGTTGATTTCTTCAACAACTAGGAATGATTTCTTCTCTGATATCTCTGCATAGAGTGTGAAAATATACTCGTTGTCGGCCTCTTGAAATAAAAATTATCATGATTTTCCGCAATATAGTCACGGCCTATCCAATAACTTTTTTTTTCAGACTTTTTATGATTTTAATGAATTTTTATGAGCTGTTTTTGCATATATTTATTTTTAATCCCGTTGCAAAAATAAAATTTTACGCCAATGACATCAATTAACAATATTATAATATTATCAAAGAAAAGAGTAATAAGTTGAGCATATAGCTTAATTTTATTCAGATGTTGGTGCCTTTTTTTAGTTCTAGAATGAGAATTACGAGTGACTAAGATGCGGCGTTTCTGCGGAATTTTTTTTTCCTTTTGTAATCTTTCTTAATGTGGCTTCCAGCCTTACAGCCCAGTGGCTTGTTTTACTGGAATTTGAATGTTCTCTTGGTTGTCCAAAATATTTTCTCTATTTTTAATATTTCAGGTAACTTTCACACATATATTGCTAGAATAACACAACACGACTTACTTTCTAATACCATTAACAATAAGTAGGGTTGAAGATGTGAACTCTTGACTAAGAAAGATTATATAAATAAAATTACACACTTTTCATCTATCTGACTTGCTCTTGGTACGAGAATGCATCACCTACCTTTGTATGACTGAAAACTGATGTAATTATTTTCCATACACCTACTGGCGTCCGATAACAAGCACATAACAAACATTTTCTTAATTTTCTGAATCAAATATGAGATATACCACCTATTTTTTACTTGATGGAAGTCAATATAACTTCGAAGGGACTAAAAACGGGACCACTGTTTTTTCGTCACAATCACTAACCTGTACTTCGGACGTTATCTCCGCTGAACACGGATTAATTTTTTTAAACCATTCTCACGGTTGATTTCCAGATACTGGAGGGCGAACATCCAGATGTCGTTGTATTGAGAGAGTATGTGTGAGTTTGAGAGAGTGAGAGAGTGATACTATCTAGATGATGTCCTGTGAAGAAAAAGAATTTGAAAGTTTCAAAATCTTTCGACGCATAAGTAATTAATACTATCGTTATCATTGAAAATTTAATTACTTGTAAAAATTATTTCATCATCGTTGTACGACGATTGGTTCGATTTATGATTTCACTTGTTTATTCGTTGATTTTTACTGTACACATATGTAATTTGAGTATACCACGCAATGCTTGTGATGCAATTTGGAAAGCATTCGTTTGAATTGATTTCACACTTTCAGTCTCTATAATTTCTTTTACATTATGAAGAAAACTACAGGCTGATTCTAAAGTCAATATTATAGATAACATCAGAATAAAATTTCGAGGAGAATATATTCTATATGCTTCAATTTTTGAGCAGGTATGGACAATTACGATCGTGATGTACGTGATGAATCTTGCAAGTAGAATCAGGAATGGGTAATAAAACTTTGCTTCATCATTTACAGTTACAGACACAGCGAAAAGATTTTCAATATTGAATTTCTCATAAAATTTTATCTTGAAGTTTTGTGTCGCAACGAAGATTCGTGACATAAATGTAGAACAGCGTCTCCAAAATGACTCACAGTGATTTCCACACACCAGCTTAAATGTACACGGCTAACACATGATAATAAAAAAAAAAATACCAATTTTTTTTCTCACTTTTTTGGTATTTTAGAAAGTACATTTGCACAAATGAATGACACGATTTTGAAAATTTTTATTTTCGAAACTACACTGAAGAGCCAAAAAAACTGGTTTACCTGCCTAATATCGTTCAGGGCCCCCGCGAGCCCGCAGAAGTGCCGCAACATGACGTGGCATGGATTCGACTAATGTCTGAAGTAGTGCTGGAGGTAATTGACACCATGAATCCTGCAGGGCTGTCCATAAATCCGTAGGAGTAAGAGGGGGTGGAGATCTCTTCTGAACAGCACGTTGCATGGCATCCCAGATATGTTCAATAATGTTCATGTCTGGGGATTTTGGTGGCCAGCGGAAGAGTCTAAAGTCAAAAGAGTGTTCCTGGAGCCACTTTGTGGCAATTCTGGACGTGTGGGATGTCGCATTGTCCTGCTGAAATTGTCCAAGTCCGTCGGAATGCACAATGGACATGAATGGGTGCAGGTGAGTACACGAGTGGGTCTTCGGCTCCGAAAGCCCATGTCGATGATGTTTCGTTGAATGGTTCGCACGCTGACACTTGTTAATGGCCCAGCATTGAAATCTGCAGCAATTTGCGGAAGGGTTGCACGTCTGTCACGTTTAATGATTCTCGTCAGTCGTCGTTGGTCCCGTTCTTGTATGATCTTGTTCCGGCTGCAGCGATGTCGTAGATTTAATTTTTTACCGGATTCCCGGTACACTCGTGAAATGGTCGTACGTGAAAATCCAAATTTCATCGCTACCTCGGAGATGCTATGTCCCATCTCTCGTGCGCCGACTATAACACCACGTTCAAACTCACTTAAATCTCGATAACCTGCCATTGTAGAAGGAGTAACCGATCTAACAACTATGCCAGACACTTGTTGTGTTATATAGGCGTGGCCGACCACAGCGCCGTACTCTGATTGGTTCCATATCTCTTTATTTGCATACGCATGCCTGTACCAGTTTTTTTGGCTCTTCAGTTTATTATGCAGTTTATTATTCAGTTTATTATGGTATATTCTATGATACATAAAAATAAAGAAAAACATTCAAAGTTTTTTTTCCAACATCACTCAATAGATAGCAGCACTTCCGTAGAATGCAGTGTTTGAAATTAAAAATAGTGACAATGAGAGAAAAAAGTTTTTTTTGTGTATTAGAATAATGTAAGGGTTGTCTTCACTACTTCTGTGCAGAATGCATTTAGAAATTTGTAACTGGAAAAAAAAGAATGGTACAGTCAATCCCAATCACTGCGTTCTACGGATGTGTTGCCATCTATTTGTGCAAAACCTGTGCATCTTTTTGTGTGTCATTTCAGTACAAAAATCTGCTGTAGGAATACAATACTTTTTTATCTATAAAGAGTTGATTCATATTGTCGGTGTCGTTTTTTGAAAGCTTCTGAAATTTTACGTGTTCAGAGATTTATAAAATCGCACCAAATTGAGGAAATTGGAAATAAAATTCAAGGTAACAACTATTCAACTCTGCTAAGCAAGATTTTATCAGTTCATAGATAACAGTGAAATAAAGGAAAACTATATATGTTTTCCTTAATTGGCCATTATAACTAATTAAAAATTCTACTTTAATCAATTAAATTATCGTGTTGATATGTTGCTTCAATTAAAATTATGCTAACATCACCCATTTACATACGTAATGCGTTTTTTTGTGGGGGGGGGGGTGACTCATTTTTCTCATTTCCCGTAAACATTTATGATCATTCTTGCTTCACAAAAAGAAAAAATTATGTGAAAAAAATCAGAACAAATGTGTTGACATAGAGAAGAACCCTTGTTAACACAGTAGGAGCAAAAGAAAGATGCTTCTACTTATGGAATCTGGATGAAATGACAGCATTTGCTTTAACCTGAGATAAATAATAAATTTATTACATTAACAAGCAAATTAATTTTCAAACTCTTGTAATTTTGCAACAGAAGATATTTTTCTTTATGAAAGCTTCCACTTTTCTTTCCGATGACGAACCTCAATGGTGCTCTCGAATTTTTCGTTTGAATAACAAATCAATTAATTAATTCGATGTAGTTATGAGTGAAGCTTCTTTATAACACAATGAACGCTTCCGGGAAATGCGAGAGAATTCATGAATAGATTTTAATTTTCGGATATACTTTCAATGTCGTTCTAAAAACTTAAACCATAATTAATTAGATAGAAATTTCAGCTTACTCATCATGTGTTTTGATAAATTTTGTTTACTATTCTTTAATATTAATTAACATTATGCTCCCATGTGTTCGGTAAACTCCGCGTAAAATACTCTGTACCACACGGGGCTAAACTAAAGTAATTACGTTTGTAGTTTGTATTGCTATCGAATTCAAATATTCAACGCACAGTACATTGCAGCACAGCAATTCTGTGAAGTGGTTTTACTCTCTTCCTATGAAATAATGAGCTTTGTTTAAAAGGAACAGTATTCTCTATGTAATGCTTGGTTACAAAGCACCGTTGCAACTATTGGATAAGAGAAGAGTCACCGTTTATAATATACGGAGCATTTTGATGTCGAATGACTCTCAACCGCGAAAGTCCAAATTTGAAACAAATAATTATATGCGGGAGAGTACTAATGTGCTCAGCATCTCCGAAGCAAAACTCAAATGCAGGAGTTCTTTCACACGACTATACAGTATAAGTAATATATATATACTGTATATATCAGGTATCCTTTGCTTTACGTGATTAATTGGTTCTGCAAAATAATCGCATAAAATGAGTTTAATTTAGCATGGGTAAGATAAGGGTAAGTTGTTTTCTTCGGCATGTTTAAAAAAATGAAACTTGAATTTCTCCAACATAAAAATTTTGTGAATGAAATTGAAATTTTTTCAAAACTAAATCTCGCAAATTTGCCCTATATGAATGAATTTAATTAAAACGTTATGACTGTTGCATTGCCAATGCGTTTAAAAAAATATCAGCGAATTTTTGGTGAAAGTTGTTTGATGGGCTCAACAACAGTATTTCAGAAATTTCATCATTCATTATTTTCCCCCATCAGCGAAAGATTATCATTAATGAGCTCAAGTAAATTGAATTCGAGCGTTTAATCTACACCTCTATGATCTAACCTCTTAAATCCAATAGATTTTATCATTTTAACTATGTAATTGCGATTTATTTAAATTAACTTTTCAAAATCACGTAAAGCGAGGGATACCTGTAATATACAGCATATTTTTTTATGACCATCTTTTCTATTCAATGAATTTTTCTCTTCAACGAAATTTTTACCAGACAGCTCACATTTCCCTTATAATCTCCATTTAAAATTAGTTTTCTATATTGATTTTTTTTATTGAACGAAGCAACTTCTTTACACTGTACGTGTATATTCAAGTATATTAAATCAATGTTATGAAGATTGGAATAACACTAAATGATAAAGATAAGTCATAATTATTTTGTAAATATTATGTATCGCAAAGAAATTGACTTTTTAGAATTTGACAATTTTACGCGTACACATACATTAATCTTTACAATCTCTGCACAGTGTTGATATGGATATTTTTTTGTACGTTCTTGCATGAGTGTATTTAAATTAAAGCTTTATATATTGATAAAAAAATTTATATGTAATATTGATTACACGAATATGTGATAGAATGTAAATGTACACATAACTTGCTATATAGTAAACGACTCATTCTGTTACTTCATATTTAAAAAAGGGGGAAAAAGATGTTTACCTTTTAAGCAGGCAATAACGAGAGATATCTTGCCTCCATAAAAACCTCTTGTGTCAGCATTGACAAACCCACATGTTTTGTAAAATTAATTTCTCAATGGAAAAACTTTCCCTATACCCCTTAGTTTGCACCTGCTGAAAATCGAAAGTCTACTTCGTTAAAAAATGTATGGTATTTTGAAGGGGGAGGGGTAGTCATTTCTAATTGCCGCTCAAAGGATTTAAAAACTTCTTAAAGGCTTGGTAAATTTTCAGTGATCAGTTGATTTTCCCAAGTTCTTAAAAAAATACCGCATATTTTGCGAAACCGAAAAAAAAAGAGATTTGTAAAATTCATTTCAATTACCACCACGCATTCGACTGGATTAAAGATCCCCTATGTTATATAGACGAATAACGTAACGTATGTCAACAATGAAGTCGAAGCTAAGAGAATAGTTCGCCGTAATTACTACCTTTGTGAGAGAAGCAGTTTCTAGAGATTAAAGTGGAAAAAAAACTATAATAATTCCCACAATACCCATGAAATATCACAAATTGTCCGATTCCGTGCAGCATAAAACAACCAGAAGCAGCAACGAAAACATCGTTTAGAAAAACGAAAATATCACGGATGACCAAAATTCTCATAACGCGAAGTACTTTTTCAGGAACACCCGCTATCCACTACGTCCAGCTCATTAAATAGCACAGAGGGCCATCTTAAAAGAATTAAAACACCGACGATACATTTAGTCTCATTCGATATTCATAGACGACATCCAACTCCGTAAGTCTTACAAGAAACACACATATCGATCGACTCTTCAAACTCACGGAATATCATCTACAACTCCAATTCAAAAAATTAGAATATAGTGAAAAATGTATGTTTGTGTGTGTGAATGTTTTAAAATAAATGATATCTTAAAAAATAAACAGTGTAAATGAATGAAAAAGAAAAATAGTCGTGCTTGGAAATCTATATATATATAATTGATTTTTTCTGTCTGTGTGTGTATGTTCTCTATACAAATCTGCAATTTTAGATCGATCGTCGCCAAATTTTGCATATATACCAAATGAGACCCTACTTAAACGATAGGCTACTTTCAAATTTCGTCAAAGCAGGGCAAATGCCCCGAATGGGCAAAAAAACTGTCAGGCAACAGTGGCTTTTGGGCCTCAACAATCACTTTCGGAACGTTTACTTTGGTTACCGTGGTTCCCTAGCGTTTCAGACGTGTATAAGCCTTTACAATGGTTTGGTACTTCTTTAACGTCGCCAGCGTATGTATAATAAATAATAGTTTATGCCTTTACAATGGTCTGCCACTTTTTTCAATCCTCCCAGTAATGAGAGCTTTTTGAATAGACACCATCATCACCACCACTTTGAGGGTAAGGCAAAGGATGATCCCCATAGAAATCACACTTATACTCAAAATCAATATAGGATATTTTGAAAAATGTTGTAATTATTCACAAAATTAGAATAAAAAATCTGGAGAAGCAAAAAAAAACTTTCAAAATATTATAATATTTGTGAATATTTCTTAGTGGTTGACGCTGAGGGCAAAATTAGCATAAAATTTTCTATTGCGCATGTGCTATTACTATAAATACCTGCTAGGAAGCAGGTGTTAGTTATATGTTGAAAATGGGCAGAAAGAAAGACGTTCCGATTTCTACCAAACTTCTCATAGTGAGGCTACGGAAATAAGGCCTAACTCTACAGGAAATTTCCCGAAAAGCTAGATGTTCTCAAGCAAGTGTAAGTAAAATTTTAAGCAGCAGTAGTTTTCAGAATAGTCGTGGTAATAGTAGTCGTAAGCCAGCGACTACAAATCGTCAAGATAGACTGTTGAAGAAAATCGTGCATAAAAACCGCTTCAGAAGTTTGCGATTTTTTCACAGAGAGTGGAAAAATATAGGAGTGACTGCATCATTCTCCCACCGCACTCAGACGAATGCATAAATTTGGATTTAAATCGTGTGTGCCTAAGCAAAAGCCACTTCTCACTCCCAAGCATAAAACTGCTAGAGTTCGATGGTGCAAAAATATGCTTGCATGGGGTCAACTAGACTGGGAAAACGTATTCTTTAGTGACGAGTAAATGTTTTGCGTGTGCCACGGTCATCAATGCATCCGACTTTGGCGCTGCAAATCCGAAACATTCACCAAACAATGTTTGAAATGCTCAGTGAAATTTGCTACCTCTGTTATGGTGTGGGGCTGTATAAGCGCTGGAGACCCAGGAATTTGAATTCATTTTGAATGTAACTGTCAATTCTAGTGGATACTAAGAAGTCTTAGACCATTTCATGCTACCATCATCCGAAGATTTATTTGAAGACGATTTCACTTTCCAACAAGATTCTGCAGCTAGTCATACTTCAAAGACAACAAAGAATTGACTTAAAGAAAATAAAGTTAAAGTGCTTCCCTGGCCTGAAAATTCACCCGATTTGAACCCAATAGAAAATCTGTGGGCCATCATGAAGAGACGTCTGCAGCAATTCTTCCCAAAGAACTAAAATGAACTTCTGTCTACCTTGAAATCCGTGTGGGCCAGTATCTCTAGGGATAACTGTAAAAACCTTTCAATAATATGCGAAATCGTTTACGAAATGTAGAGATGTGAGGTGAGAATATATTCTCGGAGAATGAGAATATTGTGAGAATAATTCTCCTGGATGTAAAAATTGGAGAATAATCGAGAATATTCATTTTTCTTTTAAATAATTTAAATTTTTTTACTAATTTTGTTTATATTGTGAAATATAAATCAGTTTTCATTGCCTGAAACATTTACAACAAAACAATTGTTGGTATAATCACCCCAATGACAACTTTAGTTCAAGAATGAGAGGTCGTGATGAGAGGTTTTAAAAGTTTGGTTATAATGATTTTAGAAACCTTTAGATTAAAACTTTAAAAAATTATTTTAAAATTAGATAAATTTTCAGAAAAAGTTCACAACAAAAGACATTAAACCAAAGTTGATTGATAAAGAATGAAGCTATTCTTATATAATCACCTTCATTCTAAGACACAGAACGGTTGTTTTCTTCAATGCACATACACTTAAATTCTGTATCACTCACATTTCTTTAGTGAAGTTGTACAATTCGGCCCTGTTGGTTTAAATTTCTTGCTTTCAAACTTTAATATTGTGGTCTACAAATTTCAATATTCCCATCTTCTTGACGGAAAGAGAGACGGGGACAGAAAATATTCTTGAGACTTTTATTATAAATTGCTAGAGAATATATTCTTATTGAAAATAATAATTATTCTCAAGTTATTTATCGAGATTATTTATTATAATACATGTGTATATAATATATATATATTAATATACAAAATAATATATATATATTATAATATATTACATACATTCTTGACAATATTCTCCGAAAAATTATTCTCGAGAATTTTACATCTCTAACGAAATGTTATTGGGGCAAAGGGGGAATGCCACCAATAATGAAGGTTTCTTAATTGCTTGCTTTGAAAAATCTATGCTCTTTCCAGTTTATTGTAATTTTTTGAATCAACTACTAAAGTTTTATAATTTTATGATTTTTCGTAGAAATTCATTCCGTTTTTATTTTTTACTGTATAATTTTTCTTTTGTGATACATTCTTCTACAAACTATGTAGAATTCGTTGTACTTGAATTCGCTCTAATTCGTTTGAAATTTGTAAAATGATATCTTCGTTGAAATATAATACGAATTTGAAATCAAATTTTGCGTTTTTCTCTATATTATAATTTTTTGAATGGGAGTTGTATAGAAGAAATATCAGAGCCGCAACGTTGATTAAAAAAACAAATCCATATACAGAAGACACCAAGGGTAGGAAACACAAAAATATTTCAGACCATTTCATAGAAAGCTTTTAATGATGGAAATTTGAAACGACTCTTACCAGAGAAAAATACGAGAAATAAAATGGTACGTAGAGAGCGAGCAAAACAATTTTCTTAGAATCGCAGTAATTGTATTCACCGTCGAGAAGATTGCAAAATCATATTTTTACATGATAAACAACATAAAAGCATGATACAAATTGGAAAACATTTATATTTTTTAAAATAAATCTCGTTTCACATTTAAATTTCGAAATCTTTATTTCATTAAATTTTTTCAAGAGAAAAAAATCTTTTTGTTCGGGCATAATAATAATTGAATGCAAGTTTTGAAGAACAAAAGTACTTCATTAAAAAATAACAAAAGAACATCATAAATGATTCATTATAATATTGAATCTATGTTTTTAGGCTCTCATTATATTTGGTTTTCCACGTAAGCTCGCTTTTTTTTCACTTTTACGTACAGAAAAAAATGAATAGTAAGCTAAAATAAATGAATAATTATTATAAAATAACTGAAAACAAAATTAAGTTTTGCAGGGTATTTAATTTTTGATTATTTAGGAATAAAATTTTAATTACAGAGAGCCGGTTTCTTTAGAAAAGCGTATAGAGAAAGAGGTAAAAATAGTAACTGTAAGCTGGGGTGGTTGTTGTGAAGGTATATACCGCAACACGCGCAACTTCATTAAACTGCAACCAACTGAGCTAGAGCAAGTTGCTAACGGTGGGATGTTTGCGATTAATTAGACGCTCTCCAAAAGAGATGGCGAAGGGATGGATGTACTTCTCTCTCTGTTGTGCTATTCTTGTTAACAGCCTTTGTATGTGTATATGTATACATTCGGCAACCACTTGCTGTAATCTCGAGCTAATTTATCGCGTACTTGGCTCGAGAAGAGAGCGGGATACTCATAGACAATGTTTGCTTCTGAATGTTAAAGATGAACACGCATAATTAAACGTAGAGCTTTCTCTCCATAATAAGTATTGGATATTACGATATGTTTGTGCATATAATCATCGAGTCTTTTTCGAAATAAAGGAAATATCGGTGACGGTTTGCTTTTTAATATTTCTACTAGATTCCTACAACTCGTTTTTCCGAAATTTCGGCACTCGATAAAATCGTCCTGTTTTTGAGAAATACTGAATGAATTGTTTAAAAAAAGGCCTTGTATTCATTTTTTTATGTGTAAACAGTACAGTAAAGGAAATTTATCTAAAATGAAAGTCTGCTTTATATTACTTTACAGGTCACAAAATGGCATGAAAACAGAATTAGCACTGTTTCAAAAGTTTAGACAAAATTACAATGCTATAAATTTGATTCCTGAACCTAAATCCGAATCTTTCCATCATCTTGTTTTCTGGTTATACTTTTTCTCGTCAAATGTTTTGTTTCATGAGTATCACCATTGGATAGTTTTCTTTGAATTATTTACCACAATTGTAGTTTCTGGAACACGGCCCTCTTCCGATTTCAAAGGACTTGTTTATTTATCTATAACAATTGAATTTCTTGAGCTCGAGACACCTCATTAAGTTAATACCACTATGCGGCGAACTCAAATACTCGAAGTATCTGAGACGGTATCAAATTTTCATATTTCTAAGACTAGTTACTAAAATTTCTTTAAAAAGACTAGTTACTAAAGTTGCGTCTAAACACTTGAAACATGCAAATTTCCATTTTTTTCTCCGAAATATTTATGTCATGTCGAATCAAAAATATATTTATGATTCATAATAACTGAAATACACTTTAAAATAATTATGAGGAGTTCCATAATTCAACACTTGAGTTTTAATTTGAATTTTAAGAGCAAATATCCTTCGTGTCTAAACTTTTGACAGAGGGATGCATTCAACGTGTCCAGAAAGTTCTTATCCAGGTCTTTTTCTTCTCAACCGCTGATCGTTGGAAAAAATTTTAAATGAAGAAAATATTCATATTAAGATATTTTTACGTAAACAAACAGATTTGTGAATGAAAAAAAAATTACAAAATTTAACTTTTTATTATATTTTTTTTCCTAAAGTTCCCCCCCCCCTATAATAATAGTTATAAAAGTTCTTTGCAGTAATATGAAAAAAAAAAAGTTTCATCACCGTAGAAAAAAATTGAGCGATTAAATTTTGTAATTTTTTTCAAAAATGAATTTGCTTAAGTATCATTATATGAATACTTTCTTCATTTAAAACATTTTTGCGATTGGAAGTTTTTGTCTACGATCAACAGTTGAGACAAAAAAGACACGGATACTCTCAGGGCACGCTGTATATGTATTTAAAGTCGATTCTATTTTAAATCACATCACAATCGAGTAAAAAGTATGAGGTTTTCTTTTTCGTCTTTTATCCCCCACACATCGATTTTTTTCCGAATCTAATGCAACAAAACGACTAAAAATATAAGCTGAAAAAAATAAAAACATTTAACAGAGGAAGTCTAATAGAGTAACTATTTTTTTATTTCTTAAATATGTGAAAAACTTTTTCTCATGATATCGAAATTCTTTATCTATCTTGAAGGAATCCTCTTTATACACTATTTTTTTCGTATTTATTTATTTATTTTTTGGTAAGAGATTCAACTTCGTAACTCGCTGTAACGTTTGTTGTAAATAGAAGCTAAGCTCTTTTCAAAAAACTCTCAGAGAAAAGATCGAAACAGACATAAGCGGATGAATACATAGTATTTATTCTATAAGTCCATATAAATTTTGTTGTTGATGGAAATAGTGTACAAAGTATAATACGTGCTTAAACGTATTTATTACTGTATATATTTTGTGTGAAAATTATTTATCATTATTTAATACTTGCATAGTTATATTTATGAACTATTTTGACTTTATAGATATGTATATATGTATTTGTTTTTTACATATTGCTTTCTTTACTTTTTTCCCAGCCACTTTGTCGGCATGGGCGGTGATACGGGGGGGGGGCCGTGAGGGGCATTGCCCCCCCCCCACCGTCAAAGGTGGAGTCGACTGATCTAATTTACTGTATATATGTATATATGAATTAACATCATCATCATCGTGTCTCCAGCAATAATGACCGTGCCCCCCCCCCAGACTTCCAAGTCTAGCCCCGCCTATGTTTGTCGGGTAATTTGCGTGTTGCGGCTTAGATTTTTAATTTTATTTATAAATACGTCTTCTACATCACCTGATAGAACTAAAAAAAGCGTAACGCAACAATTTGGAATCTTGGATCACATTTTAAACACCTATATCGCAAGAATTATCCAAGTCAGATTGGGGGCTAAATTATCCAACAGAGAGATTTAAAAAAGAAAAATCCAACAACGCCCTCATTCACGTGTATACATTTTTAAATTTGGCTATACTAGACATAACCTGTTGAGTATGTGATATCAACGTTGTGTTTGTGATATTCCGTGAGTTCATAAGCTGGTGGACGTGTTTCTTGAGTTGAATTGTTTCAATAGTTGCCGTAACAAAAATAGGCTTTATTTTAACAGAGTATTTATTGATACTCATCTCAACAGGCAATCAGAACCCAACAACAGAGATAAAAAATCGATAGGCAAAAATAATATCAATATACAAAGGCAATGAATAATAAAAAGAAATATACAAAATGAACAAAAGACAATAATGAATAATAAACAGAATATAAAAAAATTATATATAAAAATACAAGCAAAAATGATACATAAAAATACAAGCAAAAATGATACATAAAAATACAAGCAAAAATGATACATAAAAATACAAGCAAAAATGATACATAAAAATACAAGCAAAAATGATACATAAAAATACAAGCAAAAATGATACATAATATATAAGCATAAATGATAAAAATAAAAACAAAATAAAAATATGATTCATGAATACAAGCAAAAAACAAAATATGATACGGGAATACAAGCAAAGAATAAATCGTGATACGTAAAAATACTAGCACAGAATTAATCCCGATACACATAAACAAAGGTTAAAAGATGAATCATGATTCCATGCATTCAATCAGAAAAATGAAACAAGATACTCAAAAACAAAGATGAACATGGTACACAAAATCATCTCACAACGTATACAACTACGGTAAAAATCAAAACACGTTTTCAAGTTTGGATGCAATAAAAGCCATCCTGTACACATTGTGCAGACATATAAGATGATACTGAAAAATAACATTGTTTGTGTGATAGTAAATAAATTATGTATTTAATAATGGTTTCTACGGAGAAAAATTGCCAAATCCATGCAAAGGTAACAGATCACCGGCCGTCCAGTAGCGTACTAAGGTATAAAAGACGTATACATGTCCGAACTTGACACCATACCACTTTCACAGACCACCCGATATTTTTTAAATTAATTTATAATAAAAAAAATACTGACCTTATTAATGTAAATGTCAAAGAAACACAGTATCATATTCTGTGGCTATTAGAAATTCAGTTTAAAATGAATAAAAATGGAATGTTTTTTAAATAGCGTTTTTTGCTCAAAGTTTTAATGAAGAATATTTTATTTTTCTGTGAAAATGTTTCCCTCAACAAGATTCTTTTTCATTAACAGAGTCCATTCGTTCTTCTACATTATTAAAAATGGCAGTTTTAAAACTGGACCTTTGCCAGTTTTTTTGTTTCTGTTTTCTGGTTTATTATTTTATTATTTAAAAAAAAAATGTAACGGAAGGAAAGATCTTTCTTCATTGGGATTATTATTATATTTTTTCAGGATAGAAATAAATCATTAAGCAGGATCATAGCATCGTTTTCTTCGAGAATTAATGAAATCGTTGTGAAAATTTGGCAAACGAAAACATGTGTTTATTTCGCAAAGACGGTGTGAAATCGATATAATTGTATGAAAACGATGGCATTTCACCATCATCGAAAGCGAATTCCTCTCCCACGCACATGGTGTGTTTGGTAACCTTCCTTTATTCACCCTTTCTTCATAATTATCGTTTAACAATTTTCCTCATTAGAATCATTCATTATGAGTACCATTACAAAAAATGAAATCGATTATGTCTTCAATCGGGTGAATTTTAGTCCATTCACTCTTCACTAAAACTGTTAATTATCGTTGAATATCGTAATGAACAATGGAAATTAATTAGAAATTTTTCGAACTAAAACATTCCAAACTAAAAAAATTTTTTTTTCCAAGGCTTTTGTTTAAATTTCACAACTCCAATGGAATAAGTAACAAAGAAAAGGATTATATTCCTTATTCTTTTCCTTTTCATCGCTGTTTATAAGGAAAATATTTTTAGGGAGGGATTTTTTTTTACGCTTTATACGGTTAGTTGTCGACACGGTTATTAGATACATACTACATCCAATTCATATCTTCATGTCAAATAGTCTGCAGTTGTGTAGAGATGTTGCCCGGACAACACAAATTGTGGAATAGAATTGGGTCTGGTCAAAAAAGGGGCAAAGTGATGGAAGTGTTTGTGTTTATCAACCTATATATTTATGGCTTTTGGAAAGACAAGGTAAAAAATAATAATACAACTCTCTCTTTTCTGTTATCTACAAAATAGAAAAAATCCCAAGGGAACATATCAAAATTTAGAAGGATAAATCAAAGTACAGAAGAAAACCTCTATTTATTGTAACTACTTTAATCGTATCATTCAACATATGAGCATTAGAAAATGCCGTTCTTTAGTGATTTTGTAGGTGCTCTTACAACAGTAGGGTGTATACAGTAATTTGTAGTAGGGTTATACAATAACGGCTGTTTTTATTTCATGACGTGCCGGAGTCGGTACCAGCTGACGTCATTGCCCTAACAGAACCGAGTGTGCCCGCTTTGCTACTTTGTTAATTGCGATAGTTTGCAATCACTATACTGCCCATTTTACATAATATTGTAGTCGAGTACCGTTCTCCCTGCATCATCCGGCATGCTGTACAACTCGAGGGACACCAGCTTTTTGAATGTTGGAATCTGGTCCGTTCCCGGCATGACGAGAAAAGCAAGCAGGTTCAACCCAGATCGCAGTAGGCATTCAGTCAATTCAATGGATTTTTAGAATAAAGATATTTAAGAATTTTTCAGAATCTCTCTGTGACTCAAATTTCCCGGCATTCTGGAAAATACGGGTATTCCCGGCATGCTGGTCTCCCTCGCTGTTTCCTGGCATGCCGGCTTATGGGGGGGGGATACATATAGTAATCAAATATAGAAAGAAAGCAACTTTATTGTATATTTTGCATTAGTAAATAAGTAGATATATAATAGTAGATAATAAATATAAGGGTTATACACTCACTCAGTTGTGTGAATACATAGTATTTAACACTAGAACGACGGGGATTTTGAACTGCCTAGAACGATGGTACCTACCAACATTGCTAGTAGCGGTGTTGTAGCGGTCAAAATCATCACTTGTTCATGGACCAATACTTTTTAATTTTGGACAAAAAGGCTTGTTATGAAAAAGACTAATCCCGTGTTTTGTTACTTTAAAAAGAGGTTTGAATATGATTTTTTGAGCTCTGGTGATTCGTTGATTCATTTTCACTTGCCATTCTACTGGCAAAGTTTGGAAGTATAATACGCTTGAGAAATTTGCGAAGAGATTGCATGCGCGGAATGAAAAAACGTGAATAGGCGTCAAATCATGAGCATGTAAAATAGTGTACATACGTAAGGTAACATTTCAATGCCGATAGCATTGTGCACTGAATGAGTTGATTTTATCAAAAAAAATCAACGATCATCATTAGTAGACCAATAAAATTTCATAATTTCTGGCAGAAATTAACTTTGTCCGCTATTTCAATTTTGTGCGTGCATATAACTCAAGAGACCTAGATTTTCTCTACTACCAACTGTAGAATTATTTTTTTACTCAGTCGAAAGCATGATATGTTGTAAAATAATATCTCCCCACATAATCCAGCAGAGCCCCCCCCCCAGACTGGATCTTTGGTCGGGCCCCCGGGGCTCTTCTACATTGAATGTATAGTGTGAACAAACAAAAAATGATAAGACTCGTCTCGGCTTCCGGGCTGGAGCTCTGTTTATGGGTAAAATAGTGAAAAATTAAAATTCAAAGATAAAATGAAAAAACCCACTAAAAATCTATCGAAAATATCAAAAATATCAAACGCTTATTGTGTGACAGGTTCTAAAATAACAAAGTTTCAAATCCCACCGATGAAAACTTCAAATCACGAAAGAATAATAACATGACGTGAACTTTAAAAAGATACGAGTCTCTCCTCAATGTCATATACTCGTATACAAAAAAAATAGGTATTTTTTAGTTTTTTTAATACTACAATCAGTCGCATAAGGCTAAAAGTGATTTCATGGTCATCTATATATATATATATATATGTTATCGACTAGGAAAAAACAGACAAAAAACACAGCATATATCAGCTTAAATCGCTCACCAGGGAATTAGAGACACGTTCTCAGTTTGTCTACGTGAAGAAAAACACCCTACAAAAAACGAGTGAGACCTTTGCACGATTTCACCAATGTTGTTACAAATGGTCTTGGAATTTCTTATTTATTTATTTGTGTTGAGGGGAAAGAAGATGTTCTTATAGAATCCAAACGCATAAAATAAAATGTGACACCAAAAAATAAACCAAAATGTATTCCCTTCGAAGAGTCAAGATTTGATATTTATTTTTCATAGAAAATCTGAGTTTTTTTAGGTATGGCAATAATGTCGAACAGAAAAATCTTTTTATTTTATTTTTATTGTGTTTTTTCTCATCGGGATTTTCAATAGGTGTTCTAGAGATAGTATAACGTGATTTTGTTGATAGTTTGTTGTTTTGGATTACGGATGATGTATGTTTGGGAGAGATTGACGTATGTATGAAAAGAACGGCTTATCCTACTGTTCTGTTTGACATTTATTATGTGTGATTTTATTACTGGTGAGAAATAATAACGCTTAGATAGAGACATAAAATTTAACTCTTTAGGTCCCGTATATATTTGAATATACATGGCAATAAAACATACATGGTCAAAAAAAAAATGGCCAATAAATATACATGGTCAAAAAAAAACCCTATTATACCAATTTCTTTTCTCAATATTTTTGGTATTTTATTTAGAAAATGCATCTTTTAGTGCCATTTCAGTCAAAAATACGGCTATGTAAGAACAATACTTTTTTTTTCATCTAGAAACAGTGGATACCCTGTCGGTGTCATTTTTTTGAGAGCTGCTGAAATTTTATGTTCAAAGATGTATAAAATCGCACAAAATTGAGTGAAATGGAAATTGAATTTCAAAGAAAAACTACTCAATTTTGCTAAGCAATATTTTATCCGTTTATAGGTAAAAGTAAAGTAAAGTAAAACTGTATATACCTACCCTTAATTAACCATTTTTTAGTTAATTAAAAAATCAACTCTGAACAATTAAACTGCTGTGTTGATGCATTGTTTTATATTTAGTATTACATCATGAACATCCGCATTTGTAAAAAAGAATTCAAATACGTTTTCATGGGTGGGGGGGGGGGGTAAACTATAGAGGATTAAGGCAATGTTATCTTTTAAATTTATGGATTAATAGTGATATTCTATGAATATCGGTTAACGAGTGGTACAAGATCTATTGTATGTGTGAGTCGTTTTAAATACGTAAATTTTTATTTTGAGATGTTTATTTAAACATTGTACGTATTTAAGCAGTTTGCAATTTTTTTCCGGTCCCTTAAACCAAGTCATTTTTGTCCAGTATTTTCTGCTGTGAGTCTAAATTGTCACGCAAAATAAAACGGTAGAAGGTTTTTTTTTGATATCTAGGATCGATATTAGTATGAGACTTCTAATTCGCGTGTATTTCCTATCATTATACAGCTTCTATATACCGGTTTGGAAATTACTTATTCTAGTAAGGTAAACGAAAAACAAAATAAAACATTTCTTTGAGAGCCTAAAAATCTCTCAAAGTTGTAAAAAAAGGTTAACTTATCTTCTGATAAAATTTATCAGTTAGTCTGATCTATATACGAAAAATGTTTTTATTATCATTATAGAGGAATATAGACCAAACAAAATGAAATATGAAACACGAATTGTTCCAGATTTCGTGATAATTACTTAAACAACGGCAAAGCTTTGATTGCGGAATGAATTAAGAAACCTATTCTCGGGTGATACCTTTTATAAATATATGTCTTGTCCTGTTTTACCTTTTCTTTTGTTCCGTATTTCTCACCTTCCGTACATTCCATGCGTACTTAGGATACTCAGAAATATTTATGCACCGAAAGATTACTGATTAATTTACTTACGTATGGGAAATGATTATCTTTATCCATAATATGAAGTAAATATGCAAAATACTGCTTACCTTTTACGTCTTAGAATATAATATGTATGAAGAACATGCGTAGGCTACATGGTCCTTCAAAACACAAAATATAATAAATGACATCAACGAAAGTAGTTATCGTGAGAAGGTGTTAGCCCGTGAATACATTTTCAATAGCTTTCTTACATTTAAGCGTTTAAAGTTTCGTCTTTCGGTAGAAATTCAGATATGCAGGTATACATATAAAGATGATAAAAAATGTAATATTTAAAAATTTTATTCGTTTCTTTTGAAATCCTAGATTTTCGAAAAGTAATTGATTGTGATTGGTCGTTTCTGTCTTGTAACCAATCACTATGTAGTTAGGTATAAGACAGAGAAAAAAAGGAGTTCTGAAAAGAAAAAGAGAAAGAGGCAATGGGTTAACACTTTTTCCTTTTGAAGACAAATCGCTTTTACTTTGAGAATTCTTTTGTAAAACTTTTGAACTTTCGTTAAGAATGTTGATCGATGAGAGCAGCCATGTTTAGTATACGGTCCCGTTTCTCTCTGAACCAGACAACAGGAAATTTATGAGTTTCGAGCTTCTTGTATTAACACGATTTGTTCGCTATCAGTCATTCTCCTTGCGTTGCTAATAAGATTAACAGCCGTGTGTTGCTAGTTTTAGCAATACGGCTGTAACGCGTCTGGGGGAAGGAAAGGCTAACAAAGATGTTTTAGAACCTTAGATATTTCGAAAGAATCTATTTTTGGGAAGAAAGTCCAATTGTGTTAGTCGAACGCTCAACAATCTGATAAGATTATTATTTTCCAATACCATATTCAAATCCGCTGTTGCGAGGGTTAAAATCCTCTCGCTTCTTGAGCTTAGTAATTGGATTTCCTTCTACATCTCCTTTGAATTGTAACCTACAGGCTTGGGATTACGCTCTGACAATTTCTTGCAATTCCAGGTTAGTCTTGATAATTGATTTCCCTGAACGATAAAGGCCAAAAAATTAACGGTAGGAAACAAGCTCAAAACAAAAGCATAGAAGCACGCGTACATCATGTAAAGCGTGTAAACGCGGATAATGTAAAACGAGTCTTTATAATGCGTGACAAATAGAATCGAATTATAGGATGTGTGAACTACATATTTATTTCCATAACGAGACATAAAGGTGGTTTGAAAATAACAGAATCATCGAATGGAGATTATATCGTTATTAATTGGAAATTCTTCACTTCAGATGCTTTTTGAAGTTGCATATTTAGTTGATGCATGAAATATTCAGGAGGAAGGTGTATATATATATATTCACAGTTATTATATATAGGTTCGGTGCATATTCTTGAATCTGAGTAAATGCTGAAACAAATATTTCGTGTTAACATTCTAGAGAGTTGTTGACTAAATGTGGCTAGATATGCTGCTATCCGCGTAAGTTGCGTGAAGCGAGAACCCATGGGACTGACCACAATACTAAGCTGCGAATGGCGATAACGTCAAGATTTATTCAAAACGGCTTCAAAGCTTTATTAGCCGTGGGGATGATTCGCTATCACTGGCGGAGGCTACATCTCTGAATACCGTGTTATATCTGACGCAAGATGGTGATCGCTATCATGATTTCATTGCGGAAAACAGCTACTGTAACTTCATAAATAGCACCGATGAGTGAACTCTTTATAACAGAGCTCAAGTCTGACATGACGCGTCTTCAACTTATCATAACCACATATTTATCGCAATACTTCACACTTGAATTCTAAAACTTCAACAGCCTGTCTTTATACGTACATTAGTGAGGATTATTATTTATAGTATTTCTTTGCATTTACTTTGCATTGCATCGTCAAAAACATGAGATATTTCATACAGATAAATACAATATATATCAGATACAAATTCCAAAAATAAGCTGAAAGGCTGATAAAAAATTTTCGCGTCAATGACAACTGAATGTTTATCACATAATAGCGCATCATAGAACACAAGCAATACCACCTGTGGTCTTGATTTCTATTTAATTTATTGTAATCGGATTCAACAAGGCTTTGAAGTGCTAACCATTTTTTAAAATGCGAATTTCAATCAGTTGAGAAGTTGACGCGCTACTCTCCAGCTTGATAAGTCTAAGTTAGAATTCCTGTAAGTAGCCGTTCATTTCAGCTGTAAACTATAGGTGCAGGTGTACGTAGTGCCCCCCTTGTATGCATAAAAAATATTGTTGTATTGTTGTACGACAAAAATATTTAAATACACCAGGAATAAACTTTTTAGCTAATAAAGCATGCAGCAATGGAGTATATCAGGGCGCTAAATTCGTCACATATGTAAGGATGATACATATATATAATGTTATACTTCAATTTCCATCTCGATCTCCTTAATTTTCATTTAAGAAACAAATAGCACGTACTCGATACGTACAGACAAAACAAAATGTCTCATATATTTTTGTTGTATTTTTAATATTCACAATGTCTATTTACTACGTCCTGTTCACATCTGAGCCAAAACTGACCATTAAAGAATATTTTTTGATTGATTTGTATTTATTTTATGTCCTTTGTGTCCATTGTGTTTATTTAATGCCCCTTAAAAAGAAAAAAAACCTAATTGATCCTAATTATTGAATTAATTAATTTGGATCAATATCTTTACGACGATCATTTGAATTAGGTGCACATATGTGTACCTCTGGAGCGAAGAGGTTATTGGTTATATTTGCAGCCGGTGAATCTTGAGAAAAATTGTAATACTTCATCAGTAATATCAACTGAAAAAGAGCGGCGAGTGCAATACAAAGAGGTTTATTTACCAAGCGGAGAGAGAGAGAGAGACAACTCGCGTTCAACAATAATAAATATGTGTCAAAATATTAACTTTAAATGTTATTATTGTTCATGTCACAAACAACCAAGTACAGCTGCTAGGTCGACAGGTTTCTACAACACATCTGGCTCCATCGAGAAACTTCTAAAAACTCTGGCAAAGAATCATTTATTTCTCATTTGAACCTTCAATACAGCCGTTGTGTACTTACTCGAGATCTTGAACGTTAAGGTAAGTTGTGTGAACGGGGGAATACACCATTTATAGATGGTTAGTAGTTCGCATCGACTGACAAAAAAAGAAAAGTGACATGCTTCTTCATTTCCAGTTTTTTCTTCTTATATTATTTTTTATGTAGGTGAGCAGTTTCCTTGGTGACATAGATGATTCGCGTGCCATGTGTCACGCAACTCAGCAAGAACCCACAATTGAAGGTTCGATGGACACGAGGACTAAAAACCACGAAAGCAAGATTGGCATGCGAATATGTATACGACGAACAATAATAATAATATTAAAAAAAAAAAACCTGAAAGCATCCCTTCGATCCATGTTCTTTATTTTCCTATGTCATTTTTTTCTTTAGTCTTATATTACAAGCGGATTCATGTTCAGTTTTTTGGACATTATTATTATTATTATTATTTCTATACCGATATCTGAATGTGTTTTAGGTTCCATGTTTTAGTATCATTAAAATATTGAAAGTTCATCGTTCTTTATCGAATTTCTTTTGAACTAAGTTTTTGATGTGAATTTTTATTCACCACCACTACTGCATACTTCATAAAATGTAAAGTAAACCGAGATAAGTGGAAATTGAGGATAAGTGACCACATATGATTTGTAAAATTCAATCAGCTTCTGGGAACGGTCTCATGCGGAATTTTTCTCTTTCATACCTACTCTTTTTTTTCAGTAAAAATATAATTCGTGTGATAGCAGCTCATACGAGGTTACAAGCAGCTTTCATATGGAAACGTTAGGTTTGTGGTCAAGGCACTACTTGTTGTGCCCTTTACATTTCGACTATTTCTGAAAGTGAGAGTTGGCCTAATATCGATATTTCGGTGACAATTTCTTCCTTTCTAATTACTTTATCTATCATTTTAATATAATTATGATATGTGCTTTGGTAAATCAATGTCAGGTTCCATTTGTCTCCTTGAAAAGGCAAGTGGAACCAACGCTCCACTAAAAAACAAAATTAATCTTAAAAAAGGAGACACTAAATAAAATGAAAAGAAAATGATTCGAAGAACCTGCTGCCATATTTTCAAGAAGTTTTGTTGACTTCTCCAACGTAGGTGCTAGGTTGAACTTGAACTAATGATAAAAAACAGGTTTGACTTACCTCAGTTTATCTTGCTGTGTAATTGTAATAAAATAACACAGAGGGATCCTTCATATTCTTTATTTTATATGTCATTTCTCTTTTTAGGCTTATATTATAAGCAGATTCATGTTCAGTTTTTCGACATTATTACTGTTACACCTATTTTGAAACCGATATTTGGATATGTTTTAGGTTCTATGTGTTAGTATGATTAATATATTGAAAGTTTCATTTTTTATTGACTTTTTTTGGATTAAGTTTGATGCGAGTTTTAAGATTCCACTAATACGTGTTTAACATGTATTGTAACCGTGAATTTTAATATTATAAGCTGGTTGAAGTTTAAAAAACATCATTACTAACTATTATGATTATTTTTAATCAGATATATGGGTATGTTTTACGTTTTATGTTTTACTATTATTAAAATATTGAGCATTCATCGTTTTTTATTGTCATTTTTTAAAGTTTTGAGACTAAGTTTCACGTGGATTTTAGGAAACCGCCATTGTTACGTACCAACTAAACATATACTGTATTTGTGAACTACGTAGCTTATAAAATAATGGAAATTATTCCTTCGATCCATGTTCTTTATTTTACATGTCTTTTTTTCTTTAGCCTTATATCACAAGTAGACCCAGGCCCAGTTCCGTTTTCATTTTTATATTATTTCGATACCGATATCTGAATACATTTTAGGTTCCATGTTTTAGTATCACTAAAATATTGAGTCTTTTTTATTGATGTTTTTGGGAGTAAGTTTGACATGAGTTTTGGGGATACGACTACTACGTACTTACTAAACATATACTGTAATTGTGAACTATAAAATACGGTTGAGGAGAAAGAAAAAAATATATCTCAAGAATTATGGCAAAGCTTTTTTGAAATTGAGCTCGGGATTAGTGAAGTTAATGACAGGAGAAAGGAAGTTTTATTCCATACTTTATAACTGTGAGTAAATCTTCGCGCTTTCTACGAAAAGAAAGTGGTACTTTAGAAGTCACACAATCGAAAGCTGATATCAATAGAAGAAAAATCGCAATGTGGATGCTCTTCACGCTTTGAATTATCGATCCTTCAAGTGATACTCAGACTTCTCGAACTTTCTTGATAGATTTTTTTTGGTTTCCGTCTGTTTTCCGTTAAAAATCTTTATATTTTTCTTTCTCTCGTTTCTCCCTACCGGAACTATGAATGATGTAAGTGTAATTTCGTATTTTTTTCTCAGGCATTAACTTTATCGTGGCGGCACTTAGTTTTATTGCTTCCTTCTGCCCGTTATTTCACTATAATAATCAAAATAATACCTACAAGCAAGAGCCTGAAGTGCCAAAAAAAAAGTAGTTTTCGAATCACATCCTTAGAATTGTTCGTGGGATGAGGAAATTTAAGTGTATTCCCCTCGGGATGTCCTCAAATACCTGCGGAAATAATTACGATGGTTCCGAGAAGAAATGCAGTTTTCGTACGCGTTTTTATGGATCCGAAGATTTGTATATAAGAAAAAAAAGAAATTATCTTTCTGTCTTAATGACTTATGCTTCACTAACATCATAACGCATTTTGTATGGAATCATTGCACATGGCTTAACTCTTCGAAATGTCGAGAAACTAAGTTTCCAGACTTTTTATTTTGGATTGAAAATAATTGGCGATACATTTCCCATCAGCTCCAATCCGAATATATACTTGAACGTCTCGAACTACAATTGTCATGACTTTCATGATTTTCCCACTTGTTGCAATAGTCGAAAAAAGTTTGGTTTTACTGTTGGAGTCAGAAAAAAAAGAAGAAAAGATTAAAATATCGATCAGTTTCATGAACAACCAAAAACGATCAATCGATCTCTATTCTTTTTCTATTTGCTTTATTCTTGGTGTGTTTGAATAGATGTTTGTGCATTTGCTAAAGGATTTCTTTTACAGGAAACACAAAAGCCAAAATTTTGGACGTTTTCACAGTCAGAAAGAGAGAGTTTGGCATTTTTCCAACGTTACTCGCAGTAGAAAATTTTACTCCGATGCCATTTATTGTCACTGCAAATCAACTCACTGTCAGACTCAGAGAACAAACAGATTTGTGAAAATACTACAATAGAAAGGAAGGAAATGATAGGGGAAAAATAAATAAATGAAGAGCCAGTAATGCAAACATCTGGTTTGTTCGCTGCCAATTCAAACTGAAGAAAATCTGAAAAAAAGGAACAACTCCTCTAGCACTTTCGTATCCTATATGCACATTTATACTGGGGACATGTTATTCAATACCTTGAATTAAAATGTCTAAAGTCACAAAGAGAATGAAACGACTCACTGTTTATTGAGTTCTTGAACTTTTCGGTCCTTCGGTCTTTTCAATTAACTTGCGTTCTTCTTAATCTCAACCTCTTAGAACTAATTAAGAACTTGAGTTCGGTCTTGTATGTGAGCTGAACTTCTTTTCCTTTTTTGTACACGGAAAATTCTTTTCTTTAGGCTCTTCGTACCCGAGTAATAATTTTCAAAGATCTTTAAAAGTAATTTAGAAATTAAGTAACTATGACATTATTTTCGATAAAGATTAAGAGCTTCTATGCCATTTTGTACTGCTGATCATAATTACGGGAACCGCGTCTTTTACCAACTCATGAAGCATAATTTCTGTCAAGTTTTTAAATGATTTTAATTAGCAAGGCAATATTGTACGTAATTATTTCAATATTTAATAGCTTACAATGCAATGGAGTTCTTAGTTTCACGGGCTTTAGTTTATTTGAGCGTTAAAAAACTATTTACTAGCTGAAAAAAACTATTCTTTTCTCAGCTGGAATTTGAACCGAAACGAAATTTAGTGCTTGGTAAACGTCAATGGAGGTACTTCACAGCATTGTGCAGTTAAGATAGTGTTTTTTTGTTCAAAAACATCAGAAAAGATAATCTATACACGTTCCCAAAAAAATGTAGAGTTCAGTTAATAATTCATTAATAATTATTTATAATTAGTATTTAATTAAATGAAGAGTTTAGTTAATTAGTTAATAAATCTCGTCCAAATGTATGCGGCCCCCGATGCCAAGCAAGCAATCATACTGGGTACAACTTATATACCGGAGTTCTTTTCCCTTATGCATGCGTCTTATATACCGGAGTTTTGTCCCTGGTGCGGCCCGTGACACTTCGTCTGACCATTATGTTGGCCCTGGAATAGAGAGAAGTTGACCAACCCGATTTATAGTATACTAGCTATAATGTCTGGCGCTGCCAGGGTTTTATTCAACTACTGGGAGGATTGAAAAAGTGTTAAACAATTATATAAAGGGGAATAAACTGTTATATACTGGCAGCATTAAAGAAGTGACAAACCATTGTAAAGGCATATGCATGTCTGAAACGCATCGCCATGGTAACCAAAGTAAACATTCTGAAAGTGATTGTTGGAGGCTCAAAAACCATTGTTGCCCCGACAGTTTTTTTGCCCATTTCGGGCATTTGCTCAGCTCTGACAAACTTTTAAAGTAGCCTATCGTTCAATCCGGGTCCTGTTTGGTATATATGCAAAAATTGGTGACGATCGGTCAAAAATTGTAGATTTGTATCTACACACACACACACAGAAAATCAATTTTATATACAGGGGGTCCATAATTAAAAGACTTTATTTTAAAGTAACCTACAGGCGAAACCAGTCATCAGAAAAGAGTGAAAATTTTGTGGACTTCATGAAGTGATGGGAATTTGTTTCAGGGGGAAAAAATTAGTTGAACATGTCGCCACCAGAAGGCGTTTCACTTTGAATACCTGTAGTAAACATGTAAATTAATGTGATGTCACGCAGCAGCTGTTATAAAACCTAGAAATATTCGCGGAGATCTTGTTTCTCAATGTGTTTGTTGATTACAATGACCATAAGTTTACGAGATCGCGCTTTCTTGGTCAAATTGTTTTACCAAAATGGCAATTCCACAGTAACTGCTCTACAGAAATATCGGACTTGGATGAGGATTCAAAAAGGTCCAATGAATGTTACAAACCTTCGGAGTATGATAACGAAATTTGAAACCACAGGATCGTTGGTTGTTCGTCCTGGAAGAGGAAGAAAACCCGTTTCTATAGACGTAGTACATCAAAGCCGCTTGAAAGATGCAGACTCTTAATGCAGCTTTGTAGTACAGTCGCTTCAGGTGGAAGGGGACCCGAGCTTCAAATTCTCGTGGTAGCATTAGTGTCAGGCGTGTAGCACAGGCATTGGATACGTCACGTTCAACTGTCCATAAGAACACGCGGAATATCCTACGATATTATCCATACAAACTTTCACTTGTGCAGCGGTTGCTTCTACATGACGCTCGACTCCGGTTCTCTCTGCAGCTTCTAGCTCGCGTTGAGGTAGATTCAGAAGTTCCTTCGAATATCCTCTGGACAAACGGAGCGCATTTTCACTTGCAGTCAATACTCACAACTGCCGAATTTGGGAACCAGAAAATCCGCACGATATCTTAGAGGTTCCGTTGCATTCACCAAAAGTGACGGTATGGCGTGGATTTACTGCATCATTTATTCTCGGTCCCTACTTCTACGATGAGTTACGTTCTACAGGTCCAGTGACATATTCGATAACCGGGAAGCGATATGCATTGCTGTTACAGAACGAAATTGTTCCGGCTCTGCAAGCGCGTCACTGCCTTGCAGACACAATCTTTATGCAAGACAGAGCTCCTCCACACATTGCAGTGTGTGTGTTAAGAATGTTCTTGAAACACATTTTACAGAAGAACGTGTCATCAACCAGGGCCGTCTTAAGAGCATCATGGACCCCCGGGCCAAGTGATTTGTCTGAGGTCCTAGCAGGCAAACTCTTTAAAATTTCAACCAGATCTCATTTTTGTGAGGCCCCTTTCCTCTTGAGGCCCCCGGGCCGTGCCCGGGTGGGCCCATGCCTTAAGACGGCACTGTCATCAACTGGCACTTCCCTACTCTATGGCCTCCCCGATCCACGGACCTTCATCCATGCGATTTTTGGCTTTGGGAGCATTTGAAGCGTCTGGTAAGGTGTGACAACCCAAGAACTTTACCTGCCCTTAAAGGCAGCATTTCACGCCACGTGCTGAACATTTCCCAGCACACATTTCGGTCAGTTGTGGAACATGCCATCTTGCGATATGCAACATAATTACGGATCACTTGAGCGACGCGTGGCACAGTTCCAGAGCACTTCAGAGACCCGCTACACATGTCTAGAACACTTGAGCGGCCAGCACACATTTCCAGATCACTTGAGCGGCCAGCACACATTTCCAGATAACTTGAAGGATCCGCGGAACATTTAAACCCCGTTCACATGGGAAATAGAAAAAGCGAGTTTAAAACCTGCTTCAGGAATTTTCACCAATGACTACTCTCCATTTCTTTCCTTACGAAGAAAAAAAGTCATCAAGCAGGTGCTAGAACTCTCAATGCTACCGCAATATTTGTACATGTGCGGGGCTTTAGAGATCACTATAAAAAGTGGCTCTTATCAATAGGGACAATGTTGGTTCAGGTGCCCACAAACTAGCGAAAGGTTTTTCTTGTTTTTGGCACACTCAGTAAAGATGTCATTAAGAATATTTCATATTTTTATAAAGGGTGGTTGATGACGTAAGCATCATTCAAACCCCTCCCCCCCCTTGTCATCAAAAGTCAGCAAACCCGAACCCCCCCCCCATCTAGAACCCCTTTATTCACTTATAATAAAATATAAATCATATAAGCAACCCCTTTATATATATATACTAGCTATAATACCCGGCGTTGCCCGGGTTTTTTTCAATGAGGCTTTTTTGGATCACCTGATATCTCCCTCTTTCTTTGAGGGACATGCAAACCGTGTCCAAGTTCACCAATATGGCGACTTCCTACGCGACTCATGAAATAAACAAATCTAGATTTAAAGTAACGCAAAAAAAAATATTTTTTTTTTCTTTTTTTAAAGGGTGCCAGGTATTTCGATCCCCCTCCTCTTTTTGAACTTCAAGTTATCCATCTCTGCCTGTTTCTGCTTCAAAAAATGCTTACTTAAAGCTGTGGAATTTTTTCGATGTACTTTACGGACCCATAATTCATTTTCAAATATCTTAATCCACATGAATTTATGCAGTTCAATATTAAAAGACAATACGGAGACATTAATTTTCATGCTTGAGAAGATATAAATAAAAAGTTGAAATCAATGTTATTGCATGAATGTCCAACTCAAAAGTAGTTCCGGCTAATTGCTTCATATTTAAACTCCTGGGCTTCGTATATCTCTAAGCGAACTCAATATTTCAAAAATCGAGTATTTAATACAATTTTTAAAATCATTGATGTGACAGAAAACCTAACCAAATTTCCTCATTTCTACAGTAAAATCGGCAATTTTAACATTGATTTCTATAGGGGATCACCCTTTGCCTTACCATCAAAGTGATGCTGATGATGGCGTCTATTCAAAAAGCTCTCATTACTGGGAGGATTGAATAAAGTGGCAGACCATTATAAAGGCATAAATATTATACATATACTGACAGCGTTGAAGAAATGACAAACCATTGTAAAGGCATATACACGTTTTAAACGCATTGCTAGGGAACCACGGTAACCAAAGTAAACGTTCGGAAAGTGATTGTTGAGGCCCGAAAACCATTGTTGCCCGACAGTTTTTTGCCCATTTGGGGCACTTGCCCTACCCTGACGAAATTTTAAAGTAGCCTATCGTTTAAGTTGGGTCCCATTTAGTATATATGCACAATTTGGCGACGATCGATCTAAAATTGTAGATTTGTATAGAGAACATACACACACACAGACACACAGAAAATCAATTTTATATATATAGAAGATGTCCAACTCAAAAGTAGTTCCGGCTAATTGCTTCATATTTAAACTCCTGGGCTTCGTATATCTCTAAGCGAACTCAATATTTCAAAAATCGAGTATTTAATACAATTTTTAAAATCATTGATGTGACAGAAAACCTAACCAAATTTCCTCATTTCTACAGTAAAATCGGCAATTTTAACATTGATTTCTATAGGGGATCACCCTTTGCCTTACCATCAAAGTGATGCTGATGATGGCGTCTATTCAAAAAGCTCTCATTACTGGGAGGATTGAATAAAGTGGCAGACCATTATAAAGGCATAAATATTATACATATACTGACAGCGTTGAAGAAATGACAAACCATTGTAAAGGCATATACACGTTTTAAACGCATTGCTAGGGAACCACGGTAACCAAAGTAAACGTTCGGAAAGTGATTGTTGAGGTCACTTGCCCTACCCTGACGAAATTTTAAAGTAGCCTATCGTTTAAGTTGGGTCCCATTTAGTATATATGCACAATTTGGCGACGATCGATCTAAAATTGTAGATTTGTATAGAGAACATACACACACACAGACACACAGACACACAGAAAATCAATTTTATATATATATATAGATAGATATAGATATATAGATAGATGAAGGCGTCTTACCCCCATCGATGCTGACGTGATACTTGAATGACCCCTAATGAAGAACAATAAATTGTGTTTTATTAAAGCTCAAATCTGAAATCTCTTCAAGGACCACTGGTTAAGAACTCCTGTTCTAGAAGAAGAAGACCATAACACAACCATCTTGAGAATAGCGTTGCTCGTTTGGCAACAGCCAAAGCCATGCACTGGGAGAGGGTTACCCAGGACTGTCTCAAAAGCATCAGGGGTCCCTCCTCGGGCAAAGTAACATTCCGGAGTACCCTACGACCAGGTTCGAAATACCATCGTACCAATTCGGAAACCTTTGTAAATAATAGCACTAGATATCATTATCATGAAGTCTTCTATGCACCAAAGTCCCGCAGGCTGTGCTTTAGTGAGCCCGTGCGTTGAACGACACTAGGGTTACCTAATTCTTCTTCCATTTAGAACAAAACAAAATGGGTGAAACAACTCTCAATGCCCGATTGTTTAACAAAACCTTCCGTTAGAACGCATCTCTCCTCCAAAAAAACTATATTGTATAAATATCAACACACACACACACAGCGGCTGTGTCTTAGTTGAAAAAAAATAAATAAAAATTGTTGTTATAGTGGCGCCATCTATTGTAAACATATGAAAGTGACATTGCCAAGGGTGAGCGTCCTCATTTTTAAGTTTCGGTGTCTTTAAAGCTTATACTGGGGTACGAGTACTTCACTGAAACCATTTCCAACATTCCAATGATTGAGCTGCACTTTGCTACTGTGATCAGGGCTGTCTTAAGAGCATTATGGGTCCCCGCGCCAACTAGTTTTTCTGAAGCCCTACCAGGAAAATTCTCGAAAATTTCAATTGGTTCTCATTTTTGTGAGGCCCTATTCTCTTGAGGCAGTCCCGGGTGGGCCCATGCATTAAGACGGCACTAACGGTAATTTCTGAATGCGAATCGTAATTTTTACACATTTTAAAGGATTTTTGAAACCAAATCCAGCATTGGGTCCCGAGCTAAATCCACTGAAGTATTGCAGCGCTGCCAACTTCTCCACTCAAAGCATAAATGATGAGTTTACTGTAGGTATCGATAAATATCGCATGGCACAATTATGGTAATCCTTCCGTACGAGTAGTTTTACATGATAAGCCAAGAAAATTGAACTTGAGAGCTATAATTCAGAAAAAATTGAAAATAAATTCCTTCTCATTTTGAGTCATGGTAAGATAGTTTCCTCGTTGAATTTCCGGACTCTCTCATTTGAGGAACGTTATCTGGGGTTCTCTTTGGATTATTTTTCGAGAAAACTGCTCTTCTTGGAAAGAGAACACCATAGCTAGTCCGTGATGTGCAAACAGAGTAAATCATTCGAGAGTGTCATAACGGAAGTTACTTCTAGAGCCAGGAAAATTTGTAACTGTCAAGAAACAAAGCGACACACGCTCATATACACACAACACCTAGAAGTTGAATTTGCATCCAAAGTGCTGAAAGAGTTGCTCATTGGTGGGTCGTTCCCTGCCCTGGAGTTTGGAATGCCTTTTCGAAAGGTTATAGCGACATAAAGCCCGAGATAAGCAGTTAATCTGTATCCAGTGGCTTATCTGGCTAAAAGCGAGCTCCGCTAGCCCCCCCCGCCCCCTTCAGCTATTTTGTGCAGTGCCCCAAGGGATATCGTTGCCGCCCGTCGCTGCTCTGTATGTTCCAAAGACGAAATGATTTTCTGATTTGTCTGGAGGTAAAAGAGAGAGAGAGAAAGAGAGAGAGAGAGGTTGGGAGAAAATGATGAAGCTTTGGACTTGATCCAAGGAGTGAGTGCTTTTACACTGCAGGGGCTACCGCTCCATTGAAGCAAGCGACTGGTCGATAAATCTGAAATTATGTCGAAACCTCCAATAATCGTGAAAATCAGCCAGATCCACATCATTTGAAATTTGATTCACATTACACGGAATATATATTCTAAGCTGAGACGAGAGGAATTGGTTCGCATTTCATACTCTCTAGAAAGGTCGAGGCTCGAAATGATACAGCCGGCCACCAGGTATGAGAAGAAAGATGAATCTCGATGATGAGAATTTTATCAAGCTAAAAATTAGAGATCAGAGCCTGAATAAATGTATGTAATTTTATGAATAAATATGTGCATAAAAAAGTGTATGATTTTTCTTATTTATTTCAATTAATTTTCATCGTATTAAATATTGTGCCAGGGAAATTTGGAAATCTCTCCATCAAATTCCAACGAAACAAGCAAAATATCCATATTCAAATTAACAGACACCTATATCTGTTACGGTAAATATGATATATATAAATATATAAATCGATTATTATACATACTAACCGGTTATTATGCATACTTACCAATCGTCTCGGTAAGTTTGACGAATTTATCACTTTTACCGGCGAATATATGCATAATATCCGCGTACAAAAGCCTCGTTGGTAAATTTGATAAATTATGAATTTGATAAATCTTGAAATTTATTGCCTTCATCTGTGATTATACATACCCAAGTGTAATTGGTGAATTTGATAAACATGAAAAAATTCCAAATGAGTCTATTATGTGTGATGAATATATTCGGACCCCGATATAATGATACAAACATGTATAGTATATCATATATATCACGATTTATCATGTTTACAAACGATGCGACGCTTGGGAGACAACATGACCACAGAAAAAAGATTGCCACCGCAGGGAGTCCCACATCGAAGGGTTAGCGCACCAACTTCTCGATGAGTATAAAAAAAAGCAAAATGTCGAAAGCTGCCTTTCGGAATCTCCAAGAAATTGTAGGTCCCGGTCTAACTGGCCCTCGTGTACAGAATATGATTGTGGTGCTACAAAAATGATCAATAACCAATTTTTATTTCACAGGTATAAAACTATCTCAGCGCTCAATTTTTCCTTTCTCACCAATCGCTTTTTTCATATTGTATGTACTTCCATTTTACAATCAACC
Organism: Pholcus phalangioides; assembly: GCF_987345545.1. Taxonomy (NCBI): domain Eukaryota; kingdom Metazoa; phylum Arthropoda; class Arachnida; order Araneae; family Pholcidae; genus Pholcus; species Pholcus phalangioides. The sequence goes on from NW_028301625.1 coordinate 27,627,538, forward strand.
GGAGAATTTTTGGACAATCTTGGTGATACACCTTGTACACAAATGTACGTAACAGGCCACATAAAGTTTGTAAGAAATATCCGTACATAACTTTCACTCCGCAAAAATGATTTGAAAGCTGGAGAGTGAAAAATCCGGTGAAAAAGCACGAACGAGTTTGGGAATACCAAGAACATGAAATCAAGCATAGTAAAGGAATGGTTCTCGAATACACTCCTGTTTCTCCAGTCATTATGAAAGGAAAGCACCAAAAAAAAAAAAAAAAAAAAATACTCCAAGTTCACTTCCAAGTCTTTTATCAGAGTTTCTAATGACTTAGCACAAAAGGGCTTCGTATCTTTTTGGGTATATACTTCGAATAGAATATAAGAATAAAATACAAGAACTATATATATACATACGTCATAGTCTGGATTTCTTTTATGTATGCCCTTTTTCCATTCTGAAAAAAAAACCCGAATAAAAATGTTCTGTATCCCTTTTTTCGTCCCTGGTACTTTTATTTAGTACCTTTGTTATCTTCTAGACTTATCATGGTCACGGCACAACAGTTACAGTATCAAAATATATATATATATTTTTGTGGCTATCCAAGTCGCTTTGCCGCAAATCCATTACCTTGTCATGAGCATAATTCTTATTCGAGAGAAAAATGGAGTTGCCGACGAAAAAGAAATTCACGCGCACACACTAAACGTAATTATCTAAATCACCTTTTCAAATAAATGACATGGTAGGACACGATGTAGTATCACATCCACATACTATACTGTGGAAATTAGAGTGAGAGAGGACTCTTCTCTCCACGCAGTTTTCGTGTACTTCCATCACTTTGGTTTTTTACTTGATGACCCATGGATTTATTTCCTCAGAATTAACCCCTCTAGAGTGAAACTACTAATCACCAAACTATTACCAATAGATGACAGCTTATTACAAAAAAAGAAGATTCAAGGATTCCAACAGATCCACGAAGAAAATGATTAATTTTCGGCAACATTTTTTTCTTTTTTTATCTATACAGGGTGATTCAGAAGTCATGGGACAAACTTAAATGTGTGATAGAACACACCTAAATAAGCATTTTTCACCGTTTCTCAGGTAGTCCGCGACGATGATGAAGGTATCATCGTAGGCAGACTTGATAATTTACTTCCAATGCTATTGTAAAATTGTACAATTGGTGTAATCGATATTTGTAATATCCTTTCGGATTCAAATAAAAATTACAGTTTCATACTTGGTGTCACCATATCTCATTGAAGAGAATGCGGGAAATTGCGACCAAATACGGGATATCACTAATTGTAGCCAGTGCCGTCTTAACGCATGGGCCCACCCGGGAACGGCCCGGGGGCCTCAAGAGAAGAAGGGCCTCACAAAAGTTATAACTGGCTGATATTGTCGAGAGTTTACCAGGTAGGGCCTCAGAAAAATCCGTTGCCCTCCCCCCCCCCCCCCGCGATGCTCTTAAGACGGCCCTGATTGTAGCCAAAAAATTCAATTTACGACAAATCTGCTGAATATTGCAAAATTTACTGAAATGAACAGCGGCTGCAAGTCGAAGTAAGTAAACTTGTATTTCTTGAAAGAAACATACTTGGTGATCATATTTCATTAAACAAAATACGGGAAGCTAAAATCTGAAATGCGGCAAAACGGGAGGCATCATCGGTTGCCACCAAAAACGTCACCATCAGTGTTACCGAAACGTGACCATAAATCAACAATAGTTTCTAAAATTGATGAAAAATTACAAATGTTTAGGAAATGTAGGACTACTGGAAATCTCTGTTAATTTAAATGTAGCCATAAATATATCATAATATGATTTATACAAACTATAAAAATTATCATCATTCACGAGTTTAGTAAGCATTGTAAATTCAAATAAGCTTCGTAGAAAAAAACGGGACAAGTATATAAAACAGTCGGATTAGCCAAAAATTTGGCCATTCTGAGAGTCCCGTAAAATACAGGACACCATCATGGTTACTTCAATTACTTCTTTCATAAATTGTGGAATTATTTCTTCCATAAATTCTGAAACGATTTCTTTCAAAATTTGAATTTTCAACTTAATTCTGGAATTACTTCTTTCATTAATTTTAAATTTTTGTCCCTCCAAATTTTGACCATCAATCTTTAGAGAGATATAGATGGCTTTTTTCTCAGCCAGAGATATCAAGGAAACAGTTATTTTCCGGATATTATGCTGAGGTGAGCTCGGAAAGAAAAGTCATCACATCTCCGCCGGGACTCGAACCCAGGCCCTCTTGCATACCGGGCAAGCATGCTACCATCTACACCACTGGAGACACATGAATCTGCCTTCCTAATTTCACGCACTGTGTCGGGAGGCGCTGAAGTAGAGGCATTAGTAGCCTCTCTTGCCCGGTATGCAAGAGGGCCTGGGTTCGAGTCCCGGCGGAGACGTGATGACTTTTCTTTCCGAGCTCACCTCAGCATAATATCCGGAAATTTTTAGTTTACATTAATTCTGAATTTTCATTTATTTTAAAATTGTCAATTTAAAATTTTATTTAATGAAGAATTTTCTTTTATTTTTGTGCTAATTTACATTTAATTGAGTGTCACCTGGCTGCAAGATTGTATTTGTGATCTCTTTTTTTCTAGACGATTCTCATTTAGTGTTTGCTATATATGTAAAAATATTCCACTCTTTCAGTCCTCAAAATTCTTTACAAAGTCCTGACCTTGAACAAAGGGTTACAAAGTTACCTTTAGACTAAATGCTAAATTCAGTAATAAGATAATAAATTTTATATTGTGATTCTTTAATAATCAGAAAGTGTCTCGCGCTGATTTAAGCTAGTTTAAATAAATAAATTGCATTTATTTGCACTATGCTTATGCTAATAAGATTTCTTTCGCCCACTGTTATTGAAAGCTTCGTATTTATGAAAACTACATGCATGTACATGACTACTGTATATACTAGTGTATATACAGGTCCCCCGCCCCCAAAGAACTCCACTCCCTAATTTTAAACTGAAATAACTCAAAAACGGTGGTCGATAGAAGAATAAAACAAGTGGCATGTATTTTGAAAGCCATAAAAATCTGATACATAAGTTTCAAAATTAGTTATAAATATTGCCGACAAGTGTTGCAGTACGAAGTCCGAGAAATAGGCTGTAAACTTATCTTTGCAAGCAGTCGTTGTAATCGTATCATAATCGATTCAAAATGTGCAACTTTCGCAGCACAGAGCTGGTGCAAACGGTGAAATTTTTAGTCACTCTCTGTAGTGTCTCAAATGAAATGGACGCACATGCCTCACAGATCAACTCTTTAAGATAATCTAGTGTTGCCGGATTGTGTTACGGAAAACAGTGTCCTTCATGGTGACTCCGAAGAAAGTATTTGTGAGGGGTAAGATCGAGTGAGTGTAGAGGCCAATTTGTCTGTTCCAGTAAACGTGGAGTAGTTGACAGCAATGAGACTCTATTCCCGAAGTGTTCCTCAAGAAAGGCAGAATCCGTTGGGGTACAGTGTGGTCGGGCCCCATCTTGCATGGACCACGAAGCGCCTCGTCGATCCTTCCTTGTAGTGTGACGACAAATTGTTCCGAAACCGCAACGTACGGTTCAGTAGCGATCGTTTCTCGCAAGAAAAAAGAGATGCCTTTGCTGGATAATGCAGCCTAAAAGTAAGTTATAGGGGATTTAGTGATCGTGCTCGTGAGTTAACCGTGATTTGCTAATCACGGTTTACGAAACCCAAAATCACCAGTTTTGACTGTGTTTTGCAACTCTTTGGATGGATTACCTCGGATTTATGCTGAATAACTGCAACGACATTTCCACGAGTAACTGCAGATTTCTTCAGGCCAACATTTCCCACTAACTTACCAGTCCCGCTACTTGTTCGTTGCATTTTGTCAAAAGGCTTGTCAAATTGTTTTCGCATCTGGACCTTTTGCAACTTCATATCAAGACTGAAAACTACGCCTTGTTGCCGTTGGACTCCGATTTCGCCGATGAAACTTCAGTACTAGAAAAACACGTTGCTCCACGGAATACATGCCTTCGAAGATTGATCGCTCTGCTTGAGAGCACTTTTTTAGGAATCTGTCTGCGACTACAGCGTACAGCGTCACCTGTCGGACATAATTATAACTAATTGTGAAACTTATGTATCATATGTATCAGATTTTTACGGCTTTCAAAATAAACATCCCTTGCTTTATTCTATCGATCACCGTTTCCGAGTTATTTAAATTTAAAATCAGGGTGCTTTGTAGGACACCCTATACGTGCTTTAATATTCTGTAACATCAAATAAGAGTTTTCAATTGATACATGATCAATTATATTTTCCAATGAGTTCGCTTACTGTAGAAAACTGATGAAACGTCTCGTTATATACTTCGATGTCTGTATGCAATTGTCCAGAAAAAAAGATGAAAAATCAGTCCGAAAGATATTTAATTATTAAAATAACTAATCCGTATTAATTAGTTGATTAAGTACTAATATTAGATAATAATAATATAAATTATATATAATTAATATAGTAATTAATTTCCATTAATTATTTATTTCCTTATGAATAAGTAAACTTATCGAAATCGGACGCTCGATTAATAGAAATTTCGTTTACCGAGTCACAGTCTTAAAATGTACAGTATTTACAAAAAAGTACATTAATTTGGAAAGATAAACTTCAGGGCTCATTATCGTATATTTTGTAGGATCTCGGGTATCAGTACCTCCATATAAAAGATTTATAACCAACCCCAATTCCGAATACATGCCCTAACTACTGCGGTATTAACTTAGACTTGTTGATCCATGGCAATATGGTTACCAGGAGACCAATCTCATGTGTCTCGTTGGAAACTAAAATTATATTCGATGATCATTAACTTAATATTTAGGGTTAGGAATTTAGTTTAATTTAACAATTTCAAAAGAGAAACTAATATGCTATATAGACATGAATGAAACCGAAAGGAAATTTTCCAACTATCCAAAATCAATAAAGATATGTCTGGCTAAACAGTCCCTACAGATATTCTGAATTTTAAACATTTCGTTTACTGCAGCTTTCCGAAGTGAGAATCAACAGGATTATCGAAAACATTATTCGCTAACCACATATTTTATGTGATTATAAGAACCCGATGGTTGAGCCAGTGATTCTCAACCTGGGGCCATACGGCTCCCCCTCCTTGTGGTCCTGCGATATTCTAAGATTATGTTACAATCAAATAAAACGGGAGCCATAACAGGTGGTTAAAGGAGGGGGGCACAGAGAGTTGTAAAAAAAATTCAAATGTGAAGATCTCGAGCTCTGGAATGAAATGGGCTCTGGAATGAAATTTTGTGGTGGGCTTTTTTGATATTGATATGCAGGACCGTAACTAAGATATTTATGAAGATAGTGGGGAGCAAACACGATAATGCCGCCCCCACCACTGCAAAATTCGATAATTTTATAACGGTATTTTTGTTCTTTCCTAAAATTTGCCAACTGGAGCAATTGCACCCTTTGCCCCCTCTAGTTCCGGCCCTACATAAAACTTTTACAATAAGAAGGGTAACTGAATTCTAGTCCAGGGTAGGTTCGGATTCATGGTGATAGGTCGAGAGGGATGATTTATTATGTATATTCGTAGGATTGTCCCTCATCTTATATTAGACAAACCAATTTTTCCTAAATAATACAGCTCTTGCAATAACCCTTCATCGCTCCACTATTCTCTCTGGATCCCTGCCTGATAGAAGAGTCTAGAGATCAACGTTATTAAAAAACATTTTAACACAAAGTGCAGTGCACACAGCTTCCTGGCTATGTTTGGCCAGTCGTGGCCCAGCCTTCAAAGTTCAGCCGCCTCAGTCCCAGTTGCCTAATTGGCGCGGTTTTTAGGGTGCTGACGAGTGACAGTTGCCTATACGGCGCAGCTTTTGCCCTCTCACGATAAAGTGTAGGCAGTAGAGGTTTTGGTGGTGGTGGGCTCCCAAGTGAGCCCACATTACTCAGTGGAGCACTTGCTGACTTTTCGTAGTTGCCAGTCGTCTGATATGTCGGCCAATGGATCTTTGGTCTCTGCAGAACCCTTGTCTCATCCTCATGGTCCTCCTCTGTCTACGTTGACGTCCCCCAGGTGGGGGCCCTGCAGTCACATGTAGTACTTAATAATACGTCCATGGTTGCCACACTGAGCTATAGAGAAACTAGTTTCCTTTAGCTCAGTGGGTTACCGCTGCTTCATCAGTCTCATGGCTACAGAAATCTACTAACCGATTGATTATACAAGTAGTTTTGCCTGAAAGAACTAAAACCAGATTTTTATAATATTTCTAAATAGGATCCCCCACAGGTCTAAACCTCGGCCGTGTATAAATCTTCCAGTTATTTAAACAAAATCTCAGATAAGAGAGAAAATCATCTTGTCTCCGTTTTTCTGTCTTCACTGACGACATCTGTCGCAGATATGGACGAAAATTTCAGAAGTCCAAATTCCTGATCCTTGTCATGAGAGTTTATACTAATCTATAGCAAAAACTAATTGTGGAGAAAGATGAACAAATGAAGAAAGAAATGACTGAAATAGAGTTTTATGTATTTCTACAGTGGGGATAATGAACTACAAAATTTAAAATATATATATACAAGAGAAAAAAAGAGAATTGTAATAAAATTTTTATTTTTCGCATGTTTTCTACGATGTAGATATGTTCAGTTAAAAATAAAGATGCATAAAAAAATGATAATAAATAAGTGTAAAAATTCGCAATTCTCTTTCTGGCACTTCGCCAGCCAAAAGACGAAACAAAACTCGGCTACTGGAAAGAATGCATCCTCAAGGTATTATCATGCTTTTAAAAAATCAATATCCGTGCTGTAAATTTTTGACGATTTTGCTTTGGTCTAATGCATTGACATGAGAGAAGGAATAGCTACTTATTACATCAATAAATAAACCAGGCTTCTACACCGATCAATATACAATGATATGAATCGGGGGGCGAGTAATAGACATTAATTAAACTACCGGCAAAAGATGCACTGGGAGTTGAAATGTGATCCTCGTGTAAAAACGCAGTAGCTTTGTGTCATTCGGTATCGGAACATAGATTTCACATTCGGAACAATCGCAAGCAAAGCACTTCATAAAGTTCTATTTAAAAAGTGATTTTTTTTAGTCTTAGAAATACTGTCTCAAGTGTTATGATTAACGTACATTATTTCTCAAACTTTTTTTTCCCAGTAAATTTTTACAGTAAAATTTCACTAAATACATTTTTAGTAATTGTATACTGTATGAAACATCATATAAATTATAAATTCCTTTTTTTTTCTCTGTAATCATGAAATATATATGTTTAGAAAGGCAAAAATGTTCCAAGGTATAGCAAAGTGTCTTGTACCTCAAAGCATGCATTGTTGCACCTTGAAACGTGGTAAAATTACAAACGTAAAAAAACAAAAAACAAATTTGTTACAAGGAAAATAATATAATAAGTATTTTTTAAAAGTAAATCATATATTGAAATGTAAAATATCTAAATAATGACACAAATATGATTATTAATATATATGAACAAAAGTAACAATAATGGAGGTAGGAGAGAGAACGTATTTATATGCATATATAATTATTCTTTATTACACTTGTAGAAAGTAAAATTAAATAGTTAGTCAAAATCAGTTAGTTAAAATTAATTATACAAATACAAATACAACGCCACAACAGGCAAATTGCCCAACGAGGTGGCTGACTTAAGGACATCATGGATCCCCGAGCCATTTTTTGGAGGCCCTACATACTACTGCTACACCACACATGCACCCCGCCCACACCCCCCCCCCTCTCCCCCCGCGGAACCCCCAACGAATCGGTACATGCGGGAATGTGCGTGTACGTGTAGTGAAACCTGACGTGAAGTTTTTTGTTTCTCTGTAATGCTTGTTATGTGTAGTGCTGCCATCTGCCACCAGTTTTTCTAACTATGAGTGAAGTGTTATGATTAAATTATTTATCGTTGTAGGACTGTTGCTCTCTGTGGCGAGACTTTTTAACGGGGAGATCGGCTCGCATTTGCGCCTTGAAGTTGGGAACCACAGAAAACCAACTTCAGCCGACCTAGTTTCTAAATCTTTAGTTCTGTCAGTTCCTTTGATGCTAGGTGATTGCATTAGATACAGTATCTGCGATGTCAACATTTGCTGTATCTCTAGCACTGATAAACAATAAAATATTTTCTCACCTCTCCTCCTAAGAAAAACCATTTGTTCACTTCAAATTCCTTGCCACACTGTAAACTTTGTTTTTAAAACAAATTTGACTAAGAAATAACCGTAAGTGAATGGAAGAGAAGAAATGGATATAGTAAGTTTTTATAGAAAAAGTATATAGAACTAAAATTTAAAATATAAATTGCGTTTAAAAGCAAAAAAGAAGAAGTATTAAAAATTAGTATAAGTTGAGTATTCCAAGGTAAACTAGGGAAATGTCAAATTTTATACTGTTCCAAGGTAAACGATATTTTTTTGTTTCAAGGTACACGATGCTCTACCATTTGTGAAAAATATTAATAACTTTTTTCATGATGCTCTTGGTGTGTGTATGATTGAGCACTTGATACGATTTATTACACAGGAGAATGCATAGATTATAATTACTAAATATAGTTCACTAAACTTGAAACGTTGGAATAAACACACCAAAAACAAGAACACCATTGTTTTTTACTTGATTTGCGTACTTGCAAAATCTCTGTCAATGCCATAGACAATGAGATGAAACCACGTTTAGTTGTAAGGTTATATATTTCCAATCTCTTACATTACAAGAACATCAGCAATCAAAACTATTTCAAGTGTGTTTCAAGGTTTACTATGGTCAAGGAACAACTGTTTCCCCTGTACAGTATGTTACGATAAATCAGGTGATTATGCGTAATCATCAACTATTACGATAAGTTTGATGCATTTTGCGAATTTATCACACATTTACTGGTATTATTATATATAATCTCCAACTCGTATTGGTGGATATGATAAATCGCCGATGAATTATTTAAATTTACTGGACATTATGCTCAAACTTCAGTCTAGAATGATGAATTCGATAGGTAATTTTGGTTGTGTTTGCACGTGTTAGTAAATGCGGAAAAAACCAACATTACAAGGCTCATAAAAATTTTCACACTTATTTGAATTTAATTTGAATTTTTATGGCAAGATACTTATGCACCCATCACTACAGGAGAAGCTGTGCGGTAAGTGGTTGAATTTAAATTATTTATATATGTGGGCATAAATTTTTCCATGTTTATCAAACTTCATTTGGAAATTGTGATAAATGTAGGAAATTTTATCAAACTTGACGAGACGAGATTGGTGATTATGCATAACAACTGGTGATTATACATAACCACCGGTTTATCACTTTCAACGTAACATATACAACCCATGGAAAAAGCATTTAACCAGCACGAGCAAACCAAGATGATGAAAAGAAATGTTTATTGCAAACTAGGGGGAATGAATGAACAGAATGTAATGAAATTTATACAGCAAAACAATTTTTATAGAAGGTTTTTCAATCTGACATCGTCAAAATGAAAGGGTAGTTCAAGCATACGACAACAATCCAAAGTCACATGGGAGCATAGGTGAGCAAATGCCATCCGGAGCCGCTACAGGAAGTTGTTGCGTCACGCACTTGTAAAGCAATCCCGATATAATGAACATTCATTCATTCAAACCGAGCGTAACTCTGGTCCTATCTCGTCATGGTCAACTACTACCGAGTGAGTTGTGTCGGAAGTGTGAGTACGTAACAGTCTGAGTGCATATATAGTGTTGTGTCTGATTTTGCAGTGCTGCCATCTACATTTCAGAAGTGAAGTGTAATGATTGAATATTTATACCATTGTAGGCCTGTTGCTCCCTGTGGCGAGACTTTTAACGGGGGCATCGGCTCGCATTCGTGCCTCGAAGTAGGGAACCACAGAAAACCAACTTCAGCCGACCATCACTGTGGTGACGGTGGGGTTCGAACTCGGGTCCTCATGATGATGATATAAGAACTCGACCACCACAGCGGCTGACATAATGGACAATTGATATGACCCAGATTTGTCCCCAGAGATTTTTCCTCATGGGGGGTTTTTCAAAAGGATTCGTGAATTCTTTCTCGTCTTCGTCACCGGAAGACTTTGTAGGAAGAATCGTTGAGGCAGCAGGGCGTGTTCGAGATGCACCTGATATTTTTGAGAATCTGCGGCAGTCCATGCAGCGTCGAAGTAATGCGTGTGTAAGTGCGTCTGGCAAAAACTTTGACCATCTACTGTAGTAGTATTGTTCTTAAATATGTAACTACAGAAGGACTTTTCTTCAAGGTCCTTGTATTACGTATTATGTATTTTAAATGGCGTCTGCTGCTTCCAGATGACGTTTGCGCACCTATGTTACTATGGGATTTTGGATTGTTATCGTATCCCTGAATTGCCCTTTCATTTTGGCGATGTTTTTCTCAAACAACCTGCATATTGACCTAAGAAAACAACATGCAGATACACAGATATGGCTTCAGTGGGATTTAAAAATAATAACAGAAAACAAAAGTGTCGCGTTGGTAAAAGTATCTAGTGTTGCTTGGTGAAGCATCTAATGTTGCTTGGTGAAGTATCTAAGGTTGCTGGAGAAAAGTGTCTAATTTGCAAATGAAACAAGGTGGGTGTATATGAACGAAACATTGGAAGACATTGAATAAAAAGAAATTAGGTATGCATTTATTTTTGGTCTAACGTTTTCAAAATAATACTCATATCATATATATATATATATATATATATATAAATAGTTTCGTTTACATATCATACTTTTTCAAAGCAATACTTTTGTTTTCTGTCATTATTTTAAATTCCACTAAAGGTATATCGGCCTAATTCAAACTTGTTTCTTTCTTGAGTCTAACAATCGTATTGTATTACTCGTAATTTCATTCGGTTCCTTCACTGGTTTTTGTGATACACGTTTTTTTTTCTCTCTCTTTCATTGTCTCAATTAAATACTATTTCTAGAGGCTCTTCATAATAAATATCCTTAAAATACAATTCGGTACTAATATTGATTCTTAACGCTTCTCTATTATTATTTGCCGTCATTTTATCGATTCGTTTGTTGTAAATAGTTTTTCTACTCTTTATTAAAATTTCTTTGCATTCCAATGCTTTATATCATTACTTTGTCATCAAAGTAATGACGAGCTTAGGATGGGTAAATTAAAATCAGTACAGTATTTCATTAATTTCTACTCATAATCAATTCGAAAAACACTAACACATATTTAAAAAATGATCAATTTTTAAACTTTTTTTCTGACAAAAAAAGATATAGAAAAATCCACGGGATGATTAAAATTATCATTATCATCATCATTTCACATTAAATTGTTGTAACATTTACTGAGAGCTTTTAATCGATTTTAATTTTGTTATATATTAACTTGTAAAGAGCATTCGTACTCACGACAAACACGGCTCGGTTTATGTCTATTCATTTAACGTTTATAATGTACGATTCAGTATGTTAAATCTAAAACAAACTATTTAAAAAAAACCTGAGAATACTTTCATGGAGCTTTTGGCTGTCATTTACCGTTCCCTGGGTATTATTCAGGCTTCTCAATTGTTTTAATTAAGCATTTTCAGGGATTAATCAGAAGAAAGAATAAATGGAAAACTCAAGTATTATTAAGATCAAATAAAATGCATAAAGAGCACTTCCTATTGAAAAAATAAAAACTGTTTTTTGATGAGCATTTGCTTGAGAACAAAGAATTAAGCTTTCATCCAACCTTATTTGTGCTGGAATTGATTACACTATTCATTATGCAATTAGATTTTTAATGAATCTTCGCAATTCTCTGGTTTTAATATACCTTTCCGTTTTTTTTCCTTTTCAAGTTTGGTAAAAAAAAAGAACGTTATAATAATTGTTGTAAACCAGTATATATTACTGGTTTAGAATAATATGTATTTTTATTGTTTCATTTGATTAGGAAAAATCTTGTTTTCAGATTGATGTAAGTAAATGATTACATTATCTAATTATTATTATGATTTTTTTAAGGAGGAAAAATTTAAGGTGTTAATATGCAATCATTTTGCCAATTTCGAGATTGAATTTAATGTAATTATTTGAAAAATATTTGTATTTTTTTATGAAGTGTATAAAAAAATGTTAAATTTTTTAAGATGGGTTTTTATATCCTTTTTTTTAATGGTTTAAAATGTAGAAACTAATGGGGTGAAACGCAATGATATTCAGCAAGGAAAATGCAAATTAGAATGGGTTTTTTAAGTATTGGATATTCAGTTGAATTCGATAAATATTGGATATTCATTTCTTGTAAGTTACTCTTTATGACCTATGGAAAGATTATCCCTTTGATTCAAATAGTGTTGGTTTTTTGTCTTTTTGTCATGTTAGGTTTTGTGTTGTTTTGTCTTGTCTAATATAAAATAAATCAAATAATAAAAAAAATAAAACACCAAGAATATAAAAATGTTGTTGATTGTTACTCATCAAATAGTATAATTGGATACGATGGACATTTTGATTCTAAGCCATCCCGTTTTGACTTGATTACATCAGGAAACAAATTCCTCAAGTATTTCGCTCTTAATGAGCAAAATACTGGAAAATGGGAATTGCTACTTACTTGTTGATTATTTATAAGACATAGAAATGTTGGCATGTGTGAGAAGACTGTTACCAAATCATCTGACACACGCTTCACTTCATGAGCTAAAAGCAAATGCTTCTAATGTGTGTGTGAGTGTAATTATGCTCTAATGTCGCTTGATGATGTTTAAGAGAGCTAGTGGCATAATTAATTACATTTCGTGTTAACTATAGCTGTAACCGACGCCAAATCTGCATAGCGGAGTCAATTGATTTTCATGTCGTACACAGCTGTTCTCACTTTACTTCAACAGTGTATCGATGAATAGTGAAAGCAGTATATCTGGTTAAGCTAATGCCAACAATATTTGAAAGGTCGTTTGCGTATTTCGGACCCTGTGCCAAACTGAAATACAAATATACATGATAGTGCAATGTGTTCATTCGAATACTAGACCTAAAAAGTTTTTTGCTTCACTAGAACATGTTTTCTTCCGACAGACGGGAGTAAAAAAATGTGTGTTGCATAATCAATTAATTATTCTTCAAGTCACTACGGTCATTGTTTTAACCCTTTATTTGGCCGTGTCGCTCTCTAAAGCAACACGTGTTGCTTATATTTTTCAAATAAAGGCATTGTATATTTCGAGCTCCCTTCAGCATTGATGCTTCTAAGCAATTCCTAAACATGTGAGCTTTTCATGAAGTTTCTATAATCACCAGGAGAATGGTTCAAAAGGTATACATGTCTCCTATTTTTTGACAAGCCAACCAAGAGCAATTTTTAATCCTTGCATTTTAGAGGGAAATAGCATGTGTGGAGGAGACATATTGCTGTGCATTCTTCAACAATAATAGAAAAGTAAGTTGGCAAACAAGAAATGACATTTTCATAATGTTCAAATCTATGTAAATCAGATAAATACAGTGTTGCCTAAAGTGCAACAGCCCATATTTTTTTAAATATTGGCAATAATTTTTTTTTGTCATGCAATATCATTCAGGGCATCTCATTTCCTTAATTTTTATTCCTTCAAAATTTTTCTCCTCTGGATATTTCAATGCTTGCCAATTAAAGGGTTAAAGGGTCCATGTGCCAAACCTTCAAAAAATTAATCTCAATTATCATGTATAATTAGGTTATTGGTTCCTGAATGAAAGCTTTCAATTACTTTCTTCTTGATAGGATCGTTGTATGCACATCCCCAAATTTCATGGTCGTCCACAGAAACTGGGGATGATTTATTTCACGTAACAAACACAGACTTTGAAATTCGTTTGTTATCAATACGACATCTAGCAATCTAGTTGAGGTGTGACAATTTCTTTCGCCCATAATTTAGTATCCTCTACCGACCCAACTGATTCATGCTTAGCGTAGAGAACACACCAAGTACGTCGTGTAGCATAAACCGTTTGAGATTTTCCGTCGTCACTTTGGCAAAGCGTGGAACTAGAATACAAACAAGAAGAGAGAGAGAGAGAGAGAGTCGGAACTTCACTCATAACAATTGCAGGATTCCTTAATGAGTTTTCGATCAATGCGATACAGCCCTTTCCGGTAATAAGATTTCAATCGATAGTAGGACCATTTTAAAGTACCTGTTCCTCTTCAATAAACGTGGAAAAGGGAAGTGCAAGTGGAGAGAAGAGCAAGTAATGATTTGGGATCAACACCAAAGCTCACAGTCAATAGCTGCCAAATATCGAGTAAAGCCCTTGGAGAGCCGAGACACGAAAGATAAAAATTGGCGACAAGTTTCTGAACAATATCTTCAGCGATTTGCTGCCGTTAATTAGAAGTTTCTAGATCTACACCACATGCCATTTCTCTCTCTTTCTCTTGAGAGGGAGAAGGGGCATGGAAAAATGTGAGTGTTCAAATGAATGGGACAAGACATCTGTCGGGGTGTTGCTGACAATATAATGAGTTAAGCCCATTTACATACGGAGAGCTGCTGCTCTTTCTATGTTGATCCAACTTGTCACCTACAGTTGAAGGAAGACATTGATCTTAGCCTCCACTAGAAATCATTATCAGTTTTCTAACACTAAGGAATTGAAGTTTCTTCACATTTTCCCTCAACTCAGTAGCTGTTCTCCGTGGGATATGAGTCAGGTTTTCGAGACAACAAAAGATTACGAAAGCAAATATTTTAAATTTATGATTTGAATAAGATCGGGGTTTGTATGTGTGTGTTGGAATATACAGGGTGCATAGCAAACAAGGGGTATGACATTTTACTGGCGAACCGTTGATCCTAGAGGCATACTTCCAATTCGAAAAACTATCCAAATAACGTGTAGTACTCGGATACATCATTTATGTTTCCAGGGGTTGTATAGTTATTAAAATAAAAAATAAACTTTTTATACAGTCCCCTTGTGCACCGCAACCCATTTAGAAAGTCGTTGCTCTGTTTCTCTTGATGCAAACAAAAAATCCATGTTTCTAAGTGCATTATCCACTGAGCGGGTAAAAGGAAAAACCATTTTACCAGCATTTAACGTTGTTTTTCCCTCCAAATTTCTTCCGTTTTTCGAATTCAAATAGCTCAGTGAATATTGCACTCGGAAACATGAATTTTTTTGTTTTTATGAAGAGAAACAGGGCAAAAACTTTCTAACTGGGTTTTGTGGCTCACACGGGGACTGTACAAAAAGTTTTTTTTTTCAAATTCAAATTCTGATTTATTCCAGTTTAAGAAATGGTCAACAGGCGTCCAAAAATTATCGTATACCAGTTTTGAGAGTGAAAACACAGTGTGTAACAAAATAAAAAATCTAAATATTTCTACGGTACCCCCGTGCTCTAACTTCCAATTAGAAAGTTGTTGCCCTGTCTCTCCTGATGCCAACAAAAGAAGGTCCACGTTTCTAAGTGCAACATTCACAGACATATTATAATTCGAAAATGGAGGAAATTTCGGAAAGAACAGCGTTAAATGAAGGTAAAACTGTTTCTCCGCATTTAACAATGCTCTTTCCCAATGTTTTTCCAAATTGCAAGGTTATTTCACGTGGGGGCAGCAAAGAACACCATTATAAAATTATCACGATCTCTACATAACCTAATCAATACTGATTTAATTAGAATCCGAAAGTGGTTTGTTGCTATCGATCGTCAGATAAATACATCAAAAACTAAGTTTATAAATTTCTCTTCCCAATCTAACACATTCACTTTCACCCTAATTTAATTTTCCATAATCGCAATTGCACTATTAATTCTGATTGTAATTGTTCATGTCTCGAACAAGTTACTACAATTAAATACCTTGGCGTATACATTGATCACAATCTTAAATGGAAGAGTCATATCAAGTACTTGCAAAAAAGATTACGGCTGGCAATTTATAAATTTTACTATCTCAAACCCTACTTGAATCAGTCGTTTTTACTAACTCTTTATTACTCCTTGTTTCACTCACTCCTACTATGTGATCTAACTGTCTGGGGTTCTGACTACCTTTCAACCCTTTACCCTATAATCAGCCTCCATAAGAGAATAATTAGAATCATCACAAATAATTTTACTACACCATCAATACAACTTCATCGACATCTTGGAATATTTACATTACGTCAAGTATATTTCTATAAATCTATTCTCCTCCTATTCAAAGGTCAATTCTCCTTGCCTTCAAATACATCTCGATCTTCAAATAGACTAAATAATATGTATTCACTTTCGTTTCCTAATAAAACATTGTTGAAGAAACATTTTACTTACCTTATCCCAAAATTCTACAATACATTACCACCAGAAATCACTCAATACTAATTTATCATCCTTTAAAAAATGTGTCAAGCAATACATGTTCTCACTTGATGGTATAGAGAGTTCGTTTTAATGTTTTTTCTCTTGCTCATATAATCCTTAAATAACGTAACAGTTTAATTTAATTACATGCTGCATCTAGTCGTTTTTGCTTTTATTCCAACATCTAAAAAATTATATTTTTAGTTGCAGCATGTAGAACTGTTTTTAAATTGCACTCCTCTGTTGCCATGAATTTTTATTTTAATTTGAATAATAGTGATTTTTTTTTTAGTCGACTATTCTGTTTTCCATACTAATTTTTACTAGCATTTACCAGAATGGGTCATTTTTTGATTGACTCCTTGGTAAATTTTTCTCTTTTTTTTTATTGTGTGTACTGTTATATGATAACAATAAATTTGATTTGATTGATTGATTGATTATGTGAATCATGTTTGCCCCGAGCGGAAAAAATCCTGGTTACAGCACCTGCTCTGTATAATGAGAAAAGTTAAGAATCCTTGTTACTCAACCCGTGTTATACTTCTAGTGCAGGAAAGCTTGCCCCTCTATGGTAAAGTGTATACAGTGAAAACTAGCTACAATGATACTCGATATAATGAGAGAGATAAATCCCTCTACAACGATATTTTTTCAAATCTTGTTTGGAATCGCCTATATCAGTGGTTCCCAGAGTGTGGATCGCTTCCCGCTGGGGAAGGGGGGTGAACATTAACGAACTAGGGGTTCTTCAGAGATGCTCCAAAATGGAAACGTCCGAATAGGAATTTTATTTTTATTCTTCGCAACGTTAGTAAAAATATATCAGAACAAAAATGCTTCAACTCAGAGAAACAGCTACTTCCATACATGTATCATACAGGGTGGTAACTATCGACCGCCCAATAATTTTACACTCGTGATTTCTGGTGAAAAACTAATACGGAAAAATGTTTTCCGTTTTTTGGATCGGATTAAGTGAGTTATAAGGTTTTGAAATTTTGTGATGTGTCATTTTTCTAACGGTCAGTTATGTGCCAAACTCCGAAGGAAAGTACATTTCTCCGTCAGCAGCGGGTTGTCACTTCTTGAAAATTAACTGATGTATTCAATCCCATTAGAAGCCAAGTTCTGCCTTCTTCCTTCACGATTGATGTTTTTTTCTCTTCATGTAGTGTGATATTATAACCTTGTTATTACACATTAGCTTCGTCCCCTATGTACACATTGATCAGATTACACGTTGATCAATAAAACGGCAATATTTTCTTTGGATTTTTGTTGAACTTTCACTGAAACTGTTACGCGTAAAAAAAATCTTCAATGAAGGATGTAAAAAATGGGGTAGCTTGACGAATGTGTGACTGGTGGAAAAAGTAAAATAATAACAACGATTCAATCGGAAACTTTTAATCAAACTTATTATGTTATGTGAATTCACCTATTCAAAATAATATTTTTGGTTTCGGATTTTTTCTATTGACTACACTACTCAATACTGATTTTGTTCTAAAAACATTTCAGTGATATTAGGATGCTTTTGGGGCACTGATTTCGAATCTGACATTGGTTTTATCAGATCGGCTCTAGTTTTTGGGATGAAGTGAACGTTGAAATTCAATGGTAATACCATAAGCCAGGTACGGATCTATGGGGGAGGATGATGGTTGTGGTCACCCACCTCCAAGCAAAACTCGATAATTCATGAAATTTTGGAACTTTTATATGATAATATTGCATTTTTTTCACTCAATCCGTTAAACATTACCTGTATAAATGTTTTTTTTATTAAACTACAAATTCAAGAAAACTTCGACTAAAAACTAAGAAAAATCAGTACATTTTTTCGAAAAATTCGGGACGGAGAAAAAACAGAAAAAATCGGTGCTATTTCCGGAAAATACGGGGCAAAATGAAGGATGTATGGTCACCGAATTCACACAGTGTATTACTCATTTTATTTATTTATTCATTATTATTTTGTAAAATCACCTCTTCCAACAACGAGCTCTGGATCCAGCAGCATACAAATCACATTGAAACTGCGCGAAATGTAAATCATTAATAAACTTAATATCAATACATAAAGATCACTGATGTCTGGTAATGATGTGTTGGATAAAATATGATAGCAAATGAAAAAAAAAGTGAAAGAAAAATTTCCACGCAAAAATTAGTGGCTGCAGACTATATTGAAATATCGATATTATGCATTATCTCAAAAACTAGAGCCGATTCGGCAAAACTAATACCAGTTCTGAAATCTGCAGCCCTAAAAATTCCTTTTCTCAGTTCCTTTGGGAACATGGAAAGTTTTTTTGTTTCTGGTCTGAAATTTGGGTATTTTAACTTTTAACTTAGAAACGTTTAGTTTTATGGTAGTTATTAGAGCCATTGTATTATTCGAAAAAACAATTTTGAAGAACAACTTCATCCCTCTCAAAACTTTTTAAGGGTAGTTCAGCATATAATATTCTCTTGTATGCTGAATGCCCTCAAATTAGAAATTATAATAAAAATAATATAAAATACAGATACAACAAATACAAATACAACAAATACAAATACAACGCCACAACAGGCAAATTGCCCAACGAGGTGGCTGACTTAGTACAACATAGATAGTTACCACCCTGTATAAAGGCTATGTATAAATATTAGCTTGATGTATACTGATAATTCTACACGTGCAATATAATCAGTATAGATCAAGCTAATATTTATCCATGGGGATTCAGAAAGAATCAGCCGATTTAAAATAATTTTACATATTTTTAAAATGAAAAACAGAACAATGAGCAGTATGCGAACGAATGAGGGAAATATCTATATTTCAGATTATGAACAATTAATCGGGAAGGAGGAGAATAGGGTTAAACATATATTGTGGGGAGTACAGCGGGTGCGTGTACTCATTATAATAGAAAATAGTCCTGTAGTGGAAAAATAAATTTTTGTGTAGTATAAATATATAAAGCAAGTCTTAATAATCTTACGAATATTCAAAATACTAAAACTATTTTTTCTACAAAAGGAGCTGAAAATATTTTTTTTTACATTTTTGCGCATTACAATGCGCAAAATATGTATTTCTTCCTAACTTGCGGCTCTGTTGGTGACACCGTCTGCAGATTCAAAGATAAAAAGCATGTGGGGAGTTCAAATCTCATAATAAAACAGTTCTATTAACTAATATCGAAAATTAATTTGATTTCGTTCATCATTGATTACGGAAATTAAAGCACATTCATTAACAAAAAAAAATCTAAAATGTCCCGGAAACGGGATAACTCCCTATGTAGGTGGTAGCGTACACAATTCTTATCAAAAGAGAGGGGGGGGGGTCGCTTTTTGAAAAGTTTGGGAACCACTGGCCTATAGCATATATGCTCATCCCATGGCCCACGACATCAAACCTAATTTTGTAAATATGAGCTACGTGGCTTATTTTCAGATGAATCAAGTGTCTCGCTGTATATGTCCTGATCCCTTTAGTGCAGGGGCTTCGGAAGTCTTTCGAACCTGTGGGTACTCAGACTAGTGCCACAATTATCGTGGGTGCTGAGCACCCACACCGCCCCTGGCTCCAACGCCACTGTTTAAGTAAACCGTGGAGCAGTTCCCGATCACTTGTTGAAGGAACGTAAGGAATATTAACGTGGGGGTATCTGTCTCATTTTATAGGTTTCAGATCTCTTAAGCAGGTCGCTGCACTTTTCCAGATCACTCAACTGACCCTCGGCACGTTTTCAGATCACTTTAGTAATCTGGAAATGTGGCGCAGGTCACTTAAGTGACCCGCCGTACTGTTACACATCACTTAGATCGCCCGCGGCATATTTATAGATCATCTAGGTGACCCACGGCTTATTTATATTTCATTTGAGTGACTAGTGGCACAGTTTTGATGCAGTTAAGCAGCCTGCGGCACATCAACAGATTACTTAAGTGGCTTGCGGTACAGTTTCAGAGCACTTAAGTGAGCAGCAGCATATTTACAATCATTTAAGTAACCTACGCGCTGTTCTAAACCATTCAATGAAATAGCCCGTGACAAGTTTTCAAATCAATGCAGTAACCCGCGCTTTTCAAAAGGTTGAGCACCCTTGGCCTATAGTCTAGTATTAAACTCCTCTAGATACAACGATATCATCTACTATGATAAATCCCTCTATAACGATATTTTTAAGAGATTTTGAAGCCGCTGCAACGAAATTTTTTTATATTTTGATCAAAATCGTCCTGAATTTAATTATAGCTTTGTCACTTGTTTTCGTTCTTCCCAGGGCGTCCAAAAATATCTGTATTTTGCATCACGTGATCACCGTAAGTGTTGATGAAGTTGGTAATGGTCTTTTCTGTGTAGTACGCAGGTGTGTGGTCATACGGTCTTCTTGTAATAAACACCTTGACAGGAGTGATGCGTACAACTGAATTTTATCATTCAACTAATCAGTTACAGTTTTTCGCGGCTAACAAATACTGTACTTTAAAGGACATTTTTTGATGGTACTAACAACGCAGATCTGGTAAAGATGTCAGTAACAGCATAAACTTTGTGGCACATAATGATGATGGTGCCTCTCTATACAACAATAATCCCTTTACAATGATATTTTTCTTGGTCCACGTAGACTATCGTTATATCGAAGTTTCACTGTATTTTAATATACAGAATGTCTCAGCACCAGGTTTACAAACTTTTAGGAGTAGTAGGGGTACGCCTAGACAACTCAGAATATCATAGCAATGCATGGATGGAAATGCTTCTTTGGTAAGGTATACAGAAAACACCAGAAGTGAAAGGACACCGCGTAAGCGAACACGCGTTTTAATAATAAATGCACATCGAAAAAGTAACAGAGGTCAAAGGTGTTCAAAGTGTCACCCACGAACTGTGATGCAGGTTGCCATCGCAGGCGCATTGAATTTTGAACATTCTGGAGGATTCCGGGCATGTTTAGGAATTCCCTGCAATGCAGGCAACAAGTTCCTCAGTGCTGGAAACGGGTATCATACACCAATGTTTTGATATGCCTCCAGTCTGAGGAACTCCGAAAGAAGTTATCAAGGCATGCATGATAGATCCAACGATATCGAACAGGCCAATGCACCAAACCTCCCAAACCACCGCTCCCGTATAACGCCATCTACCGCGTCAAGAAAGTATTTCCGACCGAATCGTCTAGGTGTACCTTACCCCTCATAGAAGTTTGTAAACCTGGTGATAAGACACGCTGTACATGGCGAATGCGTAGTCAAAAAACCCATTATGACAATTTATTTCCGCAATTTTTTTGGCATTTTAGAAAATAACATCTTTTAGTGTCATTTAAATGCAAAAAATACGGCGACGTATATAATAACACTTTTTACCTAGAAAGAATAGATTCCTTATTTTTCGAGAGTTGGTGAAATTTTACGTGTTCAGAGATTTATAAAAGCGCACCAAATCGAAAGGGGGATTGGAAATAAAATTCAAGTAAAAAAACTATACAACTTTTTGCCAAGTGAGATTTTATCAGTTTATAAATAACATCAAATCAGGGCAAACTGCATGTTTTAGTCTTTATGTTTTCCCCTTAAAAAATAAATCCATTAAGTTGATAGATCAAAAAATCCACTCTAATTAATTAAATTGCTGAGATGATACATTGTTTCAATCTATGTATATACACGCAGTGGCCAAAAAGTTAGGAACACCCTGCTACTCACCACTAATATCGTGTGGGACCTCCTCTGGCTTTGATGACAGCAGATATTCTTCTAGGCATGGACTCTATAAGTTGCTGAAACCGTTGAGGAGGAATGCTAACGAAATGGCAGCTCAAATTAGAAGGTAGTGTTTCGGAGCTTTTAACAGGCTTTTAAATGCTCAATTGGGCTGAGATGGGGTGACTGAGGGGGGACCATTGAAGCAATTGAAACTCTGAATCATGTTCCTCAAACCAATCTGAGATAATTCCAGCCCCGTGGGAGTGTGCATTGTCCTGCTGGAAATAGCCACCATCATCATCAGGAAACATTATGGTTATAAATGGGTGCACGTGGTCAGCAACGATGTAGAGGTAGGCGCTGGCATTGACGGATGTTTCCAATAAAAATAAAGGAACAAGAGTATACCAGGAAAATGCTCCCCAGAGCTTGATTTCGCCATCAGCCGCTTGAACAGGTATGATGTGGTATGCTAGATCCATGGCTTCATGCTGCTGGTGCCACAAACGGATCCTGCCATCAACTTCACAGAGAAGAAATCTTGACTCGTCAGACCAGACAACCTTCTTCCATTCATCAAATGTCCAATTTCGGCGTTCTCTAGCCCACAAAAGCCATTTTCTTCAGTTTTGCAGCGAAATTAAAGGGACTCTTGTTGGTCGCTGGCTATTGAAACCAATTCATTTCAAAATCCGTCTTGTGAATACGGATATGTTTTGCGATGATTCTGAGTTGTATTGCGCTGTAATTTGTTGCGTTGTAGCTCTTCTGTTGCTGCACACAATGCGTGTCTGTCGCCTGGCAGCTCTTTCGTTCACAAGCGATTTCCGCTCGAAGTTTTTCCGTTTAGCTTCCATTCTTTGAAGACTCGAGATACTGTTGTACGAGAAAAGCCAAGCAGCTTCGGAGATACTGGAACTGCACCCTCTGGAGCCGACAATCATGCTGCATTCAAAGTCATTCAGATCTTTTGTTTTCCTCATGAACAGGCAGATTGCAACGTTAACTGGTGCTTCTGACCAGGAGAAAGCTTTTCATCAGCAAATCCGGTTTATTACGTCAGCGCACGTGCTGCAAGGACGATCGAAGTTTGAGGGAGGAGTATTCTTAATTTTTTGGCCACTAAGTGTATAATGACATGTCCTGACTGACTGATTCACTGATTCATCATCGTCGAGCCAAAACCACTGTTTAAATATGAAATTTGGGCAGTAGTTTTATTTCATGACTTACAGGCTCACTAAGAACGGGTTCTTCGCAATTCGACCCCTTAAAGGGTTGAAAGTTTGAATAGAGAAATCACACCGAGCCGAAACAGCTAGATCTACTAATATGAAATTTGGTCAGTATTTTTATTTTGTAATGTAGAGACTCACTAAAAAGGGATTTTTCAGAACTCAACTCCCATGAGGTGTTCAAATATTTTATGGGGCAATCATCGCGAACTAATTTTCTGACTACCAAATCCACACGAGCGAAGCTGCGGGTAACAGCTACTTAAAAATATGCTAGCAAGACCAGTTTATATCTATTTTTGTATGATTTTTTTTCAATACGTTTTTATGCGGATTAACCTTTTTCAGCCTTCATCCAAAATCAACAAGAACAACTTCGTGACTCATAGATTTTATTTTTGATACAAAAATTCTTATTGAATATTTCTCACTTAGTTTCGAAATAAGTGAATATCAATAACTTTAGACACTACAAAAAATTGTTTATCTAAATGATTTTAATAATTAATTAGATAAAGTTAATTAATTTTTTGAAATTAACTTTATCTAACAAGGTTTCTGAATGTATTTCTTTTCTTAAATAAATCTCAATCCTAAAAATTTCCAATATACCATTACTAGAAAAAAAAATTTCATCAAAATTTTGTAATTATTTCTTCAATAAGTGCTGAATTTTCACTAAATCTGGAATTATTTCTTAAATAAATTCTGAATTTCCATTAAAAATCTGAAATTATTTCTTTTATAAATTATGGGAACCATACGACCCCTCACTGAAGTATAGAAGCCTTATGACCGGAGTTTTGGCCACGACCCATAGCTTAAGAACTCCAGTTCTAGTGTATTGAGACTGTAAAAAATACATTTTTGCTATCAGTAAATAAAAGCTCATTTGTAACTGAAATTTTTGTTGGTGATTGCTATAATAATATCTGTGTTTTATAATTACAGAGTGTCCGGGGATCATTAAATATATGAGAAGCGTGCTTTATTTTTCCGAAATGGAGGCATAATATTAACCGAAAATATATACAGGTTTACCGCATACCACCTTTTGTGGGTTACACTGAAAGTAGCAATATTAAAAACTTCATTAACACTTGGTGATCATGTGGTCCAAAATGCCGAAGACATTAGACACCCCCCCCCCTCGGAAGAACGAAAACAAGTGACGAGACAGACCTTAATAATTCCAAAGGGCAAAAAAATTGTCACAATTAATTGGGTTATTTTGTGCCTTCAACCGAGGGAGTTCCCACCTGGACACGATGGTTATTTACCTCGAAAACAGAGAAACATTCATCTGTAAATTTCGACATGACGGGCTGGTGGTATTTCACGTTGAAGAAGACTGGCACTTTGTCGAAACAAAATTCAGATATTCTGGTTAAAAAAGGTAACTCAGTTAATAAGAATACATTTATCGTAATCATATGGACGCGAGTATCCTTTGTATCCGACTAAATTAAGTAATGGTGCGAGTTTTTTTTCACATTTACCTTTCACATTTATACTGTAGTGATCTGTCTAGTCCACGCGAAGCTGGTCCATCTTATCTTGATACCATCACGTGTTTACTCATTCCGGATTGTCAATACCATCCATGCGAGATTGGCCTTTAGGAAGATTTCCCTCCCAATTATAAAACTTCTCTAGAAATCTATCGGTTCATTAATCAGTTCCTTGAACGCTTATTCGATCCGTGTGCTGCAAGGAAGCTACTATAGGAGAGCGACAAATCAAGGGTAAGAGAAAAAATGGCAGAAAAAAATTTTGTCAGTAAAATTAAAACTGTGAATATATTGTGGATGGAATTCGCACACACAAAAGAAACTGTAATTTCTGATGCAAAACTGCTAATACTCAACAGCTGGGCACACAACCAGATAAACAATGTGAATTTGTATCAATTTATGAAGAAGTAGAACACAAAGCCTAGGGTAGAAGTTTAATGACAAAATTGCTCGTGTTTCAATATATTACTTATGATAGAGACAAATCTGCAAGTTTTATGGGTCATTTTACGGGCTTATACATATATTACCCCCGTGTACTGCAGCTGACCATTATGTTGGCCCTTGAGCAGAGATGTGAGTTGGCCACCCATAGCCCAAGTCCATGTCGAGATTTTTCCTGACCCATGAAACTACTTGCACTCATTGAAGATAGATGGCGTTGAAACGATTTTGCAATATATGACTATCACGAAAATTCTCTACTCCAGTGGTTAGCGAGCAAACTTTTAGTGAAAGACATAAAGGAAATCCAACGGCTACTAAAATGGTGGTCCGCCTTGTCATCGTTTGGATAAAAATTACCAAATGACGTATCTTTAAATAAGTAACCACGTACTAAACCATTAGATATTTCTTTGGATCGTATACTCGACAGAAAATATAGACAGATTCACGCTTGTTTCGAAATACTTCCATTTAAATTTTTGTTTAAGTTTAATGATATTCTCACTCAAATTTGTTGGATTTAATCCTCCAGTCTCTTCTGAGAAAAATGTTTAGGAGCATTTTTATGTTTTATCATATACCCAAGGAAAAAGAGAAACATTCTTTCAATTTTGATGACGTATATAGAGAAAGATTAATTTTGTAATCACCAAACTCTGACAGAAAATGATCTCGAAAATGAAGAAAGTTTCTGACTTTCTCAATTCAAAAACTTTCATCCATTTTCTTTTTTTTTCCTTCAGACACGCAATGGTGATTAAAAGAAAAGTTATTGAATATTAATCCGATAAATATATATTTTTTGAAGGAAAACCAAAGCAACAGCGGTACATGGGACTAAATTTTCCTCTTCATAGACGTAAAATAGTAAGTATATGATATGTAGCTGTGTGTTTTAAGGCATCGATCTGAGTACCAGATGTGCTTCCGAATTTTACAGGACATTTCGTAAATTCCTCGTTTTCGATTAATTTATCCGGTCGAAACGGTTTTATTATTGTAATTAGATTAATTGTCGAGAGGAACGCGGCTTGACTTTATACAGATACATTGGTCCCAAACACAGGAACTGAATTTAGTAGCGTATGCCAACGTAATTGAAATCATCCTCTGAAGCTTTCTTTGCAAATTAGTACATTAAATGCTCCAAACATTCTAACACACAAAGAGGATCGCATCAATCGCATACAGCAGACTTTCGTCTCTAAATATAGGTTTATTTGCGAATCCCACTTCGATGGAATTTAGTAGATGCGTTAATGATATGAATATTAATGGTTTTGATACGAGTTCGAGTATCATACTGTTCAAATCTAAATACAGTACATGATATTTTCAAATTTAATTCAGTAAAGATTTTCGAAACGTCATCAAGTGCGTTGATAATTTGCATATTTTACTCATGACGTTTCGTATGTGCAAAATGTTGTATTATGTAGACCCATTACTGAAAAAAGATCGAATTCAATTGCGTTCGTTTTGGAATTACAACGAAACCTCACTACAACTATGCGCGATATAACGATAAATCCCTCTACATCGATATTTTTTCAGTCTTGTTTGGAAATGTCTACACTTTAATGTTGAACTGCTGCCTATCGATACAACGATAATCCCTCTACAACGATATTTTTTTGGACGATTTGCAGAGTATCCTTATATAGAGGTTTCACTGTAGTCTATGTAGGTAAAGTAAACTCTGAAAAGTACCAAGAAATAATCTTTAATTCAGCAATTTATATCACTTTTTATTGTCGATAATGCCCAATAAAATTACAAACCAAGATTTTTTTCGAGCCTTATCAATTTGATATATAAAATTTTATTTTATAATTTTAAATTTACCTCATTCAATCATGGTTTCACCATGGCAATTCGCTAATTCGCTGTTTTTTCTCTACAATATTTTTAATTTGAAGTTTGCCATGATTTTCTACGGACGAGAACACACGAAAATAAATTTTTTTCGAAACTGAATAAAGTGAAAAAATTGGTTATAGATTGATTGCAGGTTATCAGCTATACGATGCATTGAGAGTTAAATATGTAACATAAGGTTAAGAGGATTAAGCAATTTTGTAGGCGAAAATGAACATTTCGCGATAAATATTAATCAATACACGTAAAATATTTCGATTCTAAAAATGGGAAAATTCAATATTAACGTCACGTTGTTAATATTGATAATATCCAATCCGATAGACAATATTCGCTAAAATGGTACGTGGCACTGGAAATAGCTTCTGATGCGGAACGTTCATGCACTGAAACGTTGTTCAGTGCAATAAAGTCAAACGTCATCGCGCCGAAACGTGCGAAGAATGAAGACGTGATGGACTCAGTCAAATAATAATAAGTTAATGAATGTCGACAAAAAAAATGTTTCTAAAAGCTCAGAGAGAGATTTCTAGTCTAATTGTGGTTCATACTTCGGCTATTATTCATTCTGACTGAGAGATTTACTCTCAAGGCTGCGTAGGTTTTTCACTTTCTAAATGAATGAGTTATTCATATAACTAACAATTGCTATGAATATTATGCCATTCTCAAATTATCGAAAAAAACCCTTTCATAATAAAGTTTTGTGTTTTCTATATTATTCATTACAATCTATATATATATTTATTAGCTTCTTTGTATCGAAACGAAATTTAATTATTCACGGGGAAATAAATTAAAATTACGCATTTTACTTTTACATTTTACATATCATTTGATGTGATAGAACCGCGCTATTGGAACTAAATGATGATAACTTTTTTTTCTAGAAAACCAATGCTATATATTCAGTCGTATGAGTTGTATTGTATTACACAGCGTTTCTCAACCTTTCTGAACCCAAGGATCAATGAAATGAAAGAATTCAACTGACTACTAATTTACAGTGTGACGGGCTAATATATTAATCGAAACTGTGTGAATATCATTTATATTAAATACAGATACAAATACAAAGGCCACAACAGGCGAATTGCTCAACAAGGTAGATGATAAATGTGCCCATGAAAAATATTTACGTCAAATATAAAAAACACCAGCAACCCAATATAAGTCATATATCACGAAAAAAACTAATAATTAATAGCATATAGGCCTAATACACTGTCCATAAAAACATTATGGTTGTCTTATTTAAGCATAGATAGCTTCTCGATTTATCCCATTATCGTATTTCTTTTTAAATGTGTCAATTGTGTTAAAATTGTTGATCCCCGGTGGTAAGCAGTAATTGGTTGTAATTGAATAATTTTCATTTAATTAGAATTCAACTCTTAAGTTTGCTGCCGGACCACCTGTTTTATGCGGACGGTCCGCGAACCATAGATTGAGAAACGTAGGTATAACACATTACCAGAAACGCTATAGACCAGATAAATTCAATGAATATGATGTACCATGGGCATTTTGTATGATATCAACTTTGACTTTTGTGAAATAGTTTTAAACATCGTCTTTCCTCATTCAGTCATTTATCGGATATTAAGTTCAACGGTTACCTTAAACGCCATGCGACGTTATCTTGTCGATTGTGATCCTTGACGATAGACTGCTGTCAAGATACATATACTTAAAAGAGACTACTCCAACGTCGAAAATGCAAAAAGTACTGATAAAGATACTTACCCCAGAGTTGTCATTGTCACGATGGTATACCAGAAGGCGGATGGGATACTGGTAAAAGTGGTGTTCTCCACGTTCTTCTCAGCGTAAAACATGACAGTAGCGAATATGATAATAGCCATGGCCAAAGAGAACACCAGGAAGCCAAGCTCCGAAGCACAGCTCTTCAAGGTGTAGCCGAGGATCCGCAAGCCTTGGGAATGGCGCGAAAATTTGAAGATCCTGAACACTCGAAACACTCTCAGGGTTACAAACGCTCCGGACACATCATCGTTGTCCTTAATGCCGAGTCCAATATAGTACGGCATGATAGCAACCACGTCTATCACGCTCATCACACTTCTTGTGTATTTGCACCGGTCAGGTGCAGCGTAAAGTCTTAGAAGATATTCTGCAGTGAAGATCATTACGCAGGCCGTGTCTAAACAGAAAAAAGCAGCTTTGTATGTCTCGCCGCAGGACATAGTCTCTCCAGTGGCATCGTTTTTACCACATGGTATCGTCTCGACGACATTAGCGAACACCGAAACAGCAATGAAAAAACCGGTAACATAATAAAATACAAGTGCAGCAGTGCTTGTGTGAGGATTTTCAAAAGCCCTCCACATTCTTTCACGAATGCTTCCCTGGGGCATATTGTCCGCTTCATTCGCATCGGACAAGCGATCATCCATGAGACGTTCGGCATTTTCACGCTTGCGGTCCCGATAGTCCTCGTAGCAGCAATCGCCTATCACATCGGGGATGATTCCGAAGAAAGCCAGTTCTTCATCGTATGACATAAGACATTCGTGTTTAGGATAATGTAGTTTTCCAGTCCTGTAATAGTTCAGAATGTGTCTAAATATGTCAGGGTCCCTGTCGAAAAAATACTCTTTACAGTCCTCGTCGTAAAAGAATTCTCTCTCATTTGATCCAAGTAACGTGTCCGGATATTTTTCGACGGTGTTTCTCCACGTTTCGAATTTACGTCCACTGACGTTGATGATAAATTTCTCGTCTTCGCGCTTGCGGTGCTCTCTGGTCACCGGTGGGGCCGGAAGGGGCTTATTCGCAATAGGGACCCAGCCGATGGCCGCTGCCCGTGCGAAGGGCAGCCAGGCCGCCACCGAAGCCATAACTCGACCGCGATGAGTCCAGCTGCGAAATGCACACCGGGCTCTAGTGGAAGCGCATCGCTCGTCCTGTGACTCCCTACTAATACTATACAACTATGTGGCATCTGTACGAAAACACGCGTTGGCTTCCCAGCAAGAGTTGCATATTGCGCCCAAAGCCCGCCAAACGCTCGCCTCTCCAGAAAAATAGGAGGAAAACCTTTTTACACGGATCAGCGCAAAAATCATCTGCACGGCAGAAACAATTTTACCTTTCGGAGGAAATCTCTCGGAAATCGAACGAATGTTGACCATAGAGAGAAATCATTCCCCTCTCTCATGTAAAAGTGAAAAATAATAATATTTTTTTCCCTTGGAATCTCGGTAAAATGATTCGGGAGGAAATTGATTAAACTCTCAAGAGATCAATATCGCCAAAAACAAACAGGTACTTTCGAAATAACTCAGTGGCGAGAAAATCCAGTTAATTCTCCAGATATTTCAAATAATAATCCCGTTAATCCATGCAAAGGAGAGAAATTAAATAATTATCGGATAATAATGATAATATTTTTAAAAAATTTAAATAAATTTTGTATGTTTCATTTATTATATTGTCTTTTAAAAAATAAAATATAAATTTCCAATCATGAAAAAAACCAAAATTTTAATACCATGTATAAATCACTTTTTAAAAAATTTTATTACAAGAAAAAATTTTAAATAATGGATTTCTTCTGAATTCTTGAAAATTAATTAGTTTTTCAAAAATTTATCAATCAAGAATCTAAATTTTTGATCCAAATATATGTAGTTGATAATATTTCAAAAGCTTTAAAAACAGTAGTTTCAGTGATGGGGATCGATATGATTCTGAAATTTAATTAAATTTTTTGTATAATGGATTCGAAATCATATGAATGTTATTTATTCAATGAAAATAATTATTGTTATTTATTAATATTATATTCGGTTGAGGTATTGTTTTCTATATCGTTTCGTTTTTCCCTCTTGAATTTTGGCTTCATTTTTGGCGATTTGAAAGAATAGGAAAATAACAACGTGGGGCCGTAGCCGATTGCATTGGCACAAAAAAAATTATAAAAATTGTAATTATAGTCCCAAAAAAAATGTGTCCGATGTGATTGGTCAGTTCACCGCACAACCACTCGTTATTAGTCAAGGGCGCCATCTAACGGCGGACGTTAACGAGGGCGCTACTACACTGTCATCCGGGCTCGTTGCCCATGGATACGAGTGACGTCATGACACAGCTTTAAGCATTATACACACACACATTCTCACGATGTCTGTTCTACGAGAGAATAATATTCATATAACGTTCTACTAACACGCGTACCTAACTAAAAAAAATAAAAACATAAACCATAAACGTGAATGTTATTATTATTTCTCTTAATCAAACACGAATGCGCATAACCGTAAGTACATAAAAAAAAATTCCCAACACATACATATTTTTTAAGCATACTATATGTATCGAAATTTCACAAATACTTTCACCTATTTGATTAACATTAAAAAAATAATAAAAATTGTTTTAAGTTGAAGTTAGGTGAAAGATAATACAGTCAATTCGGTTATAACGACATCGAAGATTCCGTGAAATTTTGTAGTTAATACCGAGGTTGACGTTATCAAGACCTTTTTTGAAGAAAAATGTAAACAGACGCAATCAAATACTGTACATATGAAGTTGATATTTCATTAGAGTGATCATATTTGATCGAGACAAATATGGAAAATCGGAACCATAAATACGAGACCGATTTGAGCCAAAATGCTGCCAAATAAGCAATATTTATACTGCTCATATACGACCATGGTGAGAAATAAGTGCAAAAACGAAGATTCCTAATGTGTGTATTCCATTAAAAAAATTAATTGATCATGGCAAATGTGCAAGAGAGGAATGTTTATAGCATAGATTTCCAACTGGTATTCTGTGAGAGCTTTTTTGAGGTTCCCGGGATCACTTATCACGCAAACCTCAAAAATTCCGGAACTCCTCAGAGTTTATAATAAAAAAAAATATATTCTTGTTACTGATGCGTTTTTTAACTTGAATTTTGATGAAAAATTGGCGATTCAGACCATTTGAATGAAGAAATAACAGAAAAAAAAAATCAGTAATTCCCCAGTAGTTTTTTTCTTTCGACCTCGTTGATCAAAAACTGGGAACCATGGAAAAGAATTAAACAGACATTGTATACTGGAATTTTGTACAACTGCACTGTTCAACACAATTTTATACATTGCAGTTTTTTTTCTTCAAATCATTCTTTTGTTTATTGTCTCTTGAATCTGTTTTAAATTCTGAATTTTTAAACAAGAAGCTGGTTCGATCTCAATGCGATGGTAAGACACCGTAAGTAGTATGTTCCGATTTACATGGAAAAATCATTGCGGTGATCATGCGACACGTATTTTATGCGACATCCCCGTATAAGTTGTAAAAACTATTATTTTTTGGAAAGAAAATAATTCTCCAATAATGAGTTTTTTTGAATCACAAAACTTATGTAAACTTTACGGGACACCCAGTATATTAGAAAAATATTCAAAATTTGTTTGGGTTCCACGGAACAGCCTCGTAGCCATCAAAACGTCCGCTAGTGCTTTTACGCTGGAAACATCTGGATATATGACATCCATACTTTTTATGGGCATCTTTTTCTCAGCCACCTCGTTGGGCATTTTGCCTGTTGTGGCCTTGAATTTCTATTATATAGAACCCTATTCATTACAATACAATTTATAAATTATACAAATTATTTTCATCCCTGATTCTAATAAAGATTCGGGAGGGGCAAAATTACGAGAAAATACGGGTAATGCCAATGGGCAAGTTGGAGTTCAACATTAAATCACCAACCGACGCACAAATATTGCCTTAGGCCGGTCGCCCACTGGAAACGACTTGTAGCGATATACAAATCGCACGCTGCTGTCTGTATTCGCAAGACTGATCCCATTGGACAGAAAGTAGGAGATCATCGTCCACTAGAAACGATCTTGAGCGAGTGACTTCCGGTGAAAGCAACAGATGACCGACCAAATCCGAATCAAATAGGATTTTACGTGTCTTGCCTTATGTGTGCAGGTGCAGTACGGTTGTGTACTTTTATCGCGTCATATTCACTCCTTTTATTCCTTCTCTTCTTTGGCCTCCCTCTTCCTTTCTCGCGTGAGCATGGAAGATGAAAATTTGATATTATAATTATTTTGATAATAATCACGTTCATGGGTTGTGATGGTGAGTAATCGATATTAAATATTATTATTTATTTGTTTATAACCCGAATGCCTTCTCCGAGCTTGTGTCAGATGGCTCCTAAAGTAAGGACATGTCCTCTGTATCCCATTTCTCGAAAAAAAAAGTGTTAGTTTTCAATATTTCCTCAAAAAATTATTAACGAACACACTTGTCTGCACGGAGTGTAGTCGCGAACTGTTCCACGTCACAGAATTATCACGAATCAGAATTCACCGACGTGCGAGGGACCACGCCGTTTCAGAGTAGTGTGCACGGATTTTTGCGTGTTACGTCAGATTACCAGATTACATCATCATAGATTTTACCACGTCACGTTAGAACAGTGTGAACAGAACTACAGAAGAGTCATAGGTGGAATTTTATGTCACACGCGCATTAACGTGTGGTACCTCGTCACGTCAGCGTGGTGTGTAGCGGCATTTAAGATCGCTTTCAGTGCATGACGTCAGATGCCCCTAGTCGTCTGACTCGCGTTGCTTGCCGCGTTGTCGCTTCGAGTGGATGACCGGCGTTTATGTGATTAGCTCTTATTCAAACGCTTCTCTAAGGAAAAAATACCATAAAAACTTAAGTACTACAAAGCGATGAAAAATGTGCTATTACTAGAGCCAGGATTATACGCAAATACAAATACAACGCCACAACAGACAAAATGCCCAACGAGGTGGCTGATAAAAAGAAGCCCATAAAAATATGGTTGTCATATATTTCAAAAATACAATTTTGCAAATGCATACATTCATTTGCATATTTGTCCCTTTTGAGCATTAATGCATATAACTGCATGAAATCAAAGAACATACAGAATGAGTGAATATTTTTGGAGCTTTAGTTAGGCTCAACAACATTTTTTTTTAACTTTTATAATTTTTCAAATATAAATATTATAATATTTTCATATAACATCGCTTTATTTCCTCCGCAGGTGGGATTTAGTGAATAAACAGAGATGTTTGTAATACTGAATTTTTTCAAAATATCAACCGTTTTATTAAAACTATTTCTAGAGATGTGTCAAGTGTTAAATTTTTTTAGAAATAAGTTCTTAAGATACTGATATTTCGTTACTGAGTAGCTGTAGGTATTTGCATATTGGAGGATATTTTTTTTTAAAAAGAATTTGCACTAAGAAATAGAAAATATGCATTTTAAAAATATACCTTCTTTTCTTTTTGGATGGTGATTTTTTAGTTCATATATTTTTCCATTTTTGGTACATATTTCGGAATCTTTAACTTTTCGGGACATTTTAGTCCATATTTTCGGGTTTTTATGCATATTTAAAATTTTTAATCATTTTAATGTTTTGGCACATTTAAGTGCATATTTTGGCATTTTTAATTACTTAAATGTATATTTTTAGAGCATATTTCGGCCCTTCTTTAATGCATTTAATCCGGGCTTTAATCATTACATCCAAGTTCGTTGCATTTTCATCAACGTTATAAACAAGGTACGCCAACATCATTTTCTGAGGGAATCGGCCTGAACTAAATATTATTGGCGTTAGTGACAAGGTGTCGTTACAACCGGGATCGTAAAAACTAAGTTTGAGTAATGTAATTTCTACTTTTAGAGTAAAGCGATGAATATTTATTGACATGTATCTGGTTTACGCTGAAAAAGCTGGGGCTAAAATATTAATGTGAAAATATAACTTGATGGATATTCGGTATATTTCTATAATACTTGTGTGGGAAATGAATTATCGTGCCTTCGAATAGCCGGCGGTAATGTAGTCTCTCGGTGTATATTTATTATGCTACGAACAACAAAAATAGCTGGAGTTATATATAATGCCCAACCATATTCTTTTTTCCTATTTCCAAACAGATTTGTGCTAGTTATACCCTCCGGAGATACCTGATGACACCACTTCTAATACTTTCTGATCATTCTTCTAGTTTTCGTAATGGAGCTTGGACTTTTTCTTCTTGAGTTTCTTACTTCGGAAGTAAATGGCACGTGTACTATTCCGTGAATGTAATTGGAATTTATAGGTGTAATAAATATGTTTCGTAATTTTCTACACCAATTTTTTGTATTGTTTCTGTAAGTGTGGAACCGGTGGCAAAATCTGGTCTATCGCCATTACGCAATTTACCAGTTTGATCACCCGAGGATACGTCGTTGTTATTAGATGTTTTTGGTATCCGTGCTCATAGAATTTTTTTGTACGAGTAATTTTATGGAAATTAAATTTAACATGTGTGAAAACAATTTTTTTTTACAAATGTAAAATACTGTTTATTTATGATAATTTTATTTGAAAATTTCAACGTCAAAAAACAAGAAAAAAAATCTTATGTCTTAAATTTTGATGAATCTATCTATATGTAAAATTGATTTTCTGTGTGTGTGTGTTCTCTATACAAATCTACAAATTTCAACCGATCGTCGCCAAATTTTGCATATATACGAGAAAGGACCCGACTTAAAACGGAAACACACTACGCTGACGTGGCGTGTTACCACACGTTAATGCGTGTGATATAAAGTTCCACCAATGAGTCTTCTGTAGGTACGTTCACACCGTGCTCACGTGACGTGGTAAAGTCTGTGATGATGTAATCTGATGTAGCACGCTACTCTGACGTGACGTGGGACCACGTAGAAATGCGTGCGATATAAATTCCACCTATGAGTCTTATTTAGGTACGTTCACAATGTGCTGACGTGACGTGGGAATGTGTCGGATTATGAAATCCGACGTAACACGCCTTATTACGTGTCAAAACAAATCAAACCTTTCAGATTTTCGTCAATAGCATGTGAAGACGCCATATTTGTTTTTCTCGTTCTTTTAAATTCGTTCGTGTTTTGATCCCTTTGGTTTTTGTTCTTGTTTTTATTCATTTGGGTTTTTTCGTGTTTTCATTTATTTGATTTTTGTTCTCGTTTCGACGATAAAAAAGGAGCTTATCGAACATGTTCGGTCAAATTTTCTGTTGTATGACCCTACCAACGGGTCTGGGTCATAATCCCGACGCGGTCGAATTGAAAAATTTAATTTCGCCGTATAAGCCGGACTCGCACTTACTGTCGAGATTTCCATTTCTCGTGGCGTGGGGCGTTGATAAGAATAATAAATTGCATCAAATACATTCTATTTATTTGATTGCAATTTATTATTCTTATCGGTGCCCCAACGCCCGTCGCCGCAAGAAATGCAAATCCCGACAGAAAGCGTGAAGTCCGGCTTATACGGCGAAATTAAATTTTTCAATTCGACCCTGTCGGGATTATGAACGGACCCACCTACCAACACCATCTATAGTAGAAAGCCTTATGTTGAAGTCTTCTATTTCACCTATAGTCATTGGATGTGCGGCAATAAAAAGTAGATTTCGCATATTTCGGACTGCTATATCTAGTGACTTCTGTGACGTCAAAGCTTCGCGCAGAGGTGTTTGCTTGCCAGACAGCTGTCGATCTGCATTTATGAGAATCAGAGCCGCCCTTAAGGGTGCGGGACAAGTGCGGTCTCACCGGGCCCTGCGTTTTGGGGAC
The DNA here is from genome assembly GCF_987345545.1 of Pholcus phalangioides. Taxonomy (NCBI): domain Eukaryota; kingdom Metazoa; phylum Arthropoda; class Arachnida; order Araneae; family Pholcidae; genus Pholcus; species Pholcus phalangioides. The sequence goes on from NW_028301625.1 coordinate 27,664,407, forward strand.
CCGCTTTTACGGTAGCAATAGTTTCTTTCATAAATTTTTGTATATATAGTTTCTTTCTGGAAATCTGCATTTTCATTTAGAAAGGAATAATTCTGAATTTCCACCATATATCTGGAATTTTTTTTTTTTTTAATAATTTTTCTGAATTTTCATCAATTCTGGAATTACAGTGAAACCTCGATATAACGATATTCAGCGGACCTGGGAAAAATATCGCTGTAGAGGGATTATTAAAATATCGAGAGGCAGTAGTTTAAAATATAGACATTTCTGAGCAAGACTTGAAAAAATATCGTTGTAAAGGGATTTATCGTTGTATCAAGTAACGCTGCAGCGAGGTTTCGCTATATTTCTATTAGTCTATATGTTCACCAATTCTGAAAAAAGAAATTTTCCTCCCATTTATTTCGAATTTTCATTTTCTGAATTTTCGATTCCTCTCTCTCTCTCTCACAGAAGAAAAAAAAAATCGGGGCTAAGGGGCCGAGCTATTATTTTCGCGACGGGCCCCCATGTATGGTAAAGGTGGCCCTGTATGGGATGCATGCACATTCCTCTCGAACACTTTACTGCAACGATTAATGCAGTCATTTCTTCTTCCTCATCAAGGTCATCGAAAAACGTGTCTCACATCCATGGGTGTTGAAAAAAACTGATTTTTCAAAACGTCATAACAGATATCACGTCGAACACATTGACTTCACTTCTACTGCTGAAACACACTACACTGACGTGACGTGAATTCCCGTCATGCCAGAGACGTGGTAAATTCTGTGACGTGGGAATTCCGCGTTACATAATTTGTACGTCACAGGATTTCCACGAATAAGATTTCACAAATTCGTCATCATGCCTTAATGCATCTCTTACAACATCAGACCAGTGTACACACCATATAATTATATATATATAAAATATTATATGTATATAAAATTCCAAAATCGTTCCCCCTTGAGAACGACCTCCTCATTGATCCATATTTTTCCAATTTTTCCTATTTTTTCTTATTTTTAATCCTTCTGCGAATATTGCACTTGGAAACGTGGAAGGTTAAAAATTGATGACGTCACTTCAAAATCCTGTCAAATTCACCAAACGTATAACTTGGCGATTTTGGAAATGCTAAAGATTTATTAACCCCACACAGAAATCCAGAAAACGAAAGGGATGTAAAAACAAGTTTTTTCCCTCACACTTTTCAGGAGAGGAAGAAAAAATATTTTACAAGTCAATCAGCGCATACGTTTTTTGCATCTCACAACGCCAGCTTTACAGAGGTTATACATTAAGAGTTAGTCATTTTGTTTTGTTCTCCAGAAAAAAAAGTACCGAGTCTATTTCATTTTATATTCTTTTTATTATAATTTCTAATTTGAGGGCATTCAGCATACAAGAGAATATTATATGCTCAACTACCCTTAAAAAGTTTTGAGAGGGATGAAGTTGTTCTTCAAAATTGTTTTTTCGAATAATACAATAGCTCTAATAACTACCATAAAACTAAACGTTTCTAAGTTAAAAGTTAAAATACCCAAATTTCAGACCAGAAACAAAAAAACTTTCCATGTTCCCAAAGGAACTGAGAAAAAGAATTTTTAGGGCTGCAGATTTCAGAACTGGTATTAGTTTTGCCGAATCGGCTCTAGTGTTTGAGATAATGCATAATATCAATATTTCAATATAGTCTGCAGCCACTAATTTTTGCGTGGAAATTTTTCTTTCAACTTTTTTTTTATTTGCTTTCTCATATTTTATTCAACACATCATTACCAGACATCAGTGATCTTCATGTATTGATATTAAGTTTATTAATGATTTACATTTCGCGCAGTTTCAATGTGATTTGTATGCTGCTGGATCCAGAGCTCGTTGTTGGAAGAGGTGATTTTACAAAATAATAATAAATAAATAAATAAAATGAGTAATACACTGTGTGAATTTGGTGACCATACATCCTTCATTTTGTCCCGTATTTTCCGGAATAGCCCCGATTTTTTCTCTTTTTTCTCCGTCCCGAATTTTGTGAAAAAATGTACTGATTTTTCCTATTTTTTAGTCGAAGTTTTCTTGAATTTGTTATTTAATCAAAAACGCTTATACAGGTAATTTTTAACGGATTGAGTGAAAAAAAATGCAATATTATCATATAAAAGTTCCGAAAATTTCATGAATTATCGCGTTTTGCTTGGGAGGGAATGATCAAGCCGATCACCCCCCCCCCCCCCATAGATCCACAAATGGCTTATGACCCTTGAAATTTAACTTTTATTTCATCCCAAACACTAGAGCCGATCTGATAAAACCAATGTGGGTTCGGAATCAGTGCTCCAAAAGCACCCTAAAATCACTGGAAAATGTTTTTAGAATAAAATAAGTATATAGTGTGTAGTGCAATATAAGCCTATATATATCAATAGAAAAAATCCGAAACCAAAAAAATTATTTTGAATAGGTCAATTCACATAACATAAGTTTGATTAAAAGTTCCGGAATAAATCGTTGTTATTATTTTACTGTTTCTCCACCAGCCACACATTCCTCAAGCTATAATTTTTCCATCCTTCATTGAAGCTTTTTTACAGTTTCGATGAAAGTTCAAAAAAACCGAAAAAAACATTGCCGTTTTATTGATCAACATGTAATCTGATTAAAACGACAACGTAAAATAATTATCACGCAGTAATTACGTACGCACTGTATGCTCCTTACCTAAAAAAATTTGACTTGATAGTGAAGGTAAATAAATTGCCGCATTTTGGCAAAGAAGTGTTGATTTGGCTAAAACAAATTCCAAACAGATCTCATTTGGCTAACACTATACAAATCTGATGATAAATTTACCAACATAGGGGACGAAGCTAATACGTAATAACAAGGTTATAATATCACACTACATGAAGAGAAAAAACGCCAATCGTGAAGGAAGAAGGCCGAACTTGACTTCTAATGGGATTGAATATTTCAGTTAATTTTTTCCAAGAAGTGACAAATATTGCTGCTGGCTGAGAAATGTACTTTCCTTCGGAGTTTGGTACATAACAGACCGTTAGAAAAATGACACGTCACAAAATTTCAAAATCGTATAACTCACTTAATATTCGTTCGATCCAAAAACGGGAAACCCTTTTCCGTATTAGTTTTTCGCAAGGAATCACGTGTGTAATTGTTGGGCGGTCGATAGTTACCACCCTGTATATAGAGGGCCGTCTTAAGAGCATTATGGGCCCCCGGACCAAATGATTTTTCTGAGGCCCTACCAGGCAAATTTTCGAAAATCTCAACCAGATCCCATTTTTGTGAGGTTCCCTTTTCTCTTGAGGTGCCCGGGTGGGCCTATGTCTTAAGACGGCACTGTGTATATATCAGAAACTGTCCTGTATCGATACCTCATTAAAATCCAATCCGATGTGAAATCGTAATCTATTTTAATACGGTGTTCTTATGTTAGTCAATTCAAACACATATCTAACATATTTTATTCTGTCAACATCAGTTTACGTATAGGAAGACAGTTCTAAAAATTCCACACAAGTTGCAAATTCCCCTAAAAGTTATTCGAACACGATTGAATATCTCGTCCTTTGATTTCTCCAATAATTGTACGAGATTTGATTTGACGTTTCTAGCAAGGGTATTGTAATAGCACTTGATAAATTTAATTTAAATCGTTTCTTGTCATATTATGAAAAATCAATGGTAATTTTGGAACGAGTACTTCGACATTTGTATCATTAAAGTTTCAGTATCCCGATACTTTTTTTTCCAGACAAATTTTAGTATCAAAGGAAAAAAATTATTTTGTTGTTAATTTTTTGGAGGAGTTCCGTTATTGATTTCCTTAAATTGAATTCCTTAGTTCAAGTAATATTATACACATGATGTAATCAAAGTTCCCAAGTTTTGTGCTGTTTATAGCATTTGGGTATAACCTCAGGATCGGCAAGGTGTTCCATCTTCCCGCGAAAGTTGTTACGGTAGAAAAGTATCAATATATATATATATATATATACACAACAGGATAAACACCTGTGCTGACCATACCAAAAATATTGTCAAAGACAAATGAAGTTGCTATTTACAGCCGAAAATGTTTGATTTGTGTCAGAGGTGAGCAAAGTTGTCAATTACAATCAAAAAAATTGTCAAAGGTGAGTAAAGTTGACAACTATCACTGAAATACCTGAGAAATCGCCACTCGCGGAAAAGGATGCAAGTCAAAATGTGTAATTCACCAAAAACCACGTAAATGTGTAATTCACCAAAAACCACGTAAATGTGTAATTCACCACCACGTATATGTTGGACAAATATGTTAGATGAATATATTTGTATGACCGTAATCAATAATGATAGTCATAATTATCAAAATATAATTTATGAGTCATGAAAATAATCTTAATTCTTGATTTCAAAAATTCAACAAAACCTTGTTGAAAATGAGAGAAAAAAACGGGACATTTCATAAAAAAAAAGTTGGAACGGCCAATATTACGGGAATGTTTCATAAAATACCGTGGTCACGCTTTATATACATGTTTTTGTCCCGGAAATGGCTGAAATATCGCATATCTGGTCCACAGTCTTAAAAAAGGTTGTGCATTCCTGGGCCTTAGCTATAACTATTCAACAAAAAAGTATGAAATGCTGAGATTCTCTTAGTGTGAAAGGATGCAAAGAAATCGACAGGCTCGAAACCTTAGGGGGATCGCCCCTCCTAAGAACTAAATAACAGGAAAAATTGGTCTGTCCCTTAAAATACGGGATGATCTAACAAACCAACATAATAAATCGCTCCTCCCAAGCAGTGTCTTACCGAAAAAATAATTGTGAAGAGTAATTTCACTCCTCTCCTGAACTTTGAGGGGTATTCTTGTAAAAAGAGAGGTATTTTTTCCCCTCAAGTTCATTGTATTTTCTTTTTATACAGAAATATGTATTTTCAAAACTTATTTTTGATTTCAAAAACTAAATTTGAAGGAGTATTTTCACTCAAAATTTGGAGGGGTAAAAATGAATTTCGATGCGCATTGATAAACACTGTTCCCAACAAATTTCCATGGATCTGCGCGTGATCTAGAGCAGCGTTTCTTAACCTTTTTTTGCCCGTGGCCCCCTTTGAAGCACATTTGTTTTTCTCGTGGCTCCCCTGTCTTACCCACAGTCTTCGAACCTCATCTAGAAGCATACGTATTGAATTGATATTTTTTAAGTGAATTTATACTGAATGAAAAAATTTTGCAAATAAGATTGGCCTCCAGACCACTGGCCTAGAATTTATTGAGATTAATCCGAGTTCTATTCAGGACCGTCTCAACACCATGGGCACCCTAGGCAAAGTGATGCTATGGTAGTCCAGTCCCATACTTAGCCGGAAATAAACAGCCTACATATTTCCTACTTATTTTCAAAATTTATTGCACTATACAAAATATCATAAGGTGGGGTCACTTATGGGCATGAAACTCCCGGGCATGACCCCTCACAAGAGTGGGACTGACAGAGCTGCAGCCCAGGGCCTCATATGGTTTTCATCATTTTTTGTTTTTCACACTATAAATTTAATATAGAGCCTAGATTTTTCACAGAACACTGTCTGTGAAGAATCTAGCCGGGGGCCTGCGAAAAAACCCATACTAGGGAACCTGCTCCAAAATGTAGGTGGTGAGGCCCGGGTGGGTCCATTCCCTAAGACGGCCCTGGTTGTGGGTGATTTTTTTGGATTCTGTAAGTGTATAGTCACTAATATAAAAAATAATATATATATTATTTCTTCACACCTTAATTTTTCTTCTCAGCTCTCTGTAGCCCTCCAAACCACCTGTCATGGCCCCTTTCTAAATTTCCTTCCGTGGTCCCCTTGAATTATCCCAGTACCACTAGGAGGCCATTATGATCCCCGGTTGAGAACCACCTTGTGGTCGTGGGATGTTGTAAGGGGTCCACTGGTGAAAATCGGATGAAAGGGGAGCCACGACAAGTCGTGAAGTGTGCCACAAAGAACTGTGAAGAAATAAAGCTTCAAACTGAAATATAGTGGACAAAAATGTGACTACTTTGAGAATCTAGAGACGCTGTCCATGGTACGACGGCAACCTTAACCCATGTGCACATAGTCCTTAGCTTCATATCCATAGGGCCTACATGATGAGATTTGGTGCTATGATTTTCGAGTGTAAGTATGCATATATGCAAGTTATTACTACCAGCTAAGTATGAAGCTCTGGAACATCACTATGACAGGATACCCATGATGTTGAAACTGCCATGCATAGAACACCCACATGTGGGAAGCTCACCGAACAGGGTGAGGACCCATCGGGTCGGGAGGATTGATTTATTGCGTAGATTTATTGGATCGTTTTATATTTTACAGAGACCTATTTTTCCACTGTAATTCGACTATTTGGTGGGATGATTTATCAATTAAATTTATTAAGTAATTTATTAAAGAGACATCTGACACAAACTTAGAGAATATGTTCGTGTTGCAAATAAATAAATAATTGTATTTAATCGATTACTATGTACCATCACAATCCATGAACAGCAATCATCAAATTTTCAGCATCCATGTTCACGCGAGAAAGGAGGGAAAGAGAGAGAGAAAGACAGACACCGATGAGGAAAGAGAAAAAAAAACGGAGCGAATGTGGCACGAAAAAAAAGTAATCACCCGTTACTGTGCCTGAGCAGATAGGGAAAGAGGCGCGAGATCCCATTCCAATCGGAATTTTTTCTCGTTTGCTGTTGCAGCTGAAGATCGCTGCTAATGGACGAGATTCTCGTGTTTTTTTTGTAATGGGATCAGTCTTGCGTATACAGACATCAGCGCAAGACTTTCTTATCGCTTCAAGTCGCTTCCAGTGGGCATCATTCCTTCACTTAAGAGTATGACGTCGAGTTTACAAGAACTTCCTTGGCTGGTGAACTCTTTTACGAACATGGTGATTCTGCCTTAAGCCCGAGATTACACAATAAAATTTTTATAAAAGTTCTTTTATAAAACTTTAAAAATCCAACCAATAACCATATCGATTACATTCAAGCGAATATCATCAATATGCTTATTGGGCGTTTTTTTTTTCAAGTTTTGTAAAAGACCTTCTATCAAACTTATATAGTGTAATCCCGGCCTAAAATATAAAAACTATACAGAGATTTTTTTTGGTTTTAGGGACTCTCAGAAATGTCCCGCATATTTTCATGCAGATATTCTTTAACACTTACAGAAGCAATGAAGAGATATCTTGTCTAACTTGATGCGCTTTATTTCAGTTATATATTATCTCGGCTCCTTAAAACATCTCATTTAGGCAACGACGAGTCCAGATACTGCGTTGAAGTTGTTTTTACAGTCAAACATGTTTTCCATCTTCCTCAAGCCGTCGATCAACTGCCAGTGGGCGGGTTCAGCTTTTGTCAAAATTTTGATTACAGAAGAGAGAGAAGGTGGTTTTTTACCCGTATGAGAATATGCGTAAAGAATAAGTAATAGAAAAAAAGATAGACAGTATTTTTCTTCCTCGTTTATTATTATTATTAATAATATTATTCTTGATTTCAGGAAGGGGGAAAGCAATATCATCGCACAAAATCGGAAAAAAATATTCTTCTTGAAAACAGGTGGCAATTTCTAGAAGGTTTAGTGATTTCCTCTACAACATTTATAATGCGGATCAGGGAAATTTTAAGCACTGCTTAAATTGTTAAGTACCATAATTTTCTGATGAGTAGTTTAGACTGTGGGTCATACATGCTCAACTCATGGCCCGCGGGCCAAATGTGGCCCTCGGAGTCATCTGATGTGGCTCACGACCTCAAAACTAATTTTGTAAAAATTGAACTTAGCAGCACATAAACAGATCACATCACTGAAGTGACCCGCTGTGCAATTCCACATCATTTGAGTGGCTCGAGGCACGTTCTTAGATCACTAAATCACACGTGGCACGTTTACGTATCAATAGAATAACGTGCGGCACAGTTCTAGAGTACTTAACCTTTTAAGAGGCAATGGTGAGATATAACTCATCTCGATGAAAGCCTTTTATTTCAGCATTTACAAGCCCACATGTTTTGCAAAGTTGATTTCTCAATGGAAAAATTTTCCCAATACCCTTTAGTTTGCACCTGCTGAAAATCGGAAGAAAACCTACTTCATTAAAAAAGATATGGCTCTCTATCCAAGCGATAGGGAGATGCTTCAGACAATATTATCCCGGATGCAACTAGGGTCACCGATATGGGAATTCTCATTGACGAGTGGCTTAGGTTTTCTGAACATTGTTCAGCGGTGGTCAAAAAAAAAAAGGGGGAGGGGAATACAATGCTCGGTTTCATTTTCAAAAAGGTCTCTCTTCTTGTTCTCCTTCCGCTTTTCCGGGGTTTAGTTCGTCCTGCACTGGAGTATGCCATTAGGTTTTGGAGACGATACTTACAGAGGGACATTGACTTGGTTGAGGGGGTGCAGACAAGATCTATGTGAGCTCTTGTTGGCACCTGGGACTTAAGCTATGAAGAAAGACTTGGTTTCTTCAATCTATTTACATTGGAGGATATGGAGAAAACCATAATTTTTTTGGGCAGCTTATATATATTATTGATTTTGTTTTTTTTTGGTGATGTATGGTTTTACATTGGGCATTATGTTTATACAACAATACAATGTTGACATCCATTTTTTTTTATGGGCATAATTTTTTCAGCCTCCTCGTTGGGCTATTTGCCTGTTGTGGCCTGTGCAATTGTATTTGAAGGCGGCTCATTTATAGATCACTTAATTATCGGCGGTACAATTTAATATCACTTAAGTGACTCGTAGCATATTCTCAGATCACTTGAATGACTCGTGGCAGATTTACATATCACTTGAGTAAGGTGCGGCACAGTTCCAGAGCAATTATGTGCCCGGCGGTGCATAGTCAAGTGATATGCGGTGCTGTTTCACATCACTCAAGTGACTCGCGGCACAATTCCAGAGCAATTTAGTTGCCCAAAACATATTCGCAGATCACTTTAGTGACCGCGGTACATTTACAGATCATTTTAGTGACCACGGTATATTTACAGATAATTTTAGTGACCGCGGTATATTTACAGATCATTTCAGTGACCACGGTATATTTACAGATCATTTTAGTGACCGCGGTATATTTACAGATCATTTTAGTGAGCCGTGGTACATGTACAGATCACTTGAGTGACCTGCGGTGCTGTTCCAGACCACTTAATTAAGCTGCCTATGACAAATTTTCAAACCAATTAAGTGGTCCGCACTCATCTAAAGATTGAGCACCCTTGCTGTATATAGCCCAGAGAATAGAGTTGTTTTGCTTATGTACACACTGTATACGGACTATTACACTACGTGGGGGGGGGGGGGAGGAAGATTGATTTTACATTCCTCCCAAGCAGCAGGTGATTAGCATATCAAGCTTCAGTTCGAAACCTTTTCCTAAGGTTTAAAACGTTTTTGTTAAAAAAAAGCTGGCCAGCTGGGACGCATAATACCGTTCCGAATCATTTCAGTGCGTAGTGCATTTCCCATCCAGGCAACACTGCATGATACCGTAAAAATTGGTTACCAGTAGGGATAATGTCTAGAGAACATACGCGGGATACGATATAAGATTCTCAGCTTAGTTTCCGGATATCGTTACAGGTCATTACTGTCTGGCGATTGATTTAATACTCGGCAGTGAAGTCCACGGGATACTTAAACTCCCTTATTATTCCACTCACCGAGTTGATGCAGATGCGTGACCATGCTCGTTTAAGTATAGTTCATGTATCTCTCAGGCCATTTCTCGAGCGCTTCTTTCAAAATTTCTACACTGACAGAGGTGGAAAGAAGTTTAGGGACAACCGAGAAACCCTCACATCTTGAAAATTTGTGTTTCTAGATGTATGAAAATTTTACAGTGGTAACTGCAAGTAAAACTAAACATTTTCCGGTGGAAATAATATAAATAAGTGATGCGCTGCATTAGGAATTTTTTATTTTTTTTTTAAATAAGGTAAAGGTAAAGAAAAACAAAAAAACCAGCGAAAATGTATAAGGACAATTAAAAATTATGCCAAAAATTTTGTTTTAACCAAAAGAGACACCCTTTTTTAATCTTTTTATAAAATACACTGCTGGCCACCCAAATTGCAACACCAAGAAAGACAAGAGATATCGAAACAATATTTATTTTGTAGATAACATGTTGACCAAGCATCAAATGATTAAATTTATAGACTTCTGTGAAGTGTGGTTCCTGCCAAAATCAGTAGCCAGAGTAGCCGCCATTTTTGGAGATCACCGCTGCCACACGCCTCGGCATTGATTCAAAGAGACTTTGGATGTGTTCTTGGGGTACAGCAGACCAAGCAGCTTCCACGCGTTGCCAAAGTTGATCTGGTGTGGCAGCTGGGGATGTAATCTGGGCCAATCGTTGAGCAACCATGGACCACATGTTTTCTATCGGCGAAAGATCCGGAGAGCGAGCTGGCCAGGGAAGCAATTCAATCTGGCGATTGACGAAGAACCTTTGGACAATGCGTGCCACGTGTGGTCGCGCATTATCCTGTTGAAATATGGCTGTGGGCAAGCCCTGAAGGTAAGGAAGGACAACTGGCTCCAACACCTCGGAGATGTAGCGCTGGCTTTTCAAAGTACCGGCAATGCGTACTAGAGGAGTGCGAGAGTGATATCCAATACCGCCCCATACCATAATACCCGGTGCAGGACCAGTGTGGCGGTGCATAACGCAGCTGTTCAGCATCTTCTCTCCACGGTGTCTCCAGACTCGAATCCGACCATCGTGGTGTTGCAGACAGAAGCGTGACTCGTCAGTAAAGACAATTTCATTCCATTGTGCCGTCCACATCCTTCTTTCATCGCACCATTGGCGGCGGAGACGTCTGTGGCTCTGCGTCAAGGGTAGACGAAGCAATGGACGTCTTGCGGACAGACCACTCTGCTGTAAACGGCGTCGAATGGTACGCGCAGACACTGGATGATGCGGTACAGACTGAATGTGCTGTGCTATGGTTCGTGATGTGGCTGAGCGATCCGTCACTGCCATGCGCACAATACGCCTGTCATCACGTGAAGTGGTGCACTGAGGTGGATGCGATCGAACACGTCGGTCCGTCGTACCCTCCTGCATCCAACGATCACATATCCGCATTACAGTTGTTTGGTTTCGTCCAACACGACTACCGATTTCCCTGAAAGATAATCCACAATCTCGGTAGGCCACTATCCTTCCTCTGTCGAACTCGGATACTTGATCAAAAGATTATCGCTGTTTTCTACGAGGCATAATTGATCGTTTTTTTGAAAAAACCACAAGAAAAACACAATTGCCGTACTTCAAATCGTCGAAATCTCCAAGCCTTAAATAGCGCTTTGAAGTGGCGCCACAGGCGCGCGTGATGTGCGTCTGCGCTGAAATTCTAATCATTTGCATATCTCACCTCCGCTAATGCATGTTGTAAATTTCATATTATTTGCATGCTTCCTTCAGGGTGTTGCATTTACGGTGGCCAGCAGTGTATATTTATTAGTTCTTTAATTATTATTTCTTTTATTTTTCTCATAATCTTTTCATCTTTCTGGGTGTCATTGATAGAGATAATAGTAGATAATAGAGCCGTTAATAACTAGTCGTGTAATCGCCTTCCAAGCTTGTTTGGTCAATGCAATAAGAGATTATGTTTGTTTCCGTACTGTAACATTTCTATACGCTTCGTGAATCAAAATGCTTCACAAATGCTGTATAGAATTAAGAAAAGGCCTTCTCAATGGCCGCTCGATGGGTTCCAGTGAATTGGCTTCAAACCAACACTTCAAACCAACATCACCCTGTTGAAAAAAAACTATCTGAAACTGCCCAAAATATGGTGCTGTCACTGTATAGTTCAGTAATATTTAAAACCATCGAGTCCATCTAAATTGCTTCTCATCAAAGAAAACATCATCCCCCTAGGCATCGAAAGATACATGCTGTTTGGTCAAAGCACGACGCTTTTGTCTACACTTTTTTTAAGCAGAGGTTTCACTTTGGTTTTGCATACTAGCCATTTGAATTTTTTTAATACATTAGGCACAGTTCGATGTGTGCAAGGCAAGCTACAATCCTGAATTCTACCACAGAAATTTTTTTTTCAGGCAAAAAACTGTGAATAATCGTCTTTCTCTCATGAATGGTAGGAGAAAGAAGCCTTCAGTTTATAAATCTCGAGTCTATTTATGAAACCGTAACCAACAGTATAAGCAACATCTTTAAATTCTTCTCACCATTTTTTACGTGATGCCATTGACGCAGCATCACGGTTTTTTGGGAGCAAGTATTTCGCCCCTTCAATATCCAACGAATATGTTGTGTTTGGCATCTTTACGTTATCAAAAAAAAATTGATTTCGCATCACATGATTAATGAAAACAGTCTTATCTGTTCCGCTAACATGAAAAAAACGCAAATTACTTTCTTCGACGTGAGAAAAAATACGCTTGCCTTATACTTTTTTTCCAGGTCTTTTTTACCTTTACTATAATTTAAACTAAATTTTTCTGAAAAAGTGATTCATTCATGAAAAAATAATAATTTACATTAAAAAATGTTTAGTTCGACTTTTAGTTATCACTCGAAAATTTTAATACATCTACAAGCACAATTTTTCAAAATATATCGGTTTTTCGGTTGTCCATAAATTTTTTTCTACCACCTTATATCTGTTATGTTTGGGAAGGTCTAAAAAATCGAAATTTGATTGTAGAAATTTTTGGAAACACTTAGAGTAGCCCTACTGGTAAAAGTAATCGGAGTTGTGCTCCTAAAGTCAGATATCCACAGAACTACGCTTCGCCGAACCACTCGAAAACTGGTTTTTGACGGCAAAATCACCGGAAACACAAAACCTGTATTTGAACAGTTCGACGTGGTGCGGGGCTGCGGGTGAAGATCAGAATAAATACAAATTTTTGAGCCATATAGAAATTTCAAATTATGTTTCTCTATTATTCTTTTGTACTTTCGGTTGTTCAACTATCACAGAACAATTTTGTTCTCTTTTTACTGATCATTTTTCATATTTTACTATAATTTTAGAATCAACCATAGAGTTCTTTATGTTTTTCGAAAATTCTTCGTGAAACACCCTGTATGTTTTCAGTAATTTTTATGAACAGAATCGGGGTGTCTGCATAAAGTTTTATAATTCCTATAAGGTGAATTTTCATTTTATAAGAGTGAAACTATCTAAGCTCAATTTTTACATTTTTGCTGATCATTTTTTAACATTTTAAGCCATATAAACCATAAAAGTGATGATGTTACACAAAAATGTAATGAGCTCTATTACTAATGTCCTGTGGACGTATCTTTGAGAATTGAGTTCTCGTTCTTGAATCTGTTAATATTTTTTAAACCTAATGCTGCCCAAAGTGAACATGAAATAAGTTCGGTGCATTCTGCATCTGCAACCAATGTTCTAGTTACCATAATATTCAAGAGTTGCTTTGAAAAATTATAAGATATAGGCCCTGAACCCTCAGGGTTTCACGGCCTGATTATGGAATTATAAAAAATGCTAAGTTGAAAAAAAAACTACCTAAGGCGTAGCTTACCTAATGTAAAAGTTACCTACTTACAAAATGTTTTTAAAATTCAAATTTGAAAAAAAAATGCAGACGAGGCCCAGGTGCTAAAATTAAGACCGAATGACTCAAAAAAGTTAAATTTCCTTTCAAGCTTCCCGCACTTTCTTCGTAGATGAAATTCATTTGTAAAACGTTTTTGATTTTTAAAAGTGGCGATGGTGATTACGAAAAAAAAAATTGATTTGATTCCGTTTTTTTAGAATTTCATTTTATACAGTGCTGATCTTACTAAACGGCGATTTTATTGGCGGCAGGCACTGTATACGGCATGAGTCTTCAATGCAATTCTTTCGTAATAACAGAATTTGCTGAAAAATAACCTGATTTTGGGTGCTTTCACACTCACTTGCACAAAAAACAGAAATAAAATACTTAAAAAAAATCATTTATTCTACATATAAGACGCTTCAGCAAAGCATGTGATACCACTCAATATATGTTCTCAATCATAAATTAAGGCGATTAATTAATATTAATAATATTTATATTTATTTAATCAATCAAATTAATCAAAATTAAAGGCGATGAACTGTATATTGAACAGTTGCGTGCAAGTAATCTTCCGCGATGTTCCACAAACGCATAACATAAGATTGGCATAAAACGCCCTTTCTCGGATAACATTGTAATTATTTTTTTTATTTCAGAGTCTGAGCGGATCCTTTGAATGTGTGTAAAAATTTCATACCGATCTGACTATCAGTTGAACCGACAGAATGCTCTGCGAACAGGACAATTTATTTTATGCTCACCTTTGTATATCGATCTGAATACGAAAATGTCTTGCTCCTGTATATTGACTTTTTTACAAAGTAAAGCAACTTGCAGTGAAGTTATCATTTGTGACCTTCGATCAATTTTCATCGCGTGTATTTGATGTTATTGATGTTATTTAAATCACTTAAAACAGATAAATTATATGTCATACATTATGCTATTTATCCCAATAAGCTTTCATTAGAAATTTATCTATATTAAATGGATTTACGAACTGATAAGATACGCGATATTTAAGTAAAAAAAATTGATTTATTTTCACCCAATGATTGATGAATATTCCAATCACCCTAAAATTTATTCACATGCTTTTCAAATTTGAAATTATCTCTCACGCGGTACTGATTTTATTTTTCAAACCGCGTTACTAGATAACAGAAATATTCAAGAATTAATTCTATATGACAATTCAGTTTTTTTCTATAATTTTTTCACTATGCTATAATGATAATATTGTGTTCAATTTTTTTTTTACAACAAGAATAATATTGATTATACAGGTATAATGGTAAACTATGAATCAGTGCATTGTTAATAATTGATAAATTTTGTACTAAATTTAATAATATAAATGTGACAAACCAAAATAAATAGATCAACGAGTGATGCCATCTAGTGACGAGAAAAAGTGACAGCTTTAATTGACTATCAAATTAAGAAAAATTCATTTAAAAACAAATGTTTCTAACATGCTCAAAGTGATTTCAAACGAGCGAAGACTGGATTTTGATATTTTCCTCTTTTCAATTGTTTTACGATCGATATGCTCCATTTTTATTGGTTTTTATCTCATAATTTCTCACTTGCTTCAACTGTGATTTTTAGTTAAATTTCTTTGGTATAGATGGCTGCAGTGTCTGATCTAAAAAGTTTGTAATTGGATTTTTATTTTGATCAGATAAGTAAAATACAGGATAATCGTAAACTAAAAAAATATCGATGATAGTTTACATCGAGATGGTTCACACACCGAGTATAAAATTGTTATTCAGTTTTTTCCATGTGGTAGAATTTGATTTTTATATAATTGTAGTATTTTAAATTTTTCGTTCCTGACAAAAAAAAGTAACTTTACAATTTCTTTTTATTATATTTTCATTCACAAACTTGTTTTGCAATCTCGTAATACAAGCCCTCACACATTCATAAGGTTAACAATACATCCCAGGCCGAAAATTGTAATCACAGTCCGTATTTTCAGGGCCGTCTTCACCAAACGCAGTGCCCGGTGTGAAAGTAATAGCGTGACAAGATCTTATGAATGGTTTTTAGGGGGGGCCCCCTTTTTTTTCTGCAAACATTTTTGGGCTCTCTTGAGACTCGATTTATACAGTTTGTGGGGGAAAAGGGGGAATATCAGCAATTAAAAATGTCATAAAAAATTATTACTTAGTATATAGGAATGCTGAAAAATAATTTTAAAATAAGTTTAATACACAATTAGGTATATGTAAATTTAAAAAAAAATTATGAAAATTCGAAACGGAATAAAATTTTAAATAAGTGAAAAAAAATTATTCCAAAACTGAGAAAAGTGAATTAGAAATGAGAATCAAAAATAAAAGAAAAGTATTCAAAATAAATTAGAAATGAGAATCAAAAATAAAAGAAAAGTATTCAAAATAAATAAATCTAACATTTTTTAATTTTGAATTTATTTATTTATTTATGCAATATTGCTGACCCAAGGCCTATACAAGAGGACGCGGTAGATTTGTACACATATGCTTTGAAGCATTTGACAAGAAATCGGACATCGTGGGGGAGTTAACAATAGTAGAGGGGAGCTTGTTCCATTCAACTATGGTATTGGGAAAGAAACTGAATTTAAAACAATCTGTAGAGGCAAAAATAGGTTATAATTTTATGGGGTGGTCAAGTCTCTATTGGAAACATAGGAAGGCTTAGTCAGAATACCGGACGTATCGAAATTCAAATGACCATGAATAATCTTGTAAAGCATGGCTAAGCGGGAGATAAGTCGGTGCGTAGCGAGTGGGTGGAGATGAAGTTCGAGTTTAAGATCGGAAAATGAACTAAAAGATAACCAGCAGTCGTATGAATGAATCGGGCGGATTTATTTTGGATAGATTCAAGTATGTCGATGTTACTAGAGGTGTGGGGATCCCAGACCTCAGCTGCATAAGAAAGAACGGGAGAAATATAAGTTTGTGGTAGCAAAGAAGTCGGACGTCACGAGTAGAATGTTTGCCGCGAAGGAACAAACGTTTGTTGAGACATTTCTGGTAGACATAATCGATATGATTATTCCAACGGGGATTAGCTGAGATTATGACTCCCAGATATTTAAATTGAGAAACTTGGGATATGGTCAAGTTATTGATCGAGTATGAGAATTCGAGGGGAAAAGAGTTTTAATGGTTTTAAGAGTTTTTACGAGTAGCTCTCATGAAAACTGTTTTAGATAGGCTGATATGCCAAAATGAGCACCAATCTGAGATGGAAACAAGATTACGTTGGAGAGTTTCGTGATCAGATTTGTGATTAATTGCGCGGTAGATTACACAGTCATCAGCAAAAAATCTAGTGGTGAAGTTGAGGGTTTCAGGGAGATCGTTTATATATATTGTAAACAATAAAGGCGAGAGAACCACTCCTTGACTCCTTGAGAGGTACCTGAATTTACAATGGCAGAAGGTGAATCATAATCTTTAAAATGAATGAACTGTTTACGATTTTTTTAGGAAAGCTTCCAACCATTTGAGCAATTGTACATTAAGACCAAGATTTGAAAGTTTAAGGAGGAGTCTATTGTGAGGAACTTTATCATAGGCTTTAGAAAAATCCAAGAAGAGGATATCGGTTTGTAACTTGTTATCAATGGTTTTGGAAATGTAATGGATGAAAAGGGACAGTTGGGATGTAGTAGAAAGGGATCGTCTGAAACCGTGTTGGTTGGGAAAGAAAAAGTTAATGGAGTCTAAATGAACGTGGATTTTCTTTACCATAACATGTTCGAAAATCTTACAACAGGATGAAGTGAAATAATCTTAGAATATTAATGAAGATTATTTTAGGATTAATTTTCGCTAATTCTAGGGTATTAAGAGTTGACGAAAATTATTATTCAGAATTGATAAAATTAAGAATTAAAAAGAAAAGAATAATTGTAGAGTCAATGAAGGCCTTCAATAATTTGAGTCACTTTCTTGATTTGATACCCTCTCGGCCACCCATTAGCCCTCTATGGTCTTGTGTATATTTGAATATACGTGGTAAATACGCCGACACACACACACAAAAAACCCATTATATCAATTTATTAAGTACAATACATTATTTATTAAGTACAATACATTATTTATTCAGTACAAATACTTTTTATATTTATAATGTTTTTTTTTATCTAGAAAGAGTTTATTTCTTGTCGGTTTCATTTTTTGAGAGCTGCTGAAATTTTCGTGGTCAGAGATTAATATAGTCACACTAAATTGAGGAATTTGGAAATAAAATTCAAGATAACAATAAGGAATGAAAGAGGTTGTCCATCATGTTTTTGTATTAATAATGTCTATTTTTTTCACTCGCATCCATACGCCATCCATAAATTTCTAAAACATTTTTTAAAAAATTAAGTGTGAAAATATTTATTGTTAGCGCAGTTTATATAAAACATCTGAATTTTCAATTATGATATGTTATAAAGTAAGGAAATCCCCCCCCCCCAATAAAATTGTGGTAATATTTTCTTAACTTTTCAGATATTGTACAAATTTCATTATTGAAAAGTAGTCAGTTTCAATATTTACGCCAGATTAGTGTTCGCCAATACGCATGCGTGATTTACGCATCAAAATTTAATTTTACTGAAATTTCGCTGAGCAGTGAAAATATTGCTTCAAATTTTACACATTTTTTTAACACAGTTGCACTTCGCTGTTTTTTTATAAAATAAAATACCCTATTTTTTTTTTCCACAGAAATAAACCTCAGGGGGAGAGAAATTACTCTTCAAAATTATTTTTTCGGATGGCACTGCACCAGACATTGTACACTGAGAACAACTACATGCAGACCCGTCATTTAGGGGGGGGGGGCCGTGCCCCCTGGCTTTTGAAAATACACTAAAAATGGTATATACATATACAAATATATAAAATGAAGAGCCAAAAACGTGCAAACCTTCCGCAAATTGCTGCAGATTTCAATGCTGGGCCATCAAAAAGTGTCAGCGTGCGAACCACTCAACGAAACATCATCGATATGGGCTTTCGGAGCCGAAGGCCCACTCGTGTACCCTTGATGACTGCACGACACAAAGCTTTACGCCTCGCCTGGGCCCGACAACACCGACATTGCATTGTTGAGGACTGGAAACGCGTTGCCTGGTCTGCCGAGTCTCGGTTCCAATTGCTTCGAGCTGACGGACGTGTACGGGTATGGAGACAACCTCATGAATCCATGGACCCTACATGTCAACAGGGGACTGTTCAAGCTGGTGGAGGCTCTGTGATGGTATGGGGCGTGTGCAGTTGGCGTGATATGGGACCCCTGATACGTCTAGATACGACTCTGACAGGTGACAGGTACGTAAGCATCCTGTCTGATCACCTGCACCCATTCATGTCCATTGTGCATTCCGACGGACTTGGACAATTTCAGCAGGACAATGCGACACCCCACACGTCCAGAATTGCTACAAAGTGGCTCCAGGAACACTCTTCTGACTTTAGACACTTCCACTGGCCACCTAAATCCCCAGATATGAACATTATTGAACATATCTGGGATGCCTTGCAACGTGCTGTTCAGAAGAGATCTCCACCCCCTCTTACTCCTACGGATTTATGGACAGCCCTGCAGGATTCATGGTGTCAATTACCTCCAGCACTACTTCAGACATTAGTCGAGCCCATGCCACGTCATGCTGCGGCACTTCTGCGTGCTCGCGGGGGCCCTACACGATATTAGGCAGGTTACCAGTTTTTTTGGCCCTTCAGTGTATATAAATACATTGAGTACATGTGCTTTGCTCCCCCCGTCCCCCCGGAAAAAGTTGAAATGACTGCCCTGTGATTACATGCATTCAAATACTTTTTATACAGTTTTGTTGCTGTGACAAATATCTGTGGAACGAATTTGAGGGTTTAAGGTACACTCAAGAATCTTTGAAATAGCCGTAATTTGTATGAAACAATATGTGATTTTTGTTTTAAAAAAAAGGAAAATATTAAATTATTATAGCTTTAAATATGTTTAAAATTGTAGACATATATTAAAATTCTTAGTTTAATCTCTTTGCTCCGGAGGTACACATGTGTGTTTGTGTTTCACAATATTTCAGATTGCATACTTTAACGGTTTCACATGGTTTTTCATTACTCTTTTTTCAAGTTGAGGCTTGAGGTTATGCGTATAAGGGTAGAAATAAATTACCCTTTCAATGAGATAATAGAATAACAACGTAAGTAAACCCAAAATGTGATTAAAACAACAGTTAGACACGTTTCGGAACTAGGAAATGCTCCTAAGCTAAACTCATAGAATTCGACGAAAATTTTACAGGCATTAGTAGATGGCTCAAAATATGTCCTGTGAAAAAAGTAGCTGCGGAATTGCAACAGAAAAGCTGTAAAAAATGAATATAAATCAACATTTTAAACGCCAAATGCAACCCTACTTTTGGCGAGGATTCAGAGAAAAGCGGAAAATTCTTAAATGAACTGTCCGTGTTTCCTCCGAATGAGTTTAAATCTGTTGTAAAGTTATTTTTTTGGGTATTTTGCGTTCAAAAGTGTTTGAAATTGAGTTTGAATGTATATTTTTAGTCTAATCGTGCATTTCCTACACTTTTATTTTACATAAGTGAAACAAATTAGCGAGTTGCGATAAGTTTTTGTTGTTGTTTTGTTTAATGATGAAAAGTCTTTCACATGAAATTGCACATTATATACCTCGATTTTTTTAAACCAGCTGTGGCTTTCAAATAGAAAATGCCACCACATATTAATGTGTTCAACGTGGTGTGGATGCTGTACCACGAATTCCCTGCTCAAGAAATGAAGCTGAGAGATTTTACAGAAGCCGAAATAAATTTAAAAAATAAAATAATGGAAATTTTGAAAGAACCTGAATCTATTTGCGGAATGTTTAGTGATGAAATAGAAGACACTCTGGATTTCGAGTCATCGGTTGACGAAAGTGAATTTGAGAATTCTGATTTTGACATTATAGATGAAAATGAGAAAATGTATGTAGGTGAAGAGTTAAATGAGGAAGTCCAGAGTATATATATATATATATATATATATCCCATTTCAAACTAAAAGAGCAGCCGGTGAATACTGGAGCAGCAGTAAAAAAATGAAAAATCGCACACTAAAATCTGTTCAAGGCAAGTATAGATTTGTAAAAAGTTTGTCTCAAATGTATTTGTGGGAAAATCAAGTCAACAAATTTGATGATAAGAGACAAACTATACGAAATTCAAAAATATGTTTTTCAAAAGTTTCGGGATGCGAGGCGCAGGATGTCAACATGCATGACTCGGATTTGAAAAGCTGGTCCTAAAAATGCCATTCAAAGCTTCCGGAAAATGGTTCTCTAATTTTAAATAGAAATGTAGAATTGTTAGCAGAAAAATTACTAAAATGATCGCTCAAAAGCAGATTTATGAAGAGGATCATATTGCAAATGCTTCAAAAGCATATGTAAATGATGTATGTATTTCTTTAAGAATTCACTGTTGTGTGAAGGATAACCAGACGTTTAATAACCAGATCGGGTTTTAATAAAGAAATTCGTTCAGGGCAACGCTTGATTTTTTAGGTTAAAAACAGATTGAAAGTGCTGCACAACCTATCCATGCTACGACCCTTTCATATACTGTAATGCCAACAATCAGCATATATGGAATGCTGCTATCGCCTTTATTGTGTATTCTGAAATTAAAGGATTTGTACAAGTGTTTCAAGCTGACAATATTTACCCGCTTCGAAATCGGGGAAAATGGGATCAAAAAAGTACTGCGCGAATATTTATCGGAAGTGTATTTTAAAAACACATCCGGATGAAACTTTTAAGTGGGTTCTTGATCGCAATTCAAAAGAATGATTTGATTGATAGTGTTACGTCACCGGGTAAAATCGTTCATGTGTTTGTGATGCCCCCTAAAACCACTCATCTAATAAAACCACTTGATAGGTACGGTTTTCGGGTGTGGAAAAATTTCGTTCGAAAATTTTCAGATTTAGTTATGATTGAACAAATACAAATCGATTTGTTTCATCGAGATAATATTTTTAAAGACAATCCATTGCACACACAACCAGTTTTCTTCACCACGCTACATCAACATGTAGAAATATTCATGGCATGCATGCTCATATACAGAAACGCCTCCTGGGTATTTCGAGAATCCTGTTGATTTCATATTTATTGCAAACAACGCACTTGATTGCTGGAAACAAAACTGTGCATCCAAAATATTTGCTTGCTGTAGCTGGTGTTTCTGCTTTATGCATTTCTTCAACGAGCCTCATATTTGTAACACAATCGATTTATAAAGAAATTAACCTTTTTTCGACCTGAATCAATTGTAATCAATTATATCTGTTGTAAACTATGCAAGATAGTACAGATGCATCTAATCTGCATGTTCTGCTTTTCGAGATATTTGAAAGATATTTCGAAGATATTTTAAAAATAGCTTCGTACTTTTAAGAAGCTATTTTTCAAATATTCACGCCTCTAAACACAGCATAAAGCACGTTTTGATAGTATAAACGCATTAGATGTTTTCGTTAATTTTCAAGAATTCAAAGTCGCCAATTCATGCTAACTGTACGGGTTTGGCATCCCAGACCCAATTTTCAACATTAATTTACTCCTCTTCTAATGCAATTCCGTAGCTACTTTTTTCACAGTACATATTTTGAGCCATCTACTAACGCCTGTAAAATTTTCGTCGAATTCTATGAGTTTAGCTTAGGAGCGCTTCCTTGTTAGTAGCTGACACAAAGAAAAAAATGAGAAAAACGACAATAACCCCGTATAGCAGGGGTTACTAGGCGCTGTCAAGACGCAGAGGTGGAAATGCAAACATTTTTTATATGAAATTCATCATTTCGACACTGCGTTCCGAACAGCGACCTATACACTCTCGCTATACGTAGTTTTTTGCGATTTTTTTCTTTGTTAGCTACTGAAAAAGAAACTTCATATAGTTCCAAAAAGCGTCTACAGCTGTTGTTTTCATCACATTTTGGGTTTACTCACGTTGTTATTCTTATGTCTATTATGCATAAGGATGCCTAACTCAAATGGTCCTGGTAAAGATATCGATCCAAATTAATTAAGAAATTTATTTATTTATTTATTGTTAAGAAGAATTTTGAGGTACGATAAACACCAAATCAATCAAAAAATGTTTTGTTACTTTTGGCTCAGGTTTGAAGAGATTAGTGCTGAGCCAGTATTATCTGTACCAATGTAGAAAAATTTCATGAATATAACTTTGAATACTTTCTGAGAAATTACATTCTGCATGAATGTAGATATTTAAAATTATATACTGACTTGAAAACAGTGTTACTCCTGGTACACTAACTTAGCCGTAATTGCTAATTGCTGTATGTAAAAAAATGAAACAGTTCCAGAATTTGTAAGAAGATTTCTTTTTAATAAACTAATGAAAAAATAGATAATTTTTCACAAAATGTGTTGCAAGGAAATAAGTCACCTTAGCTGTAGAAATTACACTGTTCAACAGTGGAATATTTCGTTTTTTATTGTTAGCTTTAAAAAAGCAAGAATCAGATCAGTGTGGGAGGGAGTGTTAAATGAATCATCAGTTTGGAGAGGAAAACAAAAACAGCCTGATAGCGAATAAATTCAACATAATTAGCAGGTGAATTACTACCAACAGTCTATTGATATAGAAATGGCAACTTGATATCGTTTCCACTAATATGACAAATTTTATGGAAACTGGTTTTTCCTTAAAAATCAAATTGAAAACTGTAGGATAGTTTTTGCCCTATTAATTTGTACGCCTCAACTAGAGAAATCAAGAGAGAAGAAATATTTTTTTTAATCAGATTAGTGTCAATTCTATTATATATTTTTCCACGGTTTCGACATAGCTCAAGCTCAGAAGGTTCATTGAACTTCTATAACTTCTGTATATTAACTGTTAATGCTCCTTCTTTGTACATTCCAGAATTAGATAATATTCTCAAAAGTTCCGCAACCGTTTTTCCGAAAGGCAATTAAAACTTAATGGATATTGCGCACGTAATATATCATATTAATGGCAACTGGATTTCTGTCGAAGAAAAATGACTTAATACACAGCAGCGATGGTTTTTCAACACCAAAATCCTTGTCAGAAGCGATTCTCGATCTAAAAAAGGGTAATCTCTAATCCTTACTTTCAAATATAAAGTGACAGTTCCTTCCGATCCAATCAGACATTTTGATTCTATTATCGAACCGTCGCCAAATTACCGCAATTGATCGAAAAACCAATTCAGACAAAATACAATACGACTTTCGAGTAATTCAGCTCTGCCGTAAGCTTAAATGTTACTTTTAAACCTTAAAATACGTTTATATCGTACCATTTGGTAGCTAAAAATAGAAATGGAGGATTGAAACGTCTCGAAGGTTGAATCACGTGAATAATCACCATTACTAGTGATCATCGATCTACATATTGTGGTTTTTCAGAAAAATATCTTCGTTTAACTCAATTTTTTTCTGTAACTTTCCGCTCCTACATTTAGCATCGCGTGCGTGTAAATTCTCTCTAAACGTGATGATAATTTCTTTTTTCTATTTGTATTGGATTATTACCAGTGCTCATGAAAAAAGCAATTTCCATGTTGTTGAAATAACCAATGCTCAAGGTTACCTTCAATCTCGACATGGTGTTTTTTCTTAATTAGTGCTCTCCGAATCTTATCTCAATCACGATCGTATTCACTTTCGAAAACTAGTAAATCCACGTTTTAAGACGATAAACCGAATATCCTCGATGACAATCATCGCGAGGGTTAATAACCGAGCGAAAAGAAACCGACAATTTGTTTTTGCTTTTTTAGGGAATCGAGCCAAAAAATAATAAGAAGCGTAATTGATGCATTTTTGCCCTCCCATTTAAATAAGTTGGATAACGCCCAAGGATTTTAATTGTAATACGCACAAGATGCGGAGCTCGTTTTTCATTTTTCGAGTGAGTGGAGATATTCAAAATGGCCACGTTTATCATCGTATCGTTTTGTTTCACAAGTTAAATATTTACAAAAATGAATTAGTAGATCAATTGTGATACATTAATTATCGTTATTCTCCGTCATCAAATCATCGTGACGTTTTAGACGACAGAGACATTGTTATCTGGTTCCTTTATAAAAGTCAGTATTGGCTCTTGGCCAACGACATTCGGCAGAATTCCTCAAACGTTTCCGACATAATGGAAGATTTTTCTAGAGGTATCTTTGTTCCAGCAGGCTTCAGTAATACACATTGAGAACGAGAATATAATAGGATGATAAAAGGGTCTTGTGCGATGAATATCAGAATAACTCGTGAAAATACATACTGTATATAGATGGGAAAAATTGTGCTTTGTCTAGTATGTGTCTAGGACCCAGACAAAGCAACGTTTTTATTATGCGTATAATGTTTTATATTTGAACAGCGTAAGTACCATTCCTGTCTCGAATCTATTGCACAATACTAGTGCTTGTGTGTGTGTGATACACATATATATATAGATATTTTTTTACTGATACTTTAACAAGTAAATATTATTCCATTCTGAGCATGCTCGACAGCATTCGAGAATATTTTGAGATATAAATTTAAATTTTCGCAATGGAAACTTTTCACATGAATAACTATGGTGGATATGAGGATACTGTTACTATAGGAGAATATGCGACTCAATCACAGTGCACTCAACATGTAAATTATTAGGAACATGGAAATTAATATGATGGATGAGCTCGTTTCTTTGACGTGATTCAGCTGTGATATTGAAGAGACTGGATAAAAAGCTTCCAGAAAAAAGATCGTGGTTAGTACAAGCCAGCAGCGAGATACAGATTCCTCTAGCCGAAATCACATATCGATGATGCCACTAATAGGATTAAACAGCAAGTAAAACTTCAAGTCTTTTGTGCATTGTGTGTGTGTGTGTGTGAGCGGACCTTCATATATATGCGGATATATAGTTGCGGAAGACTGCTAAACAGCAGTCTTCCGAAAGATCTTTAATAAAAATTGAATAGTCAGTGGAGATCATAATACTGAATTCGAAATTTTACAACACCCTTTACGTAATCTATAGAGCTCACGTGGACTAAACGTGAAAAAAAAATGTCTAGGCCTCCTTAGGGCGTAGAAAGGCTTTCGAACAGCAATAACAAATCTGTATAAAGTTGTAGGTAACCGTCTTATAGGTAATAATAGTATAAAATGACTAGCATGAAAATGTTGAAGAAAAAAGTTGATATTGATAATACAAATTAGCGATGTCCAATGCAAAACAAATGGCACAGCATAGCGATTATTAAAACTATTTCAAACTTTTCAGAAGAACAAATGAATAGCATCAGCGCGTTATTGACGGAAAATCTGTTTTTTAGAATCAGCTGAGCCAGTGGTTCTCAAACTTTTGGCTCTCTTGATCTGGTGATCATTTACGGTACTCGTGGTTCTTGTTGCCCTAGAGCAATTTCCCCGACTTTTTTGTTCGCTCGGAACCATTAATGGTTACGAGGTTGTTCATTTTTGAACGCAAGTATGAACAAACAATTAATGAAGTCAACGACTTTTTTGAAAAAGAATCATTAAAAGCAACAGTTTTTCATATAATTATGCAACCGAACTGAACTTTGCACTGAAATTAATGTCATGAATTCGGATTTTATTTGTTAATAAAAAATATTTAAAAAAAAATTTCTGATAGTTAGCTCGGGCTATTTCATCTTATTATTTTGATGCCATTTTAAACTGTATCCAAATAAGAAATTTTCATAAAGCTGAAGCAGCTGTTTCCTTCGTTCAAAGAGAATAATTAAACCAGCAACACCTTATAAGCACACAAATATTATTTGGTTTGACCATTTTTTGATGAATTTAACGATTTCCAAAGTTAAAAAAATAAATGAATAAATAAATATCCTATCGTTCAAATCGGCGTCTTTTTTTGTAAAAATGCGAAATTTCGCTAAACTTTGTCAAAAATTGTAGATTCACATTAAAAATACCCACAGAATGACAATCAGGAAAGTAAATATAGATCAATGCACAAATTTATGTTTGTCTGTCCGATGAGTAGAAATATAAGAAAAATTATGTTTTCTATATTTTTTCTACCAATTACGCAAAATAAATTTTTTGATTTAAATGGGAGCTGCAACCATTAGCCTAAATTTATAATGAATAATGATTAAAGACACGCTATTACAGACAAAATGAAGTCATTTCATAAGTTATAACGTTTGACTTGATAGTCACGAACACAGCGGTGGTATCGCTGTTGCCATGAGAATAATTTCAATTGTCAAACGGCATGTGTCGATGATGAAACTATTAGCATCTTCGATAATACCGATTCACATTGAGGGACGGAAGATATCTGTGAAATTAATTAAATCATTCCATGAATCAGGGGTTCTCAAACTTTTTACACCCGCGGCCCCTCTTGCCCTAATCAACGCTTATCCGTGGCTCTCCGGAGCTGTTTAACAAAGAATCTAATCGAAAAGTCTTTGTCGAGCCAACGCTCCGAAGTGCCCTTGACAAAGGTTGAAGGGGCACCGCGGTGCACAGTTTGAGAACCCCTGCCATAAAGTAAGAGACGTGGATTTCATTCTTTTGAAACTTTTCATTATTGATCAATATCAGGCACTGAAATTCGTTTAAAATTGGACATTTTCGATACTAATAGAGTCAAACTTGGTTATAACGTCAAAAATTGGCAGTCCGGACTGATTCCCGTAGAGAATAACATTTACCTCACTTATAACGTCGATAAAAATCAACCACCTCGGATATAAAGGCACATTTTTCTACACTTTTATTTCCGTTTCAATGACGTTATTCCAAGAAATTTCTAAGATTAGAGCTAATGACTTTCAGGGAATGTTCGTCTGTCGTTCTTAACGCTAAAAAAAGATTCCCATGTTTGGTGATCCGACTTGCTCATTGACCAGTATAAAAAAAACTTCCGTATTTTGTCGTTACTTCTTTTTCTTATATAAAAATGTCCCATTTTTTTCAAGGAAGCTGGCATCAATTCCTAATATTTACTAAAATCAGGAGAATGAAGGTAATCTGCATAATTTATAAATTGTGTTATGCCAGTCACCCTCGATTGTAACGGCATCTTGGTTATAACGAGAGAATTTCGCAGAATCTTCGGTGTCGTTGTAACCCAGTTTGGCTGTAATATATTTGTGTATTTGTTTCAGGTGCCTAATACTTTAAAACATGGTCAAAAAGCCTGAAAACCCATGATCTAGTAGAAATATATCATTATAAATATAATTTAATATATTCATTATAAATATATTTAAAAAAAGATTTATTTAATTTTTAATTGGTCATTTGTTTTGTCGTAGTTTGACCTAATTGGTTCTTGCAACAAAAAATAATACAATTCAATCCAATTAATTTCATATTTATTACACACATTTTCAATTACATGTGCTAAGCCATGGCAATGTTTTTTCTCATATCTCTAATATTATTTTGCAAATTTTCAAACGTTAAGAAATAGAGTGCATTTTTAACACCTTACGCGCTTTATAAAATAGCATGACATCAATATAATTAAATAAAAATCAATTGAAAATGAAGAACACACTGTTTGGTCAGCACCCTCTATAGCAGAAGGCCTCCGCACGAAGCTCGTGTCGTCACTGAAAAAAGTCATCTCACCTATAGCCATTGGATATAGCAGGCCAACGCGTGCGCCATCTTTACCCTTTTTGTAGTATATCCAATGGCTATAGTGTGGTGGCCGCCTTCAGTGACGTCACGAGCTTCGCACAGAGGCCTCCTGCAATAGATGGTGTTCGTTTGGTTCATCAAATGAGGCAAAAGATTTAAATTTCATTGACTCAATCTTAAATTTATTTAAATTCAAAATTTAACAAATTCAATGTTTATTTTATAAATCAAGTATTTTTGAACGAATCTCAAATATTTTGCCTTATTGATGAACTGAATAGTTATCTTTATTTTGAATCAATTTCGATTCTCAATTACATTGATGCCATGCTATTTTATTATGCACTCAAGTTGTTAAATTTTCTTATTAATGTTTGAAAATTTGCAAAAAATAAGTATTAAAGAAATGTAAAATATTGTATTAGCAAATCATAACTTCAAAACAACTCAAGCATAACTCAAAACTAACAATCAAAAATATGTGCACTAAATGGGAAATAAATAAATCAATGGTTAAATAGTAATTTTTTAATTATACATGTTTTTCTACTAGAGCATAGTTTGTGAGGACTTATAAGATTATTATAAAAGGTATGAGAGATCCTTCCCCGTAAATCACAACGCAAATGTCAAATTGTTATAAGTAACGCCAAAGTCGGTTGTGACGTCAGTAATTAATGGCTGTCCGACTGATTACCGCTACTACTAAACCCCATACATGTACCTCGTCCATATTCCTCTGAGGAACCTCTAACGAATTGGTACATTTTGGAATATGCGTGTACGTGTGGTGAAACCTGACGTGAAGTTTGTATCTGTGTAATGCTTGTTATGTGTAGTGCTGCCATCTGCCACCAGTTTTTTTAACTATGAGTGAAGTGTAATTATTGAATAATTGTATCGTTGTATGCCTGCTGCTCTCTGTGGCGAGACTGATGTGGTCCGACTGATTACCATAGACAGTTATGTTATGGCGCCGAGACCCAATACCATCTATAGAAGAAGGCCTCCGCACGAAGCTTGTGACGTCAATGAAGAAGGTCATCTCACCTATATCCATTGTATATACTACAAAAAATGGTAACGATGGCGCATGTGTCCAATGGCTATAGGTGAGATGGCCTTCTTCATTGACGTCACGAGCTTCGTGCCGAGGTCTTCTTCTATATGTGGTGTTGCTGAAGACCTCGGACATAACGACACATTTTTATCGTTTCAGTCGCGTTTCACAAACAAACTCTTAGAAATAGAGCTGATAACACTCAGGGAATGTTTACCTGCCATTCTACTCATAACTAATGATGAGAAAATATAAATTATCCGTTTGACACTGACTTTGTTACAGAAATGCTCCGTTTTCGGGGTTTTTTTCAACGAAGCTTATTTTAATTTATAGTCTTTGCTAAAGGGAATAAAGCTAAAAAGTTTACAAAATTTATAAATTACAATACAATATAATTAATATTACTTTGTATAAATATAGGTATTTATATACATATGCCATGTTCAACTTTCTTTCGTAAATGCATTTTAATTCAATGTAGACTCGTTGTAGCACTTTATTTTACACTAAGGGCTGTTTGCAGTCTGCACTCGATTCCACGAACCGAAAAGTTTTTACAAGCTTACGTTTACGAACTTTTGAGATTTCAGGTACATCTATAAATTGTCCAAGTCCGTTCAACTTCGTAAAAACGAGCGTTGACTGTAAAGCCAGTGGTTCTCAAAGTTTTCGACGTGGCTCTTAGGAGCATCGCGAGGTATTAGTGCATTGATGTGTGTCCATTTAATACAATGAAGTGATTCTTTCATAGTCTATTCTGGGGAGCCGCGGAGAAACCATGACAAAGCTAAGGGAGGCGTGGATTGCAAACGTTTGAGAACCACTGGTACACGCAATATAGCAATTTCGATTATCAACGTTTCTGGCGTTAACCCTCTATGGTCTGGTATACATTTGAATACACGTGACAAATACATGGTCGAAGAAACCCATAACTAATTTATTTTCTCACCTTTAAAGTGCATCTTTTGTGTCATTTCAGTACAAAATACGGCTATACAGGGTGCATAGGTAATGCCGGTAAAAGTTTGCTCGCATTTAATGCTGTTTTTTCCAGCTTTTCACCGTTTTTCGAATTCGATTATGTCGGTGAATATTGCACTTAGAAACGTGTAATTTTTTTGTTTTCATCTCAAGAGACAGGGCAACAACTTTCTAATCGGGTTTTTGAGCAGAAGGTATCCGTATGAAAAGATAAAATTTTTATTTTAATAACTATACAACCCCTTGCAACATGAATGGCATATCTGTGAGTACTAAACGTTATTTAGATACTTTTTCTAACTGGAAGTTATGTCTGTAGGATCAACGGTTCACCAGTAGAATACCATACGCCCTGTTACCTATGCACACTGTATAATTAGTATATTGCTGTTTTATCTAAAAAGAGTTGATTTCTTGTCGGTGTAATTTTTTGAGAGCTGCTGAAATTTTATACATTCAGACATTTATAAAATTGCACCAAATTGAAGGGATTGGAAATGAAATTCAAGGTAAGAACTATTCAACTTTGCTAAGCAAGATTTGACCTGTTTATAGATAACATTGAAATCAAGTCAAACTAATTAAAAACAAATCCAATCTAATTAATTAGATTGCTGCGTTCATTTATTATTTAAATTGAAAATATGCTAATAGCACCAATTTACATCCGTTTTTGTGAAAAAAAATCAATACGTTTTTATTGGGGTGAATCATAGAGGGTTAGTTAGCGATGCACTGTGTTTACGATTCCAATTTCTCGATAAAATATGGTCACGGTAATTTTATCGAAATTTCAACTTCATCTATAGTATTTGATTGAATGTGATAATATTTTTCATATTCAAAAGTTCTTGAAACGTCAACCTTGGATGTGACAACTGAGTTATAACTATCGAAATTTCATGGAATATTCGATGTCCTTATATAAAAGAGCTTTCACTGTAATCTTATTAATATTGTATAGTTCTTTCTCTGTTTTCTGTCATGCTAATAAAAAAATTTTGTGGCAAATATCTTACATGACGGCATGTACAGTACTTGATGAAAATAATGCTGATATTGTGCAAATACGTTTGTATTGAACTATTGGGTATCAAATAATTTTTGTTTCGCGTGGGAAGTGTACGTAAGTTACATATTGATGAATGAAATGATATTTGTATTCACTGGTTGGTGTTATGTTTTCATCAGGTAAAATGTCAAAAAATATCAATCTCCCAGAAGAATGCCACGCACAACCGTCTTGCGTTTGAATCGATAAATTTCATAGGCGGATGGATGACCCTTCCCCGTTTCTTTTATTTTATTTTTGCCATCATACATTGGAAGAGTGGATCGATAATGTCACAGAAAGTAAAGTTGAAATGTTTTGATGCCTTAAAATCAATTGTTTGGGTCAAGTCCTAGAAAAACGCAGGAATTGAGTGACGTTGAAGATCTCATAACTCAATTCTTATTTTGTGTGCTCAAGTTTTCTGTCTGAAGTAGTTTTATTGCTAACAATGTGTTTCTAAACTTCGTGTCATATAGCAAGAATGGCGCTCATATTAGATTGTTGCTTGGGGATTCAGATTCGGTAGTGAAGATTAAATCAGCCGCAGCTCTATACAGACTTTAAATAATCGAAACAAGCACCAAAGTGCTATACATCTCTCATCGCATCTCAATAGTGCATTTATGGGCCGTTCAAGTATTACGTCAGCAGAATTTTAGCCATTTTTGACCCCCTCCCCCTTGTCAGCAAAACACTGACCCTCTTCCCCCGCCCCCCATTGTCAGCAAAATTTCGTCAGCAGCTTAGAATATTATCATTCAAAAAAGGGTGGTTGATGAAGTAAGCGACCTTTAAACCCCTTCCCCCTTGTCATCAAATCCAAACCCCCGATGCTGACGTAATACTTGAATGACCCCCCCTTATGCCAGTTTCACTGAAAAAACTTCTCACAGTCCTTTTTGACAGGTACATGATTGCAACCGAAAAAATAATCCACAAATCCTTAAAACAATTTCAGTCGGTTCACACAAGCTGTGGAGAGTATGGTGGATGCGAAAAAGTTTCATTGCGCAAGCTGTGCAATTTTTGGAGTAGTGTTTTTTACACGTGTTGTCATGGTGTCAAGGACGTAGCAGAAGAGTCCCTACTGAAGTCTGAGAAAATAACTAACTGATATCTATATTAAAACATGGTTAATTCTATTGTGATATCACTTTGGTCCCCCCTTCCGAAATACTACCAGCTGTCCTTCTCCGAAAAAAAATTCCGAGTACGACCTTGCACAGGGTCGTAAAACTTCCTTTCTGTTGGATAATTTGGGACGTCAAAATGCTTTACATCTAGCTGATTGCAGTATTTCTCTATAACAATTGTTTCACCAATTGTCACCAATAAATAGCGAATGATATCATATGCGGACCACTGAACAGTCACCATCACATCCGAAGAAGGTGATGGTGACTGCTCGGTGGCTAGAGTTGGTTTCGGCATCGTTTGGGGCCTAATCGGCATCTAGTCCATTTTCAAATCGGTATAGTATCCATTTTTTTTCACTGCTTTCACGCTAGTGGGAAGAAAGAGCAGAGTCAAACTAATAGATGTGACACTTCATGTTTTGTTCAATGAGGTCATAGAGAACTCACTTATTGAACTTCTTGATATTACCAATTGCTTGCAGGTGGCGCGAAACTGTTGAACATCGCGAGTGCTTATCTGCCATGTTAAAGTAGGCATTTACATATACTAATTGGAAGTTTTAGCACCACAGGGTCTACATAAAAAGTTAATTTTTTTTATGTATACGACCTCTTGGGAAATTTAAGACATGAGTAATCGCACATCATTTGAAAACTTTTTGTAATTGAAGGTATGTTTCTAAACTCAATGGTTGCAGCGATATCCACTGTGTAAACAATTTGGTACAGCCTTCATAATGAAATAGAGTAGAAAACCTGCACGTAAAGCTGGGCGCAAACAGGTTAGACAAGATAAAACAAGACAGCTTTAGCCAAACTTAGTCATCGTTGTTCACGTTGAATTGTACGGCGCAATGCGCACCAGTTAATCGTAGAAATTGAAACGCTGCACAATACAAAATCAACGTGAACATCAATAACTGAGCTTTTCCAATCTAACCGCTGTGCACCCAGCCTAAGACAACTAGCACCAGGATATCGTCGTTTGTTGTTCACAATTGACAGCATTCAATTAATGAACTAATGAGTTTCATAAGAGAGAATGCAGATTTATCTCTCAAGTTTAATGCATCTGACTGCGTCAAATTAATAGCCCAAAAAATATGTACAAATTGTATGTCAAATAATATTTTCCTTCGATGGAAAATCGCTAATGAAGCCAGTGCAAAAAAGTAGGTATTGTATTGTACATGAGGAAATACATACATATCCTTAATTTAAGTCCAACTTTTAATGCTAACACTGAAATTTCTAATAATAAAACAAGCGAGAGAGAGATCATAAATGAAAAAGTTTATCCTTTCTCTGAATCTTTAATTGAATTTCGAGAGTTGCTATGACTTCAGAAAGGGATAATGGCTTTGGAATTATCTCATTTGCGTTTTCGGTGGCCGTAGGTCTCAATTAGAGAGAGAATTTCTATAATTACCGCCAGCTTCACTTCAAAGTGGATAAATAAAATATCAGGAAAAAAAGAATTCAGCTTCAATTTCAAAAAAAGAAAAAAAAACTGTTGAATATACATAAATGCAAACACTAGGCTCGCAAATTAGATTTTTAAGGCTTCTTCCTTGTTTTGCGTAATTTTCGAAATTATGTCTGTCGAGTTTTATTGCGCATTCAGATTTTGTTATCAAAATAAAATCCGGAAGGATTTATAGTCTCGAATATCTTACGTCATTTTTAACTTCAAAACTTGACGGCGGTTTTTGTTTTCGAGTTAAATTCGACTATAGAAGGGTTAAAGAATTTTTAAATACGTTTCAAAAATCGTAAACTACCGATAAAAATAAATGAATGGCTCAATAAAGGGAATTAAAGTTTTCATAGAGACAGCCACGGTCGACTTAGCAGCTAAGAAGAGCTTAGAAATTGCTGAACATGTAATAATCGTTGAAGACATAAGTAAATCCAATACCCTTCCTTCCCTTGTTAAACCTGAAAGTCCTAATAAGTATCCTTTGGTAAATTTGGCGAGTCAAAGTTTATCCTTTGAAAATAAGCTCACGGCTTCATATAAGCGAGACGGAGCATGTATACTTAAGAAAGCTGGAATATTTCACTAATTTCTAATTCTACCTGAAGATGTATTGAGATTTTACGACTCGAAATATTCCAATCCGGGAATAATTAATATTAATATGAATGGCAAAGTTTTTCAAACTAATTCCTTTTGAGAAGATTCCATTTTGAATTTTTAGGAACATTAGTAATGTCTTATTAAAGTAATTATAAGTATGTTGTGTGTGTATGTAACATATCCGGGGATAAACTCGAGTGCATGATACGACATAAGTATAAAATTATCTTGAGTATTGACTGAATTTAATGACTGTATGCCTATATTATAGAATTCACACAAGGATTGCAATTATGGGTCAAAGTAAAGAGCGTTGAGAGGACGTTTAAGGTGAATATACCTGTGAAAATACTGATCGTATTTAATCCCCGAATATATACGGTTGATTATGAGAGAACTCATAGTACACAGCAGCGTTTGCCAACTGGGGTCCACGGCTTTTTTACTGGGTGTCCGCGGCCGAATTGTAGAATATAAAAAAAATTATATCAAAGTTGAAAATAACGTAAATAAATCACTTAAATAGAAACGTTCTAATTAAATTAACCTGCAAGAACACCGCTGCAACGTTGGTAGACTGCAGTAGTATAGTAATATTGTTATGGTTTGACAAAAATTGCTATCGCTTCACATTTACTAGTACTGGATCGCTTGTTTGTCTCCATTGTTCGAGAACATTATCGCTGTTAGATTGGCTGTAGCTTCTGCTGCTATAAATGGGAGTCAATGGCAGACACCAAGATTTCCAGGGGAGGGGGAGGGTTTCACGATCATGGTATACAGAGTACAAGTTTTCCTGCCTTCCACGAAGCTTAGCCGAAAGAGGTGTCGGCAACGGGATACTGTCCGGTGGCAGAGTTCTGGCGTTCATCCATTGGTATACAGAGTACGTAAAAAACTGCATAAGTAAGTCTCCATTGTGAGATTAAAACAGTAAGTGTGCTACTAAAAAAGTGATCGATTTAAAATCAAAATAAATTTATTTTATTTTACATACAGTGTTTAATATCATATTGCGAAGAAGAAGGATCAATTAACCTGACAATAATAGAATAATAGTCTGACTTTGATGTAAAGCCATCGAGTGATGCAACAGCACTGCCATTTTCAGGCAATAAAATGACCACGCTTTGTTTGTTAAAAATTAGCTTTAGCCTCTGTCATGCTATCACATCACGTGGGTTGCCGTTTGATTCCTCTCAGTGACTTCTTCAAGAACTATATACGCTAAAGAAAAAAGAAACGGTGTGCGTGGAACATTTGTAGAACGAGTAGTGTGAAGGATTACTACTACTAAACCACACATGTACCTCGTCCATATTCCTTTGCGGAACCTCTAACGAATTGGTACATGCGGGAATGTGTGTGTACGTGTAGTGAAACCTGACGTAAAGTTTGTTTCTGCGTAATGCTTGTTATGTGCAGTGCTGCCATCTGTCACCAGTTTTTCTAACTATGAGTGAAGTGTAATGATTGAATAATTAATCGTTGTAGGCCTGTTGCTCTCTGTGGCGAGACTTTTTAATGGGGAGATCGGCTCGCATTTGCGCCTCGAAGTTGGGAACCACAGGAAACCAACTTCAGCCGACCACCACCATGGTGACGGTGGGGGTTCGAACCCGGATCCTCGCGATGCGAGTCCGTCATTATGACCACTCGACCACCACAGCGGCGGTGTGAAGGATTGCAAGAATCTTTTTCCCGCAGAATGGCGTGACGTGTAGCTAATAAATAGCTTGAAAATAATCGGGAATGCACTCAAAGGATAGGGCATCTCAAAAGAAATCCAAAAAGTCAAAAATCACTAATTCAGAACGTCTAAAGACTTACCGAGAACGTCTCAAGCTTAAAAAAAGCAAAC
Organism: Pholcus phalangioides; assembly: GCF_987345545.1. Lineage (NCBI taxonomy): Eukaryota > Metazoa > Arthropoda > Arachnida > Araneae > Pholcidae > Pholcus > Pholcus phalangioides. Next base: position 27,700,933 of record NW_028301625.1, read on the forward strand.
TTGTTGAGTCGACTTCCAGGTTGTGAGAACCCCATCGCTGAGCACTCCAGTGCCCAGTGGCGTTGCCGACTGGTCACAACAGCAATTTAGACCAGTTGCGAGAAAGCCGTGTGGAGGCGCGTCTACATTAGCGCGCGAATCCTGCAATGTAAGCATTCGCAATTGGTTGTTCACTAATTTGTACGGTGCTGCGAGTGACTCTTGAGCTGTTGCAACTGGACCCACCTGGAATCGGTTTTTTCAACAAACACAAAGAAAATCTGTGTACCCACGAACGGATTAGAGCCGCTGCAGAGGGTCGTACGTACAAGAACGGTGCTAATGTATACACACCTTAAGCCAAACGGGTAGAACTCTAGTTATGGGTTTCATCGATGACTTGTCGACCAACTCCCGTTTAAGCCTGCCAGGCCGCCTTTAAACCGGTGTAATAGTCTTGAGGACAGATCTCGGCGTAGCATTCTTCTCATTCCGCATTCGACTGGCTCTTTGCGTGTTAAACTACCAGGGCCTTCTTTAAAGCCTATACAGATTAAGTCTTGTGATAGGCGTAAAAATAATCTTTATTTATTTATTTATGCAATACTGAAGGCCTAGAGACCTATACAAGAGGATACGGTTGATTTGCACAAGATAATTAAAGAAGCATTTAGCAAGAAATCAGAGGTCGCGTGGGAGAGTCAACAATAGTGGACGGGCGTTTGTTCCATTCAACTGTGGTATTAGGAAAGAAACTGTATTAAGTCGTCTCTCATTTCGATTTCGACTTTAGATATCCGTCACTCGCGAACGTGTAAAACGTCAAGAAAAGCTCCTCGTTCACGTCTGCCGCAAAACTCGAATGATCTTTGAAATTTCAAATATTTTCACTAGTTAAATCTTCTGACAAGATACAGTATTTCATTTCAACAATAAATACCACGCAGTACATATTCCGCACCCTTGTAAACTTGAGACAGTGATCCTCGACAAAGTTAATATTAGTTAATTTCTTTTTTACTTCGAAACTTTCAGTAGAGACCTGCAAATTTCTATTTTTTTTTAGTTCAATAATAATTCAGTCACTAATACATTACAAAATGTGTATGCTTTACAGGGGTATGTTTTTTCTCTTAGCCTAGGATCGAATGCCCAACCAGCAAAATAAATCTCGGTGCGCTTCACCCGTTAGTCATATACTTGTTATTCTCTTGTTTCGGAAAAGAAAGGCGTTGCCGCGTAAAACTAACTGTTAATAATTTCAGAAAAGACCGCTCTCTCTCTCTCTCATTTTACGTCGCAAAAATAACGGCTTTTACGAAAGTACATCATTGCGTTTCGTGCCCAAATAACCACGAGGGAATCCAAAAAAGTGAAACAGGGAGAGGCACTTTATGCTCTCTCTCTCTCTCTCTCATGCTTGCATTATTGTTGCGTAATTCTTTCAGATACGCTGTACGTATAGTTAGCTGCCCCTAGACCCGATCGATTTTTAGCTAAAACATAATATAAGCAACGTGAATGTTAAATCGAGGTTTTCTTTTTTTTTGGGAGGTGACATGGGAATAACGTTGGCAGAATAAAAGAATTTAAATAATGCTGCGCGTATAACCGAAAAGATTTTCTTCGTGAATTTTATGAATAATGTCACCACCAACGCTATTTTCTTTGTAAGGACCTGCGAAGATTATTAGTGATTTAAATGCACGTGTATAAAGTGATTCCAAAAATTATGCCACTACCATTCGCATCATGTATATTTTCAATCATGGAGAAATATTATTCGTTTCTCAAAAATATTTGTTTAGTCAATATCTATTATATTTGCTAGGTTTAATATGACATGTACATTATACATGAGCTTTATGTATGAAATTTTGATTTCTGGATTAATTTTGACGCGACCCCGTACTACAAAATAATATGGTACCTGATCACCCACAGCAACCCGACTCCGCGCGATGCCAAAGAACATCATTTAATACAAATCATTAACCCTATAGTTCATGACCCCCTACCTCATGAAAATGTATTGAAATTTTTTTTCTCACACACAAATACGGATGTAAATAGTTGCTGTTTTAGCAGATTTTTAATTGAAACAATTCATCCGCACACAATCCAATTAATTACAGTAAAAATTTTGATTAGCTAATTTAGGCAAAATTAAGTATATAAAAATAGTTTCTTTTTATTTTACTGTTATCTATGAACTGATTGAATCTTGCTTGGTAAAGTTTAATAGTAGTTACATTGAATTTCATTTCCAATTCCCTAAATTTGGTGCTATTTCATAAATATCAAATATCTGAACACGTAAAATTTCATCAGCTTTCAAAAAATGACACCGACAAGGAATCAAGTCTTCCTACATAAAAAGTATAGTACTTATAAAGCCCTATTTGTACTAAAATGACCATTAAAAGATGTACTTCCTGAAATACCAAAAATGTGAAAAGAAATTGATATGAGGGTTTTTTCTTTGACCACACACATGTATTTGCCATGTATATTTAAATATACACCGGATTCTAGAGGGTTAAATATTTCTGAAAATTCAAATGATTTCTTTTTGCACTTGTTCTTACATGGACTATACAAAATCTTGCTCCATTGGGTATGATTCCTTTCCTCCTTCGTTAATAAAGCTCTATTTGCAACAATACGAAATTCAAATTTCTTTATAGCTATAATATCATTGTAAAAATATAATTTCTTGAGATGTATGGGTTTCATAGTTTCATAGTACGATAGAGATTTTCTAGATCTCAGTCGAGATGCCTGTGATTCGTAATACTCGTTATATAAATGTACTGCGTATACCTCGTTAGTGCGGACAATTATTTCTCCCCATCTTCATAGATGGACCATTAATGTCAAGAACATCTTTAACGCGGACAAAGTTTCCGTGAAAGAAGCTTTTCCACTGGAAAAATACTAGTTTCCGTGCAGTGAATGATGTCTTCATCGATTCAAAGAACGAAATTGTAAGGATGGTATTAATATGGATGGTGTACATGTAAATAAGTAAAAAAACATGGCCTTTTTCATTGATGAGTTTTAGCATATGTATACATGTTATGGTAAATGTGATAAATTGATGAATTACTCCAAATTACAATTTGGAGTTTTAAATAATAAAACTTAGTAAATTTGATAACCGGTTATTATGCATGCAAAAAATCGTCTTTGTAAAATTTATAAATTTATCACTTTTAACGGTGAATATACATAATACCTATCGACGTTTGTAAATTTGATAAATACTAACAAAAATTTCACTTTTACCGAAGTTTATGCATAATGCCAAAGCGTCGTTGGTAAATTTGATAAATACTTGAAATTTATCGCCTTTATCTATGATTATGCACCGGGGCGTACGCAAGATCGACCTTTGGGGGGGGGGCACAAAAGGCTTGGGGGCATAAAAATTTTCTTCCCGAAAAATTTTGAGATACCACCATTCAAAAAGCATTAAAATTAACAGAAATGGGTTAATATAGCATGAAAAGGGTATTTTCTTTCGATATTTTAATTTTTCACCGAAATATTGTAATACAATTTTTGTCGACTTGGGGCGTGGAGGGAGGGGGGGGGGGCAAAGCCCCCTCTCCTCTGCGTACGCCTCTGATTATGCATAATCCCCTAGTGGAATCGATGAATTTGACAAATATGAAAAAAATTCCAAATGATTCGAATATGTGTGATGAATATTTCTTATCATTGTATCGTTGTCGATGAATATAGTTCGACAACGATACAATGATAAGAAATTTTACGATCGTATACCGATAAAAAATCATACAATACACGTATAAATTATCCTGTATAGCATATCATACAGTACGATTTATCATGTATACCAATGACGCTACGCTTGAGTATTATGCCTAATTGCCGGTAAAAGTGATGATTGTTTTAGTACTTATTAAATTTACCAACGATGCTTGGGTATTACGCATAATCGCCAATAAAAGTGATAAATTTAGGGAAATTTATGAAACTTACCAAGATGCTCGGCGATTATGTATAACAACGGTTATTGTGTATAATTACCAGATTTATCATACTTACCGTAACATATACAGTCTGTATCAAAAAAAATTTAATCACTAAGTAAATTGCAACAAACGGAAAACTAGATGACGCAGCAAAAAAATCCCTCGAGATTTATTTGCACACACACACGGCTGCATATACATAGTAGCAAATCTCAAAAATTTAAATAAATATATACAGGGTGCTACAAAGTAATAAAAGCAAGTGTTTCAAAAGCTTAGGCACAAACGCCATTTTATGCAAATTGTATATCTGTGTGTGATTTGACGATCAAGATTATGTGTCAAACGTGTGATATAAAAAGCAGAAACACTGATTTCATCACTAAATCAAAATGTTGAAGTCATCGAACCAAAACAGAGTTGTGAATTGTTGAAACTAAAAATGAAAGGCAAGGGTGTAAACGAAATTTCGAATGCTTTACAACAGTCCAAATTAAGTATTTACCCTGCGCTAGCCAGTAGATTCTGAGCCGAAATACAGGGCTATGTAGTTGCGCTTGGCATGGTCTCAGAGATGTTGTGTGACGATTCACGGTCCTATTACTTTTTTTTCTCGCAGATGGCATCAGCTTAAAAAACGTACTGTATTTTAAATTTTAGTTGCTTACTTTATTGTTTTGAGTGAGTGATCTCTCGTTTATGGTGTTGTTTTAGTGTCACTGGTATGCGTGGATGGTATTTTTATAATGTTTTTGTGATTCTTCTGTAAATCAGTGAGTTTTTGAGTTCAGAATTAAAAGTTTGAATAGGGATAAAAATTGCGTTCGGAAAGAGATGAAAAAGCAAAGAAATGGATGAAATTCAAGAAATAGTTGGTAAGTAATTAATGTCTATGATATTAGCATTCAAAATTATAATAATTAATAACTTCAAACATTTTATACACCATATAGTTCTGAAGAAAATTGTTTGCCCGCCCTGTCAAAAAACTTTTAAAAACGAAAGATTAAGCTTGGTTCGTAAGTCCATACGTTGATAAGGGACAAATGTAGTCTGGAAGGATTATGGAGCATTTTACTTCAGCCGACAGACATATTTGTCTTTTCTAGGAGTCTGAAAATGATCAGAAAACTCGTGAACATAATCTGCTCTCATTTCGGGAAATAATTAGTGGGGGATAAATCGGTATTTAAACAAGATAGTGCCCCGATAAATCTTTCCACTTCTATAAAGCGGAGGCATTTATAGCTCAATTCGCCTTGTTTGGATTTACCAGCCCTATGCTCGGACTTTAATCCAATGTGTGAGGCTATCTTATCCCAATCAGTGGTCAACAATGAGAAGGATTACAGAACTGTTGCAGAGCTTAAAGCAGTCATAAAGGCATCATAGCTCTTTGCGTAAAAAAATATACAAAATCTTATTCTGTCTATCAAAAAGAATTCATTTGAAGTGATCTGATCCTAAGGTAACTGTAAAAAATAAATATAAAAATATGTTTAGCGTGTGATCTAGGAACTTGAAGACATATTTTCACGATTTGTGCGTAAACGATTGAAAAACACTTGTTTTTTTATACTTAGGAACACCCTGTGTATATTTATTTACATCTTCAAAATTTGTTACTATGTATATGCAGCCTTGTCTTGTGTGTGTGTAAATAAATCTCAAGAGATTTTTTTGCTGCGTCATTTAGTTTCCTGTTTGTTGCAATTTTTTTACTGTGCCTAAACGTATGAAACAGACTGTAATGTGCCAAATTAATAAGAGGAATATTCTGACACCTAACGTTTTTAACAACCTCTGACTCTTTTTTTTCTACTCTTTAATTACATGAATCTTGATATAACGATATTCTGTGGGAAAAATATCGTTATAGAGGTATTATATCGAGAGGTAGCATTTTATCATAATCAAATTTATACTATTGTTGATATCTCTTTTGCTTCTGTTTTTATGACGTTTTCACAAGAAATTCCTAGAATTAGAGCTGATCACATTTAGAGAATGCTCGTCTGCTATTCTATTGATACCTAACGACTAAAAAAAAATTATTGTTGCAGAAGTCGTAATATGAGAAAAATATACCAATGATTAAAATCCTAAAAGCTCTTGTTAAACTGTATGAAAATATCTACAAAAAAAATTTAAGAAAAAAAATGAGTGCCTAAAGTGAATAGAAAGTTTTTGAATGTTCCTTAAAATTAGGTAATTTTTTCCGATAGTCCTCGCAGACCATCCATGCACGAATTAATGTATGGGTTGCCTTTTTTCTCCCACTGTAGAAATTTTTTCTAACCTCGGGGAGTTAAGCCCTGGCGTAAAGGATTGTGCAAATTATGGGTTAGAAATATGGTGAATATATACTTTGGTGGCACTTAAAGTTGAACTTTGAGGGGTTTTTTAAGATGGCTTCCAGGAGTAAGTGCCGCCGAAAAAAGTGGGATTTATTAAATAAAATTTTGCAATTAAATTCTGGAAAAAATTGCGCGTAAGGTGAATGTTCCCCATGCAGGATTTTAGTTAAAAAAATTAAACGAAGTGAATTATATCTCCAAAAAAAACCTGGAAATTTGAAGAAAAAAAAGGATTTGCTGACATTTATGTTTTTAATCCATTCTTTGGGTATAAAAAATGCAAAAACATCTTGAAAATTCCAAAAGATAAATGCTCGGGTCTGAAAGGGATGGAGAAAACAAGATATTGTCAGAAGCCAAGATCCGGCATCTACTCCCTTCAATGTTGTGCCCTTGTAAAGAGAAGTTTACTGAATCAAATTATTATACACTACACAGAAAGCATCAGTATCGAAAATTTCTTTAACACATTCATTGATCAGGTTGTGCAAAATACCGATGTTATTAGACACCCTCGAAAGATCACAAACTGATAAGGAATTCAAAAATATATTGAAGGTGGTTTCGAGCGGAATATAAAAATATCGTAGTAGCTGTTTCGAAATATTCTCAAAGAAATATCGTTGTAGAAAGATTTATCGTAACAAAGTATATCGTTGTATTGAGAGTTCAACATTAGTGTATTGGAAATTCCAAAGAAGAGTTGAAAAATATCGTTGTAGACGGATTTATCGTTATATTCAGTATAGTTGTAGCGAGTTTTCATTGTATTTCTTTCGGGGCGCACAAAAATCGGCGTCCCTTGTGCATCCGCAATAGTGAGAGTTCACAGTAGGAGCACAATCGCGCAGGAATATGGTACTCAGTAAACATCGCGACAATCCATAATGTTGGATGCGCGTGTCTGTCTTCTTTTAAGGACAAGTTGTGGAGATAGTGACAGTCGTAATATATGCTAATGATAAGATAACGACTCAACTGATGGTCGGTTCGATTTACTTTACACATCCAATGCAATTCGCTTCCGTTTATACTGCATATATGTATAAAAGCAAACCTTGTATGAGAAAGATCTTTGAAAGCCATACATTTTTTTCGCGAAATGTTGGCATTTCTCTCTCTCTTCGATTTTGACATAAATTCGATCAATGACAACTTTTTAAACAAAAATAATAAATTGTAACAGTTTTTCCCGAGAAGAAAAGAAAGGAATAAAAAAAATAATTTTCTCACGACCATGAAATAGAAGAAAAAAAAGAACAAAAGTGGAGAAGAGAGATAAGCATTGAATGAAACAAAAATTGTTGGTTCGATTTCTTTTGCCATAGAATGAGATAAGCATTATCTGTCGTCACGCTCTTTCTTACTAGACGTTGTTATTATGATTCATGTCGTTTTTTTTTTTTTTTAAATAACGATTGCGTTGCATGTGGATGGATGGCACTTGAATTAACATAAAATAAAAATAACTCTTGACGTAGAAACTGATAAAATCATGAATGAAACGTTGCAAAACATCATGCAAAGACTAAATACAGTGACACCTCGGCTAACGAAGAGGATTCGTTCCAGAATTCCGTTCGTTAGCTGAAATCTTCGTTAGCCGAAACGCGATTTTGCGTAGGTTTCTATGGAAAATCGTTTAATTGGTTCCAGAAACGGACCGAAATTTTGAGATAAGCTTTTAAAATACCAAGTAGCGCTATAAAAAAAAGACAGAAACTGACTGAAGGCTGAAATGAACACCTTCAAAATTGGATAAATCAGAACCTACAGGAAAATGAGAGATACCAAAGACCAGCTTTAGTCTACCAAAGCTGTTGTTGTGACAACCCGATCGAATTCATAGGTGCCCCCATCCATTTGTGATTTGGTCAGCTCATTTCTGTGTGTGATATGTGCAGATAGAAAAAAAATCTCCTAGAATGTATCTAGATTGATCACTCTGATGCTAAGAGTCTTGTGCTGAAAGAGCGCGTGATCTGAAAACATAGGCTCCTTTATATATATATATATTTTGATGCATTTTCTATTAGCTGAATCTTTCATTTTACATGAAACAGTTGAAAAACTGTCAGAAAGAGAATTGAAGGTAGGCCTACATCAGGAAAAAAATGCCGAGGTGGACATGAGTTAATAGGGCTCGAGTGGCAGTAATTCTGATGATGATTGGCACTAAAATTCAGATTACGAAACGATTTCTTTATATTAGCACGTGCATACATATCAACGAAAATGTTCGTTAGCTGAATCCGTATTGGTTAGCCGAGGCAGAAAAGTCACGAAAAAAATATTCGTTAGCCGAAAAACTCGTAATCCGAGCGTTCGTTAGTCGAGGTATCACTATAATTGATATGTCACTTATCACGTGGGCAAACAGCTGAATATAAACGTACATAATCAGAAAACGTTGGAATCAAGTGGAAAATTTCAGTTTCTCAGATAAGACAAAAGAATCGCCACACACGATTTTCTCTTATGTATGTGTATGTTACAAACGACAACGTGTCGACAACTCGTAAACATTTCGAACATTAGTTACTCGTCCACTCTCGTAATTTAGGCGACATAAATTAAATACAGTGTTATGTGAGAGAGAGTGAGACCTCTTCTCCGTGACTTTCGACCTTCTTTGACCTTAATGATTGTTATCACGCAGAGAACATTTCACACCTGTGCGAAATGAATTCCGTAATGAACACTGTATTATTATTTTTTACGGTGAAATTACGTACAATGGCTGATGTATCCGATGTCGAATTTATAGCTTGTTGCTGCCGTTCTAAATTACGGATGATACAAAGCATAATGGCGAATATCTTTCCCGTAAACACCAGCTAGAGTCGATTTACTTTGCATGACTTTATACAATGGTTATTTTCTAGAAAAAAAATTAATGTGTACGTGCAAAGAAACAGTTTATATCTGTGCCGTTTATAACGATCATATCAGCTATAATATTAATGATTTTTTTTTTTTTATTTAACATCATTATTGTATAAGAATTAGAATCATCTAAACCAACTGGAATCCGTATTGTGTCTTAATGACAAAAAAGAAACAAAGTTTTACCGTTTTCGCTAGATTTTACTAATCGACATTTGTCCTTTTGTCCAAATAATGTCACGTCTTTGAACTTTATTTCCATTTGCGAATTTTCGACTTCTCTAATTAACTGTTCCGTTCGAGTTCGTAAAAACGAGTGTCGACTGTATTTTGAAGTGAAAAAAAGAATATCAATATTCTATATCGATAAATAAATATCCGTAATGATAAATAAATATAATAATTGTATCTAGCAGGGAGAAAGTTCTGGCAGCAGTAGAATTGTCTCAACTAGGACCGAGGATCAGCTGGTGTACCCAAGCGTCGTAGGTAAATTTGATAAATACTGAAAACATTATCACTTTTACCAGTGATTATGCATAATAACCAAGTGTTGGTAAATTTCATAAATACTTCAAAATTTATCGCCTTTATCTGTGATTACGCATAATACCCTAGTGTAATTGGTGAATTTGATGAACATGAAATAAAAAAAATCCAAATGAATCTACTATGTGTGATGAAATACAATCGAACCCCGATACAATGGTGACATATTTTACTATCGTGCCTCGCTACGTTGGTGAATTATGCACCAGTAAAAGTGTTAATTTTTTTAGAACTTATTAAATTTACCAACGACGCTTGGGTACTAAGCATAATCGCCGGTAAAAGTGATTAATTTAGGGAAATTTATCAAATTTACGAAAATGCTGAGTGATTATGCACAATAACTGGATTTATCACATTTAATAATAAGACAACCATAAATATTTTTTATGGACATTGTATAATATTTTGTCATGCATGTATAGTTTTTATAATTGCATTTTTAATTTGGTCGCTGTATTTTAGAAATATATGACATCCATATTTGTTGGATATTTTGCCTGTTGTGGCCTTGTATTTGTATTTACCGTGACATATATTAGATGCTAAATCTGTTAGATACTTAAACAAAAATAATTCTCTACATGAATAATAATCCAACGAATAAAATATCGAGATATTTTATGGAGCATTACATACCACACATACTCTAGTCACACAAAATCTCTCCAATTTGAAGTAAAGAACAGCAATTTTTAAGGATTATTTAATCCTTTGACTGCTGCCGGTGTACTTTGAAGTACCACTTTCTTTTTAACCCCATAACATCCACTACATGCGTTGTTGGGTGTTCTATTTTGATGAAGGCTGATAATTACTTCATGATTACCAGATGACAGCAAAAATGTGGGACAATCACTTTTTAAATACGTTAATTAATAAAACTCAGGTGTTTCGCCCCTGTAAAAGTGTTTACTTCATTACAACTTTTGTGTGATGCAGTGAAACACTGCTTTTATAAATGTTTCTTAACAAATGTTTAAAACAAATTATGGTTTTCTTTGGTGGTAAAATAAATAAATATTCATGCATCTGTATTATTCAACCTGTTTCAATCGGTATTTTGTATTTTTGTGTGCACTAAATACTTTTTAAAAAAAACGTTTTTAGGCTCTAATTAGAACTAAAATGATATGTCACAAAATTTACATGATAATTATTTCATTTTTTCATAATGTGGTAGATAAAAAATTAAAGAAGATCCAGGTAAACAAGGGCTTGCTAAACGAAGGCTAATTAAACGAGGGCTATGTTCTACTGTATTTATTATCTATCAAATTTTTCAAAATTTTTAGAAAATATTGAACAAACTCGAAATTTTAAAAAAACAAACGAAGTATTAAAAGCATACAATACTCATGTTGCAATTAGTACTAAGTTGCCAGTCTTCAACTTGACAGGCCTGGTTTAAAATTCCAGTAAGTGGTTACACGAGGCAAAATACTTCAGGAATCGATTTTTAATTCTGTTTCGGACATATTTACTCGCATGCATAAAATGAGATTAAATGATCCAGAAAAATCTTGATGCAATGTCCAGGGCTATGTACGAAAGTATATAAAATCGACTAAACTGGAAAGATACGTAAAATATTGAAGACCTACTATTACGAGCTGCAATATGTGAACACATAGCATTTGAGCGATTTGAATTTAAACGGTTAACAAACATTATTGCCATCAGTCGACAGCTGCTATGCGCGTTACCGCACAATGCAATATACAGTTCATATTAAAAATTCTCCAACAGGCTAACAAAAAGTGTCAGTTTTTTTTAAAAATAAATATCATTTATGAAATTGAGCATCCATTTAGTAATATCAATTTATATGCGTGTGTATGAATATATATTTGTGCGCGCGTGTGTATTGGATATGGAGCGGGAATTTCACCCATCGTGCAAAGGAGTACCGTGAACGCGAGCCCAATGTACGCATGACGTCACTGACATTGCCCGTGCCCTATATTCCCGGCAGATCTCGGCTCTCCGAACGAGAGAACGCGAGAAAAAGGGCCGAGCGCCTCACTTCCTCTCACACATGCACACACACACACACACACACAGTTTATCGAACGGCCCGAACGGACGAACCAACCTCTCTGTGTGTGTTCTTCACCTTCAATTTTGAGGCGCATGCGTCCATAAACCACCGCGGTGAAATGATTCGGGAGATCGTCGCTGGAGGTGGTGGTGAAGTCCTCGGGTCCCTGAAGCAGTAACCGTTCGAAGGAGAAGCGGGAAAAGGACTTGGGCAAAACTCCAAGAAGAACCAAAAAATCTGCGGGTTGTAGCCCCGAACTGTTTTTCCTTCCCTTGTAAAGTTTACCCACAGGCTCCGGATCCCGATCCGTCAGAAAATGAACGCGTAACAATCCATCTCTGATTTTATACACTTCCTTATTAACGTATGAGCGTAAAAAAAGTGTATGAATAAACTGTACGAACATTCTCTATCACCCGTCAAAGATACGACGGCAGTTCGTCGATCGCCGTTCGTTCCCATGTATTGAACATGTAAAGGGAAGCTTCCTCGTGAACAATGTTCTAAAAAAGACGGGACTATCGACTGGATAACTCGGTGTTTCGGTTATCCCCCCCTCCCCCGGAAGGATCAGTCAGTCCAATACCTTCTCTTTTTTCCGGTTTTGCACGCTTCCCGAAAGATGCTGTCGAGCACATGTACGAATGGGGCATAACCATCGCAGCCAAATAGTTAGACATATCTCATCACAGAGCAGATATTCTGGGTCGTTCCTGTGAGGATCGCAAGAAATCTACAACCAGCGAGTCCGAATATAATTCGTTTAAATTTGGTCAAGTCCCGGATCAGGACTCAAGAGAAGAAACACCCGGTAAGTTGAAATTTTCGTCTAAACATTGTATGCGCACTTTCGTGAAAAACATACATATATATAGCATTTCTTACGTGTGGTTAAAGCAAAACTTTCTCACTTGCGTGATTGCTTGTTGCGATTTATATCATATAACGCTGAAATAGTATAGGTTTACGTCTTTGAGATCTTGAGATTGCGAAATTGTATGAATCTCGAAAAAATTCACATGCTTTTCTGGCTGCACAATTATTGAACGATTATATAGATTGCAAAATAAAAGTATGAAAATTTTTTGTCGTCGAACAACCGACAAAATGTTTGCACGCAGAATGCAAATTCCACAATATTGATGACCAACTTAAGTTTTGACTTGCTACGACTAAAATAACAATATCAATCTATTTAACGATTGAAACCTCATAATGTCTATCTGATATTTTCCCCTGCAGTTCTTATAAAATATAACCTCACTTTAAACTTCAATTCTCGACATATGCATTTTTGCATGTGAAAGGTCGTAATGTCGAGTGAAATTAGAAATAGTTTTATTGCAATAGTTTGACGTTGAGAACTCACATGAAAAATACCGTTTTGAACAATATTAGTGGCACTTTAATACACGTGTTATATTAATCATTATTTATATTTTAAGATAAACTATAATTATTGGTCATATCTTTTCAACAATATTCAGGAAAGTGAGAAATATTTCAAAGACCATTGTTGCAAACATTCGATTAAGTAAATGAATGACAAGTATCTGAAAGCACACACATAGGAAGATATCCATTTGAATCGAATATAATTATAGAACTTCAAACTAACGGTGGAAAAAAAATATTCTCAATTGTGCAATATGTGTTTTTTTATGTGTGTGATGTACCCGAAGAACTTTCTGGTCGTGACTACATGGATCACAAATTCGAGAAATGGTAAGAAAATGCATCATTCAGCGGCAAGCGGACAACAGCAAGAACAACTCAAGGTAAAAACTAAACTGGAAGATTGTGATAATATTACGTATAAGTCAGTTACAGATGAGATTGCATCGATAAAGCAGTGCAACTCAATATATAGATGAGTTTACATCGAGAAAAAAAGGGCTTTTATAAGTTATATACGGAAAGTTAATATGAACGAGATACCTTTTTACTAAACTGATACGTCTATCCCGTTATTAGATATATAGTATGTAAGTATTATACATAGACACTGGTCTTAATTTACGACAAAATTAAAAACCTATCTCTCAATATATATATATATTTGTGTTACACGTTAATACATGCAAGAGGGATTAAATAACCATTTACAAAAGTTATAATAAATTCCGATCAACTAAAAACACGATTTATGCAAATCAAACTTAGATAAAAACTTTTTTCCCCTGAAATTCAAGTAAACCACTGTTAGTTTTAATCCGGTTTCAGCAATATTGTAAATAGTTATGTCATTGGTTAGGATCGTAACAAGTTTTTTATTCCATAAAAAAATTGAATATTCACTGATGATACAACATTACGTGGGAAGAAAAGAAACGTATGAAAGAGGTAATTACTGTAGTTTTAATCAAAGGATAACGTAATCGCTGTTCCATCTCATTCGTAAGTAAAATATATTTCCTCATATTAAGTAGTGTGATATACACTAATAAACTATATATATGTTACGGCAAATGTGATGAATCTATGGCATTGTACCTAACGTCGTTGGTAAATTTGATAAATTTCCCTAAATTAATCACTTTTACCTGCGATTATGCATAGTATCCAAGCGTCGCGTCGTTGGTAAACATGATAAATCGTACTATATCATATACTATACATGATAATTCATACATACTGTATTGTATCATTATATGGGTACGATATTAAAATTTGTCATCATTATATAGGGGTCCGACTATATTTATCACACATACTAGACTCATTTGGAATTTTTTTCATATTTATGAAATTCACCAATTATACTAAGGTATTATGCACAATCACAGATAAAAACGATAAATTTCCGGTATTTATCAAATTTACCAACGACACTTGGTTATTATGCATATTCCACGGTAAAAGTGATGAATTTATCCAACTTATCAAAACGATGAATAATAACCGATTTATCACATTTCCTGTAACATACATACATATACATACGTACACACGCGTGCGCGCACGCACACACACACACAAGTACCGTTTCTTATCTAAAACATGGTAAACAGTAGCTGAGCTGTTTTAGCTAAAACTAAAACATCCTAATGCAGTAGCATAATCACCTTCAAGAACCGAATCTTGAATTAAGAAACCAATGTAATTCTCGAAAAAGGAAAGACTCACCTTAGAATTATAAACGACTGACTTTAAACATCCAATCATAAATCATTCCATAACAATAGATATAATTTAAAATTGTTAAGGATAAAAAGAAAGATGAGATTTCTTCCATATCCCTGTTCAGACAACACTCAGAATATTGATTAATATGGGTAAAAATAAATGTTTTAGCATTAATTTCATATAGGGCCGTACTACAGGCAAACGTGATTTTGAAAACTCGAGAATTTTCTAACATTGTCTTTTGTTTTCCCTAAAATTTTGTGCCCCCCCCCCACCTAAAGGTGGCCACCAGAGGCGGCCCTAGCGTCATAATATGTGTACGACCAAACTAGCGCAAAACTGGCAATTTAAAGTTGATTCTGGAAGATCAGAGGCTTCCATATTCAACCATTTGATCGAATAATTAATCCATATTTCCAACAAGTTTTTTATAGTTTAATATCGTGTACTAATTTTTAGAAAAATTAAAAAGAAATTTATTTTAAAATCGATAGAGTATATCAAATAATTATTTAAATGATATCGAGAAGAAAAATTGAATGAAATGGCATACTTCGACCTGAAGTAAAATTTTCTTCATTTCTTAAACAACATATCCGAGATATTCCGAGTCACTCGCAGCCATATAACGGTTTTAAAAATAAATTTTCTATTTGGCATTGAAGTATTAAAAAAAATTAAATGTATTTCTTCACAAACGTGGTATTTGCAGCATTTATGGGATGGTTCTTCCTCTTGCACCGTAAGTCATTGTTATAACGAGCATCTGACACAATGACGGCTCCTTCTTGAAAAAAGTCGAAGAAATCTGTCATCAAGTCAGAGATTGCTCAAGTTTAATAATTGACATCTCCTTAGATAGAATTACTTGCGAAAGTTCGATTTTCTCTTTTAAACTTAAAAATTTATTTTATTCAAAGAACTGTTAAAGATTCAAAGAAAAAGATGACTTTCTCTCTTACATAACGTCACAATTACTTTTGATATCTTTGAAAGCAAATCTAAAAATGAGAATTAATAATTACGTTTAATGTATTTCTAAAAAAATAATGTCTGATTATTCTTAAGATGTTGTAAGGTTCAAGGTGGTTGGATAAGTCTCGTTTTTCAAGTTGAATGTCTTGATTCGTAATTTTATTGTTATATCTTGTCTTTATTTTCCTCACGTTTTCCGCTTTGCATTGTGTTGTTCCAACTACTGCCACCAGTTACAACTTCATATATATTCTTACTTCTTGGTTTAAGTGCCAAGAATTCGTGCCAAAATGGAGATTTACCAAACTCACGTAATCGGTTCAAACTGTTGATCATAAAAAAAGGAGAAAAGCCGCACTTGTTGTGAAAATTGTCATTTAGAAGTTAGTCTGCTTCGAACATACGTTGATTCTGGCCCTATGATATAGTTTTTCGATAAATATTCATGTTCATGTGAAAACAAAAAACTGAATAATCCGGGAAACGTTATAATATATGTCACTATCGGTTTTTGTATCATTTGACTGATGGGTTCATCAACATTGCTGAAGAAGTCTTACAAGACACAAGGTCGTGACGCAATGTCACAGATTTATGATTAACACCCGAATTCTTGAGCTAATACGTACGATCAGATGGAATCAGCTGATTCAGTGCAACATGCTTCCATGGTTGGCTAGTCGCTGAGTCTTTAGTCTTACAGGGTATATAGGTCATTAAATACTGTTAAAGTGGTAATGGAATAGAGTTATTGTGTTTCAAAACTTTGGCTTGTTTGATATCAAGATAAAACGTGTTTTTTGGTGAATAACTGAATATTCTGAATTGTTCAGCATTATCAAACTGACACTAAATAAGTTGTGGTTTCGTGAGTATTTCAAAAGCTATTCCAAACTGAATAAAATTTCAATGGTAAATCGATTGAATAATCTGTTTTGCATATTCAGTTCAATACTTATTCTAATGATTATGGTATTGCTATGCAGAATAAGACAGAAGATAATATGACTAGACTAAACTTTTTTTTCATTAATTTTTTCCCTAAGCCCATTTGAAAAATTCTAAAAAATTGTTGATGGTAAAAAATCTTTAGAATATTAACGAGAAAAAAAAACTCAACGAGTCTAAAAAAAGTCTCAATATAATAAAAATATGAAAAAAATGGTTTCTATTTCAGCCATTTAAACAGTGGTGGTACTATGGTCAATCGAATCATTTTTGTCTTTTGCTTATTTAAATAATATTGCTTACTTTGCTATAACGTTTCAATAAAAAAATTGAGAAACATTTAATGGAAAATAAACAAAAACGAAAGTAGTATTGAAATAGAATACAAATACAACGCCACAACAGGCAAAATGCCCAACGAGGTGACTGAGAAAAATGGAAATAAAATTGAAACATATTTTGATGAGTTTGAGCAAAAAACACCGGAAAAATATTATGAAACGAATTTGAAATTTTTGTATAAAACAAAAGCAGTTGATATTCGCTCACTTCTAGCGAATATATAGCCCACACACACGTTCATAAAACCAATTCATCAAACGTCATTAATTTATTCCATTATTATTAAGCTCCTATTTCAGGCAGATTTTAACATCAAACCAAACTAAAACAAGTGAAACAGAACAAGCATAAAAATGCAGATACCTCGGCTAACGGAGATAGTTCGTTCCGAAATCGCATTCGTTAGCCGAAATGTGATTTTCCATAGGTTTTTAAGGAAAATCGTTTAAATCGTTACAGGTGTGGCCCAACCTTTCGGAGTAACTTTTATAAAAAACCTAGAAACACTATAAAAACTAGAAGCTAACCAAAGGCTGAAGTGAACAATTTCGCAATCTAATGAAGTAGAATTCAAAGGAAAATGAAATACTTAAGAATTTTACACCCTGTTCATAATCCTGTCGGGTTCCTAGGTGTCTTATGTCATGTAGTCAGCTCACATCTTTGTCTCATACTTATGCAGATGGAAAAGATAATCTCCTGGAATGCCCAAAGTGGTGTTCTGCAACCTTTTTACTCGTGTAAAAGTTTTTGAATAATTTAAAGGGAGATGGAAAAATTAAATTTTTTTTTACTTTAATATACACAAGTAGGTCAAGTTCGTAAGCCATAATGTAAAATACAGTAAAAAGTGCGCGAGTTGGTATGCTATGTCATATAGTCAGCTCATTTCTCTTTCACACACAAAATCATTCATTAGCCGAGGTAGTCGTTATCCGAGATATCACTGTAGGCATTATGCAATTAATATTGAGCAATAATAAAACCGGAAAAACTGAAACAAAAATGTAACAAAATACCAACGCACAAGCTCTTTAATTAACATATTTGCGCAATATATGACGAATCAACGTTAAACTATGCATCCTTGACCTAAAGTAAATCAGGTTGCATGCAAAAAAAGCATATAGTTGGACAAACTATTAGCATCATCCATCGGATTCTGTACATAATAAGCAAAATACAGAAAGTTGGCTTTACTACCAACGGGGCTGTTTTACTACCAGACATCTTACACATTTATAATTTCCACCACATGTAAACAGATTCACTCCATTTAATTAATCCTAAATCTGCAACCAACTAGCAACACAACTTCATGACGGAATTTAAAAATTGACCGGTAATCTCTTACAAGAAAACGAGTACGTTTCGCTTGTCTTTAATTGAGATCGCAATCGTTTCCCGACATTAACCGAGAATGTCCTCGCGTTTTTAAAACTTCGGTTTAAAAAACATTCCTTCAAATTAATAATAACAAATATCAAAGAAAGTATAACTTTAACAAGCCATTGTGTAACTTTTAATTTTGTTGCAGTGGTACTGTAGATTATTTGTCAGATCATTTTTTAATTGAAATGCATCCGTCATCTTGTGCGCATGTGCTTCTAGGAAATGTCGGTCACTCTTTCTCTTGTACCTTTAGAGATTTTACTCTTTGATATTTATCCCGCGGGGCATCATTAAAATTCCGGTACAGCACCAATAACATCCATCTTTCTTTTTTACAGGAATAAAAGGTCAAAAGCGATTTTGTCTCGTGTGCTTGTCACGCACTTTTTAGTGACCTTTTCCCTCAATCTATTCTATTTTGCTATTGGGAAAGGATTTAGGAACTGAATAAAGATTCAATGCAAAATATCTCGAAACTTGCCACTTGGGTAGTTCAGTTCAGAAACTTATGATAAATGAAGAAAGCGATCGAAAAAGCTCAATCATATATCTTACAAAATATACATAAATATAATTTGGATCGGAAAACTTGGGTTGTAGACATTTGGGGTATTTTGTATGAATTGATAAAAATAGTTTTAAAGATACTTCCTTACCATCTCGTCTATAATCACCAAAAGAATGGAATGATTTTAAAACCGTCTTATCATGTTTCTTTCGACTTCATATTGCGGCTGTATATTTCTTCATGGTCTGACTTGGTACTTGTACCCTTTCATGTACTATTTAATGACAATTCGATTAATACAACATTTTCTTATTAAGTGTAGGCAATATTAAAAACTTTCAAGCAACAATCGTGTTAACCATTGTATCCTGTCGATTTCAAGAGAGATTTAGTATTAATGAGCGATGTGTCCAATTTTTTTGCGCATTTTTGAAATTAAAATATGCCTCGAGTTTATTTTTCAACAATTTACAGAGAGCACATTAATTTGTCACAAATCACGTTGTTTTAAACCTTACCGATAAAATGTGTAGAAGTACTTCTCATAAACGTACGTAAACTGAAACGAACAGTTTGGTGTTATATAACATAATACTAATTTTTCAAATTGAACTACACTTCCTTTGCAGTAAGATATCAATACAAAGTCTACACTCATTATAACGAACCCGCGTGTTCTACGGAAAACAGACGATATATCGGAAGTTTGGAAAAGATCTATAAAATTTAGCTTTTCAACAAAATTCCATATTCTACATAATAAAAAAATTGTATTATTCATTTTTGTTATGATGAAAGCGGCTGCAATTAAAATGTAGCAAATTAGGAAATAATCAAATTTATATTCCTAATACAGTTCGTACATTTTACTCACAAAAATACTGTACACACACAACAACACACACACACTTGGCTAAAACCTACATTTATTTTTCAATGCATGCAGTAAAATAATCAGAAATCGTCGTTTGTTTCCCAGGTGGTAATAAAACGGTACTGTATTTATCTACACTGCTCAAAACAATTAGGGGAGCAAGCAAAAAAGTGAAGAAAACCGTGCGAGACAGCCACGTATTGGCATACAATGGATAGTACACGCGTATCAATGCGCAATACAGAAAAAAGACGTAAAAAAATTTGGAATTAAGCTTTAATTGTTTGAAAATATGGAAAAAACATGAAAAGATGATTTAGGGCAACAATTTGGTTACATGTAAACGATAAAAAAAAGTACTGTTTAGACATGATGCATGAGTTTTAATAGGGCGTGTGGTCTCCTCGAACAGCTAAGACTGCTGCACACCTGTTTGCCATGGATGCGATGAGGTTATCGATCAGACTTTGGGGAATACTGTTCCACTCCTCAAGAAGTGCAATCTGCAAGTCTCGGACAGTAACAGGCGGCCTTGATCGCGCAGCAATGCGTCGTCCGGATTCGATTGGATTCAGGTCAGGAGAGCACGCTGGCCATTCCATACGCTGTATTGTTTCAGCTTCAAGCATGTTCTACACCAGACGAGCTCTATGCGGTCGGGCATTATCATCCTGGAAAACAAAGGAATCTCCAATGGCTCCAGCGTAAGGGATGACATGAGGTCGCAGTATCTCGTCTGCATACCTTCGGGCCGCCAAAGTGCCATTCCGAATGATATGCAGGTCCGTACGTCCGCCTATGCTGATTTCCCCCCACACCATCCAACCAGCTCGTCTGTATTGTGACCTTTCACGAACGAATGCGGGGTTATTTCGAGTGCCCCTGTCCCTCCATACCAGAACACGTCGGGTGTCACACTCCAGACTGAATCGGGACTCGTCTGTAAACAGCACTTGGCTCCAATCATGTTGCTCCCAATCTCGATGTTCAGCAGCCCATCTTCTTCGGGCCGCACGGTGGCGTGGGGTCAACGGAATGCAGACCATTGGCCTACGTGCATAGAGCCCTCCCTCATGAAGCCGGTTACGTATTGTTTGGCTGGACACCCTTCGTCCTGTTGCCAAGAGCAACCGTCTTTGCAGCTGCGTAGCATTCTCTGTTCTGTTTCGACGGGCTGTTAACCGTATATACCGGTCATCAGTTGCTGTAGTGGCGCGTGGCCGACCTTGCCCTGGTCGACGTCTAACATTTCCTGTTCCTTGGAATCGATTCCACAGCCTTGCAACAACACTTCTGGCGACTCCAACAGCGTCCGCGACACTACGTTGTGTTTGCCCGGATTCCAGTCTGCCTATAACACGCCATGCCATGGATTCCGGTAAATCACGTTGTTGAGACATCCTCAAGTCACCTTGTCTCAAAAAAAAAATACTGCGCAATGGAATTTCACAGTTACGGCAGTAAAACAGACGTTTCTGCAACATCCCGATTTCTGCCCTTATCTCCTTTTTCTGGTTTTTGACGTCATGAACTTTGATTTGCATATGAAGTTTTCTTCTTCCGTTTCCTGCTAGGCTTTAAGTTATGGATGATTCATTTTATGTTACTTATCGGTATACATCTTTGCGTAATTTTGTTAAAACCATGTGCTCACCTAATTGTTTTGAGCAGTGTATATGATCTCGATTAAAATTTCCTTTAAATCCTTGTCAAGCTTTTCTCAAAATACAACAACATTTTTTACACCGATAAATTCCCTCTACAACGACGCAAAGGCGAGATGAGACACTTCTCATTCACCAAAGAAAAGAGGTTCGATAAATGAGACAATGAATATTCCGCCATTGTTAGCAATTTAATCGAATGAGAAGAATACAATTAGTAGTTTATTGGAAGGTCTTTTTTTCCGCGGTTCGTTACATCTTAACACGGTTATTTTATGCATGCAACGGCTAATTATTAAAATTATCGTAATAAAGAACTGATGATTGAGCCACTTTATTTGCGTATAGTAAATACAGGGTGATTCTAAATTCATGGGACAAACTTTAAGGAGGTGATATAAGGCACCTAAACAAGCATTTCTGATCATAAAATGTGCGGTCGAATCGCAATAGCAAAGCCGACAGAGAGTGTTTTAAGAGCAAAGAGGGTGTTCAACAGCATTTTACCAAAAAAAAATATCATATTTTTCCGACGAATTTGCTGCGATATGTGCTATTAGTCATTCGGGGAAGCATATGTACCTTCGGACTGCATTGGTGTTTGTTTTCATTGGTACAAGGTTATGCTCCGACAAACAATAATCAAGTAGTATAATGACTTGTGGTAGAATTTGAGTTACCCAAGTTGCACCATGAGAAGGCCTACCAAATTGCAATACCTTGCACCCTTGAAAGGTCGATTGCAGTTATTGCAGCAAATTCGTCAGAAGAACATCATACTTGCTTTTGGTGAGTGCGGTTGCACACTCTCCAAACGTTTTTCCTATTGCGATTCGACCTCACATTCTATGTTGAAAATGCCTGTTTAGGAGTCTTACATGACCTCTTAACCCTTAGGGGCTCCTCTCATCCAGGGATGATTACAATTTTTTCTTTTACACGATGAAATTCTTTAAATAACGTATAGATGGCATACATGTATGTATAGTTTACTGCCAAAGCCCGAAATTCGCCAATTCGCGAAGTGGCCGGTGATGCTTGGCCGAAGTCCGATAACAAAAGACATGATTCGGGACCATCGTGAAGTTGGAGTATTTTTCCGTGATAATTATGCCCACGTTAATTATGGTACCCCATCAAACCCAAGTCGCGATGCGGTAATCATTTTTTTTCTCCAAAATTTAGTAGGAAAACTATATGTTGTTATAATTATTTTCATAGTTTTTCACTCGTCACACATGGTGCTAATCCAATGCAGTTGCTATATACAGACATGTATCACACGTTAGCTATTATAAAAAATTGAATTAGGCTCCTACCGGGCTGTCTTACATCAGCACAACGAAATTTGGCCCGGGATATCCAGCCACTTCACGAAATGGCCGGCCAAAGTCCGAATCATTTCTACAGTTCGGACTTTGCCCAAAACTCTTGGCCAATTCGCAAAGTGGCCGGCCCCGTCGTGAATTAACCGCACTTCGGGCTTTGGCAGTAACATATTGCAGAGGTTGCATAGCAAATAGGAGGCATGGCATTTTACTAGTGAACGATTGGATCCTAGAGGTATACTTTTAGTTAGACAAAATTTTCAAATCACGTGTAGTACTCAGAAATTTCATTCATGTTTCAAAGAATTGTATAATTACTAAAATAGAAAAATTCACTTTTTATGTAGTTTCCGTAGGCTTCAAAACCCAGTTAGAAAGTTGTTGACCTGTCTCTTTTGAGGCCAAGAAAAAAAAATTCCGCGTTTCTAAATGCAATATCCACTGAGATATTCGAATTACAAAAACGGAAAAAAGTTGTAAACCCCCCCCCCCTCTAAATTCCCTTTCCCTCCGTTTTTCGAATTCGAATATCTCCGTCAATATTGCACTTAGAAACGTTGAATTTTTTTTTGTAGGCATGAAGAAAGACAGGGCAACAACTTTATAATTGGTTGTGGGGCACACGGAGACGTATAAAAAGTTAATTTTTTATTTTAATAATTATTCATACCCTTGAAACATGAATGATATATCTGAGTACTATAAGTTATTTGGAAAACTTTTCTAATTAAAAGTATAGCTCTAGGATCAATGGTTTGCCAGTAAAATGCCGTACCCCTTATTTGCTATGCACCCTGTATATATGTTACGGTAAAAGCCCGAATACCTGTTAAAAAGCTATTTTAACCCCTTTATTTCGGACTTTTACCAAGTCAAAGACCGTTTTTAGTGAAGCGATTAACCATCAGGAACTTATTAGTTCCTCACTCTTATTAATTAATTAATAATAACTATTTTTTGAAATTGGAATTATTTAATAGTTACAATTATTTAATAATTAGCTATATTTAATCAATCAATCACCTAAAGCGTATTGGTTCCTGACGCTAGCTAAATAATGACAAATTACCATGATTGATTTAAAGTTCATACTGTTCGGAGTGAATCAATTAATTTACTCAGAACAGTTAGAACACGTTTTGAATGAATCAATCAACCATCAATTGATGGTCATGATAATTATTGATGGTCGGAGTAAATTAGATAAAATTAATTAATTATAATTAATAATCACTTGATCAGCGTCAGGAAGAAAATAATTGTAATTAATAACTGATTAATTAGTTAATTAATTCAGGTAAAAAGTTAGTTAATTCATTTGTTAATTAATAATAATGATAATTACTATTATTATTATTATTGTTGTTGTTGTTGATTAATAAGATTCATGATGGTTAATTGCTTCATTAAAAACGTACTATGACTTTGTAAAAGTCCGAAATAAAAACGTTTACAAGCGTATTTCGGGCTTTTACCAACTCGTCTTGGTAAAACCTAGGTCTATTTTCTGACAGCTTGCTGGTACTGTATTGGACGGGTATAAGTTGTTGAGTCATGGTAGCGTGCTTACCTTCCCCACTCTCTTTTTTTTGTCGGTGATTGTGGGTTCGAATCCAGAGTCTCTGTGTTTGAACCAAATTTTTTTTCAATTAAATTGAATTTGCAAGTCTAGATTGATTACCAGCTATCTTTTTCATTTGATAAAGGGGGATTTTTTTACTCAGCATCTTACTGAGAGCTTGAATAAAACTTGAAATAAACGTATATTTGGACATTTCCGCGTAACAGTATAATTATCCACTGATTTGTGTGCCTAAGTGTTAACAATGGTTCACAGTAACAGCACGCTGTCATGCAAGAGAAACCAGCCTACGTTTCACTTGAAATTGAGGGCTAACACGATATACTCTTTTCGCAAGTTTGTTCAAAATTGCTAAATCTAATTCCTTGTCTGATTTCTTATCCAAATCACCTGCAACGTCTATTTTTCTTCCGCTATATATCGATCCCCAATGGAACTATACCCTTTTGAATTTAATGTAATTTTTAATAAACCCTTCTAAAAATGTACCCCTTCTTTTTTTGCATACTTCGGCTTTAGAAACGATTACGCCCACCGGGGCAATGTGCTTATATGGCTTCGGTGACAGAACCTGGTCGTGTTTGATTCGTTCTTTTCTGTGCGAAATTGCTACATAGTATTTTTCATTCATAATTCCACCTGGAGGAATGAAACTATATAAACCCGTAATTTCACTTTCTCCAATATTAATGTTCATATGCCAATCGGTCTCTCGACATTCTCGTAACTTCCTGTACGTTGTTTTCCGTCGAAAAATCATGAATACCGCTCAAAAGTGTGAGGACGGGACATTACAGTATTCTTTCCAACAAGAGTTTCAGCTGCCATTTTTCCTAGCGTGAAACGGAATTTCGCACTAACTCTTTATTCCATTGCTTCCTATGCTCAAAATAGCCTATGTACACATACTGTGCTCTCCAGAACACGAACTAATACCCGAGGATGGGCGTACTAGGTGTTTTTTGTTATGCAGAATAAGACACCTAACCATCCTTTTCCAGATAAAATTATAAATTCAAGTGCAGGCAGAGAGCTTACCCCATCTGCCATTATTTTCCCGTTTCTTCGAAACGTGCCCAGTCTTGGAACTTTTTCGACAAACCTTGCACTTTAAAAAGCTGTC
The DNA here is from genome assembly GCF_987345545.1 of Pholcus phalangioides. NCBI lineage: Eukaryota > Metazoa > Arthropoda > Arachnida > Araneae > Pholcidae > Pholcus > Pholcus phalangioides. The sequence goes on from NW_028301625.1 coordinate 27,726,608, forward strand.
ACGGAGAATGGTAAAGTGACAGATACATCGCTGTAAGAGCGATATATAATAGAAACGCCAAATGTTATATTTGGATGTACTTGCAGTATTATATTATTTTTCTCGGATAAAAAACGAGAAGTGGCCTGTCCTCAATTCTATTGTTATTGAAACTTCATCGGGATTATTGACAAGCTGTCTGTCCAAGGAACAAAGCGCAAAAAATGCCTTATCATTCTATTTTTTCCATATCCACGTATATTAGGTATGTACCATCAAAGCAAAAAATCGGAAAGGAAAAAAATCGATTCTTATTCAAGGCACTGTCAATTCCGTTTCTTTGAACCGTTCATTCATATCATACTTTCAACGTGATATAGTTACAAACTTTCATGTCACGTCACCGATTTATCAAATTGGTAATCATCACAAACACACTTCTATATAATATAGAAAATAGAAAAATCTCTATGCAAATAAAATAATGTGCTATTTACAATTTTGTGTTAAATTCCAGTAGTTTCTTCACCATGTATTTAGCACATTTCGGTTTAACAGGCTTACGTTCAAATTACGGCCGAGGCTGTAGCACGGATGTCTCCATCCTATCATTTGGAATTGCTTTTTCTCAGTTGAAAAACCCCAAAGGTGGTGCGTGTTGTGATTGCTCATTGGATATTCTCATCTAACGTCCAAACCGGCAGTGATTGAATGTGTAATGGATAAATTTTTGTAATGTTGTGGACTCACCGATAATTGTTGTTGAAAACCCACAGGAATCAATTTTAGCTGACCACCGCCACTGTAGATTAAAATGGAATCGAACTTGGGGCCGTTACAATGAGGAGATTTTTCCAGGTCATTAGGTCAGGGGTTCTTAACCTAGGTTTGCAGGAGCTCTTGAGATGGATCGTACAAATCTACTTACAATCCGGTTATAAATCCATTTCTTGGGTGCGTCTGAAGGATTTCGGTGGACTGGGATCCAGACAATTTTGGAGCCCTCTTGAACCATGGTTTTGTATATAGTATTTCTGGGGAGAAATCAGCGCATCCGAAAAGACATAAATTCATTACAGAAAGTACAGTAATGCTGAAAAATATCGGTACAAAAATATGAACACACTAGACAAAAATTGATGGAAATTTGGATTGATGAAAATCTGAAATTAATGAAAGAAATACATAATTCCAGAATTAATGGAAAAATAATTCCAGACTTAATGGGAGTAATAATCCCATTAAGTCCCAGTAAGAAGCAGTGAAAATTGATGAAAATCTAGACTTAATGAGAGAAATAATTTCAGAATCAGTGAAAGCTTTCAATAATTTAGGGGTCCTCTGTTTGATTCGGGACCCTGTGCTCAAGTCCTGATATCAAACCTGTTAAGACGATTTTAATTACTGAAAACAAAGAATGTTAATGAGAGTGTAAATTCCAGAATTGATAAAAATGCGGAATTCATGAAAGAAATCATTTCAAAGTCGGTGAAAGCTCTTTCAATAGTTTGTAGCCTGCTGTGCTCATGCCCTGTTGACTTACCTGTTAAGACGCTGTTAATTAATGAAAAGAATAGAAAATTAATAACAAAAGTAATTCTAGAAGTAAAGAAAATCTGTAATTTATGAAAGAAATAATTTGAAATTCAGTGGAAGATTTCAATAATTTGGGTGGGGGGGGGGGGGGCGATTGATTCAGAGACCTGGGCTCAGCCCCTCTTGGCGTAACTGCAAAGACGCCACTGACTAATGTGTTTTTTTCCTCAATGATTTCAAATACTAAACATTTTTTGATCAGGAATATTTAACGAGATTTTTGTAAATTAAAATCTTACCAGTGGATCGTGAAGTTGGACCTTTTGTTGATTTTAGGTCGCGGCTAAAAAAGGTTCAAAACCCCCTGCCTTAGACGAATGTCTCAATTGTCCATTCCGAAATGAAGCCAATGCTACCAGCGATGACCCCACAACCGCACAGCAGCAAAAATATAAGTTCCGGTGGAAAGAAAAAAACAGCAAAATATGAGGAAAAAAAACTAAAAGTAAATCGGTAAAAATTATCAAAAAAGCTTTTTTTTAGAAAACACTCAGCCATTTCCAATTTTCACAATAGAGCTAATTTTTTTTCTTATTTTTCGACGTTCGAAGAAATCTTATATTTTTCACGGAAATAAAATATATATATATATATATTTTCCACGTAATTTATTATTTATTTTGATGTAGTTTTGCTTATGCTTTTCTATCATATGTGTGATTTTCACATCTACTTGCTTGGGTTTTTCTCTATCATTTTTTTCCGGTAGGGTTTCTTTTTCCACCATTGGTACGTCATCCTTTTCCGACTTCAATCTCGTGTCCATGTTGAGAAGCAGTGAAAATTCTAGAATTCCCAATCTTTATTATTATTTTTTTCTGTTCTTTATGTCTAAGGAAAAGTATAAAAATAATAATAATAAATAATAATAATACAGAAACATTTCTGCTGTTTCGCTAGAACCAATCGATATTTGCTTTTCGTTATATGTTTGCTTTCTGTTGTGTCCAAGAATCATCCTTCATCCTTGTTTTCGTATATTTTCCTTTTTTTCCCCCATCTTTTATGTTTTTACGCAAGTTTATTTCAGCAATATTTTTCGTGTTTTTTTAGGAATGTCCCCGACATTCTTTCGTATAAGCTATAAAATAAGTAAAAAAAACCCGGATGCCACTTCCTGAACAGACACACACACATACACACACATTACTGTTTCTTAGACAATAAGAACGAGACAAAAAACTAAAAATATCACTATAAAAATGCATTAGAAAATTTTGGATCCGTGCAAACTTCACCACAATGATGAAAAAATTCTATTTTTTCCCCTTTCTCTCTATATCTATTACATAAATCCAATGGAAACACGTATCATATAAATTGCCTTTTTTGTTTTGTTTCGCTTTGTTATGTCTGTTTAAAGGAAAAAGATTGCTTACAATATATGGAATTCACAATAGCTGTTAAGTTTTAGTTTTTCAGTAAGTTGAATTTATAGCAATTTATTTGCATGTTCAATTCCTAATATAAGCACGTTACTGTCGAATTTTACTGAAATATTGAGACCCAGTACTGGTAAAAACCATTGCAACACCTCTTGTGGTGAAATCCTAAAGTTAGTACGTAGTAAATTTAGGATACGGAATTGAAGTCGTAGAATTTGAAAATTAAACTATCAATGTGTGGTTTTAGCATGAAATTGCATGAATAGCATGAGTACTATACAAGGTGATTACTTAATTCCCCTTGCCGCATTTTACTGGCGAGCCGTTGTTCCTAGAGGCATACTTGCAATTAGAGAAAGTGCCTAGATAACGTGTAGAATTCAGATATGTCATTCATGTTGCAAGGGGTTGTATACTCCGTATAAAATTAACTTTTTATACGAACACCCTGTCCCCAAAAACACAAATAGAAAATTGTTCCTATGTTTCTCCTGAGGCCAACAAAAAAAAATTCCACGTTTCTAAATTGCAATATTCATTAAAATACTTCGCGTTTATATAGTTTTTTAATTTTTATAATTGCATTTTTAATTGGGTTGTTGTATTTTAGAAATATATGACATCCATATTTGTTATGGGCATCTTTTCTCAGCCACCTCGTTGGGCATTTTGCCTATTGTGGCCTTGGATTTGTATATCGGAATTCAAAAACTGGAGAAAAATTGGGAAGAACAGCATTAATAAAGGGAAAAGGCGTCACTTAGCTTTTACTATTCTTTCCCAATTTTTCACCCATTTCTGAATTCAAATATCTCAGAGAATACTACACTTAGAAATTTCAAGAAAGACGGGGCAACAACTTTCTAATTAGCTTTTGGGAACAGGAAGCCCGTATATAAAAAGTTATTTTTTATTTTAATAACTATATACATGAATGACGTGTCTGAGTTCCAATAACGATTGGGATAATTTTTCTACGAAGATTTTTGACAGTTGGCTGATGCGCAGATATATTTGGGAAAGAGAGAAAATTCAATTGCCCTGGCGGGGAATCGAACCCACGTCCTTTCACTTTCCTGGGTGAACGCCCTAGATTCTATTACTTAATTTCTATTACAGAAAATGATTAACACGTTTTTAGGACAAATGCATTTTTTTCTTTTTACTGGTTTACGCGTTTCGGCTCTGCAATGGAAGACCGTCATCAGAATCTCACGGTCAGAGACCACACACAAGTACTAAAACAAACCGTTCAGAGGGGGAGTATCATGTTTACTTTTGGTCATTTCTTGGAGATTTCGCCTTCGCCTTTGTATTTGTAGAGCCTGAGTGGTCTTTGGATGCGAATTGGGGTGCCAACTGTTGCAAAGTGTTGGAAACTCTGTCTTGGCCGAGGTCTATAAAGCTTGCTCAAGTTGACGATATAGGTGGCGTGTTCCTTCCATCATTAACGAGAAAATCCTGGCAAGTTCTGATGAAGTGTCCCTCGAGAAAATTCAGATCGGAATTGTGTGTGCCGCTTTCTCAAAATCAAAATTATGCGAAAGTTGGCAACAATGTTGGGCGATAGCTAAACTATTAGTTTGTCCCTTTTCGACATGTTTTCGGTAACTCGAATATTTAGATTTCTTTTAGTTTGGCAGATATATCCCTTTTCGCAATCCTTGCATGGGACAAAGTAGATAACAGATTCATTGGAGGGTAGGATGGGATCTTTGAGCTGAGAGAAGGTGAGATTATTTGCCGGCTGGACTATTGCATGGATGTCAAATTTCTAAGATGGATGAGAGCATGTAACTTGAAGAATGGAATGGAAGAACAACATTGAAAAACGTTTTTGAGTCGGCTGGGAACAAGTTGGCGACCAAAAGTAAACATCAGAACCTTCCCCCCCCCCCAACGGGTTTACTACTTGTGTGTGGTTTCTGACCACGAGGTGCTGATGACGACTCTCCATTGCAGAGCAGACCCGAAACGCGTATTCCAGTAAAAAAGAAAAAGCGCATTTGTTTTAAAGCGTGTTAATTATTTTCTGTGAATGCAACCATCAAAATTTTCAAATGCGCCTCTTTGACGAGAATACGTCTTAAAATTGTGAGCGGAAATTTTTGAGCGGAGTAAAAACGGGGCAAGAATTTATACCGCTAATAACTTTAAGATCAGTGGTTACTAATCTTGCCTGCTTCAAGTACCACTTGAGAATGCGTAGAAGGCTTGCGTGCATCTAGAAATGCGCATAAAGCTTGCTTACCCATTGATATGCATACTATAGAAATGCTTAGCATGCATGCATACCCTTTGAAATACATAGAGAAGAAGTGAGAGAGTACCCCGTTGAAAAAGGTGTAGTAGTCTTGCGTGCAATTGGAAACGCGTTGTAGACATGCATACTCTTGGAAATGCGCAGAAAGCTTGCTATTCTCTTTGTAATGCCATAATTCTGTGCTCAGATGGCAAAATGTAATAAGTCACTTTTTCAAAATTTCACGAGGGCAAATTTGTAAACAATATTTTGCAAAAATGTGATACTGTGGCTTTTTGCCTTGTTGCAATTTGCTCCGTTGGTTCCTCTCTCCTGATTGTTTTTTCAAGTTTTGTAAAAGATCTTTTATCAAACTTCTATAGTGTAATCTCGGCTTTCGCAGATAGCTTGCTGTAAGATTTGTTGTTCTTATATATTACGTTTAAATCCATAGATACATAAAAAATCCTAAGCGGTTTAAATGATATTTTGCAGTAAAAACAACAAACGTTGAAATACTGTATTTCTTGCCAAAAATCACAATGAAATTAACAGAATGTGCCTACGGATTTAACATATTCACAACAATATGTCATTTAACCCTATATCTATTAAGTTAGGTAACTGTGCCCGAGTGACGTGGTGGTAAGATCGGCGTCTACCACCCTGAAAGTTGCTGTCCCAGGTTCAAGCCCAAGGGAGGAAATAGGTAAGATATTTTCCGTAACGAGCTTGAGGCGACCACCAATAGACAGCGTCTTTATTTCCAACCCATCTCATTAATAGCAGTAAATCGCGATATGGCCAGAGTTGGTGAAATAGGTTAGGTAACTTGTCGTGTAGCCTACTAACTAACCGTTCGAAAAACAGGTTTTTTTTTAAAACAAAAAAGGTTTTCGTGGCCATAGTGTAAATTAGAATTAAATTTAAAAGTTTTCGGGTGATTTTTGGCCGACGTAAAGTACAGTTTCTGTCTTTCGAAGTTTCATTCGCACGAGTGGCGAACATTTTCAAAGAAATGCGTAACGCGGGCAAAATGATACTACTTACGCCTTCTTACGACTGCTTGAGTCGCACTGCCTCGTCGGGATTGGTCTGGCTCAACAGATTGAGCCAGTCTGTTTTCCCTATCGGCCGAAGTTGTTCATTACGATTACAATGTGACATTACGATTGGTCCAACAATTAAAAGACTAAAAGTCAAAGGATATTTTGGATCCGAATGCGAGAACGTCTGGATTTCAGCAGCGCAGTGTAAATGTCGGTCTTTTAGACGGCAGAGATATTTTGAAAAGATAACAAGAGGCATATTGTGGCGTGGCAAATTTTATGTCATGTAAGCAATGATTGAGACTTGACTGCGTCATAGAATTCGTAGCGTGAGACAGAAAATATATATTTGAAGTGACTATAAGATTGCAGAGTATGTGTTTTACTTTTAATAAGCTTGTATTAAATATTTTAAGGTGGAAATTTCGATCATGACATAGTCACGTAATCGTCAAATGTTCGAGTAAAAAACGCTGTGAACTTCTAGCCTATGCTGCCTGTTCTCTATATGCACACAAACCGTCAATGGCAATATACTGTATGTTTAAATCCAATGCATCCTTTCTCACATCGTCGCACAAACGTCTACACTTATATCGCGTAGTTTAAATTTGATTCCGGTGGGTATGCCGCCATGTCACTCATCGAGATTCGAAACCACGCTTATTAAACCAGATTTTGGTGCGCTATCAACATCGTTGTTTAGTCTATGGCAAAGCATTCTGTTGCACGCTCAGCTGCATTTAAAGTGTCACTCACCAAATTACCGGATTGCCGACTAGCAAGCTCGCATTGCACACTTGATACTTTGTGACGCGATTAAGAGTGACATAATTATTATCGACCAGAAACGAATAGCCGACAAGTCATCATTATTGGCGATTCACGTGGTTGGTGTCATTTTGTACCTAAAGTGATGCTTCACGACTCCATAACTAACTTTGTAGGGCCGTATCCTCTCATAATTTTCGAGATTTAAGCAACAACTTCTAAAATGACATCATATTACAAATATTCTCTACCTATAGCATGTTGCTGTACAGCATATGTTCGTAAATAATATATATACCTATTTACATCTTTAAAATTCGAATGTAACTTAATATGAATAGAATTACTATCATAAGTAAAAAAACAATACGAAGACCACCACAGCTGCCGGTAAAAGAATTAAAATGCATTGCATTTTAATCCTGCAAATCGTACAATGCAAATTGTAAACTCTAATTTGTATATATTTATCGTAATTGACTTGGGACAAATAAATTATGTTATGTTATTTGACGATGACATTATATAATAGAATAAGATGGCAATAACTGAATATAAATCGAATCAATTGCTTCACCAATGAAAATATTCTCCAACTGCAAATGATTGGCTTCACGGCCATAGCGAGGGGAAGAGGACTTGGGGGGTCTGGTTCCCCCCGCATTGTGAAAAAATGACCGAAAAAAGTAAAAAAATGGCCAAATCTATTTTGTTCTATCACTTTGATCCCCTCCAAACGAAATTTCTGGCTACAGGCCTGATTGGCTCCGATTTGTCCCAAGTGCATCGAATTGCTTTTTCTCATACGCCGAATTTGCTTGCAAGTTGAAGCATTTTTCGCTCGTAACATCGATCACTAAAGCCATAATTAGTTTTTCCCCCATTTTAAATCATTTTTTTAATAACTGCACACATCATACTTTTCATATTGTGCTTCTTCTTTAATTTTTAACGATATACATTTTTTTCTGGTCATTTTATTTTTAGTTTGTCACTTATTTTTGTCAGCTGAAATTATTTATTTCTAATTTTATTTTATTAAAAAAATCAATCAAAATCAAATCCAATCCATAAATCGATTACATGTACTCTCAAGTCGAGACACCCGTCAGTCGAATCACAACTGTATTTAAAAATCGTAACAATAACGTCCCGACAAACTTATTGTTTCCTCGTTGCAATCGATTGTGTACTTAAGTTTAAAAGTAATAATAATGACATCTGTGTCCTTATCTTTTAGAAAGTGATATATTTTTCGTTCTTCCCAAGGCGCCAGCATAATAATAACGTGCTTCGAAGCAAAACGCCAAATATAAATACAGTATATATATATATATTTATCATCATTTTGTCTCGATAAAGTGTTTCTCAAAAGGTTAACCAATATATATTCAAAGCGATAAACCGAGAAACAAACCTCAACGAAGGAACGTAAAATTGTGTTTCTTGGGAGAAATGATTCCTTCAAATCTTATGGATATAAAACGACGACTTCGATTAATTTCCATCCGACATTTTAGAATCTTATGTTTTCTGTGTCCTTGTCCTCCTCGTTTAACATGTTGCAAAGGCGGCAATGATGTTTTACCTCTCGTTCAACATGAATGTAAGTACATTTTATTGGGCTCGGAATCGATAGAATGTTTTTAACTGGTTAAAAGTTTTTAATCGATTAATCGAATTTTAATCGAATATTTTTCGTAACCATATTATTAATTGATGCAATCAAAATATATTTTATTCATTTCAAGCACCCATTCGCCAGATGTAAACGAATGTGTAGGAATAGATTAAGAAATTAAAGCTATCCGCTTGAAGCGCAATTTAATATATGCTGAATATATCTTCTCAAAACCTGGAATTTCTTTACTTGGATCTTGCCGTTTTTTTTTTTAAATCGGTTCTTTCAGGTTGGTCACTGATATTTCGAAATCACTTTCGATCATAGTATATTATTGCTTGTTTTCCTAGAAACTTCCTAAATGGTACTTTGTGAGTAGAGGAGAGCTGATACTTCCAAGAATACGCGAAAAACTATATTGTTCATAGCTGAGACAATAAATTTTGGTCTCATGTTTTCTAAAGCTCCCACCAAACTCAATTTGAAACTGAATTCAACAACGATAAAGAAAATTGATGAATTGCAATGGAATAGATTACGTTTCGAGCGACTGCAAACTCAATTTGCCAATCCCGTACATTAGTTGTTAGTTTCTAATTTTTTGAAATTGAAGAAATGTATGACACCAGAAAGACTAAAGGTCGCCCTCCTGTACTGACTAAAAGTCAGGAAAGCGTGATTCTACGCAAAATAAGAAACTCTTCCATAAGTTTAAGGCAAATTGCATCTTTTCCTGACGTGAATGTATCTAAATTTCATGGAGATAGACTTGAAAGTCTGGGGGGTATTGATGTGGATGATGTCAGTTCATATATACGCAACACCACCACCCCACCCCCCCCCCTAACTCCGCCAATGCTAAATCTACAGTTCATCACGTTCTTCAGCGTTGTAAATACATCTGCCATCGCAAAATGCTTACTCGTTCGAAACTTAGTGAGCATCATATAAACAGGAAAGACTTCGTTGGGTGAAATTTCATATGTAATGAGCTGCAGAGTGGCATTATGGCATTTGAAGTAATGGAAAAAAGATTAACCCTTTGCAATCCAGAGATTTTTTCGGTACTTCGTTGGCACTTTCGTCGTACTTTCTATCAACCCAACAATGAAGAAGGTCCCTGGATACTAGCTACTGCGTTTTACAAGAACCTATTTCACAGGGATCTTCCTGTGATCGTAAGGAGGTTTTATAACAGTTAAGTACCGGTTTTTCCTGATGTCGATTCCACCTCCACGTAGGACCGCAAAAGATTCATTTGGGCGATCCAGATGGCTGACAATATTGTTAGCACGATATCAGAAAAAACTGCCTTAAAGAAAAGAAGCAACCGTAAGCTTAAACAAGGAGGCGGAGATGTGTATAACCACCTGGGGTGCGTTCAAAGCTTGTGGAAAAGTGCAGTTAGCTGTGTTGTATCTGAAACTGTGGATTTTCTGTATCTAATTTCATTTTCTGAATCTAAAAATAGCTCACAGCTCAATTTCAATATGGCAATGCACCACCTCATAATGCAAATTCAACCTGGGAGTGGTTCTTTGCGGATGGGATTCCTGTGATGGACTGGCCAGCATATTTTCCAGACCTCACTAGATGGAAAACATGTGATCTGCAATGGCTCGTAAAGTATATGAGCATGGCAAGCAATACAACAGCGTTTCAGAGGTCAAACGAGCTATCTTCAAAGTGGGGCAAGGTATTCCTCTGCAGCATTGCCAAAAACTTTTTGAATCGTGACCGAGACGAGTGTTTGAGATTGTAAGAAACAAAGGAAAATTTATTGGACGTTGAAAATATAATTGGATTTTAGTTTTTTGAGTGGTTTTATCATTTTGGGACAGGAATCTTGATTCCACTATTCGATTTTTTTTTTGTGTGTCGCAAGAGAAATGCAGAGATATATGTTAAATTACTATTATCGTTTTAATCCTGTGGAGTGAGGGATTTCTAATTAAAAAAGAATTTCCCCTTAATTAATTTTTTTGTTATTTATAGAATATTTCACGTGGCTTTATGATTTTGGGACACACCGTATATATTTCTATAATCAACGTTCATGAGTTATTCGAGCTGAAACGGACCAAAGTTTTCGCTCTGTATATACATACAGACATGACTGCTGACCGCCCAGACAGAGACCCTCTCAGGATGGCTTGCGCACTTTCCCAAAGGGATGTACGGACTCGGAGAGCCCTCTGTATATACAAGCATCCCTCGCTTTACGCGATTAATTGGTTCCGCAAAATAATCGAGTGAATAATTGAGATGAATTTAGCATGAGGGAGGGAATGGTAGTACAAGAAAAACTTAATTTAATGAATAAATAAATCTGTTAACGAATAAAAACTATAAATCGACTTAGTTGAATGAATAAATTTAATTTAATTAAACTATTTTATAAACGTTATATTTTTCTGACAGACTTCAATCGAATGGCTTACTTCTAGTCAGTATGGGTCCGCTCTCCTGGAATTCTCGGGATGATAGGCTCACATACATTTTCTTGAATGAAACAGTCGAGACTCAATCTTCGTCTTATAAATTATTTTTTAAATACCTCTCGCCAATGTCAAAGTTGTATTTTCTTTATAATGATTTTTTTGCGATTACAATTCTAATGCCATAGTCAATGTGTTAAAAAAATCTATTATTTATTTTCTTGAAAATTTAGTGTTTTTAGCCGATGTATAGGACAGAGAGAAATTAGATTCTAGAATTAGAGAGAGATTAGAATTATTAGATATATTTAGGAAAGAGAGAAAATTCAACTACCCTTGTTGCGGGGAATCGAGCCCACTGAACAGTGCACACGAGCTCTAAGGAAGGAGTGAGATATTCGTTGCTTTTGAGGTCTAGTGGTGCTCACCTGGCAAGTGAGAGGACGTGGGTTCGATTCCCCGCGAGGGCAGTTTAATTTTCTCTCTTTCCTAAATATCTTCGCATTAGCCAGCTGTTAAAATCTACGTATGGATAGCGGAAAGTGACATGATCCTCCGGAACTTGGTGTACTCAATAAAAATTTAAAATGGGCTCTCTCTCTCTTTCTGAACAACAAAGGGGCATCCGATTTTTATCATTCATGTCGACTTACTTTCTACGTTTTTAAGTATGATATTGATAAATGAGTGAATATATCCTTATTACTCACACTCTGATGAGTGTGGAGCAGTTTTGAGCATTTTGTGCACACTTATCTCATCTACATCCTCAAATCCAACAGATTTCATGAAAATACAAATACAATAGCCCCCAACAGGCAAAACTCCCAACGACGTAGCTGAAAAGAGATTCCCCAAAAATATTGGATGGCAAACAGCAACCCAATAAAAGAGCAATAATTATGATAAAAAATATAATACACTGCCCACAAAATCAATTTATGATTGCCTTATTCCAAGTACAGATAGCTTCTCGATTTATCCCAATATGATAATTGTAATATTATCCAATATATTATAATTATAATATCTCTTTAATTTGCGGGCTCATTTTCAGATTTTACATCATTAGAATCAAACTTTGGACCGAATTTCATAGGTTTGCGATGTTTTAAACCAACTTTTGAAAATCGCGTTATAGCGGAAACCCCTAAACTACGATCGCGTAAAGCGAGGGATGCCTCGCCTATGCAGTGATATGATATCTATAAAAATTTAAGAAAAACTGCAATGTTCAGTAAGAAACTGAAAATTTTTATGTTTTATGTTTTGTCCCAAAAATGTTCTCATTTCCCGTTTTTCTTTTTTTCCTCTCAGGAGCCTGTTAAAATAAAATATTTAAAAGTATGAAAAATACAGGAAACACCATCACACAACCGGAAATCAAAAACGAATATTTCGCTACACACCAACTTGCGATAATGATTGCGTTTTTTTACCTGTTTTGTCATTTTAGCGCATGTCAATGCGCTTCGTCAAAAAAAAAAAATTACAATGAAGTCAGTTTTAAAAATAATTTTTTACCCTGTTTTTGTTTTCAGCTTTTCAGGTTATGTTAACTCACTCTCATGAGTGAGATTTGAGCATTTCATACACACTTATCTCATCCGCATTCTCAAACCCACCGGTTTTTATAATTATATCACCTCTTTAAGTTGCACGCTAATTTTCATATTTTACATCATTAGAATCAAACTTCGGACCGAATTTCACAGGTCTGCAACTTTTCAAAATCCCGTTATAGTGAAAACGCATAAATTGAGATCGCGTAAAGCAAGGGATACCTGTAGAATGATATGATACATATAAAAATAAAAAATAAATCACTGCTATGTTCAGTAAGGAACTCGTTTATTTCTGCGTTTTACGTACTTGATCATTTCGTATCGTCATTATCTACGGGAGAAAAAAAAATATTCGCTCCATGTGTGTAAAAAGGTACAGTGGGGGAAAAATAAGAAAACGGCGTTTTTCCTTGAAAATGTTTCCCGTTTTTTTACTCTCTCAGGGAGCCTAGAAAAATACACACACAGGAAACGCTATCACACAACCGGAAATCGAAAACGAATATTTCGCAACGCACCAACTTCCGATAATGACGAGAGATTGCGTTTTTTTACCAGTTTTATCTTTTTTTTCTTTGTCGATGCGTTAATAAAAAAGAGTAATCATAATTATTATTATATGCGGTGCACATACAGAGTGATTCAAAACTCAGCGTACAAAGTTTCAGGGGAGGCAGAAAACACAACAACAAAACAGAATCACATGGGAATGCATGACCGGAAACCCCAACCTGGAGGATAAAAGATGCAGAAATGACAAGCCAATAACTGGTGGCAAAACTCTTTATTTAGCGATACCTTACACGAGGATAGCACGTGTGCACGTTAAGTTTCCCAACAAGTGCTCAAAGTTGTTACCATCCACAGTTATGCACGCTTCGCAACGGGGACGCATTGATTGTCGAACCTTTTCAAATATACCCGGCATTTCGCGGACGTTTGCAGCTGGGACGGAGATTCTTGCGACGAGGTCGGTGTCAGAATCAACGGGCGTCTCGTATACCATGGCTATCAGGGCCACAAGAAGGCTTGATAATTTTCCCACCCATTATTCGCTTGTCATTTCTGCATCTTCGTTTATCCTCTAGCTGATCAGGTTGGGTTTCCGGTCATGCATTCCTATGTGATTCTGTTTTGTTTTTGTGTTTTCTGCATCCCCTAAAACTTTGTACGTTGACTTTTGAATCATTGTGTATAATGAAGTCGGTTTTAAAAACAATTTTTTACCCTGTGTCTTTTTTGTTTTTATTTGAGCTCTACAAGTTATGTTGGCTCGCTCTGATGAGTGGAGATTTGACATTTTATATAAACTGAAGAGCCAAAAAAACTGGTACAGGCATGCGTATGCAAATAAAGAGATATGGAACCAATCAGAGTACGGCGCTGCGGTCGGCAACGCCTATATAACACAACAAGTGTCTGGCATAATTGTTAGATCGGTTACTGCTGCTACAATGGCAGGTTATCAAGATTTAAGTGAGTTTGAACGTGGTGTTATAGTCGGCGCACGAGAGATGGGACATAGCATCTCCGTGGTAGCGATGAAATTTGGATTTTCATGTACGACCATTTGACGAGTGTACCGTGAATATCGGGAATCCGGTAAAAATTAAATCTACGACATCGCTGCGGCCGGAAAAAGATCATGCAAGAACTGGACTAACGACGACTGACGAGAATCATTAAACGTGACAGACGTTCAACCCTTCCGCAAATTGCTGCAGATTTCAATGCTGGGCCATCAACAAGTGTCAGCGTGCGAAACATTCAACGAAACATCATCGATATGGGCTTTCGGAGCCGAAGGCCTACTCGTGTACCCTTGATGACTGCACGACACAAAGCTTTACGCCTCGCCTGGGCCCGACAACACCGACATTAGACTGTTGAGGACTGGAAACACGTTGCCTGGTCTGACGAGTCTCAGTTCCAATTACTTTGAGTTGATGGACGTGTACGGGTATGGAGACAACTTCATGAATCCATGGACCCTACATGTCAACAGGGGACTGTTCAAACTGGTGGAGGCTCTGTGATGATATGGGGCGCGTGCAGTTGGCGTGATATGGGACCCCTGATACGTCTAGATACGACTCTGACAGGTGGCAGGTACGTAAGCATCCTGTCTGATCACCTGCACCCATTCATGTCCATTGTGATTTCCGACGGACTTGGACAATTTCAGCAGGACAATGCGACACCCCACACGTCCAGAATTGCTACAAAGTGGCTCCAGGAACACTCTTCTGACTTTAGACACTTCCGCTGGCCACCTAAATCCCCAGACAGGAACATTATTGAACATATCAGGGATGTCTTGCAACGTGCTGTTCAGAAGAGATCTCCACCCCCCCCCCCCTCTTACTCCTATGGATTTATGGACAGCCCTGCAATATTCATGGTGTCAGTTACCTCCAGCACTACTTCAGACATTAGTAGAGTCCATGCCACGTCGTGTTGCGGCACTTCTGCGGGCTCACGGGGGCCCTACACGATATTAGGCAGGTGACCAGTTTTTTTGGCTCTTCAGTGTATATACCCATTTTACCTCATCTACATCTTCAAATCTAACAAATTTTATAATTATAGCTAGTTCGTTGCAAGTTAACTTTGCAGTAAACGGGTAGCTACGAGGGAACCTCATCAGACGTTGCTATGACCACGAAAGCCTTTCAACCAATGTATCGATGCGCGGTCACGGTAAGGTATGACTGATTCACTCCAATATATCTCCCTGAGAAAAATCTTTTTTACGAGTAATGGTAACCAATATTTTTTCTAATTTAAAAATTCTAAACGAATAAAGATCGGTTTAGAACGATATTTTTTCAGTATTATGTTTTCAATCATTCAAAAAATTGAAATATTCTGCATAAATGATCATCGTAAACCTCCGACATATGGGGACTATATTTTGCGGCGAAGGAACACTCTTTACCTTTCTTTGCACTGCAAAGTTAACCTGAAGCGGACTACAGCTATATAATTACAACTAGCAATACACGTCGCTGCCTGGGTTTTCTCTATAAATTGGGTGCATTGAAAAAATGAGAAACCATTTTAAGGGCCTTGTACATGGCTAAAGCACATTGTTAAGGAATCGCGGTATAACCAAAATAAACATTCCGAAAGTCATTGTTGAGGCACAAAAAACCATTTTTTTACCCATTTCGGACATTTCAGGACAGCCCAGCACCGACGAACTTTTAAAGTAGCCTATCGTTCAAGTACGGGCCCGTTTCGTGTACATACAAAATTTGGCGACGATCGGTATAAAATTGTACATCTGCAGACAGACAGATAGAAAACCAGTCCTATATAATTATGTAGACTATGTCATCTGTTCAATTTGCAAGCTCATTTCCAGATTTTACAACATTAGAATCGAACTTCGGATCGAATTTCACAGGTTTGCGATGTTCCAACCAAACTTTTTAAAATCGCGTTATAGCGGAAACGCATAAAGTAAGTATCTCTCGTAAAAGCGAGAGATACCCGTACAGTGATATGATATCTAATATAAAAATGAAAGAAAAAAAAACAAACTGCAATATTCAGTAGGTAACTCTGAAAATTTCTACGTTTTATGTACCTGATCATTTCGCCATCATTGAATCAACGGGGGGAATACACGCTCCACGTGTAGAGTTATATCGGGGAAATAAGGAAATGGCATTTTTTCTCGCCAAAAATGTCCTCATTTCCCGTTTTTTTACGTCCTGGTAAAATAAAATATATATAAAAGTATGAAAAATACAGGAAACGCGCCATCACACAGCCGGAAATCGAAAACGAATATTTCGCAACGCACCAACTTCCGATAATGAGAAGAGATGACGGTTTTTTTTTACCCGTTTTATCATTTTTTTCCCTTATTTCACAATGCGCTTCACCAAAAAAAAAAAAAAAAAATTATAATGAAGTCAGTTTTTTAAAAATGATTTTTTTTAACCCTGTTTTTTTTCCAGCTTCTCAAGTTACGTTAAGCGTTTCATTTTGGCAATAGAAAAAAAAAAATTCGACATTTTTTTTTTTTTTTTTTTAAATTTAAATGTCACGGTTTAATTTCTTTTTCCTGGAGTTTTAGCTCTTAATGATTCCTTTTTCCAATAATTTGACCTATGTGTATTGATTTCGATACGCATAGGATATGTGTTCGTGGTAGTTATTGGTTAGAGCGTCTCACGTTGAACGTGCAATGACTGTAATTTGAAATTTCGACGCTGTGGATAAATATAGAAATCGCCGACTGTATGTGTGGGTGTGTGTGTGTGTGTCCACAAAATACAAATGCAATAAAACCTCGATTTACGCTTCCCCGAGTTGCTTGATTTCAGAGCTATGCGATTTAGTGTGAAAAGGGCTCGTTTGTGAAACTCGAGCGCATTTACAGGATTAATACTGAGATGGTGAAGATTATTATGCGAGAATCCAGGACAAATTGTTTTATTCGATCAGAACACCATATGATACTACACTGATTTTTGAGAGGCTGCAGGAAAACATGGTGTCCTGTAAGTGCAGCCTTTATCGCATCAACCGGTCGTCGTAGAGGCATAGTTCCAGTTTCAAAAGTGCTCAAAATATATTCAGAAATCATACTGTACTAGTTTTGAGAGTGGAAATACAGAATACAGTGGGAATCACAAAATAAAAATTCTACATTTTTATACGATCGCCCTGTTCTCTAACTGCCATTTAAAAACGTGTTGTCCTATTTCTTTCGAGCCCAATAAAAAAAATCCCATGTTTTTAACTGCAATATTCGCTGAGATATTTGAATTCAAAAATCGGAGAAAAGTTGGGAAAGAACAGCGTAAATAAGGGAAAGAAGCTTTGTCCATTAGTTTATACCAAGGGTGGCCAACTTCTTTCTTTTCTGGGCCAACATAATGGTTTGCTGCCGCATTGCGGGCCGCAATTTCCGGCGTGTAACTCACACTAGTAAAATTACCTCGAAAACTCGTAGATTTGTAAACGCTATAAAGAAGGAGGAAAATACGGACAATTCAGTAGCTAAACTTTAGCGCTGGGCGTTACTCCACTTCTTCATAAACTCTGCCACATATTCATTGTTTATCTATATACATTCTATGCTAGATGCTATGCATCAAAAATTACAGTTTGTTTTGCAAATTATTCCATTTAATGCATTCATCAAAAACCCATCAACAAACGAAAATTCAGTACTGGCATTAAGTTTGGTTCAAATGAAGTAAAATTATTCAAGAACATTTTTTAATTTCCGTGCGATAAATTTCCGTATGTCCATGATCCTCAGCATTGTTTACATTGTGAAGAAATTGTGGTGTTTTTGAAGCTTTGCTCTCAGACAGATGTGTCAACCGTACATATAGAAACGTCAGCAACATGGTTCGAACAGAATGAATTTAAAATAATGGTTATCGTAATTAAAAAGAATTGATGTTATCAATATGTTATTAAATACGTATAAAAACAAAAGTGTTTAAAATTTACAATTTGAGGATCTAACGATCAGTAATATATAAGTAGTATATCAATGTACTCCATCAAAAACAAGATGAAAAAAATTATATTTATTCAGAACAACTTTCTTCTCTGGTTCCAAATCGAAAACAAAACCTAATTAAACTTTGGCTGTACACAGTATAAATAATATATGTAACGCTTACTCCACTCTCCTTACACGAAATTTATATTCAACATTTAATAGATATACGCTATCGTAATGTGTCTTACGGTGTCTTGCATTGATTATGAGCGGCTCATTTCCTTTTACTAAGAGCGTATCACTTCTTTTAATGATATCAGATCACTTACGCTTTTAATGAAGGCAACGTTTTATGCCCATTTATTCTAATTCCCAAACCAATTAGAAACTTTTTTTGCTATTTCTGTATTCCATTGGGAAGAGAAAAAAAGAGTTAAATGAGAAATAAGATTCACAATTTCTTCTCCAAATGATTTGCATATTCCAACGTATTGCGATTGAATCAAAGGCGTAATATTCTAAATAAATACGTCGTATAACGCATGTAGGAGCAAAAACAAAAATCTAGAATATGTAATTTCAATCAGACTTTGAACGTAGGGTTTGATTTTGAAGCAAAGCAAACAAACATTGATAACGCGAATCGTCTCATGCGGCCATACTAAAACTTTATAAAAGTAAAATATGAAGAATCATTTTACGTCAAACTTACCTGACAACCGATCCACGCAGAAAACCAACAGGGAATAATTAAATATATGAGTTTTACGTTAATCGTGTGTATAAATATATTTTTTGGGTCTCACTCTCGAATATAACCAACCCTACCTAATGTTAGTCTCGTCGAAATACATACATAACCAGCCTTGAGCAATGTGCCTCGGCTGCAAGGACATTGTTACATCTCGCCGAGTCACGCAAGTCGGTCAAACGTCAAAATAACTCCGGCTTAGTAAAGCTGAACAAAGTCGTGCTGGGAGTAAATAAATAAAGCGCGCTGTGGCCGTGGGTTGTGATGCAAATTATAGAACGTTTCAAGTTTGCACACCACTACTTACTCCCGTACGAATGGAGTTATAGAAGTTTAGTTGTATAACAATGAATGAAATTCGTTTCGGAAACCCTGGAAAAGCAAGAACAACAACAACGTCATCGATGGGAAGATACATTGGTGAGCTTTTTGAACTCGATATCTTCTTTTGTTTGACGAACCGGCAAAATAACTTGACGATATATATCCTCTCTTCGATACATATATTCGGTTTACAATCGTTGTTGAATTAGTACGTGTCGCGTGTGTTTATGCTAAGTAGAAGCGTATCGACTCATGTTATTTTCCGATACTCTCTCGTTGAATCGAAATACACTTGCATAGTAAACTTCATAATCAGAATGTTAAAATTATTGGGGAACAAACGTTCAACACGCCATGTCTACGAACAGTAAATTTAAATTAAAAGAAAAAAAAATCACCAAAACGAAACCTAATTAGTTTAATTTACCACGTAAAGTTTAATGATGTTTTTGAATTTTATTTTGTTAATTGCAATAAGATGCGCATAAAATTCCAGAGGACAATTATGATGTTAATTAAAATATTATGGCAAGGAGTCAGTTAAAAACTTATCGTGTTTTCGGATTATTAAAAGTCCAAAAACATGATACATAGTTGGAAAATATGAGAAACATTTACCATTACGTATTAAATTTTTGCACAGCACGTCTAAATAAATGTTCCGTACTCTGGCACGTGTTCTTTCATGCTATATCATATAAGTCTTTCTTCTCTAATATTAATTTCATTATAAGACGTCACGCTGAATACAGTTACGGTAAATTTACACTGCATTGAAAATATAGCTATAGTAGATGGAACATTTATTAACACATGTGAATGATAACTATGATAGTAAATATAAAAGTACAATGTATAATGTGCCAATATCCAAGTTAATAGTTCGTCAATTTCTTTTATTTATTAATTGTTTACAGAAACGAAATAGACTTCAATCTTTTATATAATTCAAGACATAAACAAATGAATTGACGATCGATGTATCAAAATGCGTATTTCGTGTCTATTTCAAAGCGTAATAAAATGCATTTTATACTTATCCGATCGTTATGACAGTGAACTGAGCTCATGACTCGATATATACATGTATAATATTAGCCTATTCATTACATTGCAAATGTCGAGATGATATTTGTTTAGTAGATAGATTATTATCAAATCAGAGGTTTTGTTCTATTTTGATGTTTGTTCGTGCGCGAGATCTATCAGAAATATCGGGTTTTTTTCTAATCTTTTTGTAGGTCGGTAACTATGGTGATAAACAACATGAGGGGTGTTTGATCGGTGAAAAAAATATATAATGAAAGCTAAGAATTGATCATCAACTGCTGGAAGTTTTATTTATTATATTCACACAATCACGAAATTCAGAAATCTGTCCCGATAACCACTCTGTACGGAATTACTTCACGAAGAAGTATTCATCAAAGTCATCATAAAATTGATTGAATTTATATAATATTTATAGTCATTAGAGAAGGATAAGTAATCCCCCTTGATCTAATACTTTGTATCGTAACTCCATCCAAAGAATACAAAAAAAATTCAAATTCTCGTGTTTGGTAACATGATTATTTCATGCTTGATAAACTAAAACTTTACGTACACTAAATTTTTATTATAAAATATTTTAAGCCGTAGAGAATTTTTTTCTGGCTAAAAAAATATGAACAGCATTGATTTTTTTTAACCTTTGCTCATGTTGTTCTGAAAAGCAACATGAGTGTCTTATATATTTCAAATATAAACATTGTACATTTTGAGCTCGTTTTGGCATTGATGCTTCTAATCATAATTCTTAAACATTTGATTTTCACTTGTAAGCTGTTCATGAACTTTTTATAATTACCAAGAGAATGGTATATATGTCTCCTATTTCTTGACAAGCCAAGCAAGAACGATTTTTGACTCTTGCATTTTGGAAGGAAATACCATGTGCGGAGGAAACATATTGCTGTACATTCTTCAACAATGATAGAAAAGTAAGGTGGCAAACAATAAATGACATTTTTAAACTATTCAAATCTATGCAAATCATATAAATACAGTGTGTTCCCTGAAGTGCAACATCCGATATATTATTTTAATCTTTTAATTGGCAAACATTGAAATATCCAGAGGGGAAAAATTTTGAGGGTTTTTATATTAAGCAAATGAGGTACCCTGTTACATGACAAAAAAAAAATTATTGTCAACATTAAAATTAATATGGGAAGTTGCACTTCAGGGAATACTGTATTTATATGATTTACATATATTTGAATAGTTTAAAAATGTGATTTATTGTTTGCCAACTTACTTTTCTATCATTGTTGAAGATTGCACAGCAATGTCTCATCCACACTTGTTATGTCTCCCCAAAAACTATCCAACTTTACTGAGCAAGATTTGATCGGTTTCTAGGTAACGTTAAAATCAAGGCAAACTATATTTCACCCTGAATCAACCCTACCATTTTAGGTAATTAAAAAATTCACTTTAATTAAATTGTTGATGTGTTGATGTGTTGTTGCAACTAAAAATATGCTAATGTTACAAATTTACATTAATTTTTACAAAAAAAAAAATGAATTCGTTTTTATGGGGGTTAAACAGACAGTTAAAAAGAGGCTTGTTTTCAGAGGAACGAAGGGCGATTCTCGTAGAGAGGCTTCACTGTATTCGACCGAAATATTAGTAAGCAGTGCAAAAACTCACGTGATCGTGAATATCATGGAAATTTGTTGAATTTTCATCAGTGTTAAAATGATGTTTTCGGAGAAAACAAAGGCCTGTGGTAGAGAACCGCGAAGAGTTTGCACTCTTATGTTTTATGCATCATTCATCAAGTTTATATGATAAGGAAGTTTTTAGAAGCCATCACCCAAATACGCAAAAGTGTGAGCGTCTATTTTCTTATGCGAGCCTAATGGACTTCATTTGCAGGACGTAAGGAAAGCGAAAAACCTTTCTACTCGTGTATGTGCACGGTATATATGGTTTCTGGTATTATACGGTTCTGGAAGGAAAATGTTAAGCTGCGTTATTACGTCTTCGGCGGCGAAAATTCCTTACTTTATCTTCTTATCCAATGTCACTAAATGCATTTGTGTCACTTTTTTTTTTTTTTTAAACATTTACTCTCCCGTTTGGTTCTTTATTTCATTTTGTTTTGTTTTTTTTGCACGAGACAAGCAATTTCGCAACGTGGTTTTGTTTTCTTCAACCTTGGAAAATGTTATTTCTTCTGAGATAGGGAGATTCATTTTGTGGATATTCTCCGTGGCTCTTATTTCCTTTATAAACCCTGCAATGTCTTATTTGATAGTCCAGTCTGGAATTTTTATTCCAGTGCACAATAACTTACTGTGATAACCAGGGTGTGTTTAAAAGACACGAGTATGTATATAAACAGGAAAATTTTACCAAGAGGTCCAAATTGACACAAGAGACAGAGAAAAAAATGTCCAAGATGAATCTCTCGCAAAAATCCTGGTTAAGATTTAATAAAACCTTTAAAGACATTCTAACATTTTTCTAAACCACCAGACCGTAGCACGAGAGGCTCACTTGGAATTAACCATTTTCCAATCTTATTTATTTACATATTTCACATTCTATGACTATTGTTAGACGTATGCATGGTTTGCAGTTCACCATTTATGGCCACACACATTACAATGTCTGAATTTTTCATCGGGACGTGTTTTGGTTATTCATCATAGTTTCCATAAATTTTACAAGCAATATATGTCTTGAGAATAAGATAAGCCTTTCACTTAAAAAAAAGAAGTATAAATAAGCCTTCACACTCTTGAAAAGTCCAGGGTCTTTCAAAGGTTCTGAGTCACAATGTGGCATCCCTATTCAGAGAAGAGAACTTATGTCATGTATATCGGTTAGAATGTTGTAAGAAATTCGTTACAAGTGTAAAATCAACGTAAATGTAAGTTTCAGGATATACAGTGTGGGCAAAAAGTCCGTAGAAACTTTAGAAATGAATAAAAATTGGAAAAATAACCAAAATAAAAAACGGTTTGCAGGGATAGCATCGCTAGGTCACGGGAATTTTTTCAAGACAGGAAAAACATTAACTCAAAAAAACAGCAAATAGGCGGCGCTGGTACGAGTGACTTCGGTAGAAATATACAAATGAGACGGTTATAAGAACTTGCGCTCCTAATCCACAATCAGTTCACCGTTGTAAATCGTATATGGGGACCTGCTGTACTCGGTCGTTGCTGGATTTGTGACTCGCCTGCAATGTGTTTTTCCCTGGGGTGGTGTTCATGTGAAACACATACAGCTGTAATAAATGATTTGGAGGCATTCATTTCGTTACTTGCGTATCTTTCACTTGCGTACGTCAGCGCTACCTATCGGCCGTTTTTTTAGTTATTTTTATTCCTGTCTTAAAAAAATTACCGTGACCTAGCGATGTTAACCCTGCAAACCATTTTTTATTTCGGTTATTTTCCGGTTTTTATGAATTTTTAAAATTTCTACGGATTTTTTGCCAACCCTGTATAAAACATAATATACACCTGACTTTAGTTTTGTAACATGCAGACGTTTGTTTTTGAATATGCTTAAACAATATAGCTCATGACTTTATGATGCTAAGGAAACTAATAGCTATCATATCAAAATATATTACGCCATTTTTAATCGCCATCACGTGTATTGCATACATACAACTCGAGGAACTCAGTTTCAAACGACAATTTTGCTGTTTTTCTACGAATGCGAATTGAAAAATGTGATTATATACACTGCCGCAACTAGGGGGGAGCAGGCAGGTCTCGTGCCCCGGGCGCTAGACCCGAGGGGGCACAAATTTCATTCAGAAACCTCTCCTTCAACATTACAAGGGGGTGTCAAAATGTGCGCTTGTCCCAGGTGACCAAGCATCTAGTTGCGGCCCTGGTTATATATACAGTCAAACCCCGATGTAGCGCCCCCCGCATTTAGCGCCAACCCCGCTTAGAGCCAAAATTTTTCAGTGAACAAATTTTCTGTTTATATGGACTACATACGTTAATTTGTGATTAGCCACCCTTCAGAAACGCCTACACTTTTCGATTCGAACCATGCATGGGGTTCCCCCCAATGACAGCCCTCTGCATAGGTTCTATTTCACTCTTACATAAATTCCATCTTGTTTTTTTTTCCTCAAAAATTATCTTTCGTGTGTGTGTATATATATACATATGATAATGTATGAAAAGGCTACTTTACATTGGAACTCAGAACAACCCTCTTTTTTCATTAGTTTTTGTAGACTGATTTTCTTTTTTATATCGCACTACTTGTACAAAATGTCCTTTTTTCCAGGCCATTTTAAAGTGGGCTGACGCAACTCTCCGAGATATTTCTCTTGCCTTACAGCATTTAAACATTCTTCTAGGTTTTCAGCTGTAAAATTCGCATACTTTCTGCTCCCACGAGACCTCTTGTAATTTCGGGCATTTTTGGTTCCAGATCTGCACATAGCCAACAATAGTTAAACCAGTTGGTGAAAAAATTGACAAAAAGTAATAATATCAATCATTTTTTGCTGTGAACTTTGAAAATGTATTGTTAAACATGTAGCTGAGGATTACTCAGGTCGGTATTACACTATAAAAGTTTTCTAAACGTCCTTTTATAAAACTTGAAAAATTCAACCAATAAGATTATCGGTTGCATTTGCTCGAATGTAACCTATGAGCTTCATTGGTTGGATTTTTTAAGTTTTATAAAAGGGATTTCATCCAACTTTTATAGTGTAATACCGGCCTCAGACCCATTTCCTGGCCGGGTTCAAGTAACTCCACTCATTACTTATAAATTTTACTGTGTTAAGTAGTTCTCTATCTAGCTAAAACGGTTGTTATTTTCTTAAGAACTATATTATGAAATGTGAATTTCTTTTTAACTTGCGTGTGGCTGCAGTGTATAAAAAAGGGAAGGTAAAAGTTATCGGCTCACAAAAATTCATGTTTTTATCACTAAGTGACATAACCTGAATTAGAAAGAGGCGAAAAGAGCTGGAACGTAGTTTAGCACCTCAGGCACCAACCATCTCTTCAACGGATAACATCACTAGCTAGTTGATGGTGATTTACACGTCTATATTTACACCCAGATGTGATTTTAAAACATTTTTTGTCTTAGGTTCAAGTAACTCCAGTTCACGGTACATATTTTTTACTTTTATTTATTTTTTGGAAGGAAGAATTTGTTATGTATTGTAAATTGTTCAGTTGAAGTACTACTACTTTACAATGATGTGTATGAGTTTACTCTCACTCCTCTATATTCAAAGCAGAACTAATGTACATCGTCAAACCATTTCCACTTCATCGCTCAAAATCTAAAACCAGCAATGTTGGACTCTTTACTCGGGTCAAGGACACACTCTTGGTTGCACTTTACGTTACCGCTCATCGTTCTTCGAGTCAACGAGTTGTCACTTTACCCAATAATCGATACGCTCACCATCAACGCATAATATTTTTAGCTCAGTGACCAAGCGGACCACCCGTGGCTTGTTTTCCATTTGAATCGTTTTTTTTGTCATTATCCAAAATTATACAACTCACGGTTGATGCGTATTTTTTTCTTCCCCCCCCCCTCCCCGCCAGTCTGCTTCAAGGCAATAATTTCTATTACGTTATACATGTATATTATACACATGCTGCAATATGTGTATTTGCGTTAGAAAAGTAAAAAATCTGTACATCTAATAACATACTAAATTCAAATCCGTAAAGTCTTCTGTGTCTGTTTCAAAATTTTTCCTTATGGATGATCTAAGCAGTGTAATTAGCTGTAAATAAAATTTCAAACCTCCTTAATATTCAATAGATCCATTCACAAATATTTATCGAAAGTAAATTGTCGTCCAGTAAAGTTTGAAACGTACCAAAAATGACCTTGCTTATAATCTTTCTCCATTTGAAATAACTTCAACATTCTTGTGTCTGCATCGTTAGCAACTAGATAGATTGCATTTTTCTGTTGCATCTCATGTAACATTTGGATAAGAGGATAGTTTTCAAGAGCTTTTAGATGCAAACCGTTTAAACCGTTAATCCAAAATATATATATTCACTAATTCAGAATTGAACTGTAGGTATGGTTCTTTCCTTCGAAAATGTGTTTGCTTGAACGTAATCATGTTAATTAAAATTTCCACTTTTCAATTCATTAGCCAGTGTAATTCTTCATACTTATTTTAAAAGTTGTATACAGTGACTAATTCCACTATATGGATAGTACTTTGGCTTGTTAGTTCTCTCTTATTTCGTATAGCTGGTTCTCGACAAATAGCCATTAGACGGTAGGTATAGTACTAAGTTGAAAAGTTCCAAATAGATCATGCAAAGTTTGAAGTATCATAATAAATTGAGAGAGAGGAAGCGTTTGAAAAATAATCGCGATTTGTGTCGGAAGCGTTTCATATTCGTATTAAAATGTGTACGTTCGGGACAATTAAGGTTTATATTTAATGAAATAAGGTCACGAACAGTTTGTATAGATGGAAAAGATAGGATGTGCCACGTGCAAACAAAATTCATTACCCAACTGAGAGAGAGGTACGAATTCTAAGGATTCTTAATTAAGAGCCATTTGACGTGAGAAATCGGATTCTCAGTCGATATCGTGTGTTTGGGAGATAACAGCTCCGGCTGGAAAGAAAATCCTCTCTTTCTCTCACTCGTTCTTTTTGACTAATAAGAGTTCCAAACTGAAAAGATCAAGTATAAGATTTCACAAGTTAATAGTCCGTATGTCTACGAATTTATAAAATCATCAAGTTGTGTCTAAACTTTTATGGAAAATATTCACTTTTAATGCATCAAAAACTTAGAAAAAATTACCTTTAACCGTGAGCAACGGTTTTGATATTTGAATATATTTGATAGAAAAAATATTGACGAGGGGAAACATTTTTCACGGAGATAAACCTAAAATATTTGGAAGGAAGGCGTTAACTTTTCCTAAAATATAGGCATGTGTGTTCATGATTCTTTCAGCTTTCCGGAAAAATATCCAGAATATGCATTACCTAAGATAAGAGAAACGTGTAATTCAGACCAAAAAAAAACATGATTTCTTTTTTTTTCAAAACTGAAATTTATTCCTAAGTTTTATTTTTGATCCTAAATCTCCCTTTACATTATTCTTAAATTTTAGAAAAAAATCAAAGTTTTCTATATATATATATATTTTGCTGCAAAAATAAATACATATCCACAATTGAAGTGTTTTTTAATTTACACATTTGTTTATTTAAAAGTTTTTAAAAATACTATTCACTTACATTTTTTAAAAAAATTACCATGAAAAAACATATTTGGGGAACAATAAAATGTTCTTACGCTTTCATTAAATGGTCTCCTAGCTTGTAACATGATGAAAACCTATGTACTCTTCCTCTAGTAGAAATATTATTTAACTATTAATTTATTTCAAATTTGGTAAACATATTTATAATTGATTGTATACGCTATCTTATGCCAGTACAACGTTTTACATAGGTCTATCTCTAATACTTTTTGCAAATTCTCAAAAAATTGCATTATTAATACCTTGCGTGCATGATAAAACATCAATAACATCAGTGTAATTGAATGAAAATATTGATTCAAAATGAAAGATATTGTTCAGTTTATGAAATAAAAAAGATGTGAGATCCATTCATAAATACTCGGGTTATAAAATAAATATTTAATTTTTTTAATTTTTAAAATTTTAAATAAGATTGAATTAATGAAATCTCAATGTTTTTCATCATTTTATGAAATGAAGTTTCCTTCATTTTGAATCAATTTTCATTCAGTTATATTGATTTTATGCTATTCTATCACGCGCGCAAGATGCTAATAGTACATGTTTTTGAAAATTTGCAAAAAATTAAGTATTAAGAATGTGTAAAACACATTCTATTAACATAGGATAGCATATACAATTAAAAATATTTGTAACATATCGGAAATAAATCAATGATTAAATAATATTTTTAATGATATTTCGATATATCTTTACTGTACTTAATATAACTTAACATGTAATAAAATATAACATGTTTTTCACCCTGATAAAAGGTAGGAGATCCCTTAACTGGATATGACAAAGATCGACAAATACGAGAAAAAAAATTGGATGGATTTTCGTGGTGGTCGAGTGGTTATAGTGCCGGACTCGTGATGCGAGAATCCGGGTTCGAACCCCACAGTGGTGGTCGGCTGAAGTTGGTTTTCTGTGGTTCCCAACTTCAAGGCGCAAATGCGAGCCGATCTCCCCGTTAAAAAGTCTCGCCACAGAGAGCAACAGTCCTACAACGATAAATCATTCAATCATAACACTTCACTCATAGTTAGAAAAACTAGTGGCAGATGGCAGCACTACACATACCAAGCATTACAGAGAAACAACAAAATTTCACGTCAGGTTTCACTACACGTACACGCACATTCCCGCATGTACCGATTCTTTGGGGGGATCCGCGGGGGGGGGGAGGAGTGTGGTGTAGCAGTAGTAGGTAGGGCCTCCAAAAAATGGCTCGGGGATCCATGATGTTCTTAAGTCAGCCACCTCGTTGGGCAATTTGCCTGTTGTGGCGTTGTATTGTATTGTATTGTATTGTATTCGTCGAAGAGTTAATAATTAAATATTCATGACGTAAAGTTAAAGAACGAATCGCACAAAAGAGTAGGAAAATGACAAGTCAAAGTGAAGGAAAACGTCTCTAAAACAGTGAAAAGATAGAAAACGAAAACTACGCTGATAGTTTAAGAAAATAGCACGATATCGCATTGAAAACACTTTCCTAAAACCCCAACTCCTCATCTTATTATTTAAGGGAAAAAAAAGAGTTTTAAAAGGAAACGAATGGCAATATGCAAATTCGGTGGCATTCTTTATCATCGCAAAGCTATTCCTAGCAATTCCGCTCTTTGTTCTCTTGGGACATGGAAAAAAAGATAAAACCAAAAAAGAGTGCGAAATGATTCTTATCACATTGGAATCTCAATTTTTTTCTTATTGGATATTCAATGATGTAATAATATTTTTTTCTCTGAAATTTTCACTCCAAGTGATACTGTTGTCATCTAAAAAGCATTATATCTACTTTTTTTCTGTGTTCAATAAACACTAGAATATATTCGAAAAGTTATTACTTGCAAGAAAACTTTTATTACCATTTATATCCAAAATGACGTGCAGTGCCGATAAAACACATCAAAATCATTTAGGAAATTTTAACGTTAAGCCATTCTCTAGTTCAACTCTCGAGCGATTGGTCCGATTTAAATGAAAAGCCGCTATTTTTCTTTCTGATTGATTCTAGCGAGTAAGAAATATTCAGAAATGTGCATAAATATAATTTTTGCAGGTAAAAAAATATACATATAGTGGCATTTCAAATTCATGAGTAGCAAACAAAATGGTAGGGACGTGAAATTCGCGTTTTATAGCGCATATTTCATTCCAATCATCGTATTAAGCGTCGTAAAAAAACGCTATATATTCCAAAAACTGTTTCAGAAATCTGAAATGAGTAAAATGTAAGTAGTTTGAAAGGTAGTTTTATTTTTCGCGTGTTGGGTTAGACGAATAAAAACAAAACGTTCTATATGTGTGTGCATTCGTATTACAAAATGATTTACAATGGTGTTTGAAACATCGCTGTTGATTTCCAATTCTGTTGGTCTGTAATTCAAATGAATACTCAAATATACGCAAATAGTAGTTGAAATGATCTAAGTAAAAGCTCGTTACAATGATTCCCGATAAAACGATATAAATCTCTTTACAACGATATTTTCTTACGTCTTATTTGAAATCACTTTTACTCTGTTCTATTCTCGCAGTTCTAGTGTTTTAACACTGGAACCGGAATAGAACATCCATCCAACAATTACCGGTGCGGTTAAAATGACCGCTATTGTAAAATACATGACATACAACCAGTGTCATAAGAACTAGGATTGCCTGTCTTTTGAAATATTGTCGTTTAGAGGACATAGGGTCCCAGGGGCTCCAACCCTGTGAAGAAGTATTATGATTATATTTTTCAAATTTATATTGAATTCATTTTAGAATTTAGAATGTAAGGTGCTCCACGACAACCAAGTGACACCCCCCCCCCCAGAGATTCCGATAAGGCAAAACAGTGAAGGGTTACTGGGGATAACTACCATCTCGTATGTAAGGGTTTGATAAAGCTGGCGGGGAACGGGTACGTGATTGCTTTATATAGTCATGAATTATTGAGCGCATGCTTCACAACAATTCTTGAGAAACTCAAGTGAACTGAACACAATGGGTTCCACAACCTATGCTCCTCTTCCACTGTACCCCCTCCCTCAGCTGGGGCAATTAAGAGACTTTCCGTTTGAAGCTAAATGGTACAAAAATTCTGAAGAAACGGAACAATAATTTTGTATGACAAAAATGCCTTCACGGATCTGGAGAGAGGTGATGGGTGCGGGGGGGGGGGGGGATACCACCCAGACGAGCCTAACTAATATGGAAAATAATGGTTCTGTCCGATAAAATACATGATACTAAGAATCTGAGTCACTGCGCAACTTTTATTCTCACTTAGGCCACCCTTTGACACGTCGACCTGGTCCTGCGGCCCACAATGCATGGTTGAAAATAAAATTCAATTCACCTCCTTGGCTTTACCCTCGAGGGCACCCTGGCACCATTGTGTCTTATTTTCAACCAAATACTTCTATGGCAAAAAATAGACTATTTCAATGCGGTCTACCACCTTTTAAAAATTAGGCCATCTTTTTTTGTAAAACCTGTATGTTTGCTTACGCCTCAAATGCAACGAAACATTAACGATTCTATGCCCTCTTTTAAGAAAAGGAAATTAAAAGTTTCATTTCCTAAAAAATGCATTAATAGTATGTTTGAAATCTGGTTAAACAACGAAATTTCCAACTGCTGTCAGAATTATCACTTATTATGCTTAGATTTACCACTCCGTAATTCTAGGTAAAATTAATTCTCAAAAATCAATTCAATAATTTAAATTTTTTTTTTTTAAACACCAAAAGATTCCTTTTGAAAAATTAGGAAAAGTCACGAAAAAGCGAAATTGTCGAATTTTTTAAAATAAAGAAGTAGTGAGTGAGATCGAAATTAAAAAAGCCATCAGAATGACGTCCCAGTAATTCTAGTGTTAAAACACTCTGCCATTATTTGTTCAACCGATGGTGTCTAGTAATTTCAGTATTTTCCACAACTTGACCCAATAAAATGTCGATAAAGCTGCAACTTTTTGAACAAAAGCATACTGTGAGGAAACTCTTCTACAAACAACTCTAAGTTGAAATGAAACAACTCTAAGTTGTTAGCAATGCTGGACGATGAAGTGAGAGCGAAAGAAAATAACCCAATAAACTTTTCCGTGGTAAATTATTTTAAACGTGTCAAATTAATCGAATAAAAACAGTTGCAGCGAAAAGAAACAGT
This sequence comes from Pholcus phalangioides, assembly GCF_987345545.1. Classification (NCBI taxonomy): domain Eukaryota; kingdom Metazoa; phylum Arthropoda; class Arachnida; order Araneae; family Pholcidae; genus Pholcus; species Pholcus phalangioides. The sequence goes on from NW_028301625.1 coordinate 27,758,261, forward strand.
AGTGAGCCTTCAAAAGCGACTTGATTGGGAGGCTTCTTTTTCTTATCGGTGATAAGACAATGTTAGATAGATTTCCATGTTGCACATCAACAAATTATTTTTGCATTTTTCGTGAAGCCGAAAACTGTATGAGCAAATTTGTGAGCAGTGTTATATCAAGTTTTGCATGATGATTGTATTTATTTTCTACCGAGAATAAGATAAAATTGTACCAACATGAAAGCAACTTACCGTTATAAACTAAAAGGCATTAATAACATTGATAATGATATCAAACAATTTGATGGCAATAAAAACAATAAACGACGCGAATTAAAACATGAGTGTGTCATAAAATTGAAAATTTTTTTCAATAATTATCTTATTAATTTTTTGCGATGAGTGTTCATAAAAATATTTTGTGGTAGTAACAAGAATGCTGACATCTAAAAGCGATGCCAACAACAGTTTGATGAGTGACACGTGATGATTATCATGATGTTTCTCGATATAACGGCCCCTTCTACAACGGTATTTTCTTTTGGTCCAAAAAATATCGTTATATCGAGGTTTCACTGCATCGGTACTAAAAGTTTGAAACAATATAGTAATTTTTTCACCTCTGCGAGAGATTATTATAATACAATTTGAGTCACGACTGTGTTTATCATAATATTTTTGTTATTAAGAGGTAAGTAAATTATATAATTCTTATCGAACACATATGACACTTTTCCACAAAATAAGTGTAATCTACTATTTCTAAACATTCGGCTCATTGCAGAACCATAACGCAATACGCGCTGATGCTCAACTTGCTTTGGAGTTTCCTATCATGAAATATGTGAGAAATTGCAAGAATATACTTGTATTATATAAATTCGTTGCAGAGTATGTCGAAGAAATCCTATATAGATACCGTTCCCAATTCTTATAAATTTTCAGAGGTTTAGAATATTCATAAACTAGATATGACTGTGTTTTCAGCTCACGTAGAGTTTACTCGATGAAAGAAAGTCGATAGAGAGCAACTCTATTCGAGCGTGATACGATATGGTGTTCCCGTGGGGACCAATCTTTGGAAGCTCTCATCACTCTCAGCATCCTATTCAATGTCTCTGGAACTGGTGATCGAACGATATTTGTACAGCTGTACCAAAATGAAGGGAACTACTCGTATCTCGCTAGAAATATATTAAAAAAAAATAGAAAAGTAACAGGCTATAGAAGCTCGCTATCTTTATTTAACACGATAGGAAAGACTTTATTCGACCGCAGGTGCTAGCACAATTTTGCTATCAAGTTCCCGTCAATAACAAAAGAAAAAATGTCGGGATGTCCCATCGACACACATCACTTTGCCATTAATTTCGGGTGTTTTTGATGTGCACGTCCATTGTACAATTTTGTTGATGTAGTATAATAACTGTATGATTTTACTTGAACAAATGTGTAGCTTTGAAATAATATATCGCATCACCCTCTTTCACTGATTAATCTAGAAGAGTTTCTGATGACAAAGAAATGACGCCTGAAACTAATGTGTATAGAAAATTTAACTCATCGTGACATTTAAATAAAAGGTGTCCGAGATAAACGTATTCAAAAGTAATGGTCTATAGTTGGTGAACCACCCATAAGTAGTTACAAAGTTTAGTTTAATTAAAAAGAACAACTCCTCACACACGTCTATTTGCAGGTTAATGAATTTCAATGTGAGCACTATACTCTGCAAACGTCCAAATGGTACTCGATCTCTTGCCAAGTGTTCGGTAGCATTTGAGGTGTTATTTAAATCAACTGCAATGGAGTTACGCTGTTGATACGGTGTGAAGTCCCATATTCCACTCTTTTCGTATACGTCATTTAAATTCAACTAGCTAAAGCACGCATTGAACCTTACCTAGTGTCATTCACATGCGGACCGACTGCAGTCAGCGTGTGAATGCTGTGAAAAGCGTCTCGAGGCAGTGCACATGGGTACCCTTGGTAGAACACTTGGGTAAAAAACGTAGAGCTATTTTCTTGTCACACATTCCAGCATTTTCATACTTATATATATATCATGTGTGGTTCTCCCAAAATTGCTTTATACCCATCACTTTTTAGATCACTTTTAGCCCGAATACCTTGTATTTTGAAATTTCATGATTTATCATCTATTTTCTCAATTCCAATAAGAGCATTGCGCACCATTAGGGAAAGCGAGAGGTTCCATATATGTGAGAATCTAGTTTCTTTCACTATAAACGTAAACGAGCTACTTGAATGTCAGGTAACTCACGCAAAGCATCTGATTGTGCAGTTTTTATTTTGAAGTGTATATCCAGTAGTATGCTTAAGGCTTTAAAATATATTTTTTTTTCTGACCGGTCCAATATGGTACATAAATATCAGGAGAGGACCAAATTGAACTGAAGTCATATGGTTTTTAACTTAACGTCGATTTCAAACGGAAACGACGTGATCGTCTCAGTGAACGATTTGGTATCAAAAATCTATTTGCAACTGGATTAAGAAGTTTTCTTTTAAATATGGCAAAAGGTGTATAAAAGAAAAGCGAGAAGCAATCACAGACCCATTCATGAAATGACACGACACAGGCAGTTTCCTCTTGTGTTACGGAACATAATAAGCCGAGACATGGAACCCAATTCACTCACCATCTAACAATATGTTTACGAATTCTCCCACACAAAAGGTCTGCTTTTGTCCATTAAGGTAATTGCTCAAGCTCTCTTTCTCTCACATTGTCTTGGACCATAAATATAAGGTTTCTCTTGCGCTTTCCCATTACACAACTAAATAATTTGTTCAGATGAATGAACTTCAATATTCTTTTTGATTCTAGAAATCTAAACGAAATAAATAATCAAGACATGCCGGATTATATCAAAACGCATGACATAAATACTGGATTTTTAGTAAAACATTTTCGAAATTTATAAAATGAATTCTTGACGTTCCAAAATGGAAAAAGTCAATGAAATAAAATCACGAATGTGTTATAAAACTAAATGAATGCCCCTATTATAGTCAATTTTTGCATAAAATATTCACTGAGATATATATTAAAATTTAATTCTCGTTTGTTTTTGACAAGCACGAGAAATATCTCCATTTCATTCATAAATTTACATAAACCGGCGCATGTAAATGAAATTATAAAAGATAAACGCCAAAAGAAGAAACTCGATAAAGATGAATAAGTACAAAATCGTAATAAATATATACTACACATATAAAAGTAATTTTTATTTATCCTCTTGTGGCAGAGTGCCAAGTACTGGAAGAACTCACACGGTTTCTACGTTGGAGTTGCAAAATGTGTAGTGACATCGAAGCAAGAACAAAATGAGAAGCTGCAAATTTCAGATGGAACAGTAAATCTTTCTTATTTTTGTAGAGGGGGAGGAAAGAAAGAGAGAATGCCCTTGTTGTAAAGTTTTTGGGAAAGTATACACCGAAAGTAATTTGATTGGAGTTCGAATCCAAGTTATGAGCAAAAAGCTGCTTTTCTCATCCACGAAGAACTCGAAGGATTCGAAGATAAAAATAAGAAAAAAAAAATTCTTCGGCTCAAGTTTGAGAAGAGTCTGTGGCGGCATCCGTTACAAAAGCTAGACCCTCTCTCACTCTCTCTCTCTCTTTTCCAGAACTCCAGGTCATTTTACCAGTATTGATTCCCGGTCCCAGGGAAAAGATTTTCGTTGACCCAATTTTCTGGGGCCCTTTTCCCGGGTGGCTTGTTCCCTCTCTTTCTTTTACTGCTCCTTTTTTTTGCCTCCAAGTAAAACAGGATTCTATATCTCCTTTTTTTTCCTACAGATAATTTTAAGACCCCGAAGCACAAAAGAAACAGAGAGAAAGAGAATTAGGCTTAGTAACGTAAATCCTCACTGTTTTCGGTCTGATGTTCTATCACAATGTACTTAGTATATCAAGTCTGTACCCCGACGTACTATTTTTTTCTTTCTCCTCTTTCGTCAGTTTTCTTGGTAATATATTGAACAATGTATCATCGTGCGAATATTTATTATTGATATTTAACAATGCGAGGGAATGTTATTTTCATATATCTTACCGATGCTCTCAAAGTTAGAATACTGACCATCGTAAGTGGTTACATTAATTTTAGATTAGTAGAATTTTTAATGCTTTTAAAACTTCACTTTTTAACGTATATACAGTGTGAACTAAAAATTTCGAGACTTTTTCAAAATTTATAAATATTATCGTAGTTGGCACCTAAGTTCATGTCACTTTTTGGGCTAAAAAATCAAAAATTAGTTTAATATTTTGCCTATAGGTATGCCGACTCTGCAATCCTATTCTTCGGGTGACGTTTTAAATTGTACTTGCGTATGAAACGGTCAGACGGTAGAATTATGGATGATTAAGTATTTTAGGTATTATCATAAGTAAGACTGTAGAAAAAAATACACAGCATATTTTTTCCATAAGCCAGGCGGGTTGTTTTGTACCTCTATGTAAGACATTGAAACATCTGCGTCGTACCGTAAAAAACAAACTTTCTGAAATATTGAATGCAAGTGTTGTGCTCGTGCACAATACAACTGGTGAAAAAACAGCCATTTGACCCAGAAAACAGCCAATCTCTTCTCTGACTTTCACTAAGGAGCACCAAAACCTCCATCTTATAGAAATGAATTACCTTTTGAGTTTGATAATACGATTGAATAATCGACGTTTACGTGTACCCAAAATTCCAAAACGAAAACGGCTATACGCGTTTCGGAACTATATGAAGTTCCTTCATCAGTAGCAGAAACAAAGAAGAAAGAAAAATATTGAAACTCCTTATAGCGGGAGTTACTCGCTGTTGTAGGCAAGAGTCAAATTCAAAATGAACCGGCAACAAAAGAGTACAGCAAACTGATTAAAAACACTTCCAAAACCAAGCCTAAACCTGAACACAAAAACTTGATCATTTTGCTTTTCTTCCCAAAAACCAGCCAACGCATCGCTAAAATCCTTCGAAAATACAATTTTTCTGTGGTTTTCACCCTCGTCAATAAACTTCGTTTCTCTCACCTAAAAGATCCCATTGACACACTCATCAACTGAGGCATCTACAGCATTTCATGCTAATGCGGATTATCATATATAGGCCAAACTAAACGTGCCCTAAAATACCTTTTAAATGAGCATAGAAGATACGTAAGCAACCAAGACTTTAAACGCTCATCCATAGCATAACACTGCTGGTTCTTTGACCATAAATTTAACTTCTCTTCTGCCAAAATCATCCAAAAATGAAAAATGTCCCTCACCGTCTGACTTGGATTTCTTCGAATCATTCCACATCAACAGAAACACATACCAGTTGGTCAACGACCTATCTAGCACACCACCCTTCTCAAAAATCTGGCAACAGTTTCTACAATAATTATTCTTCTCCAACAGCATCACTATCACGTTCTCGGTTGCGATTGGCTCCGCCATTTTTCTTTTTTCCGTCCTCTTACTCTACTCTTTTGTTGCCGGTTCATTTTCAATTTGACTCTTGTCTACAACAGCGAGTAACTCCCGTTATAAGGAGTTTCAATATTTTTCTTTCTTCTTTGTTTCTGCTACTCAAGGAACTTCATCTAGTTCCGAAACGCGTATAGCCGTGTTCGTTTTGGAATTTTGGGTACACGCAAACGTCGATTATTCAATCGTACTCCATCTTATAGTCCGGATCTGTGACTTTATAACTTCAATTGTTTCGCCGCCAGCCCCCCTCCCCCATTCAAAAGGCATTTAAAGGATGGAAGATGGAAGAAAATGGCATTGTTGCTCCTATTGGCCGACTCCCCTCTTTGAGAAAGACAGACATATACTGGTTAAAGGAACAATTGAATATCTACATTTTTTTCCCCTTAGGGATTCTCATGACTGACGTTTTCCTTTGACTAAATGTAATATATTGATAGATTTAGAACATGCATTAGTTTGCATCCATTCTAATTACCATAGAATACTATTTCAATAACCATCTTAGTAAATGTTTAAAAAAAGTAGTATATCGGTGAAGAATCGACTAGTCAAATACACAGTCGGGTCAAATTAATAACCGGAGTTTTTAACCAGAAAAATGGTTTAGAGTAGTATGGGCAGCGGCAAATGGGTCTAGAAGCGACGCAATAAGATGCTAAACGGTTTTTATATTTATCGAAATCAAAACAGACTGCAATACTTTCTACAGCTACTGAAAAGTATGTGGCGGGAGATCTACAGATAGAACAATAATGATTCAGTTGATCCAAATGGGCTCAATCGGGTCCAAGTTTGGAGAACTTAGGAACCATGCAGGAGCGGTTCGAGATAAAATCTATGCCCGTTTTGTACCTATTTTTGGCGCCACCTACTACATTTTTTTGGTCGACAAAGCTTTTTTCGCCCTTTCATTTTGGATTTATCTCCCCTACTAGATCGGCACCCCGTGCGGCCACACAGGTCACACGGCCCAAGAGCCGCGTCCGGGATAACAGTATTGTTTTCCCATCTTTACATTTATCACTGATTCTAAGTTATGTCACTTCAAAGTTAGGAAGTCCTTTCTGAAACACGTGCGTCTCAATCCAGCGGTAGATACAACTTGCCAATGAAAACACGGATTTTAATGACGTCACCAAATAAAAAACACGCAAAGCATTGTAGATAAGAGATGAGACGGGATCTTCCAAATATCACTGAGTTGAGGCAACGCCCCTATAGATAAGAGGGGCTTTTATCTATGGGGGGGGGGGTGTGTTGGTTAAGATTATCCCTCTCAGAGTTTGAAGTAGAAGTTTCAAGCATTCACTGAAAATAATCTGGTCTGGCGCCAGGGAAACCAGACCCGCCTGGTCATCTCTTGTCGTTGAGATTATAATACAGTGTGAACTCAATATAATCATACTTTCAAATATAATAAATTATATAATTATCGTAATCAGTTACAAAACGGTTCATCATTTTACATGTTACATAGATCACAAATTTTAATTTTCTTTCTTTTTTTTCAGAAATGAAACAGTTATTCCCAATAGCGGCCGCATCTTTACAGTCCCGTTTATGGCCGTTATTTGGAATTTTTATAGTATAATGCTGATTTTCCATTGCTTATTGTGTCAGGGTCTACCGCAGGATTGAGAGAGACGGACGTTTCTGAAACACCCTGCATCTACCTAGGCTTGCTCACGAAATTTGCCTCATTTCTCATTTTATTAGCTACACTCAACTAATGCCAAAAAATAGGCGTACACACACACACAATAATGTGAATCGACCGTGCAGTTTGCAACAAAAACATCTTGTATCGTATAAGTATTATGATATTAAGGAAAGGAAAAATAATCTTTTTTCAACAGAACATCTCCAATATGCGTTCAAAAAAAAGGACCTCGTTGCTGAACTTTTATTGATTGAACGTATAATCGTATTGAATTGCAAGTCGGTTGTTGAGCGCCCTAACGATGCCAACGCATTCATCTTCATTAGTATCAGTTTTTCTTATCCTTTCGGATCAATGCAATAGCTAAAGCAACAATGTATAAGTATATAACAGGTACCTCCTTGTCTTTTTGTGCACAAAAACATTTCTTTTTCTTAAATTTCATTCCTCCGTGAAAATGGTTTTTTCAAAGAATTTTTCAACAATCTTTTTTAAAAAAAAAAAAGTAAATGGCATCATCATTCATCTCTCTCATACACATACATATAAAAAGAAACTGTTAAACGACTTTAAACTAATGTTTTTCGTCTCAATAGCTGCTGCGTATCTAAAATGGTGGATTGTAAAATTATTTTCCTGCATATTAAAATGGAAGTTATTGCTACTTATGTTTACCGCCATCATGTTTTATATTTATGACGAGGACTAATGAGGTATTATTATTATTATTATTTTGTTGTTGCAAATATATTTTTTCCCTTCATGCTTATAATGAGTATGTTTTAAATGATAAATTATATTATAGATGCGTGATTATATGACACGTATTTTACTGGACTTCCACGGATTTTTCGCCCTCTCAACTTTTGTCTTTGTGAGAATGTCCCGTTTTTTTAACGAAGCCTATTTGCATTTGTTATGTTACGACTGAAATGGGAATACAAATAATTAGAAAAAAAATAGATTAAAAATACATGCATACAGTGAAAATATTATACAGGGCGATTCAAATTGTTTGTCCATCGGACTAACTCTGTAACCATTGACTTTAGAAGTATACTTCGAATTACAAAAAGTTTTCAAATGACATGTGGTTTCTTTAATTAGCGTAAATTTTTTTAGGGATCGTAACATAAAAAAATAAAAACATTAACTTTTCATACAGTTCCCATGGGCTGAAGCTAAAAATCCCAGTTAGAAAGTAGTTGACTTGTCTCTCATGAGGCCAACAAAGAAAATTCCACGTTTCTAAGTGTCCACGTTTCAATATTCGCTGAGATATTTGAATTCAAAAAATGAAGAGAAGTTGGGAGCAACGAGCAACATAACGAGGGAAGAAAGCATTTTCCGTTAGTTTATTATGTTAGGTTAAGAAATCCCATTTCTTCTCCATTTTTTGAATTCAAATATCTCAGATATGCACTTAGAAACGTGAATTTTTTTTTTTGTTAACCTCAAGAGAGACAACTTTCTAACTGGGCTTTTCAGCACGCGAGGACTGTAATGTTAATATTTTTACTTTTTTATGTGTACAATCCCCCAAAAAATTACGTCATTTGAAGAAACCGCATGTCATTAAAACTTTTTGTAATTGGAAGCATACTTTTGAAGTCAAGAGTTACAGAGTCAGCCCTACAAACAAACAATTTGATAACCCTGTATAACGATACCCACTACAACGATCATCGCCTATATGTCGCCGCTGTGGTGGTCGAGTGGTTATAATGCCGGACTCGTGATGCGAGGATCCGGGTTCGAACCCCACAGTGGTGGTCGGCTGAAGTTGGTTTTCTGTGGTTCCCAACTTCAAGGCGCAAATGCGAGCCGATCTCCCCGTTAAAAAGTCTCGCCACAGAGAGCAACAGTCCTACAACGATAAATCATTCAACCATAACACTTCACTCATAGTTAGTAAAACTGGGGGCAGATGACAGCACTACACATAGCAAGCATTACACAGAAACAAACTTTACGTCAGGTTGCACTACACGTACACGCACATTCCCGCATGTACCGATTCGTTGGGGGGTTCCACGGGGGGGGGGGGTGCATGTGTGGTCTAGCAGTAGTAGGTAGGGGCTCGGGGATCCATGATGATCTTAAGTCAGCCACCTCGTTGGGCAATTTGCCTGTTGTGGCGTTGTATTTGTATAATATTACTTTATGGTCCCTGTGCTCCTTTCATAGTGTTAATATATTCTATCTGTAACGATAAACCTTTTATAACGACCCGTTTCTTTGGTTCGTTGAATGTACTGTTATAGGCATTTCACTTTAAATTAGTATTTAAAATGTTGTTTTTTTGATAAATCAGTAGTTTGATAAGTCAAGTTTGATAAATCGCCAAATTCTGCACTCGTTTCCATAATCTGTGCTGATATTTGTGTGCTTTGAGATTCGCGAATTAATACTTACCTTCAGAATGGGGCTAGGCGAAATTTGGCGCCAAAGATGAAGTGGATGCTGCATATTAATATACAGCACATGCACACATAACTGGCTGTTTTTCCAACATTCGTGTAATTTCGGAATAACTCCGTATTTTACCGTATTTGTTATCCCTATTACTGTATATTTCTCAATATAAATATGGTCACCCCGAATTATAATTTTATGCGAAAGCGTTAATTTCGTAGGGATTATTTATATTAATAATTGTTTATCACTTAAATACTTCTATGTTATTGTTATTTCTGTATATTTTAAATTGCCGTGAGAGAAAGAAATGGGATTTTTGTACTTTCCATAATTTCCTACATAATCCGCATACGCAAATTTCTTATTACCATTATCACCAATAAAATCTAAAGGAATAGAAGGAGAGGTGTTGATTACGTTTTGTACAGTATACGTCTTATACTGTCTGTAGAAAAATTGTTTTTAAAATCATTTTTATTCCACCTCTCAGAAAAACATTTAACGTGTAGTGTTTTATAATCCGCACAAAGAAATTAATATGTTTTTTACTGTATAATCAGTGACTTATACGCAGGAAATTACGGCCATTGGTCGTGTGCGTAAAATGACTGTAAATGGAACAAAAAATACAAAATGGTCAGTTTTTCACACGTGAGCTCATCGTTTCGGATATAACCACAGAGTAAGAATAATATTATATCTTTAGTCTATGGATATAACCGATGCTATTTGTTCTTGGTAAGACGTATGCGTCTTCTAATTTTAACCTGCCATGATTCTTCTCCATAAAAACGTATTGAAGTTTTTTTTACGAATAAAAATATAAGTGGGCGCTGTTTTTAGCATGCTTTTTTTATTGAAACAATACATCAACATAACAATTTAATTAATCAAAATGGATATTTTAATTAGTTGCAATGGCTAATTAAGGGTAAATGTAAATATACAATTTTTCCTTCATTTCACTGTTACCTATAAACTTGTAAAGTCTTGCTTAGCAAAGTTGAATTACCTTAAATTTTATTTCCAATTCCCTCAATTTTATTGTGCGAATTTATAAATCTCTCTAAACATCTAAAATTTCAGCAGCTCTCATAAAACGACACCGACAAGGAATTAATTCTTTCAAAAATGGAAAAGGTACTTATATAGCCGTATTCTGTACTGAAATAACACTAAAAGATGTACTCTCTCTCTCTCTCTCTCTTTTAAAAATACCAAACGATTAAGAAAAGAAATAGGTATAATGACTTTTTTTCACCATGTATTTTTTTTTTAATGCACAGTAGACTCTCAATAATTCGATGTGCTCTTCCGACCCATCCAGTAATCTGGTGTTTTCAGGCCAGATTTTTTTCCGAGCCTAAGAAGAGGGAAACATGGCACTGGGCAAGAAGTTTATATTATTTAAATGGGCTTTTTTTTCAATCGGCTTCCTATAATCCCGCAATTTCTTTAATCTGCCACAAGCTGGTTTGATATGTGCCTGATTAGTGAGAGTCTACTGTATATTCAAATATACACTGGACTATGTAGAGGGTTGAACTATGAACTTAAATTTGATTCAAACAACGTTGCCAGAAGTGTATCGGTATTGCGTACCGATGGAATTACGGTTTTCTAAAGAATTCTGGAGATTCGTTAATTACGATCAAAGATTCTTCAAAATGACCGTCTTTCCTATTAGCACATATACTGTGCATGGTTCGTACCGAGTCTCTTAGAGGTTTCTTTTCCAACGGTGTTCAATGAATCTAAAGTGAAAATATATTCGGATGTTTGAGAGGGGAAAAAAGTGAATAAATCTTACAAGTAAAAGAATTTTCACTTAAATGTTTTGCCGCTTTAGTTGATGTATTCACATCCTTTTTCCGGTATTTCGCTCTTTACCGACAAGAAGTAGAATCCTTATCTGAAGAAACAGCATTTTGAAGCATACGCAGCAAAGGAAAATGATGAACTGCCACGAAAGCGTGATGTTCTCTTCTCTCCATACTGATGTTTGCTTGGCGGAGTTTACTATTCTAAGAATGTCGGTATTATTCCTCGTTCTACGCATTTTACGCAATTTTTCCACCATTTTTGCTTCTTTTTTATATTTATTTATTTCTTTTGGTCTCTCTTCCCCTTATAGCACGTATATTAGGAACTATTTTTAGCTTACCGTATCACGGAATGGCTCCAACTGACTGTTCGTTTTCTGCATGCATGTATGTATATACATATATATCCACACGACATTGCTGAATTTCGCGCGAACAAGGTCATTTACTTATCTATCCTCCGTTATAATCCCTCGCAATTTCCCGCCTTATATCCATACTTTACCGATTCGAAATAACGGCAATATTCTTATTTCAAATATTAGATTCTATTTCCAAATAAAATTTTTCTAACAATGTAATTTCGAAAATATAATAATTGATATATTTTACTGTGTGATTCTAAAAACATAGAAAGCAGAAAAAATAAGAAATTCTACAAATTGAGAATGAGATCGCATCAGCATACAAGTAAAGGAACTTTCACTGCAAATATTACTTTCCTACAGTGAAACAAACCTTAAGGAATGTTCAGAAGTAGAACAACATTCTGAAAGATTTTAAATCTATGTTTTAGTCATCGGTTTTTATTTTTTCTGAAATTTCTATCCAAAATGTTTCCATCATGTTTCTAAAGCTCCACATACAATTGATTTCTTTATATAAAAGAATATAGTAAGTTCGCATTTACCAGCTTTTCTATAAATTCCTTACAGAATGGCTGTTCTAATTCTATTTGTTTCTTTTGCTTCCATCTGTAAGCTTAAGATATGGAAAGTTTAGGACTTGCTTCTGCAAGATTTTTTTTTTCTCCCTCTTACGTAAGCTTAAAAGCCTTTGCAAATGCTTTTAAAAGCTTGCTAAAATTCAGGCTTTTCTATGCGATATTTTATATATTCTTTTCCTTCCGTTTCTATGGTCAATACGATTCCGAGTAGTGATACATAATAAATAAATTATTTTTTTTTCGAAATGCTTTCCTTGAAAAAACTGCTGAATTATATATCTGACCCGATTTTAAGTATATGTTTCAATATGTATTTAATTTCTATAATTTATAATTAGTGATTTCAGTTACAGATATCATGCAAGGTGTCCGAAATTGAACTGACTTTTTCTTTTAAGGGAATAGTAAGCAAATAGTGATAATTATTCAAGATATTCTTGAGAAAAATATTAATATGTGCTGTCAGGATTTTTTTGTCAGTACTATTCTTTTTGTTCTTACAAATGTCATCGATGAGTGTTACTATCAATCATTTGAAAATTTTTGTAAATAACATCACTAAATAATTCCCCGAAATGTCCACCATCCCCCGCAATCATATGCCATAAGTGAATTAAGAAATTAACATACACTTTATGCGACGTCACCGTTATATTCTGTCAGTACTAGGCATCTAAGTGGCCATAAAAAAAAGCAATCGCACGGATTGAGATCCGATGAATACGGTTGCCATTTGCTAATTCATGCCGTTACCGCACATACAGTGCTACGGTACTGCAACGTCATCGAACGTGGACATTTGGTAATGACACAAGAAAGCATATTATCAAAACTTCCTGACCTCACACATTAATCTCCTGCAAGAACAACTTTGGCAACCATCACCGTATTTTTGCTATTTCGTTTTCAAAAGCGTGAGATCATTTTAGGCCACCCTGTACATATAGAGAGCAAAGTCGAGTCCTTATAAACCTTCAGTTTTTTATTCATAGATCTTAGAGACATTTTTCCAGTTTAAAAAAATTCTAATTTCAGGTAAGATATATGACGGAAATCATTTTAAAAAAATGCAAGATAAGGGACAGCTAGAGCTTCTTAAAATACGCTGACTCATCCGTCATCTTTGAGCATAAGTGTGACGTTAGTATTACTGCTATATCCAATCACTGTTCTCTGTCTTCTTTGGTTTTTTTCCAACGATTTTCGAGACATCGCTAGAAGTGTGGCAAACCTGATTTTTATTCAAAGATGAACGACGAGTTCGCTCTCCTTTATACATCTATAGGCACCTTAGAGACGATGATTGGTTGTAGTGATGATACTGGCGTCACTTTTTTGCTCAAAAATGGCGCCTAGATCAGCCTGGTATTTGAAGAAGCTCTAGAGGAACAGATTTAGTAATAACTCGCTGAAACGTAAAGCAATGAAAAATAAGAGAGAGAGAGAGAAAGAGAGAGAGTATGATCTCCATCATTCTAACACATTTCTATACTTTTGTAACTAGCTGTGAAATCTCCCTCTATGGAGAGATTTGTAACTATTTTTTTTATTATTTCAAAATAGTTGAGAGTATTTATTTGTGCGAATACCAATCCGACTTTTAGTTAAAGCCGTGGAACACTCTGAGTAGTTAAATATGTATTATACCAACCGTGTTTTATGTGTTTTAGCATCTAACCCTAATCTATTCCTACTTACAGTAGCCCCTCTATTTCCCGCCATTGGCGACTTTTCCGCAATTTTAGTGATAGTTCGCAATTTTCTTACCTTCGAAAAAAATTTTAGGCTATAACTGGCAACTTTTACTCACTTATGAGAGATTTTTGGTGATAATTGGTGATGCCTCATATGGATCCCGATTTCCCGCATTTTTATGAAAGAAGTATGATCGATTTTTTTTTTAATACTGGTACTTTTCTACTTTAAACACCTTTCGCGGGACACATTTGACCTTCGGGATGAAGGTTGTGTACCCCTGATATAGATGGTTTTTTTTCGAAAAACTTAAAATTCGAATAATTTATAAAACTTCGAATAACTTATAAAACTTAAAATAACGTGATACTCTCACGTATTCCCAAGAGGTCCGTACGATCTGTTCAGGGAATTTACCAGTGTTAGTAAACACCCATGTCCGAACCCAGACCTGCATAGTCACAAGCAAGCTCCCTAACCACTCGACTGAAAGACGGCGATTTCTGTGGAGAATAATATTAGTTAACCTTGCTTTTAACATCGAAGAAAACGCAATGACCTCGGATATAACCACACATTTTTTGTCACTTTGCTTTCGTTCTCCTAGAAAATTCCTATAAAAATGTCCCGTTTTTATAGAGCTTGACTTAATTTAACGTAGATTGATTTAATTCAAATACTAAAATCAAGGATGAAGATAATTTTCATAATTTATAAGTTATAAGAATCCCCCCCCCGTAATATACTTTTTGATTCCTCGTAGACTTGCTGTAGCAATTTATTTCCAGCCAAGGGTTATTTACATGCAATAACAGGCAATTTCAACGACAACTGGTCACATTTTTGGCGAGAAAAAGCGATTTCACAGTGTTTATGACACCAAAGTTTCCAATATTTTTCTCGATAAAAAATAGTCACTCTAAATGAAACAATTTTTTGTTTGTATTTGATTATACCTCAGTCTATTATTTCACGTTTACAATGCCCACCTATATAGGTTGTAACGTCACCTCGATTATAACGACAAAATTCCACAGAATATTCGATGTCATATAACCGAATTTAGTTATATTTCATTGTTTTATTTTGACCATGGTCCAAAATTTATTTTCGTTACGAGTTCTGATGAAAAATTTTGTAATTTTTTTTTTTTAAATATAATGAATAATAAAAATTCTATTCACTCACGGAATTTCAACTAAACGCAGATCTAAATCCCGACTAAAAACATTTATGATCGCGATGAGGATCAGCTTTTAAAGTGTTATTTCAGGTTTTATTCAAGGTGGCCTTAAAATAACCGGAGGGTACCTATTTTTAGATCTTAGTCTCTTTCAATAGTTACGTATATAACGCTGTTTTTGTGGAACGCAACCGAGTCGAATGTGCAGGATGTAGGACATCAGATGAATGTTTGATCTTCTATGTTAAATAAATAAATGTATAGCGTTTTTCGAATGTCTAAGAAACGTTCTTTTTTCCTATCAAAAGCCAATGAAAAGCGATTGCATTTCTTACTGTTAGAGAAGAGGAAAAGTGAAAAAAAAAATATATCCTCTAAGAATAAGAAAAATTCGACGAGGTCGTTTTTTTCTATTTTTGTTTTCAATTGACAAGAGTCGCGTGGCAGCTGATTGTATCTTATGTGCTTCACTTTGCAGAGTAATTCAATTTCTATCTCGCCATACGAGCAATAAAATTGCTTTCGTGATGCATTGCGAGGTAAAATAACAAACAAAACAATAAAGCATGGAATGGAAAGAGATGAAAGCGTGATTTCATGGCAATTATATTCTTCCTTTTTAACTGGTTTCGAAGTTCACGGTTGAAGTATTGAAATGTAATAGTAGTCTGATATGTATTTTAAATTGAATTTTTGAATTTTTTTATTGAATTTTTTATTTCTTTCCCTCGATTGATAACGTGAAATTCGGTTGTATCATAGTATTGCTATGGTGCGAGCCGATCTCCCATTTAATATGTCTCGCCACAGAGAGCAACAGGTCTACAACAATACAAATATTCAAACATCACACTTCACTCAGAATTTGTAATATAGATGGCACCACTGAAAATTCGCACACAACACTATATATGCACTCAGACTGTAAGGTACACATTCTCACACTTCCGGCACAAGTCAATCTGTAGTAAACTGCTCTTGGAGTTGTGCTTGGTTTGAAAGAAAGAAAGCACTATACACATAACAAGCATTACACAGTAACAAACTTCACGTTATGTTCACAACAACTGCACGCGCATTTCAACATGCACCAATTCGTTCGCAGACGAGGTGCATGTGTGATTTAGTAGTAGTAGTATTGCTATGGTAGTAAATTGCCGCAAGGTGTGTGTGGGTTTTTGTGTTTCTTTTAACAACTGTTTCCATCCTTTATACAGGGTGAATACTATCGTCCGGCCAATGGTTACATATGCGATTCCTTGTGAACAACTGATACGGAAAAGTGTTTTGAGTGTTTTTTTGGTTTGATCAATAATTATGGAGTTGTAACACTTTAAAAATTGATAACCACTTTCGAATCCTTTGAAATTCACCATACGTGCACCAAACGTATAACGTGGAGTTTTAAGCTAGTAGTAATGCTATAACCTTGAGAGTAATAAAGAAAGTTAAAGCTGTGCAAACCAGTTATTTTTCAATTGCCCTTTCCCTCAAAAAATTTTACTTAACCATAAAGGGGAAAAAATTACTACATTTTGGAAAAAAAAAAAAGAGTAAAAACAATTTTTCCCCAATAGATTTCGTTCTGCTGACACTTTACAAATCTTGTGATAAATTTGTCACTATAGTGGAACAAAGGTATAGCACGTAATAACAAAGTTAACATCACTGTACACTAAAACGGAAAAAGGGCCAATCGTGAAAGAAAATAACTGAACTTGGCTTCTAACGGAATTGACTATTTCAGTTCATTTTCAATTAGCGACAGCCCGCTGCATGGAGAAAAAATTTTCTTTCGTTGGGTGTTTGGCGCGCAACTAACCGTTACAAAACTGACACGACATAAAATTTCAAAACGTTATAACTCCTTTAATAGTCATCTGACCCTAAAACGTAAAAAAAAATTTCCATATTAGTTTTTCACAAAGAATCACGTGTATCACGTAAATCCCTTACTACTACCACACTAACCGTATATAAGGTGTCCTGTAAGTGCTAATGCGACCTTTATCCCATCAACCGTCCGTCGTAGAGGTATATATATAGTTTCAATTTGAAAAATACTCAAGAAGCGTTCAAAAATTACTCTGCACTAGTTTTGAGAGTGAAAATACAGTGTATCGACAACTTTCTAATAGAAAGTTGGAGGACGGGGATCATACAAAAATTTAGATTTTTTTATTTCGTTTAGGGGAGCGATGGGAGAAAAACATTTCTGTGGGTGAGGAGCAGATGGACAGTTTGAAAGATTTAGAAACTACTAATGATCTACACCAGAGTGGTTCCTAAACTTCATGTTCCATAGCCCCTTCTTCAAAATTTTTTTTCTCTCACCGCCTCCCAACTCAAGCAAACCCATAGGATCCTATGTCACACTCGTAGCTACTATCTCTCCCCTGGACCATTACATCGCCCACCAAGGGGCGATATTGCCCACTTTGGGAAACACAGCTATACAAACCATACATGTACTGTATTTGGTGATTTCCGTCAGAGTCGGTGGAGACGTGGTCATAGGAGTACGCAAAGGGGACATATAGGAGGGGGGCACGTGCTTTCCCACGAAACCATCAATGAATGAATGAACGCTAGAACTTTGCCACTGGACTTATATCGTTGCCGAGATCTCTTCCAGTCCAGCTTCGGAGCAGAGTCCGGAACACTTTATTTTGAGTCAAAAAATAAAAATAAAAAATAAAAAAACAATAATTAACACATACAACATTTTCGAGGAGGATGTCACTCTCCACTATCCATACGACGGTTTTTAACAGCTGGCTGATGCGAAGATATATATTTAGGAAAGATCCTTTCCTAAGCAAGGGAAGTAGAAAAATTCAACTTCCCTTGCGGGGAATCGAACCCTCGTCCTTTCACTTTCCGGGAGAACGCCCTAGATCACTAAACTACAAAGACAACGAATATCTCAGTCTTTCCTTGGAGCAAGTGTGCACTTGAACAAACCTTCACTGGAAAATCACTAAAATAGAAGCCTTTGTATTTATAGCGGAGAGTTATATCATCTTCGGATAAGTCGCCATCTGGTGGCAGTGTCAGCAATTGTGAGCTTTGGCCCGAGTTAGGTCTGACCGTCCATGTACGGTCCCGTTCAGTGCACATGAGCCAGTTGAATTTTCTCTCTTTTCTAAATATATCTTCACATCAGCCAGCTGTTAAAAACGGCCCGTATACAAAATTTTCACAACATATTTTCTCCGGACAATTGGGTACTGTTGCGATTAACAAATTTTTTTGGTTATTACAAACGAGTTGGGGTTGGGAGTTGGAGAAAAGTTCCGGGGTTTATTAAGAAGGATAAATATACATATATTACAATGAAGAGTATATTTTAGATGGCCCACATGCCATCTCATCTGTTATCGTACACCTGTCATATTATATGCATATAGGATACAACAAACAAACAAAACGAGAATCTTATTGTATAATATAAAATATCCATCGGAGCGAGTCATCTCGTTTAATACCTTGTTGGTTAGCAAATGAGTTAGTTTTGTGGGCTTCTAGCCCACAAGTTATCAATCAGATATCGAAAGCAGTTTTGAATAACTTAAAAAAATTAAAACACCATAAGAAAACACCTTTACATGTCATCTTCATCAATTTCTGTAAATTTAAATTGCTTTCAGAAGTTTAGTACCTCAAAATGTTTTTAGAGGTGATTCTTGTGCTTCCCTTTCCCAAATCTTGTGTGCCCCCTCCGAAAATTCAGTCCTGCTTACGTCTCAGAACGTACAGTCTAGATTTGCGGTTTGTGCATTATGCTTAACCTTTGGATATGAGTAGTAAGTAACTTGTAGATCTCAGATAAGTGGTATTCCAAGGGTTTGGATAGTTATTAAAATAAAAAAGAATTAAATTAACTTTTTATACGGATACTCTTTGCTCATAAACCGAATTAGATAGTTGTTTGCTCTTCTGAGGCCAACAAAAAAATCCCACGTTTCTAAGTGCAATATTAGCATTATTTATTAATTGATTGGCAATCAATAATTTGAATTTTCTGTACATTATGCTCAAACTTCAGTCTAGGATGACAAATTCGATTGATGAGGTTGGTTATGTTTGAAATGTTTTACATGTTGATCAATAAAGGGAAAAATAAATGCTAACACGAACAAAGCCGATGAAAAAATTTATTTTTCTACCTTTTTCACACTTATTTCAATTTAATTAAATTTTTATGGTGAAATATGCGCACCACGTTCAGGCAAGACTGTTAAGTTGTTGAATAAAGCGCAGCGGTTTTCAGTTTGTGCTGCGCGTAGGTAGCCCTTAGGGCTCCGTGTGCTCCCACTGGCTCCACGTCCACTCAAGGAAAATAAAATAAATCAGTAAACATTATAAAAATAAATTTAAAAAAGGAGGTCTAAGGGGTTCCGCCATAGAACTTATATATACTAAAAAGGGCTCCCAAGTCATAAAAGGTTGAGGAACCGCTGAAATAAAGTAATATTTCTGCATAATTTGTTCTGTATATATGAAACTTGCCAACTCGATTTCTGGGAATTATGTATAATCGCCGGTAAGAATGATAAATGAAATGAAATTTATCAGACTTACCGAGATGATTGATAGCCGGAGATTATGTATAATTACCTATTTTTTTTTGTATATTTCGTGAAATATGTATACTGTATGAGTACATATGTATTTCTAATGCAAGTTCTAGTGCTTTTACCCCACTGTTTCTTTACTATATTTTAGACTTATTATTTTTCTTTTTCTGCAACAATGTTTTGTATGCCCTTTTTCTTTTTCACGTTTGAATATGTTTGCGTGCATATAGCGTATATGAATAAACTCGAACTTAGGACCACATTTTCTTCTCGTTCCTGTCTCATTTGTGAAGCCCTCATCCAGCAGCAAGATACTTTCTACTTATTAAATTGAATTTAGTCAAAACTAAAATTTATGATGAATAAAAATTATATAAATGAGACCGATCTCGGGGGCCCCCCTGGGCCAGGTGTGGATCCAGGGAGCAATCATCCGTCCCAAGAGCTGAATCATATGTGAAAAATGTGTCTGGAAAAATAGGAAAAATTGTCCAGAATCTCATTAATAATCGCCATACGCTAAAACTCATACGCATGCCCCCCCCCCAAGGTTAGTGCTGATAGGATTGTGTAGCTCGTTGAATAGCTCTATTATCCAAGACGATCCTAATCAGTTTTTTTCACATTGTGTGTGAATGGATTATAGAGGAGCCCGTCAAAGATCCCAGCCTAGGGGCCCGGCTGCAGGATGGAGAGGGGCATACTCATACGGTCATTCCATCAGATCTAAGCAGTGGGTGGATGCAAACGAGGCGTTACTGGAAATGCCACGTGGTCGCTTGTCGTTGCTGTTTATTGGAATCTTTTCGAGATGACCAAGATCGAAAATGTAAAATATATGAAAATAAGCTAGCAATGGTTTTTGGTTATATAAATCTCATCACAGCTTAAATTCGTTCGTGCCAAAGCAGAGAAAACGCCGGCCACCCCGTTTTAAATGTCAAAGTTCACTGTGCCATCAAGATGGCGCGGGATTGTGGATTGGGTCGATGGCACACTCTCTTCTTTCGTGAGCATTATCATCAGCATCTCGTTCTCTCTTATTGCTTCCCCCATTTTTTTTATTCCCTATTCTTTCGTGCATGTTTCAAACTCTCGATGACAATTATCTTTTGTTCCACAATTTTTCTCACTCGATGTTTCCTTTTTTCCCCCATTTTATACATTTCATTTTATTTTTTCCATTATCTCTTTATCTTTCAACTGCTACCACAGTTCAACGACCACCTTACTTTATACTTACATGCGATCGTTATAGCCGAAGAATGCATAGCATGTAGCAAAAAAATATTGCATTCGATTTTATAGATATGTGTTAAAATAATGCACAATATTTCTTATGCATTGCATATGGATTCTCACAAAATAAGATGTGAGTATATACAGTTGAAGTGGGTTGATACGAGAAGTGAAAAATTTAGCATTTTTGCACGTACAGTATCAACCATTGCTCGTTAAAATTCGCAAATTAGCAAATAGTATTAGGCGAATTGGAAAAATGCATCATAATAGATTCATCATCTATCAATCGCTCAAATAAAATTATTTTGCAGTATAGGTATGTTCCTCAATTAGCGCATTCTCAAGGGCCTCCTCTGGTTAGCGACGTGGGAATCAAGGAACCCCCCTTTCAAAATGTAACATTGTGTTTCCAGAAAGCAAAGTGTTTTTCAAACTGTGGCCCGCTGACCCCTGGAGGTCCTTGAGTAGTACTTTGTAAGGAATCCGCGGGATCATTTTTATTTACTACCATTGCATTTAGAGCTGTGAAATTGTAACTTATTAGTTCAATTTTTTGTCATAAGCAAACTTTACAAAAATACATTTTGGATTTTATGGAGAGGGGGGTGGCTCGACATTCACCTCCGCGATATCAAAAGGTTTGGGAAACACTGCCCTAAGGTGTGCCCCGACAAACTTTCATCTTAAATTCAGCAATATTTATATATCCTGCCTGCTACGGAATTTAAACAAAGTCAGATTGTACACCAATAGTTATCGTATGCTTGGGGTTTCGGACTAACTTCGAAAACGCCACGTATATGTATTTTAATTATATAGTAATGATGTGAGAAAAAATTCACTGTTTTAGGTTTATTTCGTATGCCTGATTTTTTTAAACAAAATCTCATTCCTATAAAAAACCAAAACATTCGAGCAAAAAATTGCTCGTATTAACCTAATTTTCCATGTGATCCCTCTCAAAAGCATAAAATTTCTAATGCAGTTAAATAGTGAATCAAAGAGGGTTTTAGAAATTCTCATATTAAGATGATTCATTCTGGTAGATGTACCATATAACAAGCAAGCTACTTCTAAATAATCCTGAACCTATACCAGTTTAACATTGATTTTATTATCGACCGAAGAAGTCAAGCATAAAAGAAGCTTACGACGCTATTCTCTTTTAAACGGCAAATACGTAATTAAGGTTAGCAATTTATGTCGCAAATTTCTACGAATTCATAACGTCTGAGTGAGCTGGTCGATCGTCATAAATTCCGGTGACACGCGATAATAACAATTACCTCCTCAGCAGGCACGCAATTTAAGATGTTCCGGACTCTTAAGTTGTAGTTCAAAGACTGACTGACTCCTTTACCACATTTTGATCAAATAACACCGAGGTAATCTTGTTTTCATTTAGTTAATATCGATTCGCCATTAAAGCGTGCGGTAACGGCGGTGCTTCTGCATCTACGGGAAATTCGAGCTGAAAGAATACGAATTGAGTTATTTCTTGAAAGTGCAATCGACTGTTTTTTTGGTTTTTTTTCATCTCCATCGGCTAGCGGTTCTTCGCCTCTTTTCTTAGCGGATAGTTTCTATAAGGGAGAAACTGTTTTCGGATTCTCTTTCGGCTTTTCCACGAACAGTCTGACCTGAATACAAATGCTAAGAAATATAGATGACGGATTCGCAGAGATCGCGATTTTATGCGCTACTTTTCCCTCAACGTCGAAATGACAGCACAAATCTATTTTTTTTTCTTTTTCCACGAATCTTAGAAAATAAATAGGTATTATGTTCTCGGAATTCTCTAGATATTACACTTTTCCATATTCCAGAAACCCTATTGTAAAATACTTCAAATATGATTACTACATCCGATAAATTTCTAGGATAATCACGTTACAATTCAAAGCCCACAAAATTGTTTGTCGTAAGTTTGGTTCGATGTGGGTTTGTGTACTCCGCCCACTTCTTCAATTGGATTTCGAGATCCTGGTCACAAAAGGATTTTCGGAATTCGAAATCCCTTCGTGGAAAACGACGCACCGATGAATGTTTCAGCTCATTAGTTCTCTTTTGGAATTACGGCAAACTAATTGGATATGGGAAGATGTGTACTGGTATTAACCTATGGCATACCAGGCAAAATTCCTAGAATCATATTATTATACATCACAAATGTTTGAAATGTGAATAATCGGAAAAGATAAGTTGTAAGGTATAGTTAGAACTTTAGAGCTGATGGGGGTATGAGAAGAAACAGCAAAAGCCGGTTCTTGGTATCTCTTTCTGAATGGAATCCTGGCTTTTGTTCAAAGTCTTTCGCCTATTGTAAACACTAAGAAAACTCTCTGATTTCTCGCAACACCCATGGGAAATGTTTCCTGTAAGTCGACCGCTTTTGATACCTTGCTCTCTTCTCATTTATGTTTCATTTGTTCTTTCTTTTGTTTCTTTTTTTCTTCTCTTTCTATGAATCCTGTATTCAATGTAGTAACAAACATTAGGCGCATATTCTTTACAATTGGCTTCTTGCCCGCGAGGAATTTCTTTTGCTCGCGAGCCTTTTATCACCATATATATGTAGAAATATAAAACCAAAGAATTCCACAAGTATTTCTTATATGGTTACTATTTTCGATGTATTGCATCCGACGACGTTGGTCAAAGTCTATGTACCGCTATTCGGGGATGACATCAATCACGTTGATGCATCAGTACTTAGGCTGCTGCTGCATCCATTCATCAATCTCTTTAGAAATTTCTTCACTTCTCAGCTCCACGTCTATTTTTTTTCTATAGTTGCGTTGTGTAGAATCTCTTAGATATTGATGATTTTGTCTTTACATGTTCTCATCATTGCAATGCTACGCGTACATTCGGAATCGGAATGTTCTGTATAATCTTCTTTGGGTTCTCACTTTGTTTCGGTGTATATATATTTACAGAGATAAGGAAATCAATTTCTACAGTTTCAACTATCACTATCCATTGTCTTTTTTTTCTACCGGTTTCATTCTCTTCAGTATTTCAAGATTACTTCTCTGTTTGAGTTTTTCTCCATACGGTACCGTTCTATTCAAAGTGTACAGAATATTCCGATTTTTTTTTCAATATTAAGTGCGAAATTTTTGGATAAAATTTAAATTAAAAATATATTAATTGTTCTATGAATATTTGAGTCGAAAATTTTATGTATCCAATTAAGGTAAATTTTTTTTTTTTTAATTTCCGTGTTAAAAGCACCAAACAAAAAATGATTTTTCGATGTCACTGATGGATAATGTTAGCATTGTGTTTGGCGTGTTTAGTTTTATGAAAAATAGCAATTACATACGTGTTACTGTCAAAGTCCGAAGTGCAGCCAATTCGAGAAATGGCCGAGAGGTTTGGCTGAAGTCCGATTTTCGGAAATGATTCGGGTTTCGGCCGTACAATTCATGAAGTGGCCGGAGATCCCGGCCAAGTTTTATTAAAAATAGTAATTATATATGTTACTGCCAAACCCGAAGAGCCGCCAATTCGCGAAATAGCCGAGAGATTTGACAAAAGTCAGATTTTCAGAAATGATTCGGGTTTTGGCCGAAAACTTCGAAACAAATCTGTTTTTCGAAAGTATGATACTTTTGCCATTTTCGACAACCTCGTTGATAAATACCACATATGTGTTACTGCCAAAGTCCGAAATCTGGCAGTTCGCGAATTGGCCGGGAGTTTTGGACAAAATCTGATTTTCAGAAATTATTCGGGCTTTGGCCAGCCAATGTTTGATGTGCTGATGTAAGACAGTTCGGTAGGCTCCAAATCCATTTCATCGCCAACGTGTGATACATCACTATAAACAGGGTTGGCGAAAAGTCCGTAGAAACTTTAAAAATGAATAAAAACCGGAAAAACAAAATAAAAAAACGGTTTGCTAGGTAACGGAAATTTTTTTAAGACAGGAAAAAAATAACTAAAAACAGCCGATAGGTAGCACTGGTACGAGCGACTTCGGTGGAAATATGTAAATGAGACGGTTATAAGAACTTGCGCTCCTAATCCACAACCAGTTCGCCGTTGTAAACCGTGTATGTGAACAAGGATGCTGAGTGCGAAGGCTAAAGCTTTGTTGAAGTTGTTGTTATCCTCTGTGGCGGTGGTCATGTGGAACGCATACTGCTGTAATAAACGATTTGGAGACATTGTGTTCGTTATTTGCGTATTTTTTCTTTGACTTGTATACGTCAGCGCCACCTATCGGCTGTTTTTTTAGGGTTTTTTTCCCAGTCTTAAAAAATAGCCGTGGCCTAGCGATGCTAATCCTGCAACCCGTTTTTTATTTCGGTTATTTTTCCGGTTTTTATGAATTTTTAAATTTTCTACGGACTTTTTGCCAACCGTGTATAGTAGCTGTATTGGATTAGCTCCGCGTGACGAGGGACAAAAAAAATAGAAATTTGACAAAGAATAAACTAATTATATGACAATATAAACGTAGTTTTTTCTGTCAAATTTTGAAGAAAAAAATTACTACAACGTGACTGCGGTTTGATGTCTTGCCATAGCTAGCGTGACCATAACCATCACGAAAAATACGCCAACCTGTGCAATGGTCATGCCTTTTGTTATCGGAATTCGGCCAGGAATCTCTGGCCACTTTGTGAACTGGTTGGCCAGAGCCCAAAAATTGTACATTTGCCGGGTCAGTATTCAACAAAATTGGCCAATTCGCTAACTGGTCAATTTTGGGCTTTGGCAGTAACATATGCAGTCGAGTACACTTATAACACACCCTGGATATGACACACCGTGGATATAACATACTGCAAACAAAAACCTGGAAAATTGAAGCCGAAAACTGACTTATTTGTATAACATGGTATTGTATGCAGGTGATATCTTGGTGTTTTTGTTTACAGAAAGCAGTGAAATTTTTTATCACGACGAAAAATTTATTTTCAAAATAATTGCAATAGCGCTGTAATATGGTTTACAGCTAAAAAGTTCCGCCTGCTAATAAAAAATATAACTTTCCTAACAATAAAAATTACGCCTTTCTATACATTTCCGTCAAAACTGCATTGAATATGCTCTTCAAATTATTGAATGTTTACTTTTCTGTAACTTTTGGATCACTTGGTAGATGGCAGTGATAAAGAATGTTGTGATTGGTAAAAGCAGAAAAATCAGCACTGGTTTAACAGCATCAAAAATCTCTAACGAGACTGCAAAAACATGTTGATTTTGATGACAAATAAAATTCATAACCGTTAGTTGCTTTTTATTTAATAATTTATTGTATCAATGCTGAATAAAAGCCATTGGCATAAACTCGAATAATATCAGTGAAATCAATTAAATTAAGAAGAAATGTATGCATGTTCTATATATTACGTATGTACTGCAGGTATGTATGCCCTGTATGCACTTCAATGCTGGAATAATTTTCAAAATACCTCAGGAGATATAAACCAAAAACTATATTCATTCTACGGTGAAACCTCGATGTAACGATACTTTGCGGACCAAGAAAAAATATCGTTGTAGAGAAATTATCGCGTTATATCGAGAGGTAGCAGTTTAACATTATAGACATTTCCATTCAAGACTTGAAAAAATGTCGTTGTACAAAAATTTATCGTTACATCAATTATCGTTGTAGTTAATTTTCACTATATATTAAATTTGCTTACGTGCTGCAAAAGCTTATTTTGTCCGGGATGATCTCAATAATGCACTTTATGTACACAAAGAACCACTATATAAGCTAATTTCAAGACCTCGCTTATAACATACGCATCAGTTATAACATACACTTCTGAAATCACCAAGGGGAAATGTTATGAGTGAACTCGACTGTATTTATTATAGCACACCAGACTTTTAATGAGACATGTGAGAAAAAGCCGTTAGAAATGTGCTATAAAGTGTAAGTTAACGTTTAGTTATCCTTTGTGCGTATAAAAATGGCCGTGGTGCAACAAAAATGATCGGAATGATTGATTTTCAAGTGATTTCCCAATGTACTGATGGCGATGAGCGTAATATTTTATGTCAAAACATTTTATTCCCAATACTCAACCCGCAACTCAAACGTGTAATATTTAAAAAAGCCGAATTGGGTTCGGGCACGAGAAAGTTTGTGTCTCTCTTTCCCATGATCCATTAACTCAACCAAAAATCAGTGATTCATTAATTTTCCACATTATGCCAGAATGTAATTATGTACTAGTTTTTCAATTTAATAAACAATATTTATTCAGTTTTATAAGTAGTAACTATTTCATTAATTTTAATTTGTTATTGTAATTGTCTTTTTTACAAAATAACCATCAATAAAACTATTTATTGATATAATGAACAAAATTAAACGGAAAAAATAAAATTACATTTTTCTGAAATAAGTGTCACAATTGAGGGGTTAAACTACAGAGTGAGAATATATCTTTAGTCTATGGGTTAAACACATCGATTTCAAAACGAAGTTAGTTTATTTTTATGCTCCCATCAATTAAATATTTCGCACACACTAACTTTTCGTATTACGTAATATAAACTGGAATAAAATTGTTTGTTTTTAACTCCAATGTTTTGAAGGATTTGTATTGTGAAACAGTGTCAGTTTTGGTCCTCCTTTCGCCACTGACAAAAATATCGGTCACTTGATGGAACAAGTAAGCGCAACATTCGGTATGGAATATATCAATCGCGGGGGACAGTACTATCATCATTCCAAAGATAATCACGTTAGAGATATGATTGCGTTATGAACAGATTTTCGGCGATATCCATTGTCTGGCCTCATCCAGTTACATCAGTAGATGTCATCGAAGTGGAACAAAAGGCGTGGCTATTATACAGATCTCTTATTATCTTCACTCTTGTTCGGAATTTATTTGTTCCACTTAGATGTACGAAAGTATAAGATTATTATTAACTTTATCTCAACTCGAAAGATTTGGTCTTTTCCTGACGCCATTTCCTACGTGATATTACAAAAATATTCTGTGAAACAAAATGGTGGATTCCATCTGCTATATCACAGTGAAACTATTACAGGCTGTCTCAAATTGTTTGCACAGCAGCCGTTTCCTTTAGAGACACATACATTTTAATTACATAAAATTTTCAAATGACGTGTATTTACTTAAAATTTCAAAATTTGTCTATATATATACACACATATATATATATATATATATAAATTTATAATGATTGAAACGTAGATCCCGCTATGAAAAGTCATTTGGAAAAACTTTCATATTTTTACATGCAATATTTATTTACGTTTCGCAATTCATGAACCACACCCTCAGTCATTGGTGACAAACGTTGAAAACTTCCAAGTCAAATATCTTCGTTAATATATTGCATCTAAAAATGTGCAATTTTTTGTAAATTACTTCTCAGAGCCACATTTACATTTCACTAAATGGAAGTTTCAGCACACAGGGTCTACAAAAAAAAGTTAATTTTTCTATTTATTCATGTACACGACCCCTCAAAAATGTTTAAGTAACTCTGCACGTCATTTGGAAACTTATTGTAACTGGAAGTTTTTTCCAAAGTCAACGGTTGCAGAGATATCCGCAGTGCAAACAAATTAGGACAGCCTGTATGAAACTTTAAAAATTTCCTCATTGTTTATACCCATCCCTGTATATCAATGTGAATTTCTTCAATTGTCTATCTTCCATTTGATATATTTACTGCACATGAAAAAAAAAAGTTTTATTCCATATAAAAGTGAGAAAAAGAATTAAAAACCAGTTCACAAGCATTCGACATGGTTTTAAAAAAGGATTGATAGGGTATTAAGATACATTCTTTATATCAGTGTTATTGTCTAGACTCTATTTTCAGACTAGTCTGTCCGATGTCTAGTCTCTCAGAGAAAATTGAAGGTTATACATGAAGATGTTTTGATCTATTTTTATTTATATATATATATATATATATATATATATATATATATAACGGTGTTTTAGTTTATATATATTCCATGGTGTTTCAAAGCTTAAAAAAAATTTTAAGCCATTTGGTTATAACCCTATACTTTAGTCCCCACGACCCTAAAACTACTGATAATATATAATTAGGTCTGTGACTGAAGCTAGGGTCAAGTCCCATTATCACATCAGTTTTTTTGTACTTTAATTAGGCCTAAGTTTGCGAGAACGAGAGAGAGAGAGAGATGCGCTGTTCTAAAATTTTTATTCGTGCAAACCAAGGAAAAACAATCTAAGAAAACTATTTAATGAAATATGAGAGAGAAAGAAACGACCAAAACAACAATGGTTTGGTTCCCAACTTCAAAATTTCCCAGACAGTTTTTTTTTTTTTTGCTTGTATAATTACCGTTTTGAGTTGTTTTTTTTTTTCTCTTTCTAATAACACAAGTCCGGTCATGAATAAACCATATTTACTTGGTCATTTCGATGACCCATTAAAAATGAAACAGCCTGCCGCTTCAGTAATTATTCATTGTAGCTAAAATGAGATCATATAACAGCTAATTAGCATTAGCAGTCGTTCTCGCATGTTAACATCGTTCGTAAGAGGTGAAATAGCTTTTCATTTTGACAGTAGTTTGGATGGAGGAGATTTGTTAAATATTAAACAGGGTTGTGTTGTTTTGACGTATGAAGTGCAAGCTGTCTCATAAATTCGTTTAGCATTTCCAAAATTCATAAAAATTGAACGCGAGGGCGTTTATGAAAACGTTTTTCGCATGAAAATGCACTTGCGTCGAAATTTCTGGAACACACAGATTCCGGCACACAAACATAATGATTTTATTAAAATAGTTAGCGTACCTCAAAAAAATTATTCTTGGAATTATATATGTACAGAGTGCATAGGTAACAGGGCGCATGGCATTTTACTGGCGAACCGTTGATCCTACAGGAATACTTTTAATTAAAAAAAGTATTCAAATAACGTGTAGTTCTCAGATATTATATTCATGTTTCAAGGGGTTGTATAGTTCTTAAAATTAAAAAAAAATCATTTTATACCGTCCCCGTGTGCCCAAAAGTTAGAAAGTTGTTACCCTGTCTCTCCTGATGGCAACTAAAAAAATCTACGTTTCTAAGTGCAATATTCACTGAGATATTCGAATTTGAAAAACGGAGGAAAGTTGGGAAAAAACACGCTGGATAAAATGGTTTTTTGCTCTTAATAGGTATGCACTCTTAAGCCCCGTTCACATGAGAAATAGAAAAGCGGGTTTAAAACCGGCTTCAAGAATTTTCACCAATGACTGCTCTCCATTTCCTTCCTTACGAAGGAAAAAAAGTCGTCAAGCGATGCTACCGCAATATTTGCACGTGAACGGGGCTTTATAGGTATGTACGCTGTATATCAATGCGCCACAGTGTTGATGTGATCGTAGCTGTTTACAACTTGACTCAAAATTTGTTGGTCTTAGATCTGATTGATCCCTTGCACTACCGATTTTACAACGGTGGCGTATAAACAAACCACACATTCCTAGCTTGGTTATAGAAATTTAGCGCATCATGATTGGTCGAAATGAGTGATGAACCATTACGTCACTCGTAGTGAAATACTTGGCGAAATTTACATTTGGTGAAGTGGAGTGGGGTTTTTCTCTCTCTATCGTTTTATTTTCTCACCTGTGGTTGCAAGTGTTTTTTTTTTCCGATTCTTGTTTTATAAATTTTATTGTTTTATTTTATTAATTTCTCAAAAAGGCCCTTTTAAGGGCTTAATATTAATCTGGGGTGCCATAGACGAACCATGGATTGAACAAAGGAGGCGTGGGTGACAAAAGTTTGAGAACCACTGGTCTATGCTGTTCTTTGGGGCCATTCAAGTCAGCATCAATGGGGGAAGAGAGTTTCGGATTTGCTGACTTTTGATGACAACGAAGGGATGGGAAT
Source organism: Pholcus phalangioides (assembly GCF_987345545.1). Classification (NCBI taxonomy): domain Eukaryota; kingdom Metazoa; phylum Arthropoda; class Arachnida; order Araneae; family Pholcidae; genus Pholcus; species Pholcus phalangioides. The sequence goes on from NW_028301625.1 coordinate 27,789,167, forward strand.
TTGACTGATGCTTACGTCATCAACCACCTTTTATAAAAATACGAAATATTCTTAATGGCATCTTTACTAGGAATGTGAAAAATGAGAAACCTTTCCCAAGTTTGTGGGCACCTCAAACATTCCTCCGTATTGATAAATCGTCATAAGACCTCCTTTCTCTAGAAGACCTCTCAGACCTCAACAGACTCCCCCCCCCTCCTGTCTCACTTATGGTAGGGGAGTCGCTAAACGGTTTTGTGTCCACTCAGTGCGTTGTCCTTGAGTGATTTGATGTACTCCCGTACATAACCGGATACGTGCTCTTCGAACGGGTTAACCGAGGGTGTGCATGGGGATCGGGGAGAATTGTCTATCTTCTTTCGCCCTGACTCCTATGCTAATGATACAATTTTCTTAGAATGGCGGATCACTCCCTCCCCCCTTCTGTATTGTGCCTTGCACTCGAAAAAAATTGGTAATCATTGGCGGGGGACAAGACCAGACACATCCGCAATAAATCCATTATCCGCATCGCTAAATAGACAGGAATAACTTCTAATTACTTTATGTTTTTAAGCAACCATCTTCACTACTGCTACTAAACCACACATGCAAGCACCTCGTCCATATTCCACTGCAGAACTTTAATTAACTTGACTGGTCATCATCTCTAGAATTTAGAGAAACCATGATGGTTTCGAGAGCTCAATGTTCGGTACTTCGCACCAACTAGCAACGGGGCAATCCATACTACTCCTTTAATTAATGCTTAATTAAAACCAGTAATTAATAAACTTAAAACACAAGGCAAAAATATAGTGTGTTCAGTCGATATAATCATGCGAAAAAATAATCCCCGTGCATACATATCAAAGTTCACTACAGCAGTGTCAGACGGTGGTGGTCAGACTAACTGTGTATATTCTCGAAGGACAATCCAATCAGAGAAGTACGCAGGATCGGTCTTTGGAGAGCACAAAAGACGTAGGAGATGGGTCGCAATGAATTTCTTAGAGAAATTTTAGGTTCTTAAGGTCCATAGATCCATAGGGGCACGTGCCCCTATCCCCCGCGTACGTCTCTGATCCCAATAAGCGTTAGGAGGTTGGGGAGGCAGAGCTTACGAAATTCTGCTGATAAGGGGGGGTTCAGAGTTTTGCTTACTTTTGCTGACAAGGAAGGAGATCAAAAATGGCCAAAAATCTGCTGACGTAATATTTTAATGGCCCCTTTCTCCGCGAATATTGCACTTAGAAACATGGGAATTTGTTTTTTGGCCTCAAGAGAGACAGGGCAACAACTTTCTAATTAAAAGTTGAAAGACGGGGGAGAACGCTATTAAATTTTAAATTTTCTAACTTTTTTATTAATACTTTCTTTCATTTCAATGGTATTTAGGAGATGATGGGCGACATCATTTAAAACATTTTTTCCAATTGAAAGTTATCTCTAAAACCAGTGGTTCAGCAAATAGCCATTGGACAACAATAAAAGTATACATTGTTCAACAACAATAACATTTTGAGGAATGGAAAAGTGTTTGTTGAAAAAAATGTCAATTTTTCTATTGAAATTTGAATTTTTTACTATTTAGAAACCTTTGAAAATTATTTTTTATGAACTAGTTTATTCTTAATATTTCTCTTTCAACCTCTCGGCTCACAAAAACTACAAATAACAGGCAGCGGTAAAGTACCGAGTATCAAGAAATTCATATATTTTTTGCGTATGAAAATTTATTATAGTAAAGAATTTATCACCGTATTAATTTATAAAAAAAGGGATATACACGTTGGATTACTGTATTTAAAAAACCGGGACACTTCAATGATGCACAACTCGCGTTAAATATCTGACTCAAGATTGAAATTTTCAAAGTTCTTAGCATTCTTGACAAAATTAGCTGTTTCACTAAGATGATGAACTAGCCGAATACCATGGAAAAAACAATAATTCTGTCCCGGGAAATTTCAATTTTCTGTCCACGGGATGCATTTGTCAATTTATGTGTAAGATTCTTGCAGTTTCACAGTATCGAAGTTGGCGACACTGTTCGAGCAACTCCACTGTGGCGTCAATTAAAAAGCGCCTAGCGTAATTTGGCGAAACTGAGTTTCGCCAAATTACGCGTCCCGGTAAGAGTGAAAGAGTTAAGATATTTCGAATAACCATGGTATGAAAAAAAATTGGAACTGTCGTGAAAAATTCGGGAAATTTGATTATTCTTCTGAGCTGTTAAATCGGGTTTTGAAATTTTAGAACAGAACTAGACGTTCCATCAACAGATACGGCAGTCATAGCACGTCGAGTGGTCATAGTGACGGACACGCATCGCGAGGACCCGGTTTCAAACTCCACCGTCGCCAGAGTGGTGGTCGGCTGAAGTTGGTTTTCTGTGGTTTTCAACTCCGAGGCGCAAATGTGAGTCTATTTCCACGTTAAAAAGTCTTGCCGCAGAGAGCAACAGGCCTACAACGGTACAATTATTCAATCATTACACTTCACTCATAGTTAGAAAATTGATGGCAGATGGCAGCACTACACATAAGAAGCATTACATAGAAAAAAACTTCACGAAAAATTCGTTACAAGCACATTCCAACATGTACCAATTCGTTAGAAGTTCCGCAGAGGAATATGGACGTGGAGCATGTGCGGTTTAGTAGTAGCAGTCATAGCACGTGGGTTTCAGGAATCACGAATCGAAAAAGTTCAATCAGTATTAATATTAATCAATAACAATCAATATATTAATCAACTCAAGATGTGGCTGCAGCTGTAGAAGAAACGTCTGGTTCAGCTACAATTTTAGATCTTGACTCAACGGACAAAAATAGTAACCTAATCTAATTTTCTAAATGAATCCAGTCATAAAAGTTTGTACACGTCTTTATAGTGTAAAATATTACAGAATATAAGTGTTATATACATTGTAATTTGTGTTTTACATCATTGTAGAAAAATGACGCATCACGAAAGCACTGTTTTTTACTTTGCTGTAAAACTCGGTAACAAGTTATGTATCAAGCTGATTCAAAAATTTTGTTTATAGTCCAGAAATTTTGAATATGGTTGTCGTAATTCGCCCTTTATCTCATCAACCGTTCGTCGTAGAGGTATGGTTCTCATTTAGAAAAATACTCAAAATTTGTTCAAAAATCACTCTGTACCAATTGTGAAAGTGAAAATACGGTGTGTCATAAAATAAAAAAATTAAGTTTCCATATGAATACCCTGCACTAAAATATCCTATTGAAAAGTTGTTTGTCTCAGATGAGACGATGCAACAAAATAAATTTCATGTTTCAAAATGCAATATTCACCGAGACATTTTAATTTAAAAATCGGAGATAAATTGGGAAAGAACAGCTGAAACTGATGTGGGTAACGCTGCTTTACTTCGTTTATGCTGTTCTTTCCCAACTTTTCTTGGGTTTTTGAATTAAAATATTTCAGCGAATATAGCAAATTCCGATTTGTTTTATTTAGACACACTTTCAAAACTGATACAGGGTGATTTGTGAACACATTTAAGTGTTTTTAAATTGAAACTTTTTACACATACCTCTACGACAAAGTGTTGATGAGATAAATCCCGTAAGTCATAAAGGCTGAATTAGGACTTACGGGACACCCTGTATACTTGACAGTGTACAACTTAAACGATACGGTAATCGTTCTACAAGAAAACTTAAACGTTAAATATCTCAAAATTTGTCGAAAATACAGTCAAGCCATTATCGTTTCTTTATTCATCACGAATGTACTGTATATGTTATACGGTTAAAGCCCAGAGACTGGTAAAAAAGACCTAGGTTTGACCAAGACGAGTTGGTAAAAGCCCGAAATACGCTTGTAAACGCGTTTATTTCGGACTTTTACCAAGTCTAAGTCCGTTTTTAATGAATAAATTAACCAATATGAACTGACTCTCATTTGTTAATTAATAATTATAAATATTTGATAATTATAATTACTTAATTATGAGATATTAAATTAATAAACCACATAGAACTCAGTACTTCCTGACGCTAACGAAATAATGGCCAATTATCATTAATTAATTGATTAATTTAAACTTCGTACTGTTCAGAGAAAATTAATTAATTTGAACAGTTAAAACCCATTTCCAATGAACCAATTGACCATTCATGGTCATGATGATTATTGATATTCTGAATACATTAATTAGGTAATTAATAGTAATAATAATTCCTTAATCAGATTCGAGAGTAAATAATTTCAACAATTGTTTAATTAATGTCAGAAACTAATGAGTTCATGGTGGTTGATTTATTTATTGAAAACGGACTTTGACTTGGTAAATGTCGGAAATGAAAGCGTTCACAAGCGTATTTCGGGCTTTTTGTTTTATTGACAAACATACACATTTATGTAATATGATGGGAAAATATTCAAAACAAATCATTCCAGTTGCTTTTGCAGTGATGATCAGTTTTATACATGAGCTCTTTTATTCAGTGGGAAAAGAAAAAATAAAAACACAAAAAACTGGGTAACCACTATGAAATATTATTTTAACATAATTTTTCAGGAATCTCTACGCCTAAAGATAAAGTATATTAAAATTGATCATTTTTGTCGCACCACGGTCATTTTCTGCACACGAGGGCTAATTTTTTTTTTTTAGACCGGGACCTACAATTCATTGCCGATTCCGAACGGCAAGCTTGTTTTTTATACTCATCGAGAAGAAAGTGCGTTAACCCCTGGGGACTCCTTTAGGTAGCAATTTTTTCTGTGGTCATGTCTTCGTTGTACCCGTGTCAGGAAAGTTTTCTGACAAAGACGAACCGGGTATCGAACTCGCGACACCTCTAAACATCCTTTGGTACTTTAGGCGAGCATCTTATCGACCGGGCTACCGCGCCCGAAATCATTCGAACAAAACAAAATTACTTTTTAGGGTGGAAAAACTACTTTTCGCCTTTCTTTTTTCCTAATAATCAGGAATGGTTTACTTTTTGTGATTAATGATAGCAGCTTGATTGTTGTCATTCAGATGTGAGAGAAATATTTGCAAAAAAAAAAAGTTCTGAAATTAGGCCTCAAACCAGCGTTTCTCAACCCTTCCGAACCGTATTTTACGGGATATTCATGTATTTCTGGTTGGGCCAACTTTTTTCATACAATTATTCCATTCTTTCATCGAAGCTCATTTTAATCTGTTATCTTCACTAAAATTATGAATGCAGGTAATTTTCATAACTTTATGAACTACGTTATGATAATTATGACTATAAATATAAATATTCACATCACACATATTTTTCATACTTTTTCTCTACTTTTTTCGGGGAGATGCATTTCAACTGCAATTATCAATATCCCCCCTTAGTCACGTACCATTGGTGATTTTTCAAAAATTGCAACGATAACTGGTGATTTTACCGACTTACAGCAACGTATTTTTCCGTATTCGCGTGATCCCAATTTCCCGTTTTTAACGTTTTTCCGTGAAATACATTTTTTTTTATTGTGATTTGAAACTGTGAAACAATCCTGTGTGTGTGTGTGTGCGCGCGCGCGCGCGCGCGTGCGTGCAAGAGAGAGAGGTGACAATTAATATCCCGTGTATACGGTCGCAATTGCCCATATTTTTCTCGATGAAATATCGTCACCCAAGGTATGAGAGTCAAGTTTTTTATTACAACCCGAGAAGTTTTTCACAATCGATGATTTTTCATTTAATTAGAATAAAATTACCAAGTGTGCCTGCGGGTCACCTGTATCATCGTCAGGGACCACCTCTTGTCCGTGAACAAAGAGCCACCCTTAGCGGATGTGCCACAGGTGCGGTCACACCGGACCCCTCACTCACGGTAATAGAAGTGAAAAATATATATATCAATTAAATATTTTTAAGTAAGTTAAATAAGGTTTCTCAGATTCAAATTGGAAAATAGAAAATTTATAAAACGGAAACTTTTTTGTCCCATGAAGAAACCACCGCCCAGGGTGAATAAATGAATTTTTCTTTCTCGTTGTGGGCCCAGAGACCTCAATCAACAGGAGGGCCCCAAATTATATATTAAAGGCTTTCTTCAATTCTCAAATTATTTCTTTTATTATTAATCCTAAATCTTCATCAATTATTGATTTATTTCTTTCATTAATTCTGAATTTCCATAGGTGCTGATATATATTTTTTCAATTATTCTTCTTATTTTTAGTTCATCAATCCTAAATTTTCAATAGTTTTCAGATTCTTTCAGTAAGCCCTAATTTTCATTAGTTTTGGTATTATTTCTTTCATTAGTTTAAATTTTTCTTCCGTCCCGAATTTTCATCAATTCGAAATATTCATTAAGCTTCGTGTTAATTTACGTTGAAATTGTATGTTTTTATACTTTGTGCATGGATATTTATTCTGTAATAACGTATGAATTTTTAGATGCCGATTCCCCGCCCCCCCCCCACCACCTCCTGAAACTGTTAAGACGTCTCTGGTTGCAAATATTTTCGCACCGCTCCCCGCGACTGGTAAGGTCGGTCTTGCGTGAACCATACGTAGGGCTGCATTAGCGCCTTGTGCATATTTGCCAACTACTACGGAATTTCCGTAGTTTCAACGAATTTCTACCGTAAAATACGGAACTACAGTGAATCGGAAACTACAGAAATCTGTTGTTCATTTTTTTGTTAGAAAATTTCTTTGAATTCCATTATCGTATCGAGTACAAAAGGACGTCACATAATGACTTGCTTCTCCAAACAATAAATATCAAATTCATAGCAAGACAACCATTTGACATAAAAAAATGCGGTTTTTACATCAGTGTAACTTACCATGACCTAGAGTCCTGTTTGATAAATAAAAGAAAGTTCAAATTTCATTCACAGATTGCATTTTGAAACGAAAAACTCGACATCTAAGTATGTAAAATTGATTTTCTGTGTGTCTGTTCTCTACGCAAATCTACAATTTCATACCAATCTTTGCCAAATTTTGTATGTGTGCCTAACAGGCCCAAACTTAACCGATATGATACTTTGAAAGTTCGTCAGAGTTGGGCAAATGCCCGGTAGTGTCTAAAAACTGTCCAGCAATAATGACTTGGAATGTATACTTTCGTTACCTTGGTTCTCAAACGATGATTTGTCACTTTTTTAATGATCCCAGTATATGAAACGTTGGTCTTTCCTGTCTTTATGTATGGGTGTGAGAGCTGGACACTACGGAAAGCAGATAATAAAATAATTAATTCCTTCGAACTTTGGTGCTGGAGGAGGATGATGAGAATTCCATGGACAGCTAAAAGGACTAACAAATCGGTTATCGAAGAAGTCAAGATTGACTATTCTCTAGAAGCAACAGTCATTAAACAGAAACTCTGTTACTTTGACCATGTAATGCGCACAGAAGGCTCACTAGAAAAATTGGTAATGCTTGGAAGAATGAAGGGAACGTGAGGGAGAGGCAGACCAAGCAACAGATGGATAGAAGAGGTGTTGCAAAGGACTAGAATGAAGCTAGCACAACTGAGACATGCTGTGAATGACAGACCAGCTTGGAGAGCCATGATCTATAGAGTCACCAGGAGTCGAAATCAACTCGATGGTTCCAAACAACAAACAAACATATGAAGGAAACCCGGGTAATATCAAGTGTTAACGTCAGTTTGATGTAAGATTCACAATTTTTCTTCTAAAAAGTTGAAGAAAATTAGTTTTTGAATTAAAAAAAAGGCATGAGGAAAAAATTTTTCAAATTTTTTTTCGGGGGGTCGCTCTCCCCCCCCCCCCCCCCCGAAGGGCGATGAGGATCGCGACTACGGTGAGACTTGGTTCCAAGGTTGTCACGGAAAGATTTTCGAGATTTACCAAGCAAAATTGGTAGGCAATCATTTAGTCAGGTAGGGGCCTCAGAAAAATCAGTTTGCCCGAGGGCCCCCATAATACTCTTGAGACAACCCTGTGTTCCCATTAGCCCTCTCACTTTCCCCTGTATCAGCATCTACTGTTGAAATATTCAGTGAAATATCGCCTAGTGCTTATTTTTATCTTGGAACAAATCCTTTGCCGTTGGGAGCAGCTTCTTTACTCGGTAACTGCTTTTATTATGGGCTCAAAAAAAAGGAGGGAAAAGAATGTTTTTTTTTCTTTCTTTAATGTTCTTGGTTATTGCTTCCAAAGGAATCCCCAAGTCGAGCAGAGATATCGAGACCACGTGCATAGCACGCGCAAGCAACTAACGTTGCTCTCGCTGTATGGTGTGTGTGTCTTTCCCTTCCCGTCATCGATTTCTGGTACCCCTACCGCCGTCGATTAGTCGAGAACATCACTTCGGATGCGCATGCGTACTGCCAAGTCATTGGAACTTCCGGCGACTTTGAATCACCCTTGAAAACCCGGACACACATAAATATACACACACAAAGATTGAGGAAACGACATACAGACATATCAAAATGTGTGCATCTCATAAACAGACGTGTGTAATTAATTCATTGTGTCTACTAGTCAACGTTTAAATTTTTTCTCACGAATTAGTCATTTTGTTTGAGGGGTGTCACGACCCCTGATGTCGACTTTTAAAAAATGGCTTTAAAAATATTTCATTTAATTGCAAATCAAATGCAAAAAACTTCGTGTCCATCGGTTAATTTGTTCTTTCCTAATAAAGGAAAGAATTGATGAATTTTAGTGTAAATGAATTCACAAAAAAATGAACGCGATTTTCTCACACCAGTTTCTGAGCTCATCCGTAAAGATTTGAAAAAAAAACCCGACTAAATATATATACAGCCCACGCAGCTTGTGATCACATCGGGAGTCAGAGTTGCTGATAACAATAACCGAATAATAACTTTATCCAAAAAAAGCCCCGTTTGCAAGTACAGTGACCATACATCCCGTTTCTTTGAACGGGACGACGGGAAACGGGACAAGTGTTTTTCTTTCCCACATACACTGAAACACTCGATATAACGATATTCTGCAGACCAAGAAAAAATATCGTTGTAGAGGGATTATCTTTATATCGAGAGGCAACATTATTTGTCATCTTTTCTACATCGGCATTGTTAATATACCACCGGAAAAAATGCGCTTTTATGCATTCTTTATGGCATTCTTTATGGGCATTGTATAATATTTTATCATGTGTATATATTGTTTGTAATTTGTGTTAATTGCATTTTTAATTGGGTTGCTGTATTTTTGAAACATATGACAACCATATTTTTATGGGCATCTTTTTATCAGCCACCTCGTTGGGCATTTTGCCTGTTGTGGTGTTGTATTTGTATTTGTATTTGTATTTGTATTTATTCGCCGCACAAAAATTGTAATTGATTAGTTTATCAATAAATATTCACTTCGATGCATTGCCCATGTATAGACGTTTGCCACATTGCACTTTTGTGTCCTACGCACAGAAAAAGTAGCAATACCAATAACTTCCTGTAGCTTTTGGTGATCCTTCTGGTGCAAAATATCGATGTCAATAGACGCTTTCAGAAGAACGAAAACAAGTGACGAAGCTAAAATTCAGTTTAAAACGATTGTGAGCAAATATATATATATCGGTTTCAAAAATCTTCTAAAAAATAATACCGTTATAGAGAGATTTATCGTAGGAAAGGATGTCGTTGTGTAGGGAACAGTAGTATATCGTTGTATCGAGGTTTCACTGTAATTGGTTGCAAAATGGTCCAATGTTCCGTTTTTTTTATTGTATTTTCTAAAACGGGACCTCCTTTTTTCCCTTCAGGCTAAAATTTTGCATTATTGTTAATCAGCCATTGTGTGGAGTTAGAATGAAAATGTTTAATGTATATTACAAAAATTACGATATTCCTTTAATGTGTACACAATTTGTTTCATATAAATCCCTACATATATGTATATATATTTCAATCTGGAAAAAATTTTCAATCTGGTCAACTGATAGTAACTGATCGAAAACTAAAGAAAAGCGCTTTTTTTTTTTTGTCATACTTCGCCTTCACTATAGGAAAGTCATTGCGGAAGCAGCTCCACAAGTATATGGATCACAGCGAATACTATGCACTGGCTACGGCATTAAGTACGAAAATTTTTGTCAACAAGGGAGACCACCTTGTGTGTGTGTGTGTGTGTGTGTGTGTGTGTGTGTGTGTGTGTGTGTGTGTGTGTGTGTGTGTGTGTGTGTGTGTGTGTCATCGATGGGATAACTAGCAAATTCTCAGATGATGTGAAGCTAATGGGGATAATAGGGAATGAAAGCGATAGGGAGTTGCTCCAGACCAACTTAAACAGGATGGCAGCATGGGCAATTGAATGGAGCATGACGTTTAGCGTTGATAATGGCGCATGGTCGCTCATTTTGGTTCAAACAACCCATGGTTCTCTTACGAGTTGAATGGTGTCATTATCCCGGATGCAACTAGGGTCACCGATTTGGGAATTCTCATTGACGAGCGACTTAAGTTTTCTGAACATTGTTCAGCGGTGGTCAAAAAAGCGAACAGAATGCTTGGTCTCATTTTCAAAAAGGTCTCTTCGCGTTCTCCCAAAGTCATTCTTCCGCTTTTTCGAGGCTTAGTTCGTCCTGGACTGGAGTATGCTGTAAGGTTTTGGAGACCATACCTACAGAGGGACATAGACTTGGTTGAAGGGGTGCAGAGAAGAGCTACGCGGGTCCTTATTGGCACACGGGGCTTGAGTTATGAAGAGAGACTTCATTTTTTGAACATGTTTACATTGGATGAACGCAGGTGTCGAGGAGATATGATCGAAGTGTTCAAAATTTTCAATGGGATGGATAGGATGGACCATGAACTTTTAGTACACCGCCAATCGACTGCTTTTACAAGGGGACACCAGTATCGATTGGTGAGGGACAATGCAAGGTTATGGTGTCGCAGGGAATTTTTCTCCAATAGGGTTGTTAATAAATGGAATAGCTTACCCCCGGAGGTAGTAAATTGTAACACAATTGACACGTTTAAAAAGAAATACGATAAACATGTTGGGGTAAATCGAGAAGCTATCCATTCTTAGAATAAGACAACCAGAAGTATTCTTTATGGGCATTGTATAATATTTTATCATGTGTATATATTGTTTATAATCTGTGTTAATTGCATTTTTAATTGGGTTGCTGTTTTTTTTTAAATACGTATATGACATCCATATTTTTATGGGCATCTTTTTATCAGCCACTTCGTTGGGCATTTTGCCTGTTGTGGCGTTGTATTGTATTGTATTTTGTGTGTGTGTGTGTGTGTGTGTGTGTGTGTGTGTGTGTGTGTGTGTGTGTGTGTGTGTGTGTGTGTGTGTGTGTGTGTGTGTGTGTGTGTGGCCAGTTCACGAACTGGACAGCCCAGTTGATCCATCCAAGGATCCAAGGGGTAGGCGGAAGCTCGGATTTCGGACATTGGCCAAGTCAACTGGGTCTTCCAGTTCACGAGCTGGGCAGCCCAGTTCACCCAGTTAATGTCCAAAATTTGACCTTTCATTGGCGCCTATACATCCCTATATAATCGCTATATATATCACTAAGATGTCAATATTCAGATTCCTTTGATCGTGAGGGTTGCCATAGCTAACCATAGTAATTATAGTTAGTTATATGGATAATTATAAATGGTCATAATTATCACAAAAAAATACGCCAGCGCTGCGATGACCCCGAATCATAGGGATTGATATATAGGGGCCGGCGAAAGTCCGAATTTAAACTGGGTGAACTGGGCTGCCCAGCTCGTGAACTGGAAGACCCAGTTGACTTGCCCAATGTCCGAAATCCGGGCTTCCGCCTTCCCCTATATATCGATCCCTATGATTCGGGGTCATCGCAACGTTGGCGTTGTTCTTTTTTTTTCGTGACTTATATTAGTCTCTATGGCAACCCTTCTTTTTATTTTGAAATAACAAATTAACCGATTCACAATTTTCGGGTTGTGACACCCCTTAAAATTTTTTCTCACTAATTAGCCATTTTGTTTGAGGGTTGTCACGACGCCCGAAGTCGATTTTTCAAAAATTGGCTTTAAAATATATTTCACTTAATTGCAACTCAAATGCAAAAACATGTCAATCGGTTGAATTGTTCTTTCAAAAATGAAAGAAAGAAATAATGGATTATAGTGTATAGTGTGTATATTAGAAGGAATAATTTGAACGCGATTTCCATAGACTACAATTTTTCTGCTCATCCGTGAGATTGAAGAAAAAAAACTACTAAAATTTTTCAGAAATTTGTATTCCACGCGTGTTAGTAAATCGGCAGATTTATCAATGGCCCACTGGGAAGTATTTTTTTAAAAAATGTTGGATGTGTGTGTGTGTGTGTGTGTGTGTGTGTGTGTGTGTGTTCAGATTTTGAATTTTTTTTCAAATTTTAAAAATTCCTAAAATTGTAATGAATGGCCAGATATCCAAAAGTTCGAGGTTCATTTTACTAACACGTGTCGAATAAACATTTCTGCAAAATTTCAGAATTTTTGCCGTGTAGTAATTTTTTTGTTGGTTTTTTTTTTTTTAATCTCATGGATGAGCTCAAAAAAAACTGCAATCTGAGAAAATCGCGTTCAAAGTAATTTTTCTTGAATGCATTTACACTATAATTCATTACTTCTTTCGTTTATTTTGAAAGAACAAATTAACTGATTGTGTGTGACACGAAAGTTTTTGCATTTGATTTGCAATTAAATGAGATATTTTTTAAAGCCAATTTTTTTGAAAAATCGACTGAGGAGGTCATGACACCCATTAATAACGGTATCCCACTCCGCAATCGATGTTTCATCACTATTATAGATTGCATTCAAACAATACATCGAATCTTCCGTTAAACTGTGGAAAACAATAACAAGTTCCCACAAAAATTTTCAAAGAAAAATTGAATTTTAACATTTTAAAATAGATGGGTCTTCGTAAAATTGATGAAAAAACTGGGGTTTTGTTTCTGGAAATACGTAAACCTTATTGGCGTTTTTTTTTTCCGCGACGTTAGAAATGTTTTGCTCCCACTTACGTAAAGATGAGCTGGATTCATGAAATTTGGTGACCCGTTCTCTGTGTATTTGGCAGGTTTTACAGGAGTTTATTGCGTAGCAACGCAGTACTGCTTAATCTCAGGTCGTGATGTTTGCTCCGGAACATCATTAAATCAATAAACTACCCTTAGTATCGAATAAGCTCGGAGATTGGCTTGATATTAAGCGAATAAGCCCTTCAGAATTGAATTGAATCGCTCATTTGCACAATCACTAGCTAATTATTGATTGGAAAAGCAATTAGAATTCTACATAATTTTTAATTCGAAACAAATTCTTAACTCCCGGTACGAAACCAAACTCAAAACGCCGGTGTTCCACGGAAACCCAGCTGAGAAACACTGCTCTACAAGAATAGCTGAACACATTCTAAAACTTCATAAACTTCCATTTTATTGAGATAAATTCTCGAATGTAATTTTACGAATAAAATGATCGTGGTAGGAGACGAAATTGAATTAACTGGAACCACACAATTACATTGTTTAATACATTTACGAAAACTTATTTTTCAGCTTTATAGTCGTATCAGCTGAATGTTTTTTTCGTTTTTTTCTGATACTAACCAGAGTCCCCGACATGAAGAAAACATTGAGAGGGCAGAAAATTGCCTTCGTCTTGTATACAGGGTGTAACTAAACTGATGGTCAGAACTCTAAAGGCTGATAGAACCCGCCGAAACAAACAACTTTCACCAAACAATGTGGGGTCGGAAAGCAAGCGGAGAACGGGTGCCTGCGTGGTGAAAATGTAGAACACAGTAAAGACGAACAATAAAGGTTAAAAAAAATTTATTAACGAAAACTCTTTACAACAAATGCTCAAATGGATGACCACCGGCTGCAATACAGGCGTCACATCGGTGACGGAGTGAATCGCGTACACGTTGGAAGATTCCTGGCATTGTTCAGGCTGGTCGACCGCTGCATCAAGGATTGTCTCTATCCGATTTACCGATCTCACGCTCCTTGTTCGACCTATGCCATGTCTTTGGGCAAGGAACCAGCCCGTCTCCACGAGTTTCCTGTGCAAGCGTTGAAATGTTATCCGATCGGGTACCGCCCTGTTTGGAAATCGCTCCTGGTAAAGTCTTACCGCTTCAACGGCATTGCCGTTTGCAGTCCCGTAAATGAGGTGCATATCGGCCTTCTTGCATTCGCATACTGCTGCATCTATGCCGAAGATTAGCAGCTGAATGACGGGTTCTGCGAAAGGTGACGTTTCATCCACTCCACCGCCCTCTCGTGGCTCGCCGCTTTCTTTCCGTCCCTACATTGGTATGGTAAAAGTTATTTGTTTTGGCTATTTCTATCACCCCTTACAGTTCTGACCACAAGTTTAGTTATATCCTATATACGGGACTCAATTCTGTACGCCGGAGGAGGAATGGTTCTTTTTATTGTATATTCATTTTATATTCGGAAGAGGGGGTCAGCCCTATACAAAATTTATTAGGAGGGTTAAATCGCCTTAGCTATCAGGTTCTTGCACCTGTGATACTGACCATCTTAGAATAAAGTGAGAACACAACGTTTCACTAGCTTCAATGATCGAACTGTATAAGTGCACTGCGTGCGTGCGTGCGTGCGTGTGTTTATCTGTGCTAATATAACAGTCATAAATAAAACATCTATACAAAATGTTCTCGTAGTTAATTTTTTTTGTGGTCTTGTTTGTTGCGCCATCTATTAAATATCGATAGTTCTGTACACTATGAAATAAATGTCATCTATCCTTCAATAATTGTACAGTGCTGTTCACATTTTCCATGGTCAGTTATTACCGTTTCTTCTCCCATAAGAGGTTACTTATCTCGTCACTTTTTGAGAGCAGAAATAGAGATAATTGCCATCAAATTTTGTTTCAAATCAGGAAATTCCGAAATGAATACGTGAAAGTTTATGAAGCAGCTTATGGGACTGCCACAGTGGTGGTCGGCTGAAATTGGTTTTCTGTAGATCCCAACTTCGAGGCGTGAATTGCAAAAGCCGATCTCCAAGTTAAAGTCTCGCCACAGAGAGTAACAGACCTACAACGGTACAAATATTCAATCATTGCACTTCACTCAAAATTTGATATATAGATGGCATCACCGAAAAATCAGACACAACACTAAATACGCACTCAGACTGCTAGGTACACACACTCACACTTCCGGCACAACTCACTCGGTAGTAAATTACCCACGGTGATGATAGGACCGGAGTTGTGCTCGGTTTGGCCGAAAGAAAGCTTATGGGACTACCATAAGCTGTATGTTGCTGGTTTTTAAAGTTTCAATCAGAAGTTTTTGGTTTCAAAGCAAACTTCTATGATAGCTCCCTATACACAAAACGTTACATTTTGTCCCGCTTTCATACAGTCCACGGCGCGTAATGTGATCACATCAGGACTCGGGGGGTGTCCGATAGCAATAACCGAATGACAACTATATACGAAAAAATTCCCGTATGCAATTACGGTCACCATACTTCTCGTTTGGCTGAAACGGAACCTACGGTAAACTGATATTGGTGAAACGGACAACTGTTTTTCTTTCCCACATAATTAGTTACATAATTGTTTCACTTTTCTTTATTCTATTCTAAAACGGAATTTTTTCCCCTTTGAGCTAAAATTCTTTTTTTTTCTTCAGCGATTGTGAGGCATTAGAATGGAATTGTTGATGTATATCACGAATTATGCGATATTTTTTTAATGTACAATTCATTTCATCTATCTCTCCAGACAGTCTTTCAGAAAAGAAATTTAAATCTGTTCAACTTAAAGAAACTGATCAAGAACTGAAGGAAAGGGTTTCTTTCCTCTATACTTTTGCCTTCACTATAGTAAGGCCATTTCAAAAGCAGTTTTACGCGTATATGAATCACAGCGAATACTACGGACTGATTATGACATTAAGTTCGGAAATGTTTATCAACAAACGGAGGATGAGGAGAGAACACCGTCTGGTCTCCTACATAGTCTTTCAATCTGATAACGATAACATAAAGAGAAAAAAATAAGTTGGGTTAAACCTTAGCGTCAGAATGCGCAAATAAAACTTTTAACGGGAAAAAAAATTATCCGAGGCCGTGATAGCTATAAACGAATTTTTCCCATGTTGTGATATATTGGTCCTTTCCGTTCTTTTTAAAAGTGATAATAATACCCGAATGATATTATCCATGATGCTAATGAGTGGTATCGACCGTATTTCCGGTTTTCATGAAAGTTTATCATTTCCACACCCGTGGGTGTCTAATAGATAGTGCAACAAAGAAGACAACAACAAAAATTAGTTTCAGAACTTTTTACTACGCGACAATAAAAAACTTTCTTTCTTTCAAACCGAGCAAAACTCCGGTCTAGATATGTGCAATTTACTACCGATTGAGGTGTGCCGGTAGTGTGAGTGTGTGTACCTAATAGTCTGAGCGCGTATATGCTATTGTGTATGAATTTTTAGTGCTGCCACACACACACACCTATATTTCAAATTGTGAGTGAAGTGTAATGATTGAATATTTGTATCGTTGTGTAGGTTTGTTGTTCTCTGTGACGAGACTTTTTAACGGTGAGATAGACTCACATTCGCTCCTCGAAGCTGGGAACCACAGAAAGCCAACTTCAGCCGACCACCCCTGTGACGTTCGAACCTGGGTCCACGCGATTCGAGTCCGTCACTATGACCACTCGACCACCACAGCGGTGACAACAACGAACTACGGACTAAGGACTGTCAATAATAGCAATCACTAAAAAAACCACGAAAATTCTCTTTGCATGATACAGAGAGAATCCAAAGTAGAATGATAGAATTCGGCTAAATGCTTAATAATCGATTCATAAACGAAGAAATTAAGCTTCCACAGTGAAAACTCTGCTAACGGACACCTCTCATTAACGGACACTTTCCTGATCCCCGATTCCGTGGAATAGGGCTTTAATGTATTTCACTCCCCGTTAGCGAATACTCTCGATAGCGGACAGTAAAATCAGGCAAACAGTAATTTATTAATTTTCGATCCTAAATCTAGAATTTATCATATTCAACTGAGATTATATGTTTAATCCCAAACCCGTATTAGTAAGTATGTTGAATTGTTCAGTTAATTACTTTATTAATTGAACATAACAATGGTCCAGGATGGTGAATTCGAATGGTAATGGTTTTGTTTGTTAATTTAATTTTATTTTTACTGAACAATATGTGTAGTGCGTGCATCATGTACGGGTAAAAATAATTAATTGGTTTAGTGAAGAGAAGAAAGGTTATAAATATTTCTCCTCTATTTGGGAATTATGCATCGCCGATAAAAGTGATAAATATAGTGAAATTTAATCAAACTTTCTTTATCAAGACGATTGGTGTTTATGCTTAACCAAAGCTGTATTACTTTTATGGTAAAAACTGGGAATACACTATAAAAGTTTGATAAAAGATTATTTTATAAAACTTAAAAACAACCAATTAACTAACAGACAACCAATAAGCCTATATATTGCATTCGCTTGAATGTAACCGATACGCTTATTGGTTGCATTTTTCAAGTTTTGTAAAAACTTTTATCAAACTTTTATAGTGTAATCTTGGCCTAACATATACACATTATACATTAAAATTGGCGACCGAAGCCAAACGTCCTATGAATGTGAAAGTCGTATAAACGGGAGGTTGTACTGTGCATCAAACTCCCCCATCAGCAGACAAAATTTTTGGTCCTATGGATGTCCATTATCGAGATATTCTACTATAATATAATATTCTATTCAAATAAATATTTTTCGACGAATCAAAATGGTTCAAATAACGTAAATATCAATTTAAATCTCCTATTGGAATTTTTTTATAAGAAAGAAAAAATCTAAATATAGGTAGAAGATTCATAGCACACTTTTGCTATGTTTTTTGCAGAGCGTCTTATTTTATTTCGAATGG
This sequence comes from Pholcus phalangioides, assembly GCF_987345545.1. Classification (NCBI taxonomy): domain Eukaryota; kingdom Metazoa; phylum Arthropoda; class Arachnida; order Araneae; family Pholcidae; genus Pholcus; species Pholcus phalangioides. Next base: position 27,807,074 of record NW_028301625.1, read on the forward strand.
CATCAGCACAATATTATGTTTATTGATGTTGCTCAGGTTAGTGACGTGACGCGTTTTAACGTAAAAGAAGACTTCTCTTAGAAAAGAATGCGGCTCGAATGAAGAAAAAGTGCTTACGTTTAATGATGCATCAAAGAGGCGAGCCAAAACTAAATTTTTATATATATAGAAAAAGAAAAAAAAACGGGAAAAGTATTCCGGGATGGATATCACGGGAAAAGAGAGAAAAGTGAGTGAGAAAATGAATTCTTCTTATCCTTTTATGAATTCCGCATCTTGGAAATTTTTCCCTGAGAGAAAATGACTGAGAGGAGGATTATGTCCTTCCTCTCGCAAAAGTTCATCGACGCTTTTTTTATGAACTGAAAATTACCAGCAAAATGGTAACTGGATTTCTTTCCTCACTTTTGACGATGCGAAAATGAAAGGGATCATTCTTATATTCGAATACGCAATCCACGCTAGAATGTCACTATCTCTTAAATCGATTGGCTGATGGAAATATATATACGGTTTGCCTTAAGGTTGGTGATTCCTTAGAGAGGGAAGAAAGAAATTGACTTCGACTTATGTCGACTTCTTGTCACGGGCGCCATTTATCGTTACTACTGTGGAACTTGACTAATTCGAACGGGGTTAATTCGAATTTTTACGTAGTTCTTATTCAATTTGATGCTGATATTACCCGTTTAACCATCTAGGTCACGAGTATATTTGAATACACACGACAAATACACAAATACATAGTCAAAAATCCCATTATATGAATTTCTTTCCCCAATTTTTTTTTTTTTTTTTTTTGGTATTTTAAAAAAGTACATCTTTTAATGTCCTTTCATTACACAATATGGCTATATACAATAGAACATGGTTAATTCGAATTTTGGATAATTCGAACTTTTATAAACTGCACTTAAGTTTTCTATCCAATTTAATGTTAAAGTTTCTGTTTTAATTCGAATTAATTTTTGAATTTTTTGGATAATTCAAAGTTGGAAAAAAAATGTTGATATATTGTTTCAATCACACACACAAATTTATGTCAACAGCCTCAATTTATATCAGTTTTTTGAAAAAAAAAATTAAATACGTTTTTATGGGGGATGAATTAGAGAGTAATTCAATTTTTTTTTTGAATTTCTTGGAGGATTCCCAGTTTAAAGAAAAAAACGAATCATGGTTTTAGTACGTACGAGAACATCTTCAATGTACAGGGCGTCCCAATATATTGGTTCTACTGCTAAAATGAAAGTGGTGATAGTACGCGTCGAGACAAACAATTTTTCAAATGGAACATAAGTCCCGTTTACATGTGTAATAAAATATCCCGGGAAGTTCGCGTTAAAAGGGATTTTTACTACAACCCGTTTACATGCCATTTAATTTATTCCGGTATCCCCCTTCTTTTCGGAAGTCCTCACTGGTCACGTGGGTTGAACGGGTGGTTGGCTGAAGATGGCCGACGAAGGAGCTAACAGCAATTTTCGCGGCACAAAGGATTATGAGAGAGGAGGTCGAAGTCACCCACCATTATTCCGCAACAAAGATGGGACTCTTTTTTGACGGATCTCCGTCCTACCTTTTTTTTTCCCATGAGGAAAAAAGGTTGCCGTGCAGATGATAATCACCAAAGCTACCCCCAATCTTCCACATGTAAACGGGAGGCTATAAGGTCGCAAATGATCCTTTTCAATAACAATTTATAGCCCCGTTTATATATGCAAGATTGGGGGTAGCTTTGGCGATTATTACCCACAAGGCACCATTTTTCCCTCATGGGGAAAAAAAGGTGGGACGGAGATACATCTAAAGAGTCCCATCTTTGTTACGAAATAATGGTGGGTGACTTCGACCCTCTTCCCCATAATCCTTTGTGCCGCGAAAATTGCTGTTAGCTCCTTCGTCGGCGATCTTGAGCCAACCACCCGTTCAACCTACATCGTGGAGGACATATGGACATGTGCAATAAAATAACCCATTTATTGCACATGTAAACGGGGCTTAAGTCACTGGCACCGAATGGGAGAGAAAAGCTTCTAAAGTAACCCTGTGAGTGAAAGGGAAACATATTTCCCCTAAAGGGCCATATAATATAGCCCTGCTCCATACAGGGTCCGACAATCCTCTGAGGAGAGGAAAAACTGTGTAATGCTGGCTTTCGGTATCCGGAGTATGTGTGGTAGACAACTGCGCACTTGGTGAGCTGTTCAGGCGGCCTGATAGGAAAACGATTCTGAAAAATTGTGCAGTCCCGAACTTAAAGGCCGACCGTAGTGTGGCGTTGCATCAGTTCAGTTTGGTTGAGACCGCCGTTCAGTCAATATAAGTCGGGAATTTCTGGAAGAGTTTGTATGATTATAAACTTGAAATCTTTATAGCTTTTACCACTTGCCAGAAATCCATGCCCTCCCCAAGGGTTGGCCTGGCATAGCTCCAGCCCTGGGGCTAGCGAAAATTTTGTGTTTAATGCTATAAATTCACTGTAGAAGGTCCCGTTAAAAGTCTCTTGTTTGGTTTTTTGCTAAAGATAACAGGGTAGGGCGTCCTGCTCTAAGATGTGGGGGTCATGCAGAAATCTTAACCAATTTGTACCCACTGTACTCATTTTGCTACAGCTTAACAAGAAAACGTATGTGTTTCAAACTTTTTCTGAAAAGATTACCGCCGCAATAAAAGCCTCTCGTGAGATGAAACAGTCATTCTCAAGAGAGTACCTTGGTTTTTAATGACTGGTAATGCCAGTACTAGCAGGTTTAAATTAGTTTCTCCGTCCATCCGCAAGTTAATGGTGTCAATCGTTAGGCACATTATGTGGGAAAAACGTCTATTTTTCTGTAGCCACTCTTTAGACCATATTTTTCTGGCATGCTTCTTCTGGCGATTTCTGTTAAGAATGCACCGTCATGCCTATGCAAAACCGACAAGAGCCAAACTATCGTCCGTCGCGTCCATCATAAGCGAACTCAAAGATATTCCGGAGCGTCTGTGGCAAATGGGGTATTCAGGCTGTATCCGGAAATCTGGACTGATCAATTTTTCCTCAAATTTCCGGACCGTGCATAGGACCCTTTACAAGCATAATACTATACCATTATTAGAGAACAAAAAAAATGGACGATATTTTTTATACCCCATAATCGCCTGTGACTGGAAGGAAGAAATTTTTTTCCCTTTCCACCGTGTATGAAATTTCCCGTGATGTGAGAAAGGTTGCTATATTTTGGCAACTTCTGAGATAGGGCGATGCGCGTATCCTCCGAATAAGGGGGGGGGGGGGGGTTGCGACCGTGAGTTCTATTGTTTTCCACAAAAATTGTTGTCATGACGTGTCTATCACCCTCTCTCATTTTAGCGGTAGATCTCTGCGACACCCTTTGTAGCATACACCGCTTCAACTTCGTAGTTGAATAGTTAAATATCCAATGGAAAAAGTAACTAAAAGTTTAAAACTTTTGGAAGAACCTTTTGGTATTCAATGGGTGTCATTTTATTTAATCGGTGTTAGCGTCTGACTTGAACAGACGTTTTCTCATTGTGTTTACTGAATAACGTGTGGAGAGATGTTACACAAGTCTTGATGGGGTGTTAGGTCGGAAATGGCTCAATTTCACCAGAAAGTAGGCGTGTAACCGAATTGCGCGCGTGCGCTGCGGTTACAAAACTCCTTCTGTACCTCTAAACTGAGCATTTTGTCCGGTGCAGTTGACCCTTGGATTTGATTGACATGTTTTTCAAGGAATGCAACTGACCCTTTCCCCCCCCCCCACTTCCGCTTATATGGTCGATAATATTCCTTAATACCTTTCAGCATATTCAGCATAGATTGGAAACAAGTTTCGTAACGTGTGACTACGAACTGTTTTCGTAAATAAGGCTTTAAGCATAGTCAAGAACTTGGACAGTGATAGCAATTCCAGAAAAATAAATAAAGCAGCGGCTATATATATATATAATGTCAATAATTATGTAATTTTTTTAATAATTATGTCATTTTAGTTCTAATTAAGGCCTAAAAACAAAAAAAAATTTTTTTTTTCAAATATTATTCAGTTTAATTAACCTTAAATTATCCAATTTAATTAACCTGGTACTTGAAAGTTTTGACAACACTATATACGATTATACAATAACAATAAAAAATACGAATTCAAATATGTTGAATAATACATAATAATGAATAGTTGTTTATTTTACCACAAAGAAAGTCATAATTTGTCTTATACATTTGTTAGGGGACATTTTGTAAAAGCAGTGTTTTACAACATAGCATAAAAGTGTAATGCACTAAACACTTTTACTGGGGTAAAACATCTAATTGAATTTTATTAATTAACATGTTTAAAAACTGTAGAGTTATCCGTCACTTGTGCTGTAATCGTGAAATTGTTATACAGCCTTTATACTTCAAAATACCAACACTCAACAACATATGTAAGGGATGTTACGGGAATTAAAAAGAAAGTAGTACTTCAAAGTATCATCAGTAATGAATGGGTTAAAGACAAGCGTCTGATACTATTAATTATAATCCTTTAATCGAATAAGTAGTATAACTTTACGTAGAACTTGAGACTGATTGATGTCTTGTGCGTATACGCATTAATTTTACTGTATACAGTATAGAACTTCTGTTTAAGAGCATAATTCGTTCTGTGAACGTGCTCTTAACTCAAATCACTCGTATATCAAATCGAACTTAAAGACAGGACATAATGTAAACTCGGATGATTCGTTCCACAATTATTCATGCGCATAAAAATTACTGAGAAAAACAGCAGTTAATCAATAATACAATAATAACATAATAAACTATCTGTAATACCCAGCGTTGCCAGGGTTTTCTTTAATTTGTGGGAGGATTGAAAAAGTGACAAATCATTATAAAAGAATAAACGTTTTATTATGCATAATACGGGCAGCATTAAAGAAGGGACAAACTATTGTAAAGGCATATGAATGTCTGAAACGCATTTCTATGGAACCACGGTAACCAAAGTAAACATTCCGAAAGTGATTGTTGAGGCCCAGGAACCATTGTTGTTGCCCGACAGTTTGTTTGCCCATTTCGGGCATTTGCCCTGCTCTGACGAACTTTTAAAATTTTAAAGTAGCCACCGTTTAAGTCGGGTCCCGTTTGGTATCAGGACAAATGCCCGAAATGGACAAAAAACTGTCGGGAAACAATGGTTTATGAGCCTCAACAATCACTTTCGGAATGTTTACTTTGGTTACCGTAGTTCCCTAGCAATGCTTTCAGACATTCATATGCCTTTACAATGGTTTGTCACTTCTTAATTCTGCCCGTATTATTTTAGTTCTTATTTAGTTTATTTCTTTGCATAATGGTTTGTCACTTTCTCAATCCTCCTAGTAATTGAAGAAAACCCGGGCAAAGCAGCTAGTATTGTAGCTAGTATATAGATAACACAATAACGCCATAAAGTAAAAGTGCAACGATTTTTACAAATTAACCAACCCTAAACGACCAGAGACAATAATATGTTTAGAATGCATTGTTATCTGCTGTTTTCACCACAATTTTTTTTTTTTTTTTTTTTTGTGTGACTTTAAAAGAAGGAACCAATGCAATGACGCTCACTCTTGCCCCTTTTTGAGGATTTCGCGGAAATTAGAAATTTCATTGTCGTTGAAAAGATTCATTGCTCACAGTGCTACAGCTTTATCTCGGCTTCGCATACATATATATATTTTACACATCTCTCTTATCTCATTTAATGTGAGGGATTAATTTCATAATTCCGTCCATAAGCTCTTGTTGTTGCATGCAATGCCGATCCATCGGTTCGTCTGTGGTCAATTCCTAGGAATGTTGTTCCAGTAGTTCTTGAACGATATGTTGCCAATTTAGTTATTTTCCAACTAGATCTGGTCTTTTTTTCGGCCATTTAGTTGGAAAAACTACCCATCTAGTTGCTAGTTGTTTTTATAGTCTTTTTCAAACTTTTTGCTTGTACTAGTTCGTAGTCTATTATTAAATTACATGAAAATACGGGAATTTCCCAGGAAATACGGGATCATTTGGCCATCCAAAAAATGACAATTCCAAAAATCAATTCTGGTTGTTTAAGCCCCATTTCTAGTTATTTGTGATGAAGAATCTAGTTGGAAAATTTTTTGACTGTTGACAACGCTGTTCTTGAATGCCATCCTCATTCACCTCCAGTGCCATGGCTTCCCCCAAGGACACAATCTCTTCAACAACTGGTGGCTCCTATTCGTGAGCTAGCCCCTCAAAGTCACGTTCAATAATGCAATCAGCCCACAGTTTTCTTCAAGCAGAATTAGGGGTTCTCTTGGTGACCCCACCCCAGGCTTTATTGGTGATCTTGAGGCAGTGCACAATATGGAAATGGTTTTTTTTTCAAAACTCTCTCGGAGAGTAAGGTTTTGTTCTTATAACTCTGTTTGCTGAAGATTACACATAATCCCACATTGAGTGTGAGCGAACGGGAAAAACCATCGGTTCACAACTGAACCGAGTGTTCTTTAAGTAATCATTGCTCATTTATTGAGTAAAAATTTGCTCAAAATTTTTTCTCGTACATCGAAACACTCGTAAACCAAAGTTCCACTGTAAATTGGAACAAAAAGGTCTCTTTTATGGGAATTCGTATCGTAAAAAATCCGATAACGTTTGTGTTTTGTCTCTATTCACAAACCATTACTTGCTCTTTCAGAAGCTTCTCGCAAGCTCTTAAATTAATGAACATTGCCGTGAGGTAAGAATTGTTTCCAACCTACTCGCGCGAGAGGAAGCCTTTTCTTCCTTAACTCATTCCTCTTAAAAGAGAGTTTTCACCTCGGCGCGACATTAAATTGTTGAAATGCCTCCACCAAACTCGACGATAAATTAATATAGCCATACATCAACTCAAAGTAGAAAGCCACGGTGCCAGCGGCCAGTTTCTCGATTCTCTCTTCGTGTTTTAAGACAAACTTTTCGTTGCAGCAGAGAATTATCCCTCCAGACCCGCTACTGCATATTACCATTAAATTCAAACTCGCGATCCTCTTTGTTACTTGGTAGGTTTGAATGAATAGATGAATGTTTTAGTTAGTAGAGTTGCTACTAAGGAAATACTAATTACTTTTCTAATGCTGACGTATCAGAAAACAGAAAATCTTGCGATGTCATCCGTCAAGGGAGTAAAGGGGGAAACGGCATCAGAGAGGAGCCGCAGAAGCTGTCATTTCTACTGCAATCCCGAAACAAATGCACCGGATTAACTAACGAGCCAGCAACACAAGCTAAATCGATAACAGTTATTGCCAGGCTTCCCCCATCACTAGTTAAATAATGGCTTCTAACAATACTTCACATACTGTTCGTGTCAGGTTATTTGTCTGAGGGAAAAGTTAGCGTTCTGCCTGAACTCTGATGGTATCTACCGCGGAACAACTGAAAACGATTTTTCCTTTCGAAATAAGAACAGTATAATTTCGTTCATCGGGTATTTAGTTTAACGGGAAATATAGGAATGTCGTTTAAATTCCACAAAATTATCATTATTCCAATGTTGCCCAGACAGATACTTCCACGAAGTCGTATTATTGTCGTTGTTTTCCCGATACGTTAAAATGATCGACAATCAATTGAAGGGATTATATTTACGCTCACACGATTCTATACCTTTAATACCTCAGCTCGTAAAATAATATAATTTATTGTGTTAAAGTATTTATGTCGGACAAACATGAGATGTAGAGATGTTTCGCGGTGAAACGACGGTAATGAAAGGTATCACGTGGAAAATATTCCGTTTGGTCGTTAAAGTCCTCTATCATTAAAAAATCATTTACCGTAAACGAAACGCTTTCGATCACTTACATCACTGAGCAGGGCGTAGTCAACCTTGAGAAGAGCTATTACTTCGATTCATTCGTTGTTTGAAAAAATAAAATAATAATAATAATAATCACGCGTGAGTAAAATGGCATCATATTCTTACATTGATTCGGATATTTCTATTTGTTTCCATTCATTTCATTATTTACCCCTCAAAACGTAGACTAATTAGACGAAAACAGGCAATTGATTTTAAATTTTTTTCAGCATTTAAAACTGAAGTATTCAAATATTCCATCAAAAATTGTTTGAAACAAATATTTAAATCGTTATTTTACAACTCCAAACCACTTCCGATAGAGAATGGAAACATGTGCTGCCATCTATCGCATGGTATACTAAATGATGTCTCTATTCGACTAACTCTTTTGGAGAAAAGAATCAATATGCATTTCAGAAAAAACTATTTTAAAAAATTTCAAATAAAATAACTTATAATTAGGTTTATTGAAAGAGCACAGGGAATTGAACAAATATTTTAATAAAAAAATATGAATTTACTTCATATGTTGGAGACTCCGACATCCGGACATAATCAAATACTTCTTTTTTTTTCGAAATAACTGCTTTTAGAGAAATTGATGAATTTTTATATATTCTTACAAAAATTTGCTTAGAACATCCAACATTTTCCTCCTTTGACTAAGAAAGTTTTGCGTGTTTTTATAGTTGTAATGAATTCCTTTTAAAACCCCTAAATTGTGTTGGATTTGCATTTTTATTGTTTTTTCCCTTTGGTCATCATCATTTTCAACCATAATGGCCGAAAGAAAATTTCTTTCGTTTTTCAAGTATATTATTCTTTTCTTCTTGGATTCAAAATGAAAAAAAGGAAGAAAATATGTTTTAAAACGGAATTCTTGAAATACTTTCTTAAATTTCTTTTTTTCTGTTCTTTATCCATTAGATTAAGTTCTCAGTAATCAAGTTTATGATATTTGAATAAATCACTCTATGAGTAAGAATTATTTAGGAATTACTTTTCCCTTGATAATAATAATGGAAAAACATGTCGAATTATGTAAAAGATAAAAATAAAATATCAATTTCAAAAAGTGTACAGGGTGATTATAATTAAAGTTTTCGTGTACTTTGAGTAGTTTTTCTCAAAGACTACTCATCCGAATACAACAAATTTTTCAGGATATCTTAATGAGGCAATGGGAGAGAGATTTATGCAATAAAAAAATAGTTCCATTTTTGACCACCAGGTGATTAAGTGACACTTTTTTATTGCATTTTCCTTTTTTTCCATGGTCCATATAGCGTAAATACTAAGTTTCAATTCCATCAGAAGGGGCGCTTCATAGGTCTGAGAAGTGCCCTGTTGTAACGAGTTCGGCTTATGACGAGTAATTTCCAAGTGATTGTCAAATAGCTAATGTTAAATATGCAGAATATATTCGGTTATAGCGAGATGAAAATTAGGAAACATTCGCCATAACCTCAAAAGAATTTTGCAATTACTTCATTCATCACTTCTGGAATTATTATTCAATCCCAGAATTACTTCTTTCATCAAGGCTGGAATTAATTCTTCCATTGGTTCTGAATTTTCATCAATTTTTCAGAATTATTTCTTTCATTATTTCCGAAATTTCAATTGTGCTAAAATTATTTTTTTCAATTATTTTCACTTCATGAATTTCAAAATATGTATGTTTCTGGAGAATTATTTCTCTTATTTGTTTGAAGTTACTTTCCGTCAGCGCTGAATTTTCATCAATATTCTTGTGTTGATTTATATTTAATTGTGTGATTAAAATTTTTTGTAGGAATATTTCTCAGTATTCCCGTATATTTTGAAATAATAAATGCCGATCCCCTCAAAATATATAAAATCAGGGTGGGGATCCTTAACATTTGTGGTGCCCCAAGTGGTGGTGAGATGCACCTGGCCCGGCTATTATTTTTGCAACGGGTCCCGCGTCTGATAAGGGCGACTTTGAATAAATTTCATGACTGGAGTTCTGTTCATTCGTTAATATTTGAACGAAACGATCCGAAATGCGTTTTAATGCAGATAAAGAAGCAATTTTGTACAATTTTATAACCTGACAGAGAAAAAAAAATGGAAATTCGCATATAACGAAAAGACCGTTACACAAGGACAATTTTTCTCGTGATCGTGAACCGCCGTTGTAACAATATAACGGACTTTTACTGTATATTGGTTTTCAGAGCATTTGAGATTGGAATTGAATACAACTGTAAAATGGTTGCCTCTCTCTCTCTCTCTTCAGAGCACGTTACAAACGATGCGTCTTAGCCATTACCATCTAGAAGACTATTTCCAAAAACTCATGGTAGGAAATGTTCCATTAGCCTTTCGGTACACCACATTTACATGTCCGCCGCTCGACATTCTACACTAGTGGAATGTATAACAAGATGGTAGATGCTTTAGACGCCATTGGAGAGAGTCGAAACTCTAACTCGTATGCAAAGGAATCATAGTTTATGGGTCTTGGGAGGAAATGACGCGCACATAGCACGTACATTTTCGGTCGCTCTTTGTATAGAAAGATTGTGAAATCGGACCATGTTTTGAATATAAATTTCGTAAAACATTTCCGGATTTAATACTGAGCGTTGAATATATACATAGATGGTTCATCGCAGAACGAATTTTCAATTAGTCGTAATACACGTGTAAGTTTAATTACAGTCAAAAAGCCCGATTTAATGGATTACTTAAAGTTTTTTAGAAGTTCCGGTATGTATATTTGTATTATATATCAACCCCGATATAACAATTTTTCTTTAATTAATGAATAAAAATATTGGTTTCATCTGATTCGTTAATTTATCATCATTTTATCTGTCATATCCATCATAGCCTGTATGGCGATACAGGCTGTCCCAAATTGTTTACACAGCAGATATCTCTGCAACCGTTGACTTTATATATAGAAATATACAAAAAGTTTTCAAATGGCGTGCTGTTACTTAAAATCTCAACGTATGTTTGAGGGGTCGCATACATGAAAGAATAAAAAAAATTAAGTTTTTTATACAGGAACCGTGTGCTAAATCTCTGAAAAGTCATATGCAAAAATTTCGTATTTTTGAATGCACTATTTATCGAGATATTAAATATATAAAATCACTATGTTTGACAACTTATCACTGTATTGGCAAGTTTTCATTAGCTAACACGCAAAAATGTGTACACACATAGCCCGTGTGTATTCTTATTCATATTTCTTATCTGCATATTTTTTCATTTTGATTTTTTTTATATTTGCAGTCGGAGTTCGACTTTATATCACGCCTGCAATGTAAATAAACATAACTCTGTAAATTTGACTGCGTTGAAGGAATCGAGAATTTGATCACACTTAAGGATTACCAAAATGAAATCGATGAATATAAATTCTAGAGCTTTCATTGGAATCATCATTTAATCTTAATCAACAACTAATATCGCCAGATGATTGTTGTTGTTATATTTTGGATAATTAGTTAGCACATATTTCAACGTGAGAAAATGGAGAATAACGAGGAAATAAACTAGTGTGAAAGGTATGTACAAACGAACATTTGGAACAAGTGGGGGTTCGAAATTAATGGCGCTATTCGCTACTTGTATATATCAGTTTGCTTGAAATTCACTCGAACCTCTTGGGAGGAAAAAAGATTGCTCGTTTCGGTCAATTTGCTTGACGGTGGAAACTTCCTGTAATTTCCTAGATGAGCTCTTCCCATTTCCTTCATCTAGTGAAAGAGAAACACTTTGGTCCGTTAAAAGTGAAATTTTCCGAATGAAGTGATGCAAGCTGTTCAACGCTCCATCAATTAGTTTCGATCGAGCGTAAATTTGTGATAGTTCAAACTATTCTCATTCCTATAAGGTGTTTTATTGTTTTACCCTCGAAACGATAATAGCAACAGCTCACGGTGAAATTTGTGATCGGGTGATTGTAATTAGAAGACATTTTTATATCTATTTATCTGACGGATAAAAGTTTCTGAATATGGTCCAACTTTAAATTTGTTTTCTGCGTCTTACTAGCGTTCCATGTCGATTGCAGCTACGCACGATTATATCAAAATTTTGCAGTCGAACTTGGTTGATTCGAAGTGCAAGATCACTGGAAAAAGTTCCAATTATCCAAAATTTGAATTATCCAATTAATCTGCCCTGGATCTGTAAAATGACGAAAAATTGCAAGTTAATCAACAACATTCACATAAGATAATAATTATTAGTTGTTAAAATTTCATCATCAGTTACGAAACTGTTTTCCCAATTTTAATAACTCATAATTATAATAATTGATCTTAGCTGCTACATTATTCCACTGTTCTGGAATAAGCATCACTACAGAATACTATGTATATATATAACATTTTATATTCATGGAGAGGGGGCGGGGAACCTATGCATCTCAGACACTCGGATCATACCCGGGTAGACCCCTGCTTTAAGATGATGGCCTATCATATTTTTATCAGTAGAGCCCGGAAGTTCACGCAAAATGCCATTAATGCCTTTTCTTGCCTATTTTCAAACTTCTTTGGTAAAAATGCCTCTTTTGAAATTTTCTTGAAATAAATGCCTATTTTAACATATTTTTAAGTTTATTAGTGAATTTCAGAGGCCATAATCAGTAAAACGTGGATATTTTGAGTATTGAGAACAAAGAAATTGCTCTTTTTAAAATTTTCCCACTCTCTCGATACTAATTATCATCATAAAAGCCTCTCGCACTTCCAGCCTCGTTTAAACGCGAATAAGTGGTCTGAGAGATCGGTGTTGCCATGCATTAACTTTGCTTTGACAGGATAGTGTTAGACGTGAATAAGTTTGTTTCAAATGAACAACATGTTAGAAAAGCACAGGAAAATTAGAAATTTTTGCTTCTCCACGTGCTTCACATGTCTCGCTCAGACACTGGACTGCATTGCATATGTATAGCTGACCGACGACTGTCCCAAGAGGTCATCAGTTGACATCATGGCTCACACAAGCGGGGTAGGAGCAGACAGGGCTCTGGGGCCCATGTCGTTCTGATTTTGGTTTTTTTTACAGCATAAATGCACTGCAAACAACCACGGCTATTTATTTTATACATACATATTTAGTATTCTATTAAATTGACCAGAGTCGCCCTCAGGGGTGTGTGACAGATGCTGCCGCACAGGGCCCCCGTGCTTGAAGGAGTCTCACATATGTGGTAATAAAAAAAGGTAGCTATGTTTCAACTATATAGAAATGATAACGATTATTCCCCAAATAATACAACAAATAAACGAGAATTATTCGTAACTCGAAGTGGCCCCACAGATCATTTTCTCTTCGGGCTCCGTGTCTGGTATTCTTGGCCCAGTAATTAACCTAATCCTGAGGGTCCACTAACATTTGTTTTCGGGCTTGAAATCAGTTTAACTTGGATAATAATGCCGTTTATTTACCGTAATTAAAGCAGTAGAGGAATTAAATGCAACCAATTTTTCAGCTAGTTTTTCGACCCTTAATACCTTAGTTTCAGTTATTTTTTCTTCCTTCCATGAATTATAAATGCCTTTTTAATGCCTATTTTAGGCATCTTTAGTGTCTTTTTGATTGGCTATTTCAAACATTTTTAGTGCCTAAACTTTCGAGCCCTAGTTATCAGTAATTTTTACTATTCAACAAGCAAAAATAATCTGAGTAAAAAAATTGTATTTAAATATGTTTCTTACTTAATTTTGCTTGAGAAATTTTTAGTTAAAATTTAATTTAACCTGCATCTGGACGCTAATTGGCAACAATCGTAGGTAAATGGCTGTATGTCTTCTTAGTCTCAACTCAAAGAAATAAGGTGGGCACATGGTCCCACATAGAGGAGGCTTTGACTAATAAGACCCAGACCCAGGCCTCCAGAATATGAAACTTACTTTTTTTAGTCTCTTTTACATTAAAAATTTGCTATGAAGAGGACAGTGGAGAAAACCTAGCATGGAGATCCACCAAAGATCCTTTGCCAAAGGACGCTGCTCCAGGATGTGGGGGGGGGGGGGTCCCTGAAGCTGGGTCGAGGGTATATCTAAGATTTTTCTACGAATTCATTTTATACTCACTTTCATAAACACGATGGGATTTTTTTAATACTATTACGAAGTCAAAAAATAAATGAAATATTTTCATAATACTTTTGTGTCAGTCATCAGTTTAGCATATTGGCTGTGCAGAAACTGACTTTGGCTTTAATTGACTGTACTGTAAGTCAGTGGTTCTCATCCCTGCGCCATATTGGGCACCCCTTGTGGTCTTGGGATGTCATAAGAGGGCCACGGGTGAAAATGAAGTGAGATTGGAGCCATGACAGGTGCTTAAGAGAGCCACGGAGAGCTTCGGAAAAAAGGAAGAAATGAAGTAATGATGCTTTCAAATGAAAATATGGAGGGAAAAAGTGTAGCTATGTTTAGAAATCAACAGGACTGTCCATAAAACCAGGGTCATCTTAACGCATATACCAATCTAGACATGGTCCAGAGGACCTCGTGTCAACAGGGCGTTTGTCTCAGTGCCATTTTAACGTATGGGTCCCCCGAGGACTCGTGGCCTGATGTTAGTGAGATCTAGTTGCAATTTTCAAAAGTGGGTGTGTAAATTTGTTGGCAGGTACTTCTCACCAGGTATAGGGGAAGCCCCGAAAAAATCACTTTGCTCGAGGGCCTATGACACTGTTAAGACAACCCTGGGCATACATGTTGAGATCTCTGAGATAGATCTACTACTACTAAACCATACATACACCTCAACCCCATTCCTCTGTGAAACTTCTAACGAATTGGTACTGGTTGGCATGTGCGTGTATGTGTTATGAACCTGACGGAAGTTTGTTTCTGTGTAATACTTGTTATGTACAGTGCAGCCATATCTCTACTACTACTACTATAGGTTTCAGGAATAATTCGTTACATACACAAATATGTCTATGTAAGCTGTTACTTCCAGCACCAGAACATCACTTTACCCGGGGGAGTCCCATGATGATGAAACAGGCCTGCTTAGAACCGCCACCAAGAGGGAACTCCAAACCAGATGTCCGGTGACCGATGGTATTTTGTCACTATAAATTTACTCTCTTACAAAACCAATTTAATACGTACAAAGGGTTTCCCCCTGGATAGGGGTAGGAGGGGGCCTGGATAATATAGGAGGCCACAAGGAGAAAATGTGCTCCAAAGAGGGCCATAGATGAAAAAAGGTTAAGATCTTACTGCTTCAGTTGATTAAATGACCCGTTACGGCCACCACACGTTTTTATCAAAATAAAATATATGGGCAACTCTTGGTGGTTAAAGACGAATACTTCATTCGGCGAATTATCTCGTCTTATTATTGAAGTAGGACTTTCAGGGTGTCCTGTAAGTCCTAATTCATATACACTACCTGTTCGTTGTAGAGGTATGATTGCAGTTTAAAAAATACTCAAAATGTGCTCAAGGATCACTCCACTCTGTACCAGTTTCGAGAGTAAAGAAATACAATTTGTCATAAAATAAAAAATCTAAATTTTTATACGTTCTCCCGTCCTTTAACTTTCAATTAGAAAGTTGTTGCCCTGTCTTTCCTCAGGCCAACAAAAAGTTCCGTTCTATTTCCAAGTGCCCGCGCTTTGGGATGGTGGGAGGAATCCTACAGTTAAGGTAGTACTGTGTAATAATTTCTTTCATAAATTCATGAATTCCGGAATTATTTCTTTAATTTTCTCTGAATTTTCATGAATTTTGGAATTATTTCTTTTATTTTTAAGCTTAGTTTTCATCAATATTAGAATTATTTCTCTCATATATTCTGAATTTTCATAGGTGCTGGGGAATTATCTCTGTCAGTTATTTTTCTTATTTTCATTCATCGATTCTGAATTTTCATTTTTTCTCAGACAATTTCCTTCATTAGGACCTAATTTTAATTGGGTTTTGGAATTATTTCTTTCGTCAATTTAAAATTTTCTTCAGCTAGAAATTTTCATTATTTATTTATTTTTATTTTTATTTTTGTTAATTTACACATTTGATTATGTCTATACCGGGTGTTCCGTAAGTGCCAATGCGGCCTTTATTTCATCAACCGTTTTTCGCACGGGTATGATTTCAATTTAGAAAAATGCTCAAAATGGCTTCAAAAATGACTCTGTACCAGTTTTGAGAGTGAAAATACAGTGAGTCGCGAAATAAAAATATCTACATTTTGATACGGTCGTTCCCCCCCCCCCTGTCCTCTAACTTCCAATTAATTAGAAAGTTGTTGCCCTATCTTTTGAGTCCAACAAAAGAGATCCTCTGTTTTTAACTGCAATAGTCACATAAAGACGGCATAAATGAGGGAAAGGAGCGTTATCCGTTAGATTTTGCTGTTATTTCACAAATTTTTCCCATTTTTAAATTAAAACATCTCAGTGAATATTGCAGTTAAAAACGTGGAATTTTTTTTTTGTTGGACTCAGAAAAGACAGGACAGCAATTTCTGATAAAAAGTTAGAGGAAACAGGAGCCATAGAAAAATTTAGATTATTTATTTTGTGACACACTATATTCTCACTCTTAAAACTGGTATGGGGTTATTTTTGGACGCCTTTTGAGCATCTTTTAAATTGGAACCATACCTCTTCGACAGGCGTTTGATGAGATAATCACTGCATTAGCACTTTTGGGACACCCTGTATATTTTGTTTGGATATATTTCAGCATTTCCGTATATTTTGAAATAATGCGTGATATTTGAGATGTTCTGATTCCCTTCTTCCACAGAATAGTCCATATAAAATCGGAGCTAAGGGACCTCGAAATTATTAAGATATCTCAGGCCTCGCTATTATTTTTGCCAGGGCCACCCTTACCAGACGCGGGGCCCGGTGCAAAAATAATAGCCGTGCCAAAGGCACCTTAATAATTTCGGCATCCAAAAATCCATACGTTATTGCAAAATATGCACGAATGCTGAAAATATCGATGCAAAAAAAATATAGGCACAAGAATTCATGAATTGAAAATATGAATAATAATTGACAGAGAAAGAGAGAGAGAGATCATTCCATCACCATGAAAATTCAGAATAAATGAAAGAAACAGGCCTTGTCCCAGAATTGATGAAAATGCGGAATTCCAAAAATGATGAAAATGCGGAATTCCAAAAATGATGAAAATGCGGAATTCCAAAAATGATGAAAATTTAGAATTCCAAAAATGATCAAAATGCGGAATTCCAAAAATGATGAAAATGCGGAATTACAAAAATGATGAAAATGCGGAATTACAAAAATGATCAAAATGCGGAATTCCAAAAATGATCAAAATTTAGAATTCCAAAAATGATGAAAATTCAGTTGTTAATGATGAAAATTCAGAATTTATGAAAGAAATGATTCCAGAATTATTTCTTGAAATTCAGAAAATTCCAAAATTATATTATATTCTAAGGTGAAAATGTAGAACTCTAAGAATTATTGCTTTATAGATGAAAATTTCTTTCTAGATCAGCGTTTTTCAACCTATGGTCCGCGGAACAGAGCTGGTCCGCAAGGATGGCATAGGTGGTCCGCAGGCAGACTTGATAAAATCATTCATCCGTTGTAATTGACAGAGCCGTAACTAGACGCTTGGTCATCCACGGCAAGCATGTATTATGGCGCCCCTTATAATGTTGAAGGAGAGATTAAAGATTGAAATTTGCGCCCCCTCTGGTCCAGCGCCCGGGGCACCAGACCCGCCTGCTCCTCCCTAGTTGCAGCACTGGTAATTGATAGATATTAGTAATATCCAGTATATATTCAAATATACCCTCATACTTTGGATCACCATTCATCATCGAGGATAATGCAGGAAATTGCGATCTTAAGGGGATCATCCCCTTATACGGGATATGACTAAATTTCGCTAAAAATTATAATTTATTGCTTTAAAAGCAATTTTCTAATTACTGCTAAAATTGCAAAAGGGTGTGGAAATAAAGGATTGCTACAAATCGTAGTAAACAAAAATGTGCAGTATTTCACGTAAAAAACATTCAAATGATCTGATGACTATATTTTATTGTGAAAAATACTGTAAAGTGGGATCTTATAAATAATTCAGTCGATTCCCGTTTTAACGAATACTGTTATAGAGAAAAACTCGTTTTAACAAAAATTTTTCTAATCCCCACCTAAGTTTACATAGGAACAATGTAGAAATCTTGAATTCCTTTATAACGAAATTTCGTTTTACAACGAAGTGATTTCTCCGGTCTCTTGGAATTCGTTATTACGGAATTCGACTGTAATAATCATCCGTAAGATAGATGGCTTTTTTCTCAGCCCGAGATATCAAGGAAACAGTTATTTTCCGGATATTATAATTGTTTGCCATAATTATCATATATAATTTATAAAAAAATGAAAATAATGTAGCCTACGTGAGTGTGTGTATTACGACTTTAGTAATTATTACAAATTCCAATAAGTATCGTTGAAAAAACAAGAAAAATAAAAAGAAAAAATCGGAACGAATATTACAAGTATGTCCCGTAATACGGGACAGAGGTAGTCCGTCAAATTGTTTCAGACATTTCACTGGTCCTTAATTTCAGAAAGATTGAGAAAAATTGTTCTAGATGAATACGTAGAATTTATGAATAAAATAATTCCGGAATGTGTGTGTGGATGAAAGAAATAATTATATATATATATTACTGTGAGTGCAGGCCCCTTAAAACGGGCGTCTGACGTGACTGCACCTGTCGGACAACCCAAGGAGTGGCTCTGATTTGGGATCCGCGTCTGATAAGGCATAAGGGAGGTCCTGTGCAGTGGTGCGCAAAGCGTGCAGTGGTGCGTCAATGAACTAGGGGGGGAGCGAGTCGCGAGAGATTCTTCAAACAATGCCTTTATTCAGCTGAGCTAATTACCTTGTATCATACAGTGCAATTTTATCAAATTCTACTTGTATAATAATCAATATTATCGGCACGTCATGCCAGAATCACGAATGTGCAATGTCGTTGCAAAAAAAAAAAAAGGGGGACGTGGGAAATGACGTTTGAATGGTTACTCTAGGGAAGTTGTTTTACATAGAGGAACTAATCAAAATCACCTAATCGCCTAATCAAAACAAGCGTCCTGAAACGGGCTATCGAGACAGCCCGTTTACTGGCAAAAAAATTGGAACGTCCCTGAAAACCGGACATATGGTCAGTCCATGTCGTGGGTCCGAGGCTTTAGGGGTCGCCAAATTAGATAATATATATATATATATATATATATATACAGTCGAATCCCGTTCGAACGGATACCGTAATAGCGAAAATATCGATTTCACGAGCACTTTTCAAATCCCTCAGATAAGTTAACATAGGAACAATGCAAAAACCTGGAATTCCTTTATGACGAAATTTCGTTATAACGAAGCGATTTCTCCGGTCTCTTGGAGTTCGTTATAACGGGATTCGACTGTATATATATTTTCTTTTTGGCCAAAAGGGGCTCGCGCTTCAAAAAGTTTGCGCACCACTGCAGTAGTGCATATCTATTTCATTCTAATCGTGCTGCCATCTATCATTCGTATTGACACCAATTTACCAGATTCGGCTTCAAAAAAAAATAATTTTCTTTTCTTTTTTTTTTAATGTAATTTCCGCAATCTTCGGGTAAAAATTTTCCTGATTTGAAACAATAATTCATAATATATTAACTAAAATTGTACATAATTAACTAAAATTGCACCGAATTTACTTATAAGGAAGATCTCTATTTACACAGTAATTTCATACATCCGTATATTCATTATCATTATGGGGCCACATAAAAGCATCGCGTATCACGATTAATTAATTAAAAAAATTAATTTCCTAAATTCTTGATCATACTTTTGATTATTTTTATGAGCAAGAAAAAAAAATTCATTATCTTTTATCATGACGCGCATAAAAATTTGAAAATAAACATTCCCAGATGCAATTAGTAAGAAAAAAAGTTAATTAGAAGTCGTCCTTTCGGTGTTAACATCTCTGATATTAGTATTTCGATTAAGATCTTTTTCCATGACGTAATTAAGAAAGAATTCCGAGCAATTAAATATCGGAATTGCTTCTTGGTATTCGCTGGAAATGAAAACAGCACGCGAGGATTATTATGGACAAACAAAAAACGTATATTCATCCTGAAATTTCACTACTTACCATATTGTTAGCTATCGCTCGCACGTCCTTACCATCGCGGGGCCCGGTGCGAAAATAATAGCGGGGGGCCCCGTAGCCCCGATTTCTTTTTCTTTTTTTTGTTTAGAGAGAGAGAGAGAGATAAGGGAATCGAAAATATTCAAGAAATGAAAATCATGAAGATTCAGAATAAATGAAAGAATACTTTTTTTAGAATTTGATGAAAATTCAGAATTCCAGAATCAAAAAAAATTCAGAATATAAAAAAAGAAATAGTTTCAGAACTGATGAAAATTCAGAATAAATGAAATAGTTTCAGAATTGATGAAAATACAAAATCAAAGAATTGATGAAAATGCAGAATCAAAGGATTGATGAAAATGCAGAATCAAAGAGGATTGATGAAAATTTTGAATTTATTAAAAAAACAATTCCAGCATGGTGGAAATTCCGAATTTATGAAAGAAATAATTTCAGAATTATTTCTTAGATGAAAATGCAGAATTCCACAATTGTTTCTTTCTAGATGAAAATGTAGATTTACAGAATTGATGAAAATGCAAATTTACAGAATTAGTGAAAATTCAGATTTACAGAATTGATGAAAATTCAGATTTACAGAATTGATGAAAATGCAGGCTTTACAGAATTGATGAAAATGCAGGATTTACAGAATTGATGAAAATGCAGGATTTACAGAATTGATGAAAATGCAGGATTTATAAAGAATTGATGAAAATGCAGGATTTATAAAGAATTGATGAAAATGCAGGATTTATAAAGAATTGATGAAAATGCAGGATTTATAAAGAATTGATGAATATGCAGATTTATACAAAATTAATGAAAGTTCAGAATTTATGAAATAAATTATTGTTATCGTAAATCCGCCCCCCCCCCAAAAAAAACGCAGGGCCCGGTGCGACCGCACCTGTCGCACACCCCTAAGGGAAGGGTGGCTCTGTACCGAGATCAGAGACGTCTTAATAATTTCGGTGCCCTTAGCCCCGTTACATGTTCTGTGGAAAAGGGGAGGGGGGAATCGGCACATCCAAAATGCTGGAACATTTCCATACAAAAAAACAGACACAATTAAATTTGAATTAACAAAAAAAATTCAATGAAAATTTCTTACCGAACAAATTTTAAATTTATGAAAGGAATAACTTCAAAACCAATTAAAATTGAGATCTAATGAAAGAAATTGTCTGAGAACTAATGTAAATTCAGAATTGATGAATAGAAAATAAGAAAAATAATTAACAGATAATAATAGCCAGGTAAATAATAACCAGCACCCATGAAATATTTCTTTCAGAATAAATGAAAGAAATAATCCCAGATGATGAAAATTCAGAATTCCAGAATTAATTGAAAATTCAGAATTCCAGAATTAATTGAAAATTCAGGATAAACAGAAATCAATGAAAACTTCTACAACTGATGAAAATTCTGAACCACTGAAAGAAATAATTCCAGACCTGGTGAATATTCAAAAAAAAGAATAAATAAAAGAAAAATACTTCCAGAATTAATGAAAATTCAGAATTCCAGAATTGATGAAAATTCACATTTTACGAAAAACATTATCGTTACCGTATGTTCGAACCCCCCCCCCACCTCCACCAAAACTCGGGGGCCCTGTGCGACCACAAATATCGCACACCCCCAAGGCCCCTCTGAGCTATGGAACATTATTAAACATTATTGGAACATTATTGTGTGCAGGCCTGCGGCACACTATCTGATCACCTGGGTGACTCGAGGCACATTTCTAGATAACTCAAACAATTTCCAAACAAATGAAATGGCCACACTCTATAAAAGGTTGAGCACCCTTGTGATAAACCAAGGGTGTTCGAACTCCAGAAGAGCGCGGACCGCTTCATTCAATTGAAATCGTGTCGCGGGCCACTTGTTTAAATGATCTGGAGCAATGTCACAGTCCGCAGATTATCTATAAATAGTGATCTATAAATGTGCCACGGGTCACTTAAGTGAGCGCTTTAAATGAGCCGCAATCCGCTTGAGTGACCTGGAACTGTGCCACAGGCCACTCAAGGAATCTGGGACTGTGTCACGGACCGAGAGACACCCATGCCTCATCACACAAAGTGGTTTCAGCATATTGTCCCTTGGGAACTCGGGTGCCTCCAGAGATTTATTGAATATTAAAATTGTCATGGACTAGTCAAGTGATGTGGAAGTGCACCTCGGATCATTTGAGTGATTTGAAACTGCCGGGGCGGGGGGCCACTTGAGTGATCGTGTAAACGTGCTACGGGATACTCAAGTGATCTGGTAATATGTCACGGGCCGATCAAATGATGTGGAACTGCACCGCGTGTCACTTGAGTGATTTGGAAATGTGCCGCGTTTCATTTAAGTGATCTGGGAATGTGCCGCGAGACGCTCTAGTGAACTGTGAACATGCCGCGGGGCATTTATGTGTTCTGGAACTGTATCGCGGGTACTTAAGTTATCTGGGAATATGCCACGGGCAAATCAAGTGATGTGGAACTGCACTACGGGCCAATCAAGCGATGTAGAACTGCACCACGGGTCAGTTATGTGATCTGGAAACAAATTTTTACAAAATTAAGTTTGAGTTCGCGGGCCACATCACATGACTCCGAAGCATAGGTGCTGGAACCTGTGGCTGAGACTGTTTGAACTCCCCACCCCCATCAAATTTTCTGAGGGGGCTGGGCCCCGCCCCCCCCCCACCCCAATAATTCCTGAATATACAATGCAACGCACCATTCCGCCTCCTGTATACGGACTTCTGTCCCGTATATACGGGACGAATGGTGATTTTCAGCCCCCTCAATGTTTTCTTTATGTCGATGCTACTACTAGTACTACTACTAAACCAGACGTACACCTCGTCCATATTCCTCTGCGGAACTTCTAACGAATTGGTACATGTTGGAATGTGTGTGTTATGTCGACGCTGTGCTGCTCCAAGGACCACATTTGGTCCGCGGGTCATGGGTTGAGCATGTATGATATAGATGAAAATGTCAATCTCAACTTTCAAGATTCTTGATTTTTCTATTTTATGATGGTATTAATGGCTTTTGTTTTTTTAATTTGTCCAGCGATGGCGAGTACGTCTGCGAAAGGATCAGTCGCCCCAAGAGGTCCAGAAGGAGCAGGAGATGGTGGTACGGTCGAGGACTTCGGGATGACTGTGGCCGAACTGAGGGACATAATGGAAAGCCGAGGACACGAGGCGACCGAACGGATCGGAGAAGAGTATGGTGGTGTGCACAACATCTGTAGGAAACTCCACACGTCACCGACTGAAGGTAATTGATATACTGTAATTTGATATCACATGATATAATATAGATATATATAATTACATACATACATAAGTAAATACCGATATAATATATATAGATATAATTTGGTCATTCTCACGAAATTCGACAAAAAATTTAAAAAAATTTATCAAAAAAAATGTCAACCAAGAAATCCAAAAAAAAATTCTTGAGGACACTTCTTTACCTGTTAATAAAGGAAATATAGTCAGCAATGTGAAGTTCGTTAAAAAAATTCATTTATATTTAACCATGTTAAGAGATGGGCAAATCCGACGAGGCATTTTGCCTGTTTCAGCACTTAATTTGATATTAAATCTTGGCAATTGCAACATGTTCTATTTATTTTCGTAGCTCATTTTCAACTTGGACGAGCACTGATACTCTGCACAATTTTTTTGCCAAAATTGCATTCTTATTTCTTTTTTTTTATTTGTGTTTATTGCTCCTTTTTTCGTCAATTTTATGGGGACAACAGAATTCTAATTTGTCTCTGTTTTGCTAGGGCACGAGTTTCATTCTCAGTCTTTAGATAAAACATTACTGCAGTTTGATGTTGCAACCAAGAAATTTGGATTTTTTATACTTTTTTCACCCTTAACGTTTGATCAAACCTTCTTTCTGGTTACCTAAGGGCGCGGTAGCCCAGGTCGATAAGATGCTCGCCTAAAGTACCAAAGGATGTTCAGAGGTGTCGCGAGTTCGATACCCGGTTCATCCT
The DNA here is from genome assembly GCF_987345545.1 of Pholcus phalangioides. Lineage (NCBI taxonomy): Eukaryota > Metazoa > Arthropoda > Arachnida > Araneae > Pholcidae > Pholcus > Pholcus phalangioides. The sequence continues at coordinate 27,831,115 of NW_028301625.1, forward strand.
TGTCAGAAAGCTTTCCTAACACAAGGGTACAACAAAAAACGGTGACTTGACCGCAGCAAAAATTGCTACCGCAGGGAGTCCCCCATCGAGGGGTTAGTGCACCAACCTTTCGATGAGTATAAAAAACAAGCCTGCCGTTCGGAATCGGCAATAAATTGTAGGTCCCGGTCTAATTAGCCCTCGTGTGCAGAAAATGACCGTGGTGCGACAAAAATGATCAATGATCTGGTTACCTAATGCCAGGATAGACATTTTTACATGTTTTGCACCACTCATCAAAAACTAAGCATGTTGAAAACATGTTCTTTTCAGAAATAATAGATGTCTGTCAACTGAAACACGTGGTAAAGTGAAAATAATTTTCAATTATACAGGGTGTTTCAAAAAGAATCATCCGATTTAAAAAAATCATAACTATTCAGCTTTTAATTCCGTTTTGATCGAATAATGTATAGGTAGAAAGAGGGAAGAGTTTCACGCAGTTGCCGACAGCTAGCGCTAATGCTCTTCCTTCGGCCGCTACTTTAGTGTTTGTCAAGATGGTGACTGCACAACAGAAATCGTTTTGTTTTCTAAGCTTCGCGAAGTGTGAGTCCTTAACAACTGCTCATCGTGCATTTCATCGACAATACCCTGGTGTTGAACTTCCTACCGCTCAGAGCATTAGGCGATGGTATAAACAATTCCGAGCAATATATTTTGTTTTAGGATAGAAAGTTATCCTTTTGGAATTTGAAAAATGGGCTGGGGCAGCCAGGAAGACATTTCCTTAACAAATGAAAATTTGTTTGAGCAAATTTTTAAAATCTACTGATGAAAACATTAAGAATAGAGTAGCAATTTTTCAGAAACTGGGATATTAATAGAAAGTGACGAAAAATAAAATTCTGAGACAAATATATTTAATGTAAACTGCTGGGGACACAATTTTTAGGACACATTTAGGCCAATTTCGTGAGAATCACACAATTATAAGACGCCATGAATATTCACGAAAAAACAACGGATGGAATACAGTGAAATCTCGATATAACGATATTCTGGGGGGGCCAAGAAAAAATATCGTTGTAGAGGGGTAAATTCATAGACTAAAGATATAAATAGACCGCGCACGCTATTCATAAAACTTGTCGAACGTGAAGCAAAGATGAGCAGTATTGTCGGGGGAAGAACAGGTTCTGCGCTATTACATTTGGCTCGTTTTCGCAGAACGTAGTGATTTCGTGTTAATGCTAGGATGTTGCTGTAACGAAATTTGACTCGATCAAACTTTCCTTCATTTGTTCAATGAATTTCATTCATTCTTTTGTAAAATATTTAGGGAATGTGGGATTTGAAAAAAAAATCACTTCTATATAATATAAACAAATATTGAAAAACGAAATTTTTTATTTTCCAAAAGGGATAATTCCTAATAATTTGACTTTTGAGTTTTTAAATCTTATTATATAACCTACCTCTTATGTATACAGCCTATTTCATTTATATTTTTAAATATTCTCTTCATTCCCTTTGCCACTTTTAATTTCGAAAATCTATTTTAACTAGGGGTTATTAAAACATAAAAATGATCTTCCAAGAACATTAAAATTACTCTAATCATACATTTATTTTAAGTATATAATTATAATGCATCATATTATGTTATGTAATGTAACACATTCATACTCGTACCATATTCAGTCATGAAATATTTAAATAATAAGTAAAAGTTTCATTTCCAACATTCTTGAAAAACCTTTATAACCTTATCACACAAAAATGTAAACACTTACATAATATTTCAGGAATAAAATGAATTTTTCAAGAAAATTGCAATACCTCATCGTCAGTACTTTTCTAAATTATAAGAAATGAAATTTCGTGTAGCGTATATATGTAATAATTTAGAGTACGTAAATGTATGTTACATGTCACATATGTGTAACCTCTTCGCTCCAGAAGTATACACATGTGAATCTTCATTTTTTTTAGGCATTAAGTAGTTTTTAGAATGATTCTTTCCTCAAGTTAACATCTGAGGTACACACGGTGACTTCAGATCTTAACTCAGACGGTCCTAATAAAGATATTGACTGAATATTAATTAATCAATTAATAAATTGATTTTTCTTGTTTGAGGGCAATTTCACTCATACAACGCAAACACAAATTAATCAATAAAAAAATTTCTTTTCTGTAATAGTTTTATCTCAAGCGTGAAGAGAGGTAAAAATACTATTTTTAGAGGTGGTTATACATTTTTATGCAAAACTGCCATTGTCTAGAGGGTGAGTTTTCATTGCATTCTATTTGAATAAAATATTTGTCATAAATTCCTCATTCTGAAAAGCATATTTTCTTCAAGTTGAGCGAAACTCGAATAAACTCACTAGCTCGCCAAATCTCGCCAAACCTTGCGGAGACGTACATTTCAGTTAAAAGTTAATAAAACTCATTACTTCAATCATCTATTACCAAAAATTATATTAAAACATTTAATAATGGCCCATGACATTTGAATTTTACCAAAACTTGGAACTTTAATTGAATTAAATCCAAAATGGAATCGTTAAAAACTGAGACTACGTCAGAAATCCATTGCATCGTCAATTTAATATTCCAATTTTTAATTTATAAGAAGAGGAATAAGCAAAAAAGTATTCCCTTGTGAAAGGATACTGGTCTCCCTTTCCTAAACCGTTCAGAACATCCGAAAGCTGCGCAAGTGTTGACCATTCTAATCAAAAATAAGACAGCGCGTGTAGGTCGTAATACGAATAGCCATAAGGAAAGCATTACCACCGAGATTCTCTGACCAGCCTTTTGACCGGAGTCACGTGACTCCGGATCTTTGCTTCACATTGTAACCCCTCGCGCGCGCTCTATATTATTCTTACTCTGTGGGTAAATTCATGGAAAAAGGAAGAAAAAACCACAACTTTCAAACAGAAACAGGAAAGGAAGAGAGAGAGAGAGAGACGACTTTTTTTCAGCCCAAGACACAGATATCAAAGACAGATATTTTCTGGATGTCATGCCGAAGTGAAATCGGAAAGAAAAGTCATCTGGTCTCCACCCCCGGACAATGTCTCAACTTCAGCGCCTCACACCACAGTGCGTGAAATAAGGAAGGCGGACCGTGTATCCAATGGTGTAGATCATAGTTTGACAAACTTTTTGTTCCATCGCTCCCTTCTTCAGAAATTTTTTCTCTCATCGCTTCCACACTGGACCCTATGTTATACCCGTAGCTTCTATTGTCCCCTGGACCATTCCATCGTTATGTAGAACTTTTGCAGCCAACAACTTGGTATACAGGGTGATTCAAAACTCAACGTGCAAACTTTTACGGGCGGTAGAAAACACAAAAACAAAACAGAATCACATAAGAATGTATGACCGGAAACCCCAACCCGATCAGTTGGAGGATAAATGAAGATGCAGAAATGACTAGCCAATAATGGGTAGAAAAACTCTTTATTTAGCGATACCTTACACGAGGATAGCACGTGTGCACGTTAAGTTTCCCAACAAGTGCTCAAAGTTGTTACCATCTACAGTTATGCACACTTCACAATGGCGAAGTATTGATTGCCGAACCCTTTCAAAAATACCCGGCATTTCGCAGACGTTTGAAGCTGGGACGGAGATTCTTGCGACGAGGTCGGTGTCAGAGTCAATGGGCGTCTCGTAGACTATTGGCTTTCAGGGTCCCCCACAACATGAAAAGTATCGCTAAATAAAGAGTTTTTCCACCTATTAATTGGCTTGTCATTTCGGCATCTTCGTTTATCCTCCAGCTGATCGGGGGGTTGACGTTTCCGGTCATACATTCCTATGTGATTCTGTTCTGCTTTGTGTTTTCTACCTCCCCTAAAAGTTTGTACGTTGAGTTTTGAATCACCCTGTATAAAGAATTTCTTTGTGGCGGAAATTGCATATTCCAACAAGATTATGCGTCAATTCATGTGCCAGCCTGGCAGTGACTGAGCAAGAAAACATCAATGTCCTTTCATGGCTGGCTCATTGTCATGACATCAACCCTATGGAAAACTTGTGGGGCATCCTTTGCATATTAGAAAAAAAGCAGGTGGGAAACAACTTTCTTCCATAGAGCTTCTAAAAGCCGCCATATCACAGGCTTAGAGTGATGTCTCTTGTGATACTCTGACTGATTTGGTTGAATTAATGCTAAATATCATATTTTTGCTTTGATTAGCAACAGAAGTGGTTGCAGAAAATAATTAGTTTTTGTTTCAATAAATTTATATGTAATTTTTTTATTTTACTTTTCGTCAAAAATCTGTAGGTGTCTTATAGTTTCGTCTATACTATATTTTTTTTTATTTCCCCATATAAAATAATGTGAAAATATTTTTTTAAATTCCCAATATTTGATATAAAGTTATTTGCACCATCATAAATCAGCTTGGAATTTTTGATATTTTTTATTTCATTCCTCTTCTTGTGCTCTCACTAAAATTTAAGAGTGTCTAATAATTATGTCTTGCTCTAGTTCATGACATCGATCACTATACGAGGATTGTTTGACACGTAAGGTAAAAAACGGTGTGTTTACCTTTTTTTGGAAAACTTTCTTTTATTTTTCAACATAGTCTTCTTCAAGACCTTTTTCAATAATGTTCATATTTCTGTATCCTGTCAAAAAATTAAATTTTCTTCAAAAAAGTCATTTACAACTGCAAAGGCTTCTTTATTTGATGAATGATTTTTCCTACCAAGCAAAACTTTCAATATTGAGAGCAGGAAAAAGTCACATTTGGTTGATGAGAGATTTGTGTAGAGCCTAATTCATGCAATTTGGCCATTACAATGGTGTAACTGTGAGATGAGGCATTGGTTTGCTGAGATAGGGTTTTTCTTGCGTCAATTTTGGGTGTTTCATCTGCAGCTGTTCTGTCAAATTTCCCAGAAGTATGGCATATGTTCTCCAATTATTGTATGATCGTTCTGGAAGTAGTCTATATGGATTATGTCTTGAGAATCTCAAAAAAATGTGGCCATCACTTTTCCAGCAGACAAAACAACCTTTGTCCTTGTTTGGTGCCGTTTCACTACACTTTACCACTGCTTTGGCTGCTTTTTGACTCTGGTGTAGAGCAGGACCACGTGTCCCCCGCAAGGGTGGGGCTAACAGAGCTCCAGCCCTGGGGCCCGGAACGAATGTTATAATTTTTGTTTTTTCACACGATAAATTAACTATAGAGGAGCCCGTGAAAAATCTGGCATGGGTGTCAGCCTAGGAGACCTGCTCCAGGATGTGGGGGCCATTCAGGGCCATATAACAAGGGCTATCTGATGTGGCGCTGGAGTCGGTACCAGCTGACGTGCAAAACAGAGTGCACCCGCTTTGCTACCTTCTTAATTACTGTAGTTTGCACAATCGCTATACTCAGGGCCGAACTAGATATTTGGTCAGCCGGGCAACCATATATTTTGGCGCCCCCTTATAATGTTGAAGGAGAGGTTGAAGTGTAAAATTTTGCGCCCCCTCTGGTTTGGCTCGTGGGGCACCAGACCCGCCTGCCCCCATTGCGGCCCTGACTATACTGCCCATTTTATTGAATTCTTTCCAAAATTATCTTTTCGATTATTTTCATTAGTATCTGTTTATTTATTGGCTTGCTTTGTTCAGCCATTTAAAATTTAAAATAAGAAGTTTTGCATTTGCTTATGAGATAACTTGTACTAAGAATATCTTTCTCGGATGCATTTGAGTTGAATCACGTACGTCAACTTTTATTGGATTGATTGAAAGCCAACTCGAGACAGATAATTTCAATAATCTTCTGAACTTTCTAATAATTTTTAATTACCTTTTTTGTTTTCATTCGAATTAGGTGGAGCTTTTATAGAAACCTCGGAGTGACTTCGTTATTACCAATACAACTGCAACATAAAAAAAATGGGAAGCAAATATTAAGAAAATTCCTGATATAAAATGTTTGAAGTTATTAATTATTATTATTATTTTGATTGCTAATATCCAAAAAGACAAACATTAATTACTTACTATCTATTTTTCTTGGATTTTATCCATTTTTTTGCTTTTTTCATCTCTTTCCGAATGCATTTTTATCCTTATTCAAACTTTTAATTCTGAACGCAAGAACTCATATCTGTTTATGACTGATTTACACGAGAGAGGGAGAGAATCACAAAAAAATATTATAAAAATATCACCCACATACCACTTACAGTAAAACAAAACCATAAACCCTCTTAAAACAGTAAAATAAACAACTAAAATTTAAAATAATTATCTTCAATACAGTACGTTTTTTAAGGTGATGCCGTCTGCGAGAAAAAAAGTGGCGGGGCCGTGACGTCACACAGCAGCTCGAGACCACGCCTACTGAGCCAAGGCGACAAGCGCACCATCAAAGAGATGAAATAGCCCTTACAAGACTATTAAGCCTGTACAGTGCCGAATCCATATTTCACCCCGGTCAAAAAATTAACACAGAAAGTCTTCAGGATTATAAGCCAATATCGACAAATTTTCTTTTGAAATGTCTTTTGCATTCGCTTTTGTTCAATTGTCAGCAATCACGGCACCCGCCTTGCACAAAACTTTTTCATTTCCAATTTCTCATATTGTGGAAATGTTCTATTGAAATACCCACAGCATCAGCTATCTCAAGCACTTTCAATCTACGATCTTCCACGACGATACCATGGAATTTTTCAATTATTTCCAGGGTGGTGGCCTAAATAAAATGCTCAGGACGCTTTTCTTCTTCGCTGGAAGTGCAGCCCGTTTAAATTCTTTGATCCAAAAATAAATGGCCTTTGATGATGGTGCAGAGTCCTCGTGAACTTGTTCCAATTCAGCTTTGATCTGGGCAGCTTGCAACTATCTATATGTATAAAATAACATGTCCTGACTGACTTTATGATTCATCATCGCCAAGCCGAAACCACTGAAATTATGAATATGAAATTTTCTCAGTAGTTTTATTTCATGAAGTAAAGACCCACTAAGAAAGGGTTTTTCGAAATTCGACCCCTCAGAAGGTAAGGTGGGGGGGGGGGGGTTCAAAGGTTATACGGAGAAATCATGCCGAGCCGAAACCGCTGGAGCAATATTTATGAAATTTGGTCAGTAGTTTTATTTCACGACGTAAAGGCTCATCAAGAGGGGATTTTTCGAAATTTGCCCCTAAAGTGGTCATGAAGGGCTCAAAGGTTATATGGGACAATAATTGCTGAGCCGAAATCGCCGAAACTTTAAATATGAAATTTGGCTGCTATTGTTTTATTCTGTAATGTTAAAACTCACTAACGAGGGATTTTTCTAAATAGTAAGTAAGTACACGTAAGATCTCTCGTACAAGGAAGAATGCAGGACGTCACCCTAAAGAGGGCACGAACGCATTCCGCAGAAAATTTAATTCTTCAAACGGATTTGATACCAACTTAATGTCATTGAATTACTTTTATTCAAATGATTTTTATAAAATCAAAAGAGAAATATATTTGAAAGCACGTTTGAAAAAAAATAATAATAATGTGTCCCGTAAGATACGGGGCGTGTGGTCACCCCAATACTAGTTTTGGCTCGTGAGGGTCAAGTGCCAAAAGAGAGAACCTTGTCAGTTAGAATGTGAAAAGGGAAAAATGGGGTGGTTTTAGTTATTGTGGATTGTTATGCAGTAAAAATCCGTTATAACGAGTATCTCGCTATAACGATCAGTGATTGTCAAATAGCTAATGTTGATGATACAAAAACTAATCGAATGTAGCGACCTAAAAATTATGAAGCTTCCGCCAGTGGCGTCGGAGCCGGGGGTGCTGTAGGTGCTTGAGCACCACGGTAATTTATAGCATAGGTCTGAGCACCCACTGAATCGATTCAGAAATCAAATTTTCCCACATAAAGATCAAGACGAGAGCACGCACAAGTTCCAAACACTTCTGACATCCCTTGCTCTCGCTATAACATCCAAAAAATTCTCTAAAACTGTCAGTATATTTCCCCTCGGCGAATTGAACCAAAAGCGTGGACTATTGTCATTCATCATCGCACACATGCTCCTTCTACACATTGCTTGAAGAATTTCCAAGAAAAGATGGACTCCGAAAAGTTACATTTTTTACTACACTCTTTACATTCTTAGGTTTCCCAGTATACATATGGGGTATGTCAGGGGCTCTCGAACTGTGGGCCACGGTGTCCTGGCGCGCCTCTAACCTTTTTCGGTAGTGCCGCGGAGCGGTGATCTCTGACAAAGCTTTTACGAAAAACAGCTCTAGAGAGCCGACGGAGCTCGCACATAAGCATTGAATAGGGGGAAAATGGCGCCGCGGGTGGAAAAAGTTTGAGAAACGCTGCAGTATGTGATGAATAGAGCCCAAAAGTTCAGGCACTAAAAATGGTCGAAATAGGCAGGAAAAAAGGTACTAAAAATGCCTAAAATAGGCACTAAAAAAGGCATTTATAATTTATAGAAGGAAGAAAATGTAACTAAAAAATATGCTAATAAAGGTTCTAAAACGAGCTGAAAAATTGGTTGCACTTAATCCGTCTACTGTTATAATTATAGTTTATAATGGCTGCATTATTATTCAAGTTAAATTGAGATTTAAAGTCTAAAATAAAATGTTAGTGGACCCTCAGGATTAGGTCAATTCCAGGGCCACCATTAGCAGTCGCGGAGCCCATAGAGAAAATGATCTATGGAACTCCTTCGAGTTGCGAATAATTCTCGTTCATTTGTTGTATTATTTGGAATAATCTCATTATCATTTCTATAGTTGAAACATATAGCTACTTTGTTCTTTTGGTGTAAAAAAATTTAGCTTTTTTTTATATTACCACACATGCGGGACTCCTTCAAGCAAAGGGCCCGTGTTTCCGCATCTGTCTTACACCCCTAAGGGTGACTCTGGCCAATTTAATCGAATACTAAATAATTATGTAAAATAAATAGGAGGCTATGGTTGTTTACAGTGCATTTATGATGTAAATAAAATAAAATAAATGGGGCCCCAGAGCCTGTCTGCTCATACCCCGCTTTCTGTGAACCATGACGTCAACTGAAAAAAATCAGTCATATAAATCAAAATCATCAACAGGTCAATCTTTTTTCACAGATCCTCCAGCCTTCGTAGGGGACGGACGCACAAAATTTTGCTCGTGCACTAAATGTTCAATCAACCCGAACTTAATAGCACGGTCCGTACTCAGTCGGACCCTAGCAAATAAAGTTAGCTCATATTCTCTTTCAGTATGGAGACTCTGCCGCCAAAGAAACTACCAGTGTGCTGGTTTCACCAAAAATGCAATGGTCGACAGAACTGGAACTGGCTTGCCGAACATTTCGCCGATCCGGATTACGAGGCGGACGAGCTCGCTGAGGTGGTAGCGGAATACGTAGGACCATACAAAGACGCCTACGAGATGTACTCTTCAGTTCACCCAAGAAGAGAAAAAAATGAAATAACCTTCATTTCCTGTCCACAAGACTCCATCTTTTTCAAACTCGCCCAGGAGACCAGTTAATACAATATAGCCACGCCGGAGGGAAGAAAAAAAACAGAATCTAAACTTTGTCAAAACTGGCAAGACAGAGTCCACCGACGTATGCCATTTCGTGGTAGACCAGGACAAAGCCGAAACATTTAGTTCACTCATCAACGAAAGACATCAAAAGAAAATGAAAGGGAAACTGGACAAGTATGGTTTCATCCCCCCACTGGCTGATGATCTCTTGGGACAATCATCGGCCAGCTATACCTATACAATACAGTTTAATGCCTGAGCGAAGTATGTTATGTGAATCATGTGTAGAAGCAAATTTCTAATTTTTCTCTGCTTTTCTAGTATGGGCTACGTTGATCTGAAACAAAATCATTCACGACTACCACCATCCGGTCAAAGAAAAGTTGGCAACACCAAATTTCCTATCTCTCAGATCACTTATTCGCGTTTAAATGCGCCTGAAAGTTTAGGGGGTTGCTTTCTGATGATAATCCGTACTGAGATTTGAAAATTTTAAAAAAGAGCAATTTTTCTTTTTTGTTCTCAATGCTAGTAATATCTAAGGTTAGCAAATTATGGCTTCTGAAATTCACTGATAAACTTAAAACTATGTAAAAATAGGCATTTATGGCCGAAAAAGTTCAAAAAAGGCATTTTTGCAAAAAATAAAATTTGAAAATAGGCAAAAAAAAACATTTATGGCATTTTGCCTGAACTTCCGGGCTCTAGTGATGAATCTGTTCGGCTTGTACTTCTCCCAGTGATTAAGAGACCACGGTCACTGCCAGGACTTGGCCGAGCTTGCAGTTTGCAAATAATTTATAACTATTGGGTTTATATAACCTGAAGATCGCTTATAACGAGAAGTCCGTTATAACGGCAGTTTTCTCCGTGAATGTGAACTTTCTTTATAACGGATTTTTACTGTATTTCTTCCGGGCATTCGAAAAAAAACACCCACGTATATATTGATGTTATGTTTAAAATATCTTTAAATCGAAATATAATATTGAAAGAGAGAGAGTGTGAAGAATACACCACGATTACCGTAATAAACGATTGCCAAATTGAACTGCTGAACCTAAATGAAAATTTTCAGCGTTAAATGATCATCAGACTCAATGCACAAATCCTTTATTTGTCAGCATTATTTGGAGCATTATTTGTGGTATAGATGCATATATAGATAATATAAAACAAATTTGATCAACAAAAATGACAGATTGCTCTATCATAATAAAATGCAAAATAATTTTGACTAACGGTGCTATATCGTCAAGCATCGATAAAGAAACGGGTTTCTACTTCACAGGCGAATTATTCTTAGTGTGACCACTATTTCCCGGGACAGTCCCAGTTTTTTTTTGGTGGTCCAGACTTTTTTGCAAAATTGTCCCGGTTTTTCCCGGGTCCTTTTTTCTGTATTCTTTATTGATATATATTTATTTATTCTTTATTTCGAATTTTTATTCTTTATTGAAATCAAAAATTATTTTCAACTCAAACTATATTATGAGAATTATAACAACTATAAATAAGTTGTTTTTCATGGTCTATTCCGTTGAATTCATTTTAATCTACTGCAATTTCCAGTGTGTTTCATTTCATTTTAGCAATATTTGATAACTCTGCTTACTTTTTGCGTCTTTTTTGGCGATAATTAGCAATGTCCGCATTTTCTCGTATTTGAATTACAATTTCTCGTATTTTTTTTCAAGGATATATGGTCAGCCTAATTATTCTGGTTTCGGTGATAAGTGATACTGACACAATTTTACGGATCATTCCACTTCTAAATGGAAATTGGTTTAAAAGTAGTTTAGAGAGAAAGTGAGAGACATACTTGAAAGACTTCAACGAAAAACAATCACCGACAACAAACTTTGATGTAACTAGTCGCCTTAACTCTCTTCGTACACGTATGAAGGGTGATTCAAAACGATAATCGTTTTTTTCAGTTTTAACTAAATATCACATAAGTGATTAATCGAACATGTAGTGGTATCCGATGTAAAACCTGTTTAAAGATATGAATACAAATTTTTCAACCCAACAAGAGTCAAAATTTGACTAGGTATTTTTCTTAAATTCATAAAAATGATTCACTTAAACTCAAAAAAACATACAAAAAAATAGATTCTTTATACCCGATATCGTGTCTAGTCACTGGTAGCATTATTTCACAAGCGCTTTTGCTTCTTTCTATCCATCTCTCTCGATAAATAAAGGCCACATTTCAACTCAAGAGCTGTTGAAAATAGAATGGGTAGTTTTTTCTTAAAAAAATAATAATATATCTAACAAAAGAGAAAAAAAATAGAGCAGAAGCATGTCAGTATTGAAAGCTCCGCAATAACACACGAATCAAGATCCACGGAAATAAATGGAGCTTGGGGGAAATGTAACTCATCCTAAGCACGTGCATTTGAGGATAATTTTCGACCAAAGAATCAATACGAGCCGCCAGCATCAGTAAAGTATTACAGGAGAAAGAGCATCATCCTCTGTTCCCTCGAAAATGATAGCGCTCTTCATCCATCATCGCATTTTACCGATACAGAAGCTCTGTGTGAATGTACTTTTGGCAGTACAAGGAACAAAAAAAAATTCAGAAAGATTTTAGTTCTTATTTTTTTTAGTTTACTTGAAACACGAAACGTTGTAGATGTACGTATTTCAAAATCAAAAAACAAATTGCGTCTATGATATTTCTTAGGGCAGAGATTCTCAACATTTTTGACTGGCGCGCGGAGCCCTTTATAGTAAAAAAATTCTATGGCGGAGCCCCGTAGGCCAATTTTTTAATTATTCCTCTAAGTTATTGATTTATTTTTTACACTATTGAAAAATATTTATAATAATTTTTTTAAATTTTGCTGGTTTTTTTATTTTCCTCGAGCGGCCGCAGAGCCAGCCCCTTGAGAATACACAAGGAGCCCCAGTTGAGAACCGCTGTCTCTTAGGGTATTAAAATACTATTCAACATAGTGCTTGTGCAAAAAAAAATAGTTTATGTTACTTTACGAACGTATATCCGGAACCTATTACATGGAGTCCGGTAAATGACCACACAACTTTGAAGGTGAATAATGGAAAAACGGTTAGCGATGGCATGGACAGCTGGCTGGAATGGAAATGAACATTACGTCTGCAACGCAGGTGTTACCATTCAGGTCCAGACATTGTTTAGTGTCACAGATATTTGTGACTTTTATTTTCCCCCACTATACCCTATGGTTGCAACAAATGGTGAAAATACTGTGATTTGGTTCCTTCAGACTGCAGCGCGCATCTATCGACAAAATTTGTAACTAATTTTAAACTTCAGTCCTATTCACAAGATTTATTTATTGATTTCCCAATAAAAATGCAGCACACAGTGCATTTCTATATATATCGCTAACAGTTTCTTTGTTTTTCTCCTTCAAAATCGTGCAGTCATTTTTCAGATACCCTGTATATCAATCAGGAAGCATTGTTAATGAACAAAAACAAAAAAGCGCAATCACAGTTTGTGTTTGTTTTTGGAAAGGAGGATGAGGTATTGTTATTGAATTAAAATCGCGTCTGTTGAATCACTGTACAGGGGACCATAATTAAACTGGCACTACTCAAAGTCATCGGTAGCTCGAACTAGAATGGCACAAAATTTCATATGGGGACTAATGAAGACGGAGGAAGAAGGATTCTGCTAAAAAATCGACGTTAGGAACGTAGGGGAAAGTGACCTATAATGAGATACTTGCCTAATATGAGACACCCCTTTATCTCTTTTGTACGGTGATGACGTCTGTTGTTAGTGGCATGCACTATTAGCTCGACGGTAGATAGAGCTGCCAATAACATAACCTTACTCATTTACATGCAGCTCCAGCTTCAGGAGCCTATTTAACTGAGCAGCCTGCTCAAGAGTTTTAGAAGTTATTTTTCGACGGGTTGTACAACGCACAATGTAAAACATTTTTAAACATTTAGTTATTAGTACATACTCAGCATTACGTGTAGTTTCATATGCATGTATCGATTTCTCAATTCTTTTGCTTATTTCTTGGTTTATTCGATGATATTTCTTAAACATTGGTTGTGCCTCATATGAGATTCAATGAAGTCCCTAATATGGGATATCTCATTGAGACTTCATTTTGTAGACAACGCCTAAAGTATCACTTCTTCTCATTTATTTTGAGTGATCTTGAAGCAAATTAACATTTTTAAGATGGCTCCTGTGTGTGAAGCGAAAGAAATTGTCCCGAGAAGCGATAGCGGAAGCAGTTAATGCTGTTAAGGAGAAGAGGATGGGTTACCTATTACTACTACACCACACATGCACCTCATCTATATTCCTCTGCGGATCCTCTAACGAATTGGTACATGCGGGAATGTGCATGTATGTGTAGTGAAACCTGACGTGAAGTTTGTTTCTGTGTAATGCTCGTTATGTCTAGTGCTGTCATCTGCCACCAGTTTTTCTAACTATGAGTGAAGTGTAATGATTGAATAATTTATCGTTGTAGGCTTGTTGCTCTCTGTGGCGAGACTTTTAATGCGGAGATCGGCTCGCATTTGCGCCTCGAAGTTGGGAACCACAGGAAGCCAATGGGTTACCTCAAGGCTGCAAAATAATTTTGCGTGCCATAAGGCACAATTGAACGGTATGTCAAAGATGCAAGATCGGTCTAGGAACTCGTAGGAGTCAGCTTGGGGAAGAAAGACGGCCTTGACAGCAGAGTTGAAGGAACAATTATCGCAATATTGCGTTATTATGTCTGAACACTTTTTTGGTTTATGTTGTGCAGACATAAACATATGGCCTTCCAACTAGTTGTGAGGAACTAGGCCTATCCCCTCAAGGCCTAGTTCATCGTCTTCTTGACGGTCGGGTTCTGCAATATTGTTGACCAACTCACCATACAAGAAACAGCTTGAAGAGAAATAGTGAGTCAAGCAACAAAAGGAACAAAGAAAGTACAAAGAAAAGTGAGGCTGACTAGAGAAAAAAAACAAAAGAAAGCCAAGAAAGAGTCGGTTAAAACTAAGAAGAAAATGCAAGATTCGAATGAAGACGAAACGTGCGATGGCGAAGAACCACCTCTACTGGACCAGATGATTCAGATTTTAATTACGATGAGTCGAATCCAGAATGCATGTTCTGTTCAACCCGATTTTCAGAGGACACCCATGGAGAGAGGTGGGCAAGATGTATGCTATGCTCTTGATGGTCTAACGAGGATTGTGGAGAAATTAAGGAGACAGTATTTTTCTGCAATGTTTGTTATTCGAAAAAAAAATTTTAATTTGTTATACTATCTTTTCAATTTTGACGATCAATTAAATACAATACATACATTTTTTCATGCAAAAGTTTCTTTCTCAGTGTGACTGCACAATATGAGATAGTGTCTCATATTAGGAACCCTTGATGTCTCATATTGGGCAACCTGTTCCAAAAACACCCGATTCGAACATTTTAATAAAATCATTTTTTGAGTATACTTGCAATATTTTTTTCTGAAAATGCTATCAATATTTCGAATCAGGCATATTTATAGTGTAAAAAATCTATTTTAGGATTACTAAATTGTTCATCAGGGAATCAGCAAAGCTATTTTAGAAAAAGTATCTCATTATAGGGCACTTTCCCCTACGTAGCAGAAAATTTGCATATAAAACTAAGAGTCTCGAAATCGAATTCTGTGCTACTTAGGTTACGACTGAGCCGAATTCGGACTAAAAAAGGAAGAGAAAACTTCAGACATTCTGACAATCAATTCTGTTCAATAATACGCGTTACCTCAGATGTAGCCCTTGACACACACAGCTATATCGATACGGCAATTTTTAAAGCATCACTTCACAGGCGAAAGAGTCATCAGTCGTTTCTTCTCTATTGAATGACCTCTACGCTGCCTGGATGCACCTCATGCAACTTTTGACTTTGGGGATATCTAAAGTCCAAGGTCTATATTGGTGATATCCTGAACTTCGCAATCTTGAAAAATAATTCAACCCGGGCTGTGACAAACATTCTTTTTATTATTGTTGAAGGTACAATCGACTGTGGAAAGTGTTGGGCACTGGGTGCAAATTCCTGGTCTACAAGAACAGTGGGTATATAGAGCATGAACACATACGTTTTTCTCTCTGTCTTCAAGCTTTGTAAAGCATCCTATTTCACAAATTGGCGAACTTTTATACTTATTTTTTTTTTTTTTCACGGAATCCTTCTTCCCATGTCTTCGTTAGCTCCCATATGAAATTTAGCACTATTCCATTGGTTAGATCAAGATACAGATGACTTTGTGTAGTGTCAGTTCAACTATGACCACCCTGTATATGATTTATAGTTTTACGGTATAATTTCTACGCTATATTCATGACACACAAAGACAAAAAAAATGTTGCAGGTATTTCGACCGGTATATATTTTTTTCACATACATACACGTAGAAGCTTCATTCATCTTTTAAAATTTATTGAAGAAAGAGTGAAAAGATGTTTTGGACTGATTCCAACTTGGTTCTCTTTGAACTCGGAAGTTTTGACAGAAGCGGTAGTTGTTGTTCTGTACAGCACTTTACTTACTTTCACTCCAAAATCTTCCAAAGATTAATGGAGTTTTTTTTCTTTCAAGCCAAGTAGGAAATTTCATTGTTAGTGGAATTACTTTTGTGGAGTAATGATTCTTGAAATGGTAATAATAAGCACATGCGCTGTTAGGCATGTTTCGGCAAGTAAATTGGGTTATGTTTCTACCATTTGTCTCTTCTTGGATAAATCTTTGAGTTTATGAGAGCTTTCGTTTCGAGAAATCTGAATTAATTCCGTGGTTATTATTCTATAAACAATCTCCTTGGAATGGAAGTAATAAAACAGATGCAAGTAATAGTAATAAGTAGATTCATTTGCGTGTACTTTTACATGAAAACGGATATTTTTCTCAAAGTCCAGAATTGACGAGGCACAAACTTTGATGTGGATGGTATACAGAGAAGTCACAGACTGCACGAATGTCGCGTGGTCAGGGCAGGTGCGAAGGGTGCGGCCGCAACGGACCGTTAAAATTTAAGGGCCGCAAAACAGGATAAAATACTTTGATTGCATTTTAACTTTAACGTTCTTAACACATTTGACTCAACCATAGTTCCCACAAAGGTGGGCTGAAAGGACTCCAGGTTCTGGGGCCCGGGCCTGTTCTCATCATTTTCTGTTTCTCACGCTATAAATTTATTATGGGGGGGGGGACGTGAGAAGTCTGGCAAAGATTCCAACCTAAGGCCCTGCTTCTTGATGTGGGAGCCATAGTCTCAACATTAACACACAAAGCAAATAGCTTAAAATTACGCCCAAACTTATAAAATCCAGACATCGAACCCTCTTGAGTAGGAATTTTCATAGAAAGCCCCAAGCCAAGAGAAGGATGCTGGTGGATGCTAAATTCCAGTGGGGACGCTAAATTCTTCTTTTAAAATTATTCAAAATTACACGAGGGAGGAATAAAGCATGCTTGACTGGCTGAAAGAGTATCTAGTTGCAGCCCTGGATAGATAATCGGTTCTCTAGCCCCAACAGCACCCCACCCTTTAAATGCATGGGCAAGGCCCCCACAGGGGTGGGATTGGCTTAGGCTCCAGCTTTGGGACCCGAAACAATAATTCGCATCATTTTTTTTTTTCACTCTATAAATTCACTAAAGAATAGCCTGTGAAAAGTCTGTCCTGTGGGCCCACAAAATATCTCAGCCTAGCAGCCCTACTCCAGGTGACGGCAGATAGCAGCACTATACGTAACAAGCATCACACAGAAACAAACTTCACGTTAGATTCACAACATGTACACGCGCATTCCAGCATGTACCAATTCGTTAGAATTTCCGCTGAGGAATATGGACGAAGTGCATATGAGTAGTTTAGTAGTAGCCCTGCTCCAGGATGAATGCTTGCAATTTTTCCGCTAGGCCGCGGGAACTATCGTAGTCTATTTTTTCATGACCATGAAATGTCATGAAATGTCATGCGGGCGTAAATCAGGTTGTTCATGCACACTGAGGAAATGGGAAACCCCATTTTAGAGGGCCGCAAAATACTTAAGGCCGTCCTTGCTCGTGGTATAATAATTTCACTTCGATGTATTTTGACTTCTGTATAATAGTAATAATGCTAGTAGGGCACTGCTCAAAACAAAGTTCATTTGATTTTAAGTTAACTGAAACTGCACTCTGTGCTGTGCTTAGAAATACACTGCTCAAAACAATTAGGGGAAATGCAGTTTTTATTTGATTACGGTTTTTAAACATTTTGTTGGATAAAATATCGACAAAGAACATTGTTTGTATTCATAAAAAAAGAGTTATGCCACAACTAAATTTTAATAAATTTAAATAAATAATACATTTCCCCTAATTGTGTTTTGAGCAGTGGATTGTGTTCCCATGTAGAAAGGGATCGTGTGTATGTAATAAACTTTTTGTTTGCTTTGCAGGTCTAAGTGGTACTGCTGCAGATCTCGGCAGACGTCGGGAAGTATTCGGAGCTAATATGATCCCACCTAAACCACCAAAAACATTCTTGCAGTTGGTTTACGAAGCTCTGCAAGATGTTACTCTCATTATTCTCCAAGTGGCCGCAATAGTTTCTTTAGCACTGGCCTTTTACGAATCGCCATCAGATAGCGAATCCGGTACGTATATTATTTTTAATACTGTACTAACAATTTCATCATCTTATTTCCTCTGAATAGCTATACACACACATCTGTGTCATAATGTCCTGCCTTAAAAGAAAAGGTAGGGAGGGAGAAATGTGTGTTGCCTCCTTTGCTCCCCTAGTTCCAAAAAAAATCTCTGCATCTGTCCTCGGTCATTGTTACCGGAACTCTATATAATGTAAACTGGTTGGCAGTCGACAGGATATCCCAGATGATCCCACTCATATTCTTTTTATGATGAATCCATCGATCAGGTACACCGTAGAAGAGCAACAGCCTGGTGATGATACAGACATGCTCGTAGCACCCTGGCTGTCTTCGGCCAAGCGTTTTTCACTGAAAACTGTTATATGGTTCCATCTAGGGCTCCTTAACACCTCAAGCTGACTCATCCACCACCTTTATGCGAAATATGACCAGTGCTGTCTTAACGCACGGGCCCACCCGGGCAAGGTCCGGAAGCCTCAACGGAAGAGGGGCCTCAAAAATTAGAACCGGTTGAAATTTTCGAAAATTTGTCAGGCCTCAGAAAAATCACTTGGCCCGGGGGACCATGATACTCTTAAGACGGCTCTGAATATGGCATCAGTATTATCGCTATATCCAATCACTGTTTCCCTATTACCCTGCTTTTTTTAACTATCAGACGTCATTTTGAACAAAAAAACTGGTTTTGTCACTTCATGATGGAGGAAGATGAGTTCGCCAGGTTATATAGGCGCCTTAGTTCCACCTGCCTCTGAAGGATAGAAAAATAAACAAATGAAGCTGTTCGTGCTTGTTGAAGGAACAGACTATCCTCTCTACAGCTCCTTCAAGGGCATCCTAGGTCTCGTCGTCGTATGTGCGTACTCTCATTCATCCATCGGTCCCAATACCTCCTAGCAATGCGGTTAGAATGCCCTAGTCATCAGGCCACACGAGTACCATCTTCTTTCGATCCAGTAATTTGTCCCTTGGTGAGTGACCATAACGGACACTAGTGACGACACGATCGTTTTAAACAAAGTCAGTTATTTTTCTATGTTTCGATATGTCTACACACATCCTACTGTCCTCATTCCACTGAATACGCTATTGGCAATAAACTGAATTGTTGTATGTACGATAACGTGTCTGTGTTCTTTTCTCTGCAATGTCCCAAGCATGTTCTCAAAAGAATTTAAGTCCGTTTTCTAGATGTTCTATTCATTAAATAGAGAAATGTCGGAATGCCTCTTGAAATAAAACAAGGACTACAAGACCTATAAGATTAGCAATCGTTCAGGGACGCCGGAAGTCAGAAATGATTGGTGTTGCTCAAAGTATGCGAGTCATTTCTCTGTACAGGC
This sequence comes from Pholcus phalangioides, assembly GCF_987345545.1. Lineage (NCBI taxonomy): Eukaryota > Metazoa > Arthropoda > Arachnida > Araneae > Pholcidae > Pholcus > Pholcus phalangioides. The sequence goes on from NW_028301625.1 coordinate 27,850,636, forward strand.
CATAATATTTACATACATTTTCACCTGACCATACGTCCTTTTTTTAAGTAGTGTCCCGTTTTTTCGAATCTTTGATTTCAGCGATTACTTTTTTTCAACCTACTTTTTGTAGTAGTGGCAAGATTTTTACCACAGTAAAATGTAATAAACCTATGCAGGAAGAGTATAGGGGCCCCGTGTCAGCCCCAAGACCAGTCCGTTTTAATGAGTGGACCCACCTGGGCACGGCCCGGGAGCCTCAAGAGAACGCGGGTCTCACAAAAATGAGAACCAGTTAAAATTTTCGAAAATTTGCCAGGTGGGATCTGAAAAAAATCGCTTGGCCCTGGGGCCCATGATGCTCTAAAGACGGCCCTGCCCAAGACAATCAAAAATTTAAATTATTTTTTTCAATGAATTAAAACATTGAAAGAAAATTCCTTTATGTCCTATATTTTTCAATTTCTGTTAACTTAAAATGTTTTTTGAAGATAATGAATTTAAAATGTCTCTGGGCAGAGTCCCCCCTCATAATATTCACATAAAACTGTGAAATTCTATTATAAACCGATTAAGTGGTGGAAAATGGGTTTAATCATCAATCAATGATGGTTTTGATCATCAATTCTTTAAAACCATGCTAATGAGCATTCTGAAATCGAATAGTTCTATTGTATGTATTTTACAGTTTTTAATCAATGATTGGATTGTTGATGATTTAGTTGAATTCGCGTTTCAAGTTCCCCGATAATTTAAATTGACAACCATCACCACACAGTAACGTTGCGGGTCATTTGAGTAAAGTGGTTTCAGAGAACCAATTACAGAAAACCATTGGGGAAGCTTACATTGAAAACAGAAAGTGATACAAATACATAATGCAGGGGTTCTGGAACTGTGTGCCGCGACACCCTGCAAAGGTTTTCCGAAGAGACTGTTGAACTGCTCTGGGGAGCCGCGGATTAGCGTTGATTAGGAAAAGAGGTGCCGCGGATGGAAAAAGTTTTGAGAACCCCTGACATAATATAAGTGTATAAGAGGCCCCACACATCCTCCAACGCTGCCTGTGCTGGGATCTTTGACGGGCCCCCAGGCCAAGTGATTTTTCTGAGGCCCTATTAGGCAAATTATCAAAAGTTTCAACCAGATCTAATTTTTGCGAGGCTTCTTCTCTTGCCCCCCCCCCGAGCCGTGCCTGGGTGTGCCCATTCTTTTTGATGGCACTCCGGCCCTTAGGGGCCGTTCAGGTATTATTTCAGCAAATTTTTAACCATTTTTGATGGCTAACGTCGTACATTCAAAGATGACTTAAGTAACCCGCGACACAGTTCCAGAACACTTAAACGATCCGTGGCACATTTAGAGATCCCTTGAGTGACATGTGGTACAATTTTAGTGCACTTAAGCGTCCCCCACTGCGGTTCTACATCACTCAAGTTACTCGCGGAACATTGCCAGATTATTTAAGTGATCTGTGGCCATGGCCCCTACAAGGGGTGGGTTGACAAGGCTCCAGCCCTGGGGCCCGGGATGATTTTCATCATTGTTTTGTTTTTCACGCTATAAAGGGGCCCGTGAAAGATCCCAGCCTAGGGGCCCTGCTTCAGGATGTTGGGACCATGTCCGTGTCATAATTACGGATCACTTGAGTGGTGCGTTGCACAGTTCCAGAGCACTTAAGCAGCCCGGACACATTTCTGAGCACTTGAAGGATCCGTGAAACATTTAGAGATCGCTGAAGAGGCTCTGTTAGGAATTTATCACTACGGAGGGTGTTAGTTCAGGCGCCCACAATATATCCAAATGTTTTTTCGTTTTTGACAGACCGAGTAAGATGCCATTAAAAATATTTCATATTTTCATAAATGGTGGTTGATGACATAAGCATCATCCAAACCCCCCCCCCGCCTGTCATCTAAAGGCAGCAAATCGGGACCCCCTCTCCCATCGGTGCTGACATAATACTTGAATGACCCTTTACCTAAGGGGCCCGGTGCGTCTGAATAGTTTCGGACACGAAAAATATTTGCCCGATTTTATATATTTGGGGGTAGGAATCACAAAGGCGTTGTGGGGGGGGAAGACTTGGGGGTCTGGTCCCCTCCTGAAATGACCGAAAAAAGGGAAAAAGATGGCCTATCTATTGTTCTATCACGGTGCCCAGTGCGACCGCTCCTGTCGCACATTCCTAAGAGCGGCTCTCACTTTCACAGCGGAAATCACTTTATCACTTTTCCTCATTTCTCTTTGACAGCCTCAACTGTTTGTCAGTGGATATCTGTTTAAATTTTTTTGCCCTCACATCCCGTTGGCTAGAATTTTTGGCGGCCCGAAACAGAGGCGGATTTAAGGGCGGGCGCACCAGGAGCACACCCTGGGCCACGTAAAACCCAAACGTTACACTTTTTTCTAATTTAAGGGGTCCAGTATTTACTTTTGCGTCCGGGGCCTCAATTGACTTTAATCCGCATCTGCCCTTCCCCCCCCCCAAGCAAAACTTTTCACGGGTTATTCTGTAGTGAATTTAAAGCTTGAAAAACACCCCAAAAAATTATGGTAATTGTCCCAGGCCCCAGGGCTGTTTTCATGTCGGCCTTACCCTTGTGGGGTCATATGCCGAACTTGACCATACGGAAATCGGGCATCGACATCTGCACAACAATTTTACGGAATTTAAGAGGTGAACTTTAAGTTATTGGCAACATCAGCGGATGGTTTTTCTACAGTTAATTACACAAAAAAAAAGCAAAAAAAAATATCGAATCGTTCCCTGCTGGCGCATTCTTGTCCATCGGGATGGTAACAGACAAATTATAGGTGATCTGCCATTAGTTGCATTTACCAAGTGATATTAAGAGTAATTGTGTAGTACGAATGCTAACGGCCGAGCCCGGGGTGGATCCATGCGTTAAGACGGCACTGCTACCATGACATTTACAGTTCCAGCTCGGCACATAGAAACCGCGGTCTCATCTTCTCAGCCTTCCATCGGCGTGGTGTAGTTGGAAACGGGACTCATCACTCCATGCTACCAGCTTCGCATCGTGAATAGCCATTCACTGTAGTCTCTGGCACAAGCAAAGCTCTGTGTTCTTGAGCTCGGTGGCGTACCTTAAAATGTGGTTCCGCTGCTCTTAAAGCCCATGCAGTGAAGTATACTTTCTACTGTACATCTACCACCTTGTCCGTTTAGGCCGCCCTAACAACTGGATGACAATTTGAGATAAAACCTGATGCCTGGACTAGAAAGGGATGTACAATACAGTTAAGCCATCACCGAATACGGACACTCAAGTCTAATATAATTAAAAATTTCCGATTTGTCGCTTTTTTTTTTTTCCACCATTGTTATTAAGCCCATTCCCCTGATTTCAGTGTATACTCGTACGTTGGATGTTGTTTTTCAAGACATATATGGTACTACATGTATTTGAAAGGAAAATTCTGCAAGATGACGTTCAAACATTTAAAAAAAGGAAAAAAGAGCCGAATAATTCTGCAGAAATCCTTTCTCTATTATTTTTATTCCCTGATCTCAACAAAATAAATAAAAAACCTTTAATTGAAAAGCAACTGGAAATGCCAGGAACTAAAAACACGATACCTACCTATTTTTACAGACGTAAAATCAATTCCGAAAAACAGAAAAAAATGATGGGCATAGATTCGCTGAGATAAAAATTGAAAACGAAAAAACATTGAACTGGAAAAATTCTCTTTTCCGATAGAATTTCTCGTCTGTTCAAATGGAAGAAATAATATTGAAAAAAAATGAAGAAATTTTAAAAATCGGATGTACTATCAAAAACTTGGTTTTGGAAGAAGAAAATTCTAAATCCGTTTCCTTCCCTAACATTTTTTCTTTTCCATAACTTCAATTTTATGTACATTTTCCTACTCAAATGCAATTTCTTTTCTTGATTTCTGAGGATTTTTTCAGGAAAAAAATAGAGAGAGAATCAATTACCTTAATCTACTTTTTTTTCAGTGAAATTTCTAATTTTTTTTTTAAGGCAATAAAATGAAACGTTTCTCAATTTATGCAGTGGTTACTCGAATTAAACTGTTTGACTAAGGTTAATATCGTGTTTGTAGAAGCCATTTCGTTGTTTACAAAAAAAAATGGATGTTTTATTTGAGGTGCTTGTTATAATTTTTGAAATTTCTGGTTAAATACGTGAATTTGTGCAAAAAAAAAAGGGGGAATTCCTTTTATTTCTGTGAAACTGTCCCTCCTGGATCTTTGGGATTCAAAAGCATTCGACAAAACAAAAAAAAATGCTCACCTTCTACAAATAAAACATAAAGGTGTAACATAATAAAACATAATAGTGTTGTAATTGTCTACTTTTCCTTTCATTGTAGCTGAAGAAATATTGCACAGCTATTAATGAAAAGATGAACACCACGCTATAATTGCAAACACGCCAAAAAAAAGATATGATTATGGTTGTATACTACATCGAGAGGAACAACACATTTTTGATGGAAAAATAGAAGTGAATTCCACCACCACTTAGTAAGAAAAGCAAAAAAAATCAAATCATCATGAAAGCATGGGCCCACCCCGGGCTCGGCCGTTAGCATTACCATGTTTGATCATCAATAAACAAAACAAATAGACGTGGCTAGTTCATAAATTTCACAACTGCATTTACATCAGAGAGAGAGACAAAATCGACAAGCAAAATTACGTCTGAGGGTGACTATTCCTGGACTCCCACTATCTCCTAAAATCTTAGTATTGAGTTGATCTTGTTGAAAAAGATCCGCGACAACAATGAATTTCCTGACAATACGAGGCGCGGTTCAAAATTAAGAGCCTATCACGTATAAAAAGTGATTGGCAATACTGATTGGTTCGCGTGCGAGTAGTAACGTCAACTGGTCTGTTGGTAATGTAACCTCCAGATTGTCGTCTGCCTTCGCAAGAGAGTGTGTTAAAATGAGTGCGGTAATAACAAATCCCACCTGATGTGAAATTCCATCAGTAATTAGATTTCTCAACGCAAGAGGACATAATGCAGATGAAATTGACCGTCAATTGTATAAAACATATGGACCTACCGTAATGAATGAAAAAAAAGTGAGGCAATGGTATCATTAGCTGACGAAAGGCCTTTGACCTTTGAAAACCAAACACACCCCGCTTCCCATCTCATTGAGATATCGAAGCGTTCCTGGAGGATGGGCGTGTCTGGAAATTTTATTAAATATCTTCAGAATAATAAATAAAAATATTAAATAAAAATATACATATAAATATAAATCTGACGAAAGGCCGCTCAAATGTTCATGATGAGCAGAGGAGTAGCAGGTCTGGTGTCCGGCTGACGATCTCGTTGAGCGTGCGAATGCAAAAGTGAAAGAAAATCGTCTCTTAAGCAATATTTCTTTAGAATTTCCAGAATTTTCTAGGACAACATTGGTGAGAATCGTGACTGAAACTCTAAGCTATCGAAACTTCGTGCACGGTGTACTGAAAATGAAGATCACAGAATGCCATCTTCGCGTGCTTTTCTTGACCGCTTTAACCCGAGGGAGACGAATTTCTTTGCCATATCGTCACCGGTGATGGAACGTGGATTTCGTACGTCAATGCTGAGACAAAACAACAACGCATGCAGTAGTGGAAACTGTATTTTTGGGATCGAAAGGGTATGCTTTTGACTGATTTTATAGAACCTGGAACAACCATTACATCGCAAGTTTATTGTGAAACACTTTCTAAACTGCGTCGTGCCATTCAAAATAGTTGTTGAATTTTTCTCCTTCATGATAATGCACGTCCACACACGGCTGCACGCACTACGGAAGCAATTCGAAAATTCGGATGGGGGATTTTTGATTATTTCCCCTTATAGTCTTGATCTCGTGCGGAGTGACTGCCATCTCTTCCGACATCTCAAAAACTGGCTTGCGTATACATGTTTTGAGCAAAGAGAGAAATTGAAAATCTCTCTCAGAGTGCAAAACAGGCTAAAATCCCAGGCGGCGAAATTTTATGCAGAAAGAAGCTTGTTTCACGATATCAAAAGTGTTTGGAACGACATGGTTATTATGTAGAAAAATAAAGTAAATATGTAAATTTTTGAAATCATCAATAAAATAAATTGTCATTTTTTTTTAAATTGTTTTCATTTTGTTACTGATCCACCCTGAGTTTTGAATCGCACCTCGTATTTTCCGATCAGTCTGTGTCTCATGCAATAATGCTTTTGTGAGCTTCCATAATAAGTCTATAGCAGGTTAAGGCTTGGGAAGATTAAGCCAAGACACAGACTAGTCCAGCACGTCTAATTTGACGTCCTTTTTTTCTGCCACTAATGACTAGAATGTGGCAATAAGTTCCATCACGAATATTGTTTATCTTGTGATGTGTACTCTGCTCTACTTTTTTAAGAATTTGCAATCATCCGCATAACTGTATGGTGTTTCTAAAAATTCCATATTATTTTTTTTTACTGATATTGTACTATCATCGAGATCTATACGACTCCTTGCTCAAGTAAATTCGACGGTGTAAACTCATGTAAATACATATTATGATAGAGCTACTATACAATTGAATGCATGAGTAGATAAAACCTTTACTAACGAGTTAAAATTCATGAAAATAAGAAAATCGACAATCAAGAGAATCTCTGATAAGCAGTATTATCAACCCCTTGAATAGTTTTGCTGTAGCTACTTTGTATAAAATAATTAGGTTGTTCTCTAAGATCCCACACACAAGAACGCAGAACACCATTGTCGATGTGGCGATTTCATTTTCCGTAACGGTACATAAAATAAATCTTTAATTCGAATCTATTCTAAAATACATTAAACTTATAATTGAATATATATTCGTTTATTTATGAGAAATATTTATCTTGCATCAACTAATTAATTAGTTATTTATTTATCAAAATAAATATAACGAGAACTGATGAGCTATGCTCGAGAAAAAGTTAAGAACTAATTAGAAACCAGAAAAAAAGGACGCTGTTTCTCCAAGTATATACGTTAAGTAAATAATGAGCCAATTTTTACGTAAGTTCAAGACTCGATCATTAACATCGTATTAATAAACATCAGTTCATGAATTATGGTGATTAAGAGTGCTCTTTTATTTTCTCGCCGCAAATTTGTTAATTAAATTTGTGTCTTCATTAACACAGATTATGTGACACATTCTACATGCAACTTACAGTATATATTTTGTATGTTCTACCGTTTCTCTGTATGTTTATTTAGTGTAGGTGAATATTTTATTAATTCTTGTAATTAACATCTCACAAAATATAATGTTGTGTGCTTAATGATTTGCAGGCGTATAGGCCGATTTGTTGCAGTTAGTTTTTACGGAATGGTTTAGCTGCTGCAAATCATTTATCAAAACTAATACAGTGGATCCCGCTTATAACGCTTTTCAAAAAACGTTGTAAGCGGGAAAACGCTTTGAACGGGAAATATTAATGAGAGTTATACTTATGGTTGAGACCATGAAAATAAGTCGAACAAAACGGGAAAACGTTATAAGTGGGAACGTTATAACCGGAATCGACTGTATTTGATTTGTAGGTATGATATGGTAGTTTTTGAAATGATTGCATATTGAACCAATTGAATTAGGTAGTTTTGATTTCTGTCTTAATGCTGGTTTTGTTTTATCATTTCCCTTGCAAGTACAGACGGAGCTCATGACGAAGGGGAACAGGAGGCAGGATGGATAGAAGGAGTGGCTATTCTTGTATCAGTGGTGATTGTGGTGCTAGTAACGGCATTTAACGACTACACAAAAGAGCGACAATTTCGTGGTCTTCAAAATCGCATTGAACACGAGCACAAGTTTTCTGTGATAAGGGGTGGAGAGGTCAATCAAATACCTGTCACTGACATAGTAGTTGGTGACATATGCCAAGTCAAATATGGTAAGTTCTATCATATATGTTCTTTGTGATTAGTATCAAATTGATTGAAGGTTAAATGTTCACGCTTTGGCACTGATATTGTATTTCTTGAAGAACACGCAGCGTAAAACTGTTGGTATGTTTGTATAGGTGATCTCCTGCCAGCTGATGGTATTGTCATCCAAAGCAACGATTTGAAAGTTGACGAAAGCTCCTTGACGGGTGAATCCGACCACGTGAAGAAAGGAGAAGACGCTGATCCTATGTTGCTATCTGGTAATATGGACTCCGTAAAACAGTCATTAAATTCAACTAGTGTAACTTCTTGTTAAACTTTATAAGTATTTGAATTATATCTTCGTGTACAACGAGTGAAAAGCATATTCTCTGCCCATTGAAGGTGTTTTTCAGGTTTCCTAAAAGACTAATCACTTCCATCTTCTGGGAATATTTGATTTTAATATCAACTTTTACGGACAAGTTTATCTCGCCACCGATTAACCAATTGCACAAAAAAAAAAAAGATTATAAAACTGCTTAAAATCTATTATGAAGGGATTCTGGTACTCAACACAGTTACTCAAAAGCTTCAATCATTAAAATTATACTGTGCAAATTAAAGCTGTGCAACGCAGAAAAAAAACGTAAATCTATTTTTTCTGATGAATGAATTTGAACTTCCATCAAGCACCGATTGCAAGCGCACAAATAATGATAAAAATGGGAGAATGACATATTTTTTATCATCTCTAATTTCATAGCCCAAACTATACAGTATATTGGTATTTTAGCGTTTCGTCGTTCTTGCATATAAAACATTACAAGTTTAAATATATTCGAAACATCATATTTTTCATCTTTTCACTCTTTCCGTTCTTGACGTTCAAGGAGAATATACTACATATAAATATGGTGTGTGTGTGTGTGTGTGTATATATATATATATATATATATGGTGTACAGCAGAGTTGGTTCGCAAGTGCAAGTTTTAAAAACTTGAGTTGGAAGGTAAAATAAATCTGGAAAACAACCTCTAGAAACTCGTCTGGGGGGATGTTGTGAGAAGAGCAGAACTCGGGAGAGAATTATTTTGCTCCATAAGATGCGAAACTTTCGTCAAGCTTCCCGATCTCCCATTTCGGCGAAATACGAGAACTTTTGCTGTAGTTGTACAAATGTTCTTTTGCTTGAAATAGCCAAGGCAGAAACATCCGATAACATTCGGAATTCAAGGAACGCAGACACATTCAGCAATTGGATCTTCTCGAGAAAATGCCTCGGAAATTTCTCTTACGCTAAAAACGACTCGCCATCTTTTTCCCAGCCATAGATATCAGTATAGCTTGAATTACCTACTCCTTACTTCTCGTAAAAAATAAATATGAGAGTTTGGCAAAAACAAAAGTGGGTAACAAAACTCGTTGGTATATTTCGCCTCACACATTAGAGAGAATCAAGCTATAAAGACGCCGCAAACATAAAAAAATTGAAAATGCCAGTAATAGACTTACAATTTGAATAAGTCTCGAATCGACTTCTAATAATTGCAAATTGAAATACCGTATTTTTTACGGTGTATAAAAAATTTTTCTACAAAAACGACGGTGTTTGAAATGAAAAAAATGGAAAAAGATTTTATTATTGATCATTCGCATATGCAAACCATAATATGACAATACGGTAACATTTTTTCCTCAAGGTAGAGAAATTTACATCTGAAGATTATACTCAATAAATTATGGTAGGTGTTATAAGATGTCGATATATTGAAAATATTGCCATGATGTACCAAAAAAAGGCACGTTTCTGAATTCATTTATGGCTTAACAACGGACATGAAACGTTATTGCATTTGTTTCAGAAAAAATACATACTCACACCCATCACATTATATTTCACGCAAAGTTCTTTAAAATTTACTTTAATTAAGTGTTTTTCTTCGCATACATTAGAGTGATTAGCGTCTCTTAGTGATTATATGCCGTAGAAAGTTTGCTCAACTTGTTTGTATTTTCAAAAGATTCAGCTGCATAACTATCTTACTCTGTGTGGTCTGGATTATTTTATTTAAAAACCGAACGAAAATTTGTGTCCGTACAATTAGCTCCGATAAAAATATCTTTGAGACCTCCTCTGCGATTAAAAAAGTTTTTCATTACATTAGCGATAAACTCGATTTCTATGGCACTGTTAGTTCAGCGCTCCTTCTCCTTTTCTCCTCACGAAACTCACCACATAATTTTTCCAAACTTCGGTTACAACCCAAACTGCTGCCGGAAACAAGATATCGGAACATTCCGGAATCCCATTAACTTTTGGAAGACAAAAAATATTTACCCCTAGAAACGTCCTTACTAGCCATAACTCTATACTTGCCTGAGGCATTAAAGTTTTCGAGTTAGGTTATGCTTGAAATTATAAAATATTGTATTGCGGCCATTTTCTCTCGCAAATATATTGGAAAGGGAGGGAACTCATGAATTTTCATTTATTTATTTATTTAGGGCATTGACCGATAGATAGCTTTGTTGCAAACACCACAACGAATAAAACAAATTTTCATTCTACGTAATTATTTGTGATGAATGAAACAAAATAATAAGATATTACTGTTTATTCTCACTTTTTCTGTTCATATTGTGAGTATCGGATTTTATTCAATGATACGCGTTTATCGTAGTCAAGTAGGGTTTTCGCTTGTCTTCGGTTAAAAATAGCTTCATTCAGTTCATGGAAGCATAGCCCCACACATCCTATATCAGGGCCCCTCGACTGGAATCTTTTGCGGGCCTCCTGGTAGACTGTTCACTGGCCCTTCTATAGTTAATTTATAGCGTGAAAAGGCCAAAAAATTATCAGAATTGTCCCGGGCTCCAGGGCTAGAGACTTGTCAGCCCCGCTCTTGTCGGTACATGCTTGGAGGGCTATTATTATCCTGAAACAATGGTTCCAAAACTTTCTCAATTAAATTAAGGCCTATAAATGCGTAGTAAGTGCGTCTGCTCAATGAGATATACTTAGCATGCTTAAATGTTTCCAGAAATGCGTAGGATGCTTGCGTTCCCTTTGAAATGGGAAATAGGTGTGCATTTTCCTAGAAATGTGTAGAAGACTTGTATAGTAATAAGGTGCAGGCGTGGATCCAGAGCAATGTGTGGGGAGCGACGACCTATATTATGTAGGTTAGTTGAATCACCCCGAAATTAACGAGACAGAAAAAATTTTCTCATATTATTCGGCTCTTGGGAGGTACCATTGCCCTTCTTTCCCCCTCCCCCCTGGATCCACACTATTCATGCTCAGGTTCCGGAATACGTCTGGCTTTTTCCTTTTCCACCTAGACAAGACAGTTTGCGACCACATCACCACAGCTTTCCACCATACACGATTCAGAGGCGTGACGCGAGTCTCCTTGATGTGTCGACACCAGGTGGTTCCTTACGCAAGCTGCCGATTCATTGCTCGTATCTAAAAACTTTTCATCCCAGCCACGTTACCAGCATACGAGTGGCGTGGTGGTAAGACGCGGGAAGTTTGCTGTTGCGGTCCCAGGTTCAAACACGAGGGAGGATATAGATAAGATATTTTTCCTAACGAGCTTGAGGTGACCACCGATAGACAGCGCCTTCATTTCCAATCCATCTCATTAACGGCAGTAAATTGCAATATAGCGATATGGTCAGAGTTGGTGAAGTAACCATGTTACCTGTGTGATCTCCGCAAATCACTGAAGTTGAAGCCATGACAAGCATTGTGGGGACCTAGCTTTAGAAATACGCAGGTGACTTACCTGTCTATATATATAGACAGGCGTAAGATTTTTGTTACCACTAGACATGTGTGGGATTCTTGCGTACGCCTTCCTAGAAACACGTAGGAAGCTTGCGTGCCCTATTGCAGTGTTTCTCAACCTTTTTGAGCCCGTGGCCTCCTCTGGACCATAATTTCTTCTCGTCCCCCCCCCCTCCAGTCTTATCCAGTTCCCTCCCTCCCTACTCTCATCTGAGACTTTTTCTACTTATTGAATTGAATTGATTCAGAACTAAATTTATAATGAAAAAAATTTTGTAAATACAGTCGATCTCTGAAACCCTAGGCCAAACACGAAGCACGAATCCACTTTTCATCAAATCCAATAGATGAATTGTATGGGAAAAAAGCCTTTTGTGTAAAATACAGAATGATCCAACGAACCTACACAATAAATCAATCCTCCCGACCCGATGGGTCCTCACCCTGGATCAGTGCCTACCCTGGGCTAGGGTTCAGTGAGCTTCCTTCACGTGGGGTTCTATGCATGGCAGTCTCAATATTATGGGTGCCCAGGCAGAGTGATGTTCTGGGGCCCCATATTTAGTTGGGTAACAAATACAAATACAAATACAACGCCACAACAGGCAAAATGCCCAACGAGATAGCTGATAAAAAGATGCCCATAAAAATATGGATGTCATATGTTTCAAAAATAAAGCAACCCCATTAAAAATGCAATTAACACAAATTATAAACAATATATACACATGATAAAATATTATACAATGCCCATAAAGAATACTTATGGTTGTCTTATTCTAAGAATGGATAGCTTCTCGATTTACCCCAACATGTTTATCGTATTTCTTTTTAAACGTGTCAATTGTGTTACAATTTACTACCTCCGGGGGTAAGCTATTCCATTTATTAACAACCCTATTAGAGAAAAATTCCCTGCGGCACCATAACCTTGCATTGTCCCTCACCAATCGATACTGGTGTCCCCTTGTGAAAGCAGTCGATTGGCGGTGTACTAAAAGTTCATGGTACATCCTATCCATCCCATTGAAAATTTTGAACACTTCGATCATATCTCCTCGACACCTGCGTTCATCCAATGTAAACATATTCAAAAAATGAAGTCTCTCTTCATAACTCAAGCCCTGCGTGCCAATAAGGACACGCGTAGCTCTTCTCTGCACCCCTTCAATCAAGTCTATGTCCCTCTGTAGGTATGGTCTCCAAAACCTTACAGCATACTCCAGTCCAGGACGAACTAAGCCTCGAAAAAGCGGAAGAATGACTTTAGCAGAACGCGAAGAGACCTTTTTGAAAATGAGACCAAGCATTCTATTCGCTTTTTTGACAACCGCTGAACAATGTTCAGAAAACTTAAGTCGCTCGTCAATGAGAATTCCCAAATCGGTGACTCTAGTTGCATCCGGGATAGTGACACCATTCAACTCGTAAGATAACCATGGGTTGTTCGAACCAAAATGAGCGACCATGCACTTATCTACGCTTCATGCCCCATTCATTTGCCCATGCTGCAATCTTGTTTAAGTTGGTCTGCAGCAACTCCCTATCGCTTTCATTCCCGATTACCCCCATTAGCTTCACATCATCTGCGAATTTGCTAGTAATTCCATCGCTACCCTGATCGAGTTTGTCGATAAAAAGTGAAAAAAGTATGGGGCCAAGGACACTTCCCTGAGGAACTCCACTTGTGACGTCTGTCCAACCAGAGAATTCCCCGTTCACCATAACTCGTTGCGACCTATCGCTTAACCACGATTCTATCCAATTCAGCAAGTTGCCCCCTATTCCAATCTCGTGTAAACGCTTCAAGAGTTTGCCATGTTGGACCCGATCGAATGCCTTCTGGAAATCAAGGTAAACAACGTCGACATTTTTGCTCTTACCCAAAGCCTTAGTCACGTGATCATAGAAACAAAGGAGGTTAGTTACACATGACTTCCCCTTCCTGAACCCATGCTGATTATCCGACAATACATTATTCTCGTCTATCCACTTCACAAACTGCCTTTTGATGATAATTTCCAAAATTTTCGAGAGGGAGCTCGTCAAACTCACTGGACGATAATTAGACACCGCTTCTCTACTACCCTTCTTAAATATCGGAACAACGTTAGCCAGTTTCCAATCTCTCGGGACGATACCCTCAGCAACACTACTCCTGAATATCTGTGCGACTGGCCCCAACAATTCATTAGCACCTTCCCTGAGAACCCTGGGATAGATATCATCTGGTCCTGGTGCTTTGCTTGCACATACATTTCTTAGAAGATTTAGGACCTCCACGTCTTCTACTTGAATATCGTTGAGGGTTTTATTACCCCATGCAACACCCGTATATCGAATATCATTATCTCCATTAAAAACCGACGCGAAAAAGTCATTGAAAGCACTACACATGCCTACATTGCTCTCTACCTTAGAGCCTCCTATCGAGAGGGGGCCAACTGTCCCCTTACATCCATTATTGACGTATCGAAAAAATGATTTTGGGTCAGAGCCAATGTTATCTGCCAACCTAGATTCAACTTCCGTTTTACTATCCCTTATCGCTTTCTTCAACAGTCTTCTTTTATCAGTAAACAATGATAGGTCCCCACGTCCACTTTTATACTCTCTGAATGCTCTTTTCTTTTCAAGATAAAGGTTCCGCACGCTATCCGTGAACCATAGAGGGTGTGATGTACAAACACGCTTTTTTCGAACAAAGGGTATGACGTCGTGCAAAACAGAGGACAGCTTCGTACTAAATTCTTCCCATTGACTTACCACCCCTACTGATTCCAACCGGTCTTTGAAAACTTCCGCTAACCTTCTTCTTCTACAGCTAACATATTTGCATACTTCACTCGAAAATCATAGCATCAGATCTCATCATGTAGGCCCTATAAGCATTAAGCCCCGAGATATGGACACATGAGTTAAGGTTGCCCTGGTACCAAAGACAGCTCTGCTAGATTTTGAAAGTAGTCACCAACTTCTGCCCACCATATTTGACATGAAATCTTTATTTCTGCACAGTTCTTTGCAGCCCCCTTCACAACTTATCGTGGGTCTCCTTTCTTCTGATTTTCACCCGTAGCCCCATAAAAAAATCCCAGGACCACAACCGGGCTCCAGGTTGAGAAACACTGCCCTATTGTATATTGCGCAATAACTAACGTTTTTCAATTTTTTATTCCTTTACTCGTTTTCTCTGTCATTGTTATTTATTTTTCGCGTACCCGTGAGTGGCCCGTCTCGTACCCATGTGTATTACAGGTTAGGAACCACTGTCCCAGGGCTGTAACCAGGAATATCTTTCGGGGGGGAAGGGGGAGAACCAATATGAGATAGAACTATAGATTTTTAATCGTGTTACTTTTCATATACTGTATATATCAGCCACTATATAGCTGAATATTGTTTTTGCCGTGTATTTATATTACATTCGTGTATTGCGCGATAATTGAAAAAGAGAAAAAAAGACAAAATCACATACACATACGCTCAACTTTTTTTTTTCTGGTTCTTTCTCGGAACCTATTAGGATATTTTTCGCGATTGCGAAATCAATTCGAAAAGTGCTCTGTGATGGCAATCTTTGTTGCTGTTGAGTTTAGCCATCAGAGAACCAACACTTCATTGCTGTGGTTATTTATTTTATGGAAGAAGAAACGCTTAGCTGATTGAAAGGTACAACTCTTGCTCCGGCAAGCCAAGTTCCATGTAAAAAAAATTATTCGTGGTAAAGGAACTTTTTTCTCACAATTTTTCCGAGTAATTTAATACAAAAAAGTTTACTGGAAAGTAGCAAAAGCAATAGTTCAAGGTGACATTATACCAGTGAGGTTATACATAATATCGATCAGTCTGATTATATAGAGCGTGACTTTTTTTTGAATCAGGTTGCGGAACAGCTGAAATAAAACAAGAGTTGCATATTGATAACCGATTTCTTCGACTTAATGATAATTATTACAGTAGCATACTCTTTTTCCAGCATGGTCCAGGTCTTTGACCACCTGCTCATATCTCTTCGTTGAGACAGAGCAGCGGGCCATGTTCTGGTTAGGAGGAGTAGTAGCATACTCTGTACTAAAAAAAATTTTAGTGATTGTGTGTACTATACAATACAATACTATATATACTATGTGATACTATATTCAGGTACACACGTAATGGAAGGAAGTGGAAAGATGGTTGTAACTGCCGTCGGAGTGAATTCCCAAGCTGGTATCATATTTACTTTACTTGGAGCTGCAAAGAGTGAAGAGCCACAAAAAAAATCTTCGAAAGGTGTTTTTTCATTATTATTCGTAATGATTCCATTTTATAAATTATTTATGTTATTTCAATCATAATTTCCCTGTAATTCTGACAAAAAGTTCATGGTTCAGTAACCATAGATATTTTACAGAGCCTTGGTGATGTTGTAACCTAGGTATAGCTCTAATGGCTTGATTTGCCTAGATGGGTGTGCGCCGGCATTGTATCCAAACTTTTCGGAATAACTTATTTGTTGGCTATTTCAACGATACCTCAGTAGCGACCCTCCATCATATAGTACTGTAATCCCCTTAGACTGTTTGGTAATGTTTTTAACTGTTCTCTTTCTATTATACTACGGCAGGTAATTCAATCCACTGGGACGTACCATTAATATATCGTTGTGATGAACCTTCACATAAATTTTTATTCTTTAAGGTATCCGGCTACGTTGAAAACGTCATTTTGGAAGGAAATATCAATTTTTATTTTTTATGAAAGTGCTATATATTATGAATATTGTGATTCCAAAACAGACCTTGTTTTGTTTATGACGCTCAGAACCAAAGTTGCGTCCACTTTATAGTGTTGCGTTTCTACATACAAGTAATACGTGAGTAAAAAACTTTGAACGCGTTTAACGAAGAATGCTATTTTCGACATTTTATTTGAGTTTGAAACATTATTTTTAAAAATCTATTCATTGTATATCATTACGAAATTTTGATACGATATTTTGCTGTGTATTGCCGAGGTTATGAACTAAAATCTAAGGAACTAATGAACTAAATCTAGGAAACTAATGAACTAATTCTAAGGAAAATTTTCTATTTTAAATAATGAGGATATCACTGTACTTAAGAATTCGGTCAGTTAGAATTTAATTACCAAGTCTGCTTGCGGACCACCTACGTCATCCACACGGACCATAGGTTGAGAAACGCTGGTCTATCATATATTTGTCTAATTACAGTGTTTTATAGACGAAATATGGAATTAAATTTCCAAAAATTGACGCGTACATCAGCAGATTTGAGTGTAACTTGTGAGCGTATCATACAATTTTTTAAATTGTAGTTCATAACCTGCACCATTACTAGCTAAATGTACTGTGTAAATAACATAATAAAGACTTTTTCATAAAAAATGGCATAGGAGTCCAAAATTTATTATTGTTTTCATCATTTTGGGGCATTTCCTATCAATAAAGTGTTATTAAAGTTCACTTCAGTATCATTTTAAAAGAAAGGTGATGAGAAAGGTAGTCGGATACCTTAAATAGTCATATTCACAAACAACCACTGGAGCCGCCTGGCAGTCCAGTGGTTAGGGAGCTAGCTTCTGACTGTGCAGGTTTGGGTTCGAATCCCGGATCGGGCATGGATGTCTACTAACACTAACAAATTCCCTGGACAGATCGTAACGATCTTTTGGGAATACGTGCTGATCACGTTATTATAATAATAATAATCAAATTAAGCTTAATCATCATAAACAAAATAATCATTAAGAAAATAGCATATTAGACGTATATACTGCAGTCTAGATACAGTCATCTGTTCTATGAGTTACACCAGCGGTTCTCAACCGGTGCTTCGCGGAGCCCTTGAGGCTCCGTGTGCACTCTCCAGGGACTCCGTGGCCGCTGAAGGAAAATAAAACAAGCAGTAAATTTGGAGGGAAAAAATTATAAATATTTTTAAATCATACAAATAAATCAGTATCTTTGACGAATAAATAAAAAAATATGCCCACACGAGGCTCCGCCATAGAAATATTTTATTAAAAAGGGCTAGTCAAAAAAGGTTGAGAACCCCTGAGTTGCGCAATATTAGTCTAAATTGACTGCATGCAATTCCCAGATTATTACGGAAATTTAAAATGCTAATATGAAAACTTAATTATAGGCATATTTCAAAACGAAGATTATAATCGTTTCATATTACTTTTTTTAATGTTTTTGTTCCAGTAGATGGCCAGGTTCCAAATGATGCCTCTGCGCAACCTCACCACGACGAAGAAGCCCAACCGCAACCACCGCCACAAAAGAATCCTGAAGAAAGTAGTAACAACCCTCATAAGGAAAAATCTGTTCTTCAAGCTAAACTTACCAAACTAGCTATACAAATTGGTTATGCAGGTAATATTCCTTTCCCTAGAATAACACGTTGTCTCTCGCATACTTAACGCACACAAGAAGTTTTTCTCTCCTTTATTCTCTTAGAATCAATCACCCCATAAAGTATTGCGTGTTCAAACTATTGTATCTGTTAACTACTAATTCTTTTTGTTAACTACTTTTTAGGGAAAAAAATTGGAATAAAAAACACAGTACAAAAAAAATCTAGCTTCGTCAAACGAAACGAGTACCTTCCCCTCTCTTTGTTTGATTGTTTCATGATCCATTCCATGGGTGAAAGGTGGTTAAGAGCACGCCCCTAATGGATTTTGGATTACAAAAATGAAACTTGAAAACATGAATTCTCAAAAATTTTACTATACATGGTTTATTAAATCAGAAATATAGGTACGAGAAATTAAAGGTGTAACTTCATAAACAAATGAGTTACAATTTTTTTTAATTGCGAAATGCGCACTCTTTCCTGCCCTGTCGGATAAGAGTACGCAGGGCGGGGCCAAGTGTAACCACTCAAAGATTTAACAGTAATGGCAAACGAATGTCCCTTTCCACAGGCGTCGGAAGTGTTTTAGGCCTGTGGGTGCTCAGATTGAGCTTTATGCAGGAAATTGTCATTTGTGACTTAATTTTGACGGTGCTCAAACCTGTTTCACAAAATTCTGTGGAAGCTCTAGTACCCACTCCACCCCGGCTCCGACGCCACTGTCCCCTTATTTTGCACGTCTTGCATACTCAACACTGGATCCAATCATCATCGCTGCATTGTTATTAGGCTGGGCTGCATTGTTATTGGGCCGGGCACAGAAGTAGATGGCCTGGCCATCTACTTCTTGCATAGTCAAATTTGTTAAGAAAATCACGTTTTCGATGGCGTTTTGATAGATTTTTCCCAGTGATTTCAGGGCTTTTTTAATGACATCAACTGTTTTTCTTTTACGGTTTCAACCGATCGACCTTTGCTTTCTTCACTTCAATTTAACGTAGAGAAGTTACATCCCAGTTGTGTGCTCACTCTAAATCATAGTTTACCAACCTTTTTGTCCCATCACCCCCCTTCTTCAGAAATTTTTTTCTCCCATCACCCCCCAACGCAATCTAACCCATAGGATCCTATGTTATAGCCGTAGCTTCTACCGCCCCCCCCCGGAATATTCCATCGCCCCCAAGGGGGCGTTAACGCCCACGTTGGGAATCACTGCTCTAAATTAACTGGCAGCCTGTGCGGTTAATAGTTGAGCGAAGAGATAAGCGATACGAGATTCTTTTGTGACTAGTAGAAAAAAATGCATAGGGGTGGAGGAGGAGACGTCCGCACATAGTAAAGCAGAAGAAGGGTTGAGAAAATGTAGCCGGAGGGCTTCTAAAATGTAAGGGTGTGATGATGATGATACCTCCACAGAAGAGGGAAAGAAAAAAAGGAGAAACGGACCAATCAGCAGATAGCGAAAATCAGCAGATCGAAATGGAAACAAACTGGATTGTTCAAGTCGCGCACCTCATTGAGTGACCACGTTCTCTTCTCCGTCTTGCTCCTTGAGTAAGTGCAGCGTAGAACAAAACAATACAATTGTTTTCGTCGCTGATCTCTATTATACACTCCCGTATCTCGTCGTCGCCTCACTATGTGTTCGCCTTTAGCCCCCAGTGCACTGCTCTTTTGTAAATTTCTCATAGATAGCATCATCCTAAGATATGTTAGGATTAACAGTTAGATTCTAATGTCACCATATAACCTATTGTTCGGCGGAGAATACTCTTCTCATAATAGTTTAATCCTTGAAAGCTTTTATCAATCTTTTATCGACAGAAAAATTACGATTCCTTCACAGTAAAGTTACGTACTAATATGACACATATGAAACGTGTGCTGTAATTTTGTGATCCAGGGGTGTTATCAATAATGGCGGTCTCTTGAGACAGTTCGAAACGCGCGTGTTAACTTGGTCTCATAGTCGCTTTTACTCGCCCTTCTGCTAACAGAAAAAAATTACGTGTATACTTTTACCTGCTTTCCTCTATATACCTTGGAAAAATTTTAATGAAAAAATTACTTGACCCTGTTTTTGGAAGATAACTCTCGTTAGGCAGAAATTCGTTATTCGAGTTCCCATTTTAGCTTCACCGACATAGTGAATTGGTGCTGAAATTGATGTTGTTCAACTGATATAAAAACGGAAAGTGAACAGAGATGAGAGAGAGAAAAAAACCTTCTTCCCTTTCAAAAAAAGTATCTTCTGTACTTGATGTCAATCTTTCTTTCTAACCGAGCATAACTCTGGTGCTATTATCATGAGAAATTTACGTGTTCTTAACCGTACATGCACCCCTCGTACACATTCCTCTACGGAATATCTAACGAATTGGTACATACGAAGGTTTTTTTAACAGCTGGTTGATGCGAAAACATATTTTAGAAAGAGAGAAAATTCATCTGCCCCTGCGGGGAATCGAACCCACGTCTACTAGACTACAGAGGCAACGAATAGCGCAATCTTTCCTTTGAACCCGTAAAGTCGCCATCTGGTGGCATTGTCAGCAATTGTGAGCTTTGGCCTGAGTTAGGTCCGACCGTCCATGTACGGTCAAGTTCAGTGCTCACGAGCTCCAAGTAAAGATTGAGATATTCATTGCCTCTGTAGTCTAGTGCGTTCACCCGGAAAGTGAAAGGACGTGGGTTCGATTCCCCGCAGGGGCAGTTGAATTTTCTCTCTTTCCAAAGTATGACTTCGCATCAGCCAGCTGTTAAAAACCTTCGTATGAATAGCGGAGAGTGACATCATCCTCAGAGAATTGGTACATGCCGGAATGTATGTGTTGCGAACCTAAGTGAAGTTTGTTTCTGCTTAATGCTTGTTATGTGTAGTGCTATCATCTGCCATCAATTTTTTTAACTTTTTGGTGAAGTGCAATGATTGAGGATTTTACCGTTGTAGGCCTGTTTCTCTATCGCGAGAGTTTTTAGTGGGAAGATCAACTCTCATTCGCGACTTGAAGTTGGGAACCACAGCAAACCAACTTTAGCTGACCACCACATGGGCAATTTACTACTGAATGAGTTGTGCCGGATGTGTGTATCTGACAGTCTGAGTGCGTATCTAGTGTTGTGTCTGGTTTTTCAGTACTGCCATTTATATTTCAAATTGTGAGTGATGTGTAATGATTGAATATTTGTACCATTGTAGGCGTGTTGCTCTCTGTAGCGAAATCATACTGGTGCTGAAAAGTAGTCTTAGCTATATGTTCAACCATTTTTATTGGAAGTAGACTGGTGGAAATCTCAGATATGTGTTTCTATGGGTATCGCATGTTAGCAGCTTCATGGATAAATGCTTTCATGAATATTAAGATGATGTGTTCTTTATATCTTATTCACTAATATTGATGCAGGTGTTACTGAGAACAGCCATGTGTGCGTGTGTGGCACATGATTAAAAAGGAAGCAATTCTTGACTTTTGGTTTATTTAAAAGTTTTTCCATTTCTTTTTCCCTTTCCAGGATCAACTATCGCAGTTTTCACTGTTGTTATTTTGATCATACGATTTGCAATTACAACTTTTGTGATGCAGACGGATACATGGCAAGCAAAGCACACGCAACACCTGGTGAAGTTCCTTATCATCGGAGTGACTGTCTTGGTAGTCGCTGTACCTGAAGGTCTTCCGCTAGCTGTAACATTAGCTTTAGCCTACTCCGTTAAGGTACATCATTTCTAATCATAATATGATTTTCACTCCGAATTTTATGATCTTTAATGACTGCCAGATAACTAACTACTTTCAAGAATTTTTTTTAATGATTTATTATTATTATTTCAACCGATTTAAATATTAAAGGTTTCGGATTATTGCGTTTTAATGATTTTTTTTTGCACCCGATTGCCCTCAAGTACTACTCCAGTTTAATAAGATTACATATTGTACCTACGACATAAGCCCATGAACTGCCGTTTCACAACTAGTTTTTAGTACCAATTGAAGCAAACATTTGTGTAGTTTATTTCAGAGAAAATTACATAAAAATCATCTTGAAAATATTCATATACTTTTCAGCGAAAATCACAAATGAATTACAAGCTGGTCAGAGCATAACTTATCTATATTTTAGAACTTTATTTAACTTCATAGTATTCAAAATTGGATGTCGAAATTATTATCTTTATGGTTTTGATACGTTGAGGCTTTCGAAACACATTTTTAAAATGATCGTTTTGGAAATGTCTCTCTCCGTAAAACATGCATATGTTATTGCACGAATTATATATTGCTCCACCAACTTAAGTTTTAGTAACGGTTCAATCTTTCTAAACGATACGAAGGTGCCAATGGAATTCTTGGTATGTACGATTTGGAAAGTTTTCAAGCAATGTTAGTCTCCCATAGATGGATGGAAGGCGATTCAATTCATGGATTTTGAGGTAGGATGATTAAAAATTAAAAATGACTCAAAAGCCACGCGATTTTCTAAAGGAACTATACAGGAAGTCGCTGATTTATATGTGCACTATAGATGTATATCACGTTGTGGACTGTGAAATATTTCATGAGATATTGCTGATTCATATTCATATTTTTGACACGCAAACCTCACTTCTCATATGTTACACATTACAAAATAGCATTATTTACATTTTTGGATTACGCATAAGTGTTTCATCTTTTATGCTCGATTATCTTTTGAAACAACAGGTAATTAATTAAGCTGACAAATTTGGCTTACTTATCGGTTGTTCATAATTTATGTTATTCAAATAGATTATCGAGTTTACGTTATTATTATGAAGCCAATGTATCCAATCATTGCAAAAGGTAAGTTATCTTTTTTTCATGTTTTTTTCTAGAAAATGATGAAAGACAACAACTTGGTACGGCATTTGGATGCATGTGAAACAATGGGAAATGCCACGGCAATCTGTTCGGATAAAACTGGCACTCTCACAACAAACCGAATGACCGTCGTTCAAAGTTTCATTTGTGGTAAGTGAAAATTTTCGAATTTTCGTTGGATTATAAACTTTAATGTGGAACAATATTTAAATAAAATTTGTGGCTATATATGTCTATAATCACTAGAATTATTGGATTGTTATTACTGTTGAAAGTACAGTAGCATTAGAATTATTGGATTGTTATTATTGTTATTGGATTTTTATTATTGTTATTGGATTTTTATTATTGTTATTGGATTGTTATTATTGTTATTGGATTGTTATTATTGTTATTGGATTGTTAGCATTGTAAAAAAAACTGTCACTGTGTGTGAATATGAGACTTGTATGTCGAAAAACACCTAAGACAGTTTTTTATTTTTGTCTCTTTTCCTGAATAACTGCCATTATTGAAATACATATAGTGATACAAATATTTTGGATATTAATAAAATTTATTGTTGAAACAGGTATCCATTACAAGAACACTCCAAAATACGGTAGCCTGCCTCATGAAGTCGTAACACTCATTATCGAAGCGATTTCAATTAACAGTGGTTATACGTCAAGAGTGATGGTAAGCTTTTCTGACGTCAACTTATTTATATGTTCGAAACCTTCTCTTAAATATATATTTAATATTTGAAAGGGTTTTTCTGGAAGCATTTATATGCAGTTATTGATTGGAGATTGATTGTGCTATTTTTACAGTTGAGCTATTCAGTACAATTTCAGTTGAACGATTTTAATTAGAGATTCGCCTCTATTAAGGTTACGAACGACACTACTTTCCACCTCGCTGACCGGATCAGTGGTGCAACTTCGGTGTATAAGCCAATCCATTATTAATTGAATTAATTAGTTATTAAATTAATTTTGTCACTGAAATAAGAAGTTTGTAAGCAGTTTGTCAATCAAGAAATCTGTTGTTGGAACCGATAGTTCAAATAATGATCACAAATTTAATTTTTTCACGGTACTTTTACCTTGTCGCGGGCCGCACAAAATTACTTCACGGGCCAGCCGTTGGCCACCCGTGCCATATAAAACATCATCAAACGCCTCTCCGCGCAAATATCAAGAACTAGGATGAAAAGAAAATCTATGCGAATGCTCAGGGCCAGAAACCTTTTCAGCCGATGAACTGTATTCATCAAAAAAAAAAATTCCTTGCTCTGCTTACGACTTTAAATCGTGGATTTTTGATCGCCGTCTTTTTATAAAGACTAGCGTGTATTGTGCCTACCAATTTTAATTGGTACCCCTATCTGAATGCGTTTACGAATGAGCAGTATACCTTCACATGTTGAGAGTTGGTAGTTTCGAAATATTGGAACACTTCTTTTGTTCAAGAATAAATTCCTGTGCATAATTTCTTCCAATTTCAAAAGTAAATCTTCTTTTAATAGCCACCAGACAATCCTGGAGATCTTCCAAAACAGGTAGGTAACAAGACTGAATGTGCTTTGCTTGGTTTCGTGTTGGACCTTGGCAAAGATTATCAAGCGGTCAGAGATAAGACGCCAGAAGAAAAACTCCATAAAGTTTACACATTCAATTCAGTGCGAAAGTCAATGACCACAGTTATAAAACTTCCTAATGGTGGCTTCAGGATATTTACGAAAGGCGCCTCTGAAATTGTTCTGAAAAAGTAAGCGCCAAGTTTTTTGTAAGCTATTGAAACTTATTTTTGTGATACATAAAAAACATGAATGTATATGATAGTTCTTATCATTGTAAATTATTAAATTATCACAATTAATGGCAAGTTCTCAGACTATATTCAAGGTAAAACTTTAGGAACTACATTTTTTTTCCCGACACTTCATTTATACCTTCTGCCTTAAATCTTAAGACACTGATATTCATGTCATCTTCATTTTCCACCAGGTGTTCGTATATTTTTGGTCAAGATGGTAACATCGAACGTTTTAGTACTTCCGAGCAAGATAGATTAGTAAGTACGGTAATTGAACCAATGGCCTCTGATGGACTACGAACGATCGGGATAGCGTATAAAGACTTTATTATCGGTGAAGACCTTCAGCCTAATCAAGAAAGTATGACTATGGAGCCAAATTGGGATGATGAGGATTTCATTGTACGAAATCTCACTGCACTTTGCATAGTTGGCATTGAGGATCCTGTAAGGCCAGAGGTAAAGCGTCGACAACTTTGATGAATGTTTTCAATGTCATTTTTCCTCGTTACTATTATTCGTATTCTCGAAAATTAAGTTAGACATTTTAAGGGGGCATATATTAATAGTATTCCCCCCCCCCCCACAAAATCTAAAATGTGAATTCTACTTTTACTTTTACTAGGTGCCGGAAGCCATCAAGCAATGCCAAAAAGCCGGTATCACAGTTCGTATGGTAACTGGAGACAACATAAACACAGCCCGTTCAATTGCCTTGAAATGTGGTATTATAAGACCCGGGGAGGACTTTCTTGTTCTTGAAGGAAAAGACTTCAACAATAGGATACGAGACAGCAATGGTGAGGTATGGAACGAAAAAAAAATTTTATTCTCTAACCCAAAAATTTCTTTTTCTATTATGTCGATTTGAATATTTCAACTGAAAGTTATTCAATTACAATTTTCTGAACTTCTTATGATAGGTACAGCAACATCTTCTGGACAAAGTCTGGCCTAGGCTTCGAGTGTTGGCAAGGAGTTCACCAACCGATAAATACACTCTAGTCAAAGGAATCATAGACAGTAAGCTGCATTCAAACAGAGAAGTCGTGGCTGTCACGGGAGATGGCACGAATGATGGTCCTGCTCTAAAGAAGGCTGATGTCGGATTCGCCATGGTATGTGATGAACTATATAAATACTGAGAGATAGATGGCTT
Organism: Pholcus phalangioides; assembly: GCF_987345545.1. Lineage (NCBI taxonomy): Eukaryota > Metazoa > Arthropoda > Arachnida > Araneae > Pholcidae > Pholcus > Pholcus phalangioides. The sequence continues at coordinate 27,876,470 of NW_028301625.1, forward strand.
TTTCTCAGCCTGAGATATCAAGGAAACAGTTATCTTCCGGATATTATGCTGAGGTGAACTCGGAAAGAAAAGTCATCACGTCTCCACCGGGACTCGAACCCAGGTCCTCTTGCATACCGGGCAAGCCGTCTGGTCTACCGGACTACCGGTCTACCGTGTAGGTGGTAGCATGCTTGCCCGGTATGCAAGAGGACTTGGGTTCGAGTCCCGGTGGAGACGTGATGACTTTTCTTTCCGAGTTCACCTCAGCATAATATCCGGAAGACAACTGTTTCCTTGATATATAAATACTGTTATTTTATTCATTCTTTAACGTTTTATACATGATATCCTGTTTGTATAAAGAGTTCAACTTATTTTTCGAACTATTTGTGTGGCCTTTAATATTAATACCTTGCAATTATAGTATAAAAACCGTTTTAGTTCGAATAAAACTCTTATTATACAATTCGTAAAGTTGAAATTCATTTTATTTTTTTTTTTTTTTTGTCAAATCAGATGTGAGTTTTTACATTATAAGCAAATTTATTTCATTCAGTAAAAATTTGGTTTATATATCATAAAAAATTACTTTTCGTTTCTTGAACGAAAAACGTTTCTTGAATTCATTGCAGGGCATTGCTGGAACAGATGTAGCCAAAGAAGCTTCCGACATCATTTTGACCGATGATAATTTCACCAGTATCGTAAAGGCGGTCATGTGGGGCCGTAATGTTTACGACAGTATTGCCAAGTTTTTGCAGTTCCAGCTCACTGTCAATGTAGTAGCCGTCATTGTCGCCTTTGTAGGCGCCTGTGCTATAGAGGTTCGACATGATTTTGCTTTTTCTCTATTATCTCATCTCAAATGGTTAATAGTTCAAATGCTAAATTAATCATTGTCAGCCAAACAAAACCTTTTTTAATATTTTTTGTAAATGTTTTACAATTAGTTAACTCTAAATTCTTGCAACTTTCTTAAACGAATAAACAATATTCGTCGCATTTTTTTTTTCGAATGTATTCCTTCTCCTCATATCCCATTCAAAAAATTAGAATACAGTGAAAAATGGATGCTTGATGTTTCAAAATAAATGATATCTTGAAAAATAAACAGTGTAAATGTGTGAATGAAAAAAATGGCCATGCTCTAATGACTTTCACAAAATTAAAATACTCTGGAGAGGCAAAAAAAACCTCAAAATATTAGAACATTTATGAATATTTCTTATTGGTTGTCGCTGAGGGAAAAATTAGCATAAAATTTTCGATTGCGCACAACACAACAACACAACACACAACAACACAACACATAACAACACACGTGCTACTACTATAAATACCTACTAGCAAGCAGATTTTAGTTACTTATATGTTGAAAATGGGCAGAACGAAAGGCGTTCTCCGATTTCTACCAAACTTGTCATTGTAAGGGCCAACTTCTAAGTGGTGGCCAACTTCTTTCTGTTCTTGGGCCAACATTTTGGTCAGCTGCAGTGTCGTAGGTCGCACGAGTGGTGCCACTTCCGCGTATAAGACACACACACATTATTTAAATTAATTAAATAATTATTAAAATTACTTTCGTCATTTGAAATAAGTAGTTTGTAAGCAGTTTGTTAAATCAGGAAATCTGCTGTTAGAACCGATAGCTGAAATAATAATCACAAATTTTATTTAATTCACGGTATTTTTTACATTGTCGAAGGCCGCACGAAATCACTTCACGGGCCAAGGATGGTCAATAGACCACCTATGGCCTAACTCAACAAGAAATTGCCCGAAAAGCAAGATGTTCTCAAGCAAGTGTAAGTAAAATTTTAAGCACGGTAGTTTTCAGAATAATCGTGGTAACAGTGGTCGTCAGCCAACGACTACAAATCGTCAAGATATACTGTTGAAGAAAATCATGCAGAAAAACCGCTTCAGAAGTTTTCGATTTATTCACAGAGAGAGGAAAGAAATAAGAGTGACTGCATCACCCTCCACCGCACCCAGACGAATGCATAAATTTACATTTCAATCACGTGTGCCAAAAAAAGCCATTCCTCACTCCCAAGCAAAAACTGCCGAGTTCAATGGTGCAAAAAATATGCTTGCAATTAGACTATAAAAATGTACTTTACAGCGGCCAGTCAATGTTTTGCGTGTCCCGCGATCATCAAGACATCCGCGTTTAGTGCTACAAACTCGAAACATTCACTAAATAATGTTTGAAACGCTCGATGAGATTCGCTACCTCTGTTATGGTGTTGGGATGTATGAGCTCTGGAGGCCCAGCTTTGCATTTTGAATATAACGGTAAATTCTAGTGTATACCAAGAAATCTTAGACCATTTCGTGATACTATCACCCGAACACTTGTTTGAAGACGATCTCACTTCCCACAACTAGATTCTGCATCTAGTCATACTTCAAAGACAACGAAGACTTGGCTTGAAGAAAATAAAGTTAAAGTGCTTCCCCGGCCTGCAAATTCACGCGATTTGAACCCAATAGAAATCTGTGGGCCATCATGAAGAGACGCCTGCAGCAATTCGCCTCGAAGAACAAAAATGAACTTTTGTCTACCTTGAAATCCGTGTGGCCAATATCTCTAGCAATGACTGTAAAAAACTAGTCCATAATATGCTAAATCGTTTACGAGATGTTATTAAGGCAAAGAGGTACTGAATGTTTCTGTATTGTTTGTTTTGAAAAACTTACTCTTTGTTTCCAGTTTATTAGAATTTTTTGAATCAAGTTCAAAAGCATTATAATTTAGGATTTTTCGGAAAAATGCATTCCTTTTTCATTTTTTAATGTATAATTTTTCTATTGTTGTTGTATATTCATCTACAACAGTTTCCCAAGCTTTTTGTTCCATCGCTCCCAACTCAAGTGAACCCATAGGATCCTGTGTTAAATCCGTAGCTTCTATCACCCCCTGGACCGTTCCATCGCCCACCGGGGGCAACACTGATCTACAAGCTGTGTAGAATCTGTTGCACTTGTTTGAAATTTGTTAAAGGATGTTTGATGTTTTTTCATTGAAATATAACACAAATTTGAAGTCAAATTTTGCGTTTTTTTACAATATTCTAATTTTTTGAACGGGAGTTGTATATATATGTATTATTGTCATGACTTGAGATGGTATTTGTTGAAATTAAAATTTTATTTTCACCCACTTGATAGGACAGTCCATTGAAAGCTGTACAAATGTTATGGGTAAATCTGATTATGGACACGTTGGCTTCTCTGGCATTGGCCACTGAAATGCCAACCCGACACCTACTAGACAGAAAGCCATACGGAAGAACAAAACCGTTAATTTCAAGGACGATGATGAAGAATATTCTCGGGCATGCCTTCTATCAGTTGTCCGTGATATTCTGCCTACTATTCTTTGGTGAGTCTGATATTTTATATCATTTTTGTTTTCTTGGATTTGGAATCAAACAGAGCAGTATGATGATAGAACTACAGTATTATTCCACAATGATATCAGCTATTTTTTAATTTGGAAGCATTATGGTTTCATATTCTTGATATCCTGTTCTAGAAGACATAAAATCACCGAATCAACTGAAATAGAATCAGATGATCCCATTGAAACGGATAAAAATCTCCTGTAAAACAGCCAACAACTTGAAATCTTCTCATATGTCTGTCTGACTTGTTTTAGAGACATAAGTATATGATATTTTGAATTTTTCTAAACTAAAAATCTATTTCATTTAAATTCAGGTCATCATATCTTCGACATAGACACGGGGATGTACGCCCCTCTCCATGCTCCTCCATCACAACATTTCACGATCATTTTCAACACTTTCGTCATGATGACGTTGTTCAATGAGATCAACGCTCGCAAGATTCATGGAGAACGCAACATTTTCGAGGGCCTCCTTACAAATCCCGTATTTTATACCATTCTACTCATCACTGCTGCTGCACAGGTAACAAATATAAATTATAATCTACAGTGTAATCCCGATATAACGATGCTCTGCAGAACAAGAAAAAACATCGTTGTAGAGGAATTATCTGTATATCAAGAGGTGGTAATTTAACATTGCACAACAGACATTTCCAAACGAGACTTTAAAAAATATTGTTGTAGAGGGATTTACCGTTATATCGAGTATCGTACCCTCTAGTGAGGTTTTACTGTATTTCAGTTTTAACCCATTTGCATCCACAAACAAAACTTTCCGAGAATTTTTATTTTCTCTTTTTACCAAGTACGGAATAGTCCGCAAAATGGTGCCTCTCCCTTATTACCGTAAAGCGAAATAGTGCATTCACAACTATGATCGCTTTCCGTCAAATTTAAAGCAATCTGGGATTGTTTCTTAAACTAAACAATGTATAAAACTAGTTCAAAAAATACTGTAAGTTCCCTCACCACATACTGTGTGTACTATATACTATAGTATATCACTCTTTCCTTCGTCAAATTCTGCAAAAATCGGTATTGTACTTTGCACTTAAAAATCAGTTTCGTTATTAAGAATGTTGATGAGTTGGGGATAGTTGAGCGCATTTGATTTACAAAATGGGTGATGAATCAAAGACCGGTTGCAATTGGTTGGTGTGGCAAGTCAATGGGAAGAATTTAAGGCAAAACTACCCTCTTTTTTGCATGAAGTCGTACCCTCTGTTCGTAAAAAGCGCGTTTATTTGTCACATCCCCTCTGGTTCACTGAAAAAATGAGTAATTTTTATTTGGAAAAGAAAAGGACATTTAGGGAGCATAAAAGTGGAGCAGGTGACCTGGCATCATTTACTGAAAAAGGTCATTGAAAAAGAGGATTAGAGAAAGTAAAAAGCAAGTTCAATAAAGGTTGGCAGATAACACAGGCGCTGACACAAAATCATTTTTCAAATATATCAACAATGGATGCAAGGGGACAGTTGATCCCTCTCGATAGAACGATCTAAGGTAGGCAGCAATGTAGTCTAAGTGCTTTCAATGACTTTTTCGCGTTGGTTTTTAATAAGCAAAATGATATCCACAGTACGGGGTGTCATGGGGTGATAAAGTCGTCAACGATATTCAACTAGAAGATGTGGAAATCCTAAAACTTCTAAAAAATGTATGTGCAAGTAAAGCACCAGGACCAGATGATATTTATCCTGGGGTCCTTAGGGAATGTGGAAATGAACTGTTGGGGTCGTTGTACAGATTTACATAAGTAGCGTTGCTGAGGGTGTCGTTTAAGGGAATTCGAAGCTTTCTAATATGGTTCCGATATTTAAAAAGGTAGTAGAGAAACTGTGTCGAATTATCGTCCAATGAGTTTGACGAGCTCCCTCTCGAAAATTTTGGAAATTATTATCAAAAAGCAAATTGTGAAATGAATAGAGAAGAATAATGTATTGTCGGAAAACCAACATGGGTTCAGAAAGGGAAAAGTTACGTGTAACAAACCTCCTTTGAATCTATGATCACGTGACTGAAGCTTTGGGAAATGGCAAAAACGTCTAGGTAGTTTATCTTGCTTTCCAGAAGGCATTCGATCAGGTCCAACATGGTAAACTCTTGAAGCGTTTTTACATCAGATTGGGATTAGGAGACGGCAACTCGTTGAATGCGGAATTCGATAATTCGATACGCCGAGTCCTGTTCTCAGGGCTATAACAGCGGCTTACAAAATTCCTGACAGGCTGAAGTTCAGTGGGAAATAAATTTCCCAAAGGCCAAAGTCGAGTCCGGGTAGAATCCGCTAAAAGTTACGTTAAGATTTTTTGTAGGTGAAATTTTGTACGTTAAAAATGAAAAGGCTGGTTCAATGCGACGAAATTTTGAATAATTGAAGTCAACACGAAATTAAATAAATTCAATTTCGTGGTCGAAATGAAAATGCCACCACAACTTCGATGGTTAGTCGTGTTAATGAAGAAAATATCGCCATGTGAAGAAGGTCGGAAATTCTTCCCATTGACTTACCACCCCGGTTGGAATCAGTAGGGGTGGTAAGTCAATGGGAAGAATTTAGTACGAAGCTGTCCTCTGTTTTGCTCGACGTCATACCCTTTGTTCGAAAAAAGCATGTTTGTGCATCACACCCTCTATGGTTCACGGATAGCGTGCGGAACCTTTATCTTGAAAAGAAAAGAGCATTCAGAGAGTATAAAAGTGGACGAGGTGACCTATCATTGTTTACTGATAAAAGAAGACTGTTGAAGAAAGCGATAAGGGATAGTAAAAAGGAAGTTGAATCTAGGTTGGCAGATAACATTGGCTCTGACCCAAAATCATTTTTTCGATACGTCAATAATGGATGTAAGGGGACAGTTGGCCCCCTCTCGATAGGAGGCTCAAAGGTAGAGAGCAATGTAGGCATGTGTAGTGCTTTCAATGACTTTTTCGCGTCGGTTTTTAATGGAGATAATGATATTCGATATACGGGTGTTGCATGGGGTAATAAAACCCTCAACGATATTCAAGTGGAAGACGTGGAGGTCCTAAATCTTCTAAGAAATGTATGTGCAAGCAAAGCACCAGGACCAGATGATATCTATCCCAGGGTTCTCAGGGAAGGTGCTAATGAATTGTTGGGGCCAGTCGCACAGATATACAGGAGTAGTGTTGCTGAGGGTATCGTCCCGAGAGATTGGAAACTGGCTAACGTTGTTCCGATATTTAAGAAGGGTAGTAGAGAAGTGGTGTCTAATTATCGTCCAGTGAGTTTGACGAGCTCCCTCTCGAAAATTTTGGAAATTATCATCAAAAGGCAGTTTGTGAAGTGGATAGACGAGAATAATGTATTGTCGGATAATCAGCATGGGTTCAGGAAGGGGAAGTCATGTGTAACTAACCTCCTTTGCTTCTATGATTACGTGACTAAGGCTTTGGGTAAGAGCAAAAATGTCGACGTTGTTTACCTTGATTTCCAGAAGGCATTCGATCGGGTCCAACATGGCAAACTCTTGAAGCGTTTACACGAGATTGGAATAGGGGGCAACTTGCTGAATTGGATAGAATCGTGGTTAAGAGATAGGTCGCAACGAGTTATGGTGAACGGGGAATTCTCTGGTTGGACAGACGTCACAAGTGGAGTTCCTCAGGGAAGTGTCCTTGGCCCCATACTTTTTTCACTTTTTATCGACAAACTCGATCAGGGTATCGATGGAATTACTAGCAAATTCGCAGATGATGTGAAGCTAATGGGGGTAATCGGAAATGAAAGCGATAGGGAGTTGCTCCAGACCAACTTAAACAAGATTGCAGCATGGGCAAATGAATGGAGCATGACGTTTAGCGTAGATAAGTGCATGGTCGCTCATTTTGGTTTGAACAACCCACGGTTCTCTTACGAGTTGAATGGTGTCACTATCCCGGATGCAACTAGAGTCACCGATTTGGGAATTCTCATTGACGAGCGACTTAAGTTTTCTGAACATTGTTCAGCGGTTGTCAAAAAAGCGAATAGAATGCTTGGTCTCATTTTCAAAAAGGTCTCTTCGCGTTCTCCTAAAGTCATTCTTCCGCTTTTTCGAGGCTTAGTTCGTCCTGGAATGGAGTATGCTGTAAGGTTTTGGAGACCATACCTACAGAGGGACATAGACTTGATTGAAGGGGTGCAGAGAAGAGCTACGCGTGTCCTTATTGGCACACAGGGCTTGAGTTATGAAGAGAGACTTCATTTTTTGAATATGTTTACATTGGATGAACGCAGGTGTCGAGGAGATATGATCGAAGTGTTCAAAATTTTCAATGGGATGGATAGGATGGACCATGAACTTTTAGTACACCGCCAATCAACTGCTTTCACAAGGGGACACCAGTATCGATTGGTGAGGGACAATGCAAGGTTATGGTGCCGCAGGGAATTTTTCTCTAATAGGGTTGTTAATAAATGGAATAGCTTACCCCCGGAGGTAGTAAATTGTAACACAATTGACACGTTTAAAAAGAAATACGATAAACATGTTCGGGTGAATCGAGAAGCTATCCATTCTTAGAATAAGACAACCATAAGTATTCTTTATGGGCATTGTACAATATTTTATCATGTGTATATATTGTTTATAATTTGTGTTAATTGCATTTTTAATTGGGTTGCTGTATTTTTGAAACATATGACATCCATATTTTTATGGGCATCTTTTTATCAGCCACCTCGTTGGGCATTTTGCCTGTTGTGGCGTTGTATTTGTATGTGTAATTGTATTTGACTGGTCCTCTGCGATTGGTCCAAATTCCAAGAGGCCCTGGGATTGGCTCAATTCCTCTGTAGCGTAGGATCTGAAATGAAAAATCTGAAAACAAAGTTCCTAAATGGTAGAGAAATATGTTAGAAAAATAGCAAAAATGTGTTAGTTAAAAAATAAAAATAAAAAGGGTTTTTTTTCAGGTTATAAAGTTTTTTTGAAGAAGATTTTTTGCATTTTTGGAAAGAGTATAGCGTTAAATTTTTAAAGAGTCTAGCGTTATACCGGTACCGAAGGGCTGCACGTACACTGTGAGGCGGGTACTGCCGTAGGCTGAACCGCTACCGATGATTTCTTTGATTCGATGAACTTTTTGTACTTCATCAAGACTGAACGAGGCAAGAAAGATGTATAAGTGACCATCTTTTGTCGGGAATATGTTTAGGCTAAGATGTTGTCAGCCTTGTTGGTCTCTGGTGCCGGATTTATGCAGGTCTTTTTCTTCAGAATTTTAAGATATTCCGGGAACTTCTTGTAATTTGCCGGGTGTGGGCCCAGGCAGAGAACGCACGTCGGCGTGTCGATTCCCCGCGCCTTGCTGCAATGTCCGGGCTCATGACTGTCCGTGCACTTGATACACCTGTAGGCGTTGGAGCAGGTAATTCATTCAGTACAATCATTCGGTATCGATTCAGCGAAAACAGGAGATTGGTCTGCGATTACCTCGAAAACTGGAGTTTCAGGAATTTCTGCTTCCTCGGGGGGAGATTCATTTGTCTTTTCCTCAACTTGCGACCTAGAAATAGAAGAGATGGGTTGGCAGGAAGTCGATGAATCCTTTGACTCCGGAATGAAGGAGCACCATGTGTCTTTCAGCTTTCGGATATTCCAGGCTTTCCTCGCAACGTTGGAGGGATCGATCGAGTAGCCGGTCTATAAGTCAGCAAAGGTTTGACCATTCGGGCAGGCACACCATGAAAGGTGCTGTGTCGGCAGGTCTGACAGGATCGAGTCCATAAACGTGCGGGCAGCTTCGTAAAGTTGAGGGAGCGCTTCTTGATGAGAGATGAAGTCAGCTTGAACGCTTTCATCAATTGCATCGAGGGAGGAGGCTAGAAGGTTCCAGTCGAAGGCATTTTGGACCAGTTTAGTATGATGGAGGAAGCAGTAACACTGCTTGGCAGCTTGTTCAACAACTCGTTGAATTGGATAGAATTGTGGTTGAGAGCTCACAACGGGTTATTTATGATGAAGGGAGAATTTTCTGATTGGACAGGTATGAAGAGTGGAGGGCGTCAAGGATGTGTCTTTGAGCTCATAGTTTTTTCACTTTTTATCGATAAACTCGATCATGGTATCGACGGGATTGTTAACCAATTCGCGGATGACGTGAAGCTAATGGGGTTGGTCGGGAATCCAAGCGATAGGGGAGATGCTCCAGACAAACTTGAATATGATTGCAGCATGGGCTAATGAATGGAGCATAACCGTTAGTGTTGATAAGTGCATGTTCGCTCATTTTGGTTCTGAAATCTCATGTTTAACTCATTAGTTGAATGGTATTACTATCCCGAATTCAACAAGGGTCACCGATTTGGGAATTATCATTGACAAGCGGCTTAGGTTTTCTGAACATTGTTCAGCGGTGGTCCAAAAAGCTAATAGAATGCTCGGTTTCGTTCTTAATTTTAATTTAATTGCATAAAAGTCTCCTCACGTTCTTTTAAAATCACTCTTCCGCTTTTTCGAGGCTTAGTTCGTCCTGGACTGGAGTATGCCGTCAGGTTTTCGAGACCATACCTACAGAGGGACATAGACTTGGTTGAGGGAGTGCAGAGAAGAGCTAAGCGTGCTCTTGCTGACCCACAAGGCTTGAGCTATGGAGAAAGACTTGATTACTTGAATACGTTTACATTGGAGGAACACAGGTGTCTCGGGGGGATATGATCGAAGTGTTCAAAATTCTCAGCGATATGGATAGGTTAGATCCATCATGAGTTATTAATACATCGTCAATCAGCTGCTTCGACAAGGGGACACCAGTATCGTTAAGTAAGGGATAACTCCAGGTTGTGATGTCGCGAGGAGTTTTTGTCTAATAGGGCTGTTAATAAATATAATTGCTTTCCTCCGGGGGTCGTGAATTCTAACCGAATTGACACGTTTAAAAAGAAGAACAATAAACATAGAAGGGTAAGTCGAGAAGCTATCCATACTTAAAATTGAGACAACCATAATCTTTTTTATGGGCAGTATATTATATAGTATTAATTAGTGGTTTTTTCTTTCGTGATACGTATATGCTTTTATATTGGGTTGCTTTATTTTGATTATATTTGACATTCATATTTTTTTATGGGCATCTTTTTTCAGCCACCTGATTGGGGATTTTGCCTGTTGTGGCCTTTGTGTGTACTGTATTTGTATTTGAATTTAGAGTAATGATGCAAATGGGTTAAGAGAAGTTTTCTCATTGACGTTATGTTGTACATTATTAAATAATATAATTAAAATGACCATATTTCATTGTGAAAAATACGGAAAAATATGGGAAAACGCCAATTCTCGCCAAAAATGGGAAAAATTGAAAACTATGGCTGAGAAATTGCTGAAAAAATTACCAATGGGTGAGAAATGGGGGGCTACTGTTAAATCACGGTGAATTAAAATGTATTTCATGGAAAAAAAAAAGTTTCACATGACAAAATATGTGAGAGAGAGATTAATGTTAATATTCATAATTATCTTAATGTAAATTTATAAGTGATGAGACAGGTATCGTTATCAATGATTTCGAACAGTTTTGCAAATTCAATTAGGCTTCGTTGAAAAAACGGGTCAATTTTATTAAATGTCAAATTTTATAGAAAGATGATCAAAAATATTTGGAAATACAGGAATGTTCAATAAAATACGGTTCACAAGGGCAACCTGAATATAACGCATGCTTAATGTATATGTTACGGTCAACGTTATCAGCCAGTTCGCGAATTGACCAATTGCGTTCTAAATTGACCCAGTCAATGTCCAAACTTCGGTCTTTGGCCAGCCTTTCGCGAAGTACCAAAGTCCGAAAATAAAAGGCATGATTTGGAGTCATCGCCAAAAGTTGATGCATGTTTTGTGATAATTATGGCCACGTTAGATATGCAACCCTAACACTCAAAGAATCGGAATATCGATATCTCAAATAATATAATTTTATTTACGTAAAAAAAAAATTTTATCTTTTATACAGGGTGTTCTGTTAATAGACCGACAAACTCAGAGGATTGTTAGTAGACATCAAGAGGAACAAAAATTGCGATGGAACATGGCGTCGCAAACCAAGTTGAGAGGGTGAAAATCGCGAGAAACGCATGTAGGTTTCGACGTCACGATGGAACGACAAAAAGTACAATAATAACTACAAAAAGATTTATTTGATTAATTATTACAAGAGTTGTTGGAAGTGGCAGCCGCTGACGTCATTGTACAGTCTACAACGACGTAAAAACCATTCCCGAACGTGCTCGAAGATACCAGGTATGCTTTTGATGTCTGCCGCAGTGACGACAATCCGCGCTATGAGATCCTTCGGTGTGTCCACAGGCGTCGCATAAACGAGTGATTTAAGGTGAACCCACGAACGCATTCAGCGATCAACTGGCATCCACCTTTCGTCTCCTCTGAACTCAGAGCCTGCATGCGTTTTTCGCGATTTTCACCCTCTAAACGTGGTGTGCGGCACCATGTTTAATTGCAATTTTTATTCCTCTTGATGCCTACTAATAACCCTCTGAGGGTGTTCTGTCAATTAACAGAACACCCTGTATAATTCATTATCTGCTTCCATCGTATATTAGCACGTTTTAATATTAATTATTTTATGTTATTTTTAAGACGTGTACCACTAGACTACTAGTCAGAGGGGGGTTTAGAGGGTTCGTTCTCGAACCGCGACAGTACGGAGCGGCCACAACTCTCACTAAAGTGATTATCTTTATATTGATCTACATGAGAAACAAATCATGTCGCGGTAATCATTTTCTTTTTCAAAATTTAACAAGTAAAACTATGCCTATATTATTATATGTAGTGAATCCCGCTTATAACGTTTTTCAAAAAACCGTCCTGAAAATTCGTTGTAAGCAGGAAAACAGTTTAAACGGGCAATGTTAATGAGAATTAGTTATAGTTGGGACCACGAAAATGAGTTGTACTAAGCGGGAAAATGGTCTAAGTGGGAATGTTATAAACAGGATCGACTGTAGTTTTCCCTCTGAAATTTCCCTTCTTTTTTTTTCTCGTCACATGTAGCTAATTTAGTACAGCAACTATATATAGCCATGTATCACACGTTGGCGATGGATAATATGGATGTGAAGCCTACCGAACCGTCTGATATCAGCACATTGAACTTTCGCGAGGGATCACCAGTCATTTTGCGAATTGGCCGGCCAAAGCCCGAATCATTTCTGAAAATCAGGCTTTAGCCAAACCTTTCGGTTAATTCACGAACTGGCCGCATTTCGGACTTTGGCCGTAACACAGGGCGGTAACCAGAGGGGGCAATTGCCCGGGTAGCAAAGTTTGAGGGACGGCAATTTTGGGTGGGAAAAAAGGATACCGTTATAAAATTATCGAATTTTAAATTTGTGGGATTGGAAAAATTAGTACGCCCTCTCTTGCATAACATATCTATATACAGGGTGGTAACTATCGACCGCCCAATAATTACACACGTGATTCTTTATGAAAAACTAATAACGAAAAGTGTTTTCCGTTTTTCGATCGGGCGAATATTAAGTGAGTTATAAGCTTTTAAAATTTTGTGACGTGTCATTTTTCTAACGGTCAGTTATATGCCAAACACCGAATCAAAGTGCATTTGTCCGCCAGCAGCGGGTTGTCACTTCTTAAAATGAACTGAAATATTCAATCCCATTAGAAGTCAAGTTCGGCCTTCTTCCTTCACGATTGGCACTTTTTCTCTCCATGTAGGACTATAACCTTGCTATTACGTATCGCTTACGTGTTAGCTTCGTCTTCTATGTTGGCAAATTTATCGCAAGATTTGTACCATGTTAGCCAAATGAGATCTGTTTGAAAATTTTTTCGCCAAATCAACTTTTTTGCCAAAATGTGCAATTTTTTTACCTTCACTATTAAGTCTAATTTTCTGAGGGAAGGTTCATATACAGTGCGTTGTGTTTACTACGCGATCCTTTTTATATGCTGTCGTTTTAATCAGATTACATGTTGAACGGCAATATTTTTGAATTATTTTAAAACTTCATCCAAACAGTCACGTGTAAAAAACTTGAACGAAGATAGCAAAAATGTTAGCTTGACGAAGGTGACTTGTAAAAACAGTAAAATAACATTTAAGGCATTTTATGAATTGACATATTCAAAATAATTAGTAGTTTTGGATATTTTCTATCGATTATTCATCGAGTCACATTTTCATACCGATTTCTGCATGTGCAATGAAGATTTTTCATTTCCTTTTTGACTGCAATTGATTTTTGTCGCGTTGAAATATTGATAAACTTCTACTTTATCTTTCACAAGAAAGATTTGGACTACTTTGAAATTTTTTACAGCCTGCATGATTCGTGCAGAACTTCATTTTTTTCAGATGGAGTTTATTCTGGAGCGTATTTATTGAATTGGATTATGTATTTTGTTCAAATTTTTTTTTTTTAAATTCCTGAAATTTGGTCAGCAGTTTTATTTCATGATATCGACAGTTTATATTCATCGACTAAGTAAGATCGGGTTTTTTCGAAATTCGACCCCTAAAGCTCCGTTTACATGGGAAAATAAAATATCCTGGAATGTTACCGGTAACAGGGATTTTCACTACAAGCCGTTAACATGGCGTTTAGTTTATGCCGGTATATATTTCCTTCCCCCCCCCCTGTTTTTTCCAAAAGCCGTTACTGGTCACGTGGGTTGAACGGAAATGGTTTTGGCTCAAGATGGATGACGAAGGAACTAACATTAGTTTTCGCGGCACAAAGAATTATGGGAGAGGAATGTCGTAGTTAACCACCATTATTCCGCAACAAAGATGGGACTCTTTTGACGAATCTCCGTCCCTCCTTTCCCCCCGCCCCCACAAGGGAAAAAAGTTGCCATGCAAGTAATAATGACCAAAGCAACCCCCCCCCCCCCAATCTTATACATGTAAACGGGGTTTAAGGGGGTTCAAAGGTAGCATGGAGAAATCACGCTGAGGCGAAACCGCTGAATTTCATGAAAAATTTCGTCAGAACTTTTATTTCATGACGTAAAGGCTAACGAAAAAAAAATAACTCATCAAGAAGGGTTTTTGAAAATTCGACCCCTGAAGGGTCATAAAGGGGTTCAAGGGCAACAGAACAATCTCTCCAAGCCGAAACCGCTGAATCTGATAATCATGAAGTATATCAGAAGTTTTATTTCATGACATAGATACTAACTAAGAAGGGGTTTTTGAAATTCAGCCTCTATGGGGGCCGGTCATAAGGGGGTCATATGGAGAAATCACTCCGAGCCGAAACCGCTGAAGCTATAAATATCAAATTTGGTCAATATTTTTTGACAGTTATTGTAATGTAGATACTCACTCTCTGAGATGGGATTCTTCAAAATTCAACCCCCTAAGAGGGAACTGCGGTTCAAAGGTCATGTGGAGCAACCATCACTGAGCCAAAATCACTGTAGCCATAAATATAAAATTTAATCAGTATTATGTAGATACCTAATAAGACGGAATTTCTGAAAGTTCATCCCCCAAGTGGATCATAAGGGGTTGAAATGTTATATGGGGAGAATCAACGTCGGGTAATTTTCAGATTACCAAATCCACGCGAGCGAAGCCGCTGGTAACAGCTAGTTATATATATATATTATATATGGTATATGTCGAGAATGTATATCATCATATGGTATATATATGAGGTTGTCGAAAATGACCGCAGTATGACATTTTCGAAAACCAGATTTGTTTCGAAGTGAAAGAAACATTAATAAATGTTTGCTTATGGTAACTCAATGCTGAAACATTTGATTAGTTATCTTTTCCTTGGAAAACAAATCATAGTGTTTTCCAATAAGTAATACACTAAATTTCGCCAACATATCTGTTTCCTTTTTTACATTCAGGTAGTTATTGTTCAGTTTGGTGGCAGAGCGTTTTCCACGGCGCCTCTGTCCTTGGATCAATGGCTCTGGTGTCTCTTTCTGGGAGCCGGTGTGTTAGTGTGGGGTCAGTGCATCACCACAATACCCACTAAAAAAATACCGAAGACATTCACATGGGGCTCTGGATCTCCAGAAGATTTAGAAGCCGGTGGGTCCATGGTTGAGGATACAAGCCGAGGATCAATCTCTCAGGAAGTCAAGCGGACGGGCCAAATACTCTGGATAAGAGGATTGACCAGGCTTCAAACTCAGGCAAGTTATTCATACACTTATAATTGGGAAGAGATCTCATTAATTTCAAAATCGAATCTCTCTTCTTTTACCATTTACACCTGTATTCCATTCCTATGATTCTTAGCTTTCTTCAAGTGCGCTATATCTCTCCCACCATCTGCATACTCATACAGGAAATTTAAATTTAAATTACATTTTCGATATCATCTTAAACCGAAACCGATGAGTGAAGCGCTTGTGTGTACGTACACCCATAGAATTCAGTGATTTCGACGATTAGCAAACGTAAACCAACATTTACCTAATAATACAGTGCAGCAAAAAAAATTTAGGCACACGGTATATTCTTTAATGAAACTAAAAATAGCTCTGTGAACCTTGAATGATTTCGTGAGTTAAGCACCATGCCAAAATTCACTCCGTTCTCGAATAAGAAAGTATTAAGGATTTACGTACTGAGGTCACAAGATAAATCAGTTTCTCAAATTTATATTGAATTAAATCTATTTAAATGGGTATTTATAGAGTGCTAGCACATGGTGAGCATTACAGATCAAAATTGAGATCTATAATACTCCGAGTGACCAGTTTAAGTGAGGACAGAAAACTACGAAAAAACTGGCTCCGCAACAAAATCACTCTGCTTGTGCAATAAAAAAAGAGAACAGAATTGCATGTTTCGAGAGACGAGAGAAACTGTTCGTAGACGAATTCGAGAACAGAAGTCCACTTTTTGCAAAAGAATTCTTATACCCTTCTTGAAACATCTGCAAACACACACAAGCAAGCATGATTGGGCTATTTTACCGCACACAATTTAAATTTACGTTAAAAATATTTTAATTTGCATGAAAATGGTAGTTCCAATATTTTTTTTTGAAACATAAGATTCTCTTAAATAAGATATTCACCATAAATTATTTACAGTTTCACAAGTTTATACATCCTTGAAATGAACGTCTGAATTTCTTTCCGGTAATGAGGTAATTTGGATATTCAGGATATCTTTAAAAGTAGTATGTTCTGAACACTTACCAGTAGAGATCCCGCATGATGATGCAACTTAAAATAGTCATTATTCATCTATTCGTGGCACCTTAACCACCCTTTACAGTAGTGTTTCTCAGTGTAAGCGTTGCGGCTCCTAGGAGCGTTACGACGAGCTGAAGTTATTGAATTATGAGCGGGAGCGGCAGAGGAACTATGAATTGAGCAAGGGAGCCGTGGGTGACAAAAGTTTGAGAACCACTTCTTTACAAGCTAAAATGTTTATTATGTTGCTTTAGAAGAATATTGACAACATTGATTTATTGATGAGAGGACTGGCCACGTTTTTCTTTGGGACAGAACGTATTTGTTTTTTCACCTTGATAAAGGCACCCATGAGTGCCGGAACATATATCGGTGTTTTGTAAATTGTTATTTGTCCTCTCATCACGTTGTCAATATTCTTCTATCATGTTGCTTGGCATTTCAGAGTGTATTGCAGCAAAATATAAAGCAGAATAGTGTAGTTGTTTTCGCTCACGCACACACACAGCCTGTATTAATCTGATACTAGAATTATTTCATCACTTTTTGTGATGAATAATTATCAAAGAACTTGAACGGTTTTCTCTTTCCTCTTCACAGTCTCTCTATCCCACTATTTCCTATTTTAAAAAATGTTTTCTGTTGCGTTTGAAACTTGAATGAAACATCATGAAAACTTGAATGCAATTGCAGCTGCCTGAAAGTTATATCAAAAACACCCGTCTTATTATATTTCTTATAGGTATGAAATGTATTTTAAATGAGAATATCAATTTTCAAACCTTAACATTATTATCAAAATTCTGGTCTGTTTTAGTTTTATGCTTTTTCTCTTCTCTTTCAGTTAGAACACCAATCAGCTGCACCAACTCATAAATATGATTTAAAATGAGCTTCACCTTCCTTTTCAGGTGATAGGTGGGGAGTTACAAGATAGGCTTATACCGGTGCCATACAGTAAAGCTGCCACGGACGAAGCGGTGAGTGCACTGTCAGTGGCTGCACGATCTCAATGATGAATGTTTACTTTTAGACGAAAACCGTCGAAAACTTCATTCCCGAAATTCCACCTTTAGCGAATGCTCACAATTAAAAGGCTCTTGGAGGAAAATCTTAGTTGAAAAAGCTTCCTTCATTCCTTAGCTTTTGAATGTTCAAACTTAGACATAATACTGTATATCTGTACTGGATTTGACGTAGTTCTTTGCATTTGAGCATGCTGCATTATTAGAATCACAAATCATAGGCTGGATGCTGGACCTTTGCTAGGTTATAGCTCGCTCGTAGTTCATGTGTCATTGAATGTTGTCACCTGAATGTTGAAGGCATTCCAATTCTATGGTTAAAAAATTTCTATAAAAATAGAAGATAAAAACTTTTTGAGCTTTCGTATGGCAAAAAACATACTAAGAGAGTCCCATTCAGTAATAACATGCATGATGAAAGCCTATTCTATTAGTCTTTGCAGTCTTTCTTCTGCCTTGCTATTGCTTTCTTTTACCTTTGCTTTTTTGCTCTACCTTATTACTTCAGTTTCGATTGATATATAATTCCGTCACATCATTTACAGTGGATGTTACTTTAACAGCATGACACTTATTTTGCTATCATATTCTTTTTAAACTCATATATCATTTAACAATAGTTTTACTATCAAGCAAAATGATAGGATATTTTTAAAAACATCTTTAGTGAATATGCGAATATATCTACGCACACGCCTTTTGACCCTTTCGCAGTTGCCTTATATATAAATAAAATCTGTGAAGAGAAATTAGCTAACTTCTAGGTGAAATGCGATGCTAATTGGTAAATCTGTGCATAAAGTTAGAAGGGAAAAGCCCTTGATTTTTTTTTTATATAAGGAATTTAGAAAAGAACTTTTTCCATTTAACCACTTTTTAGTTTAATCATTTTTGGGAAAAAATTCCAGCCTTTCCCTCTCCCATCGAGCCGGAATATATCAATGCTAGTTTTCGTTCATTATGCTAGTGAAACTACAATAGCGACTTTCTGTGCCCTGTACTTACTTCAATTCCATCAAAACGATAGCATTCGGATATACTTCAGATTAAATCTATCTACGTTTAATGTGATCATGTAAGTGTCGAGTTTCTAATGCATAGGTTGACAAAATTTTCGACTTACGAGCCTACCCGGGATCCGGAACTTTCACCCCCGACATCTCGCCCCTGGAACGTTTCGTCCCCGTTACATTTGGCTCCCGGAAATTTCGGCAAGACTTCTTCACTAGTTAAAGTTCTTCATTCTTCGGGTGCCCTGTAAAGGCTGAATAACTTCATTTTGGACCGTACAAAATATGCATTACTTCTTCGAGGGCCGCCCAACAGCTGAATAATATTTTGGAGAGAGCTATTGATATATATAAAAGGTGAATATGACTTTTTCCAGGGCTACATAAAATATAATACACTTCTCCGAGGTCCGAACAGAAATGAAAAATAGATAAAATCAATTTAAATGCACATGCTTTCAATCCAGATCGGCTTGAGGGAGGGGAGCGGAGTTCATGCACTCATATGTTAATATATTCAAATGGAGTAATTTATATTAGCCTCTAGGTTCTAAGTACGGTTACTGGTTAAACAATAACATAACTTACATGTTTGAATAAATGTAAACTGTCTGTAAAAATGACCCTCTCCAACAAAATATAAATTATACACATGCAATTTTTTATCTTCACATTCATATGCACATTGACGTACGCAAAGTGGAGGTTCTAACCCCACCCCCGAGCCGGGATTATAGTGTTATTTTGCAGGAAAAAACGTATACCCCCCCCCCCGCCGACAAGAAAAAGAAATTAAAATCCCCCCCTTGAGAAAATTCTGCGTACACCTATGCATACCAATGTATTAATATAAAGCCATGCATCCTACTTCAGTTTCATGAATTTTTTGCTTTCTAAACATGCCGCTAATTTACTATACACTTTTAAAACGTGTATTCATCAAACTTGATTAAAAAATTCTCGTATCGATGTTTTTTCATCGAAGCGTCCTGGCCCAGATATTGAATACAGTAGCCTACTACAATCTGTGTAGGTTCTCAGCTTGAACTCACCCAGAATACTATACAAGAGAAAAGATCTTTAAATTGTTCCTCTTCTAGCTTTTCATGTGAAGATCTTAGTAGCAGCCATGTAATCATCCGTAGGACAGTTGCTCTGATTGATAGACATTGGACTGGGATACACGAACATACCGATGCAAGCTGTAATTTTACCTGTAATGAATGTGCAGACCTGCTAACTCTCCGGATTTAGGCGGGAGACTCCGGATTTTTCATCTTTCCTCCTGCTTTCCGGATTTTGGCAGAAAATTAGATTTTACGCGAGCTTTCACATTGTCGTGACGTCAATAATTGCCGTCATCGTTAGGAAAAACCCAGAGGACAGCCGTGGTCATTTCCATCGAGAAACCGGAAAAAAAAATCTTGGTGACCGCATTTAAGCAACTGGCAAAGACGTAACTTTGTTTGCGTAGCGTTTATCGACAATCATTTATCAGGGGTAAGCCCTTGGTTGCCGAAATTCCTGTACATAATCATTATTGTATTCCATTAACAGCCGTGCGGTAAACACAAGTTTTTTCGTCAGCATCTTTGTATTTTGAAATTTTTAATTGTTTCCTCCTGTCTTCAGAAAGAAAATATAAAACTTTAAGCTATATAAAGCGTTTAAGAGTTCATATACCCAAGATTATCAATCACTGATAACATCCACAAAAGGAAATACTTATGTTTTAGGGGCCGTTCAAGTATTACGTCATCATCGAGGGGGTGGAGGGGGTTTGGATAATGCTTACGTCAGCAACCACCCTTTATGAAAATATTAGTTAGGATTCAGAGGGGCGGAGTTGATGACGAAATTTTGCTGACAAGGGGGGGGGGGATCAAAAATGTCTAAAAATTTGCTTACGTAATACTTCAACGGCCCCTTATGAACAGTATATGTAGATGTGATTTCTCTATTCTGCATGGAAAGACTGCCATGGAATTATATTTTGCTCAGAGGCAGTGCTGAACCTGCCTTGGGGGGGAAGAGATGAAACTTTTTCTTAATTGATTAAAAAAAAAATTTTGAACTTGTATCTCTTTTCTCTTGTATAGTATTCTGGGTGAGTTCAAGCTGAGAACCTACACAGATTGTAGTAGGCTACTGTATTCAATATCTGGGCCAGGACGCTTCGATGAAAAAACATCGATACGAGAATTTTTTAATCAAGTTTGATGAATACACGTTTTAAAAGTGTATAGTAAATTAGCGGCATGTTTAGAAAGCAAAAAATTCATGAAACTGAAGTAGGATGCATGGCTTTATATTAATACATTGGTATGCATAGGTGTACGCAGAATTTTCTCAAGGGGGGAGGGATTTTAATATTTTTTTTCTTCTCGGGGGAGGGGGGGGGGAGAGTTAAGTCTATGAGTGCCGGGGAGGTACCCCCCTCGGGAGAATCTTCGGATTTCTGGATTCAAAAAGTTGGCACGTCTGAATGTAGATGATTTTGTGTCTAAAATGATTCGAAGTGAAATGAAAACTTTATATATATATATACACACACACATTGACATGCACAATCAATGGGGATTGCGCCTACAAATGTAGTATTTGACTCGATTCGTAGACTAAATCGTGCTCACAGAATAACTAAAGAGTGCTTAATGATTACGTCTGATTCTGTTCACGCTTGATGTTGATCGGTGCCTCCATCGGCAGTCAAGAATTAACATTATGCTCATTTGTATTTGATCGTATGTCATTCCGTATGATATGGTACATACCATTGAGTTCCATATGGGAACTCGGGACACGAAAAAAGTAGAACACCCTCCTTCCCGACTAAACTAATTATAACAACAATTCTTTTTTCTTCAATTCATAAATACGACGGGAGCGGAAACAGATAAAAAGGTATAACATACGTACGACCAAAGGAACCGAAGCAATGGAGCTTCATTGGAGTCCCAAAGACAATATGAAAAGTCAATATAATTTATAACACTTTTCATTTTTCTTATTTTCGTAGATAAGAGTGGTGAGTGCTTTCCGGAGTGGAATGGACTCCCGCAAGAACTCGACAACAGAGAGTGGTGCAGTTCCATTGGGCAGGTCATCCAGCAGGCGCATGTATTCCAATGCCTCGGCATCGACGAGTGGTGGGCCTTCTAGCGCGGACATCATCAAGGACATCTCGGATAAGAAGAACTCTGGCCACAACGAAACTCCCGTTTGAACTATGTTCTTTACTTCTATGTTCTTTCACTTCGTCTTTATCGCTACCGAAGCAGAAAGAAATTTAAAAAAAACACGAAAAATTTATAACAATAAATTATAATAAGAAAAAAAAAAGACAAAAATGTAATCTCAGAGAAAAAAGTCTGTACTTGTTTCACTCTTAGGAAATAGTAAAGAAATGAATTTCTTTGCTAGGCAGAAAATAAGGAAGAATTTAACAAAAAAACGATATAGCTTGAATCATTCCGAGCATGTACCACGTGAAGCTTCATACACCAATATTACTGTATGTTTTTATAATACAGTAGGCGTCTAAGAAGGTCATATTAAAGGAGACATTAGCAAAATCAAGACGAAGCGTTAGCTATGCCAGATTAGTGAAATTAGAAGTTTGCTCTTTAGTGTTCTAGCTTGGGAAGTTCCAACGGCTACGTTAATGCAAACAAAAGTAAAAAGCCATACAGAAAAAAAATCACCTTGATTATACTCTCATGTGTACATTTGTAAAGTGCTCAAGAAGTTCCAGTGCTGCAGAATTCCTTGGAGTGTTTTTTGCGATAATATATTCTTCAACCCTATTTGCCTTTTCCCGAAAAAAACACCCTCTACGCTTTTAGTACTTACGAGAAGTTTAGTTGCAGTTTCTTACGATAGATGGCATTAACCTCCTCCTTTTCGTGGATTTCATCTTTTTCCATACCAAGTTCAAGTGCTTCATTGAGAAAAAAAAAAGTTATATTCTTGTCTCTTTAGCGGCTCTCATCGTTTCAGATTTTTTAACTTATTTCGAAGAAAAAGAAGAAAAACGAGGCAAAGCGATTTTTTCGAGGTTTCCTTTACCTTAAAAGGAATACTTCAACCTTCTTTCTGTCGTCGCATTAAAAAAAAAAAGAAGTCGATGAAAAATTCTAACAACGATATTTCCATGGCAAACATTTTTCCACATGCCAAGTTCCTCTTTGAACATTTATCACAAATTCGCTATTTCCCGCCGTGGCCAGTCTAGTGATCATACAGTCAATTTGTGCTAACGTCTTTTTTTGTGGTGGCTGCCATAAAAATAGCGTTTAGATCCAGAAGAAATAATCGTCGAGAGTTTAAAGTGCATTCGCAATTCCATTGGAATAAAGTGATTTCTGCGAGAGAATTATTCCACTGGTAAAGAGAATGTGTCATGCGCAATTAATAAAAAGAAAAATAAATACTTTTCCTTAATATGATATTGTTGAACGTTCAGGTGTGCTGTTTATATAGGTATACCCTCTACTACACAGTAAACGTGAATTAAAAGTTGTACAACAATTGAAAGTATAAAACAAGAATCAAGTTGGTCCTTTCGTAATTCATCTTAGAACTAACTGTTGGTGCTGTGGTTGAGTTGTTACAAACATTTCAGAGTGTTTAACGATGTTGGAAACAAAAATTAAATAAAAATATGTATCGTTGACAGAAGGTCCTCAATTAAAATATGGATGATCTGTAATTCCGTTAAAAAGAATAATAATGGTGATTGAATTACTCGTGATTTCTTCGTTACACACTCGAATGTACTTCTGCGACAAGATGCATCAGATTAGCTTGCCAACAAAACTGGTTTAAAATGAAAGTACCTATTTTGTTTCTTCTATGAAGCACAATAAACTGCTTTACAGCAAGAAGTTATGAAAGTGTGATTAGCGGTTTATGCTAGTAAAAGTATGTAGATGCAAGCAGAAGAAGTACCAATAGCAATCTTTCTGATATAAATGTGTAATTTTTAGCAGCCGGATAATCTTTTACACTCCTTGCTCCCTTAATCTTTATAATTCAACAACTGAGAAGTGCGCAACTACTGTACTTACCACGACCAAAAAGTCTGGTAACAAATATGAACTGCAATCGGTGCGAAAAATTCAAACAATAGCTTAAGAATGATTACAAAGCATACAGATGCATTCTCTGGTTTATCCAGATATTTTTACCTCTTAGCTTCCTTTCCGTGCAAGTCTAGAGAAGAACCAGTCGAATCCGTATAAGATGGCGACGAATTTTAATAACTGACTCATCACGGATTAAAAAAAATTACTCCTCTGAGACATCAGTGGATCGGAGCATTCTTTTCCTTTGTTGGAGCTGGTTTTTGTATTGGATGGATTATTGTGAGCGATTGAACAATTTAAGCATTTAGACGAGGACATGAAGAGTGTGATGGCTGACGGTATGATTACTAGGCTGATATATCATCATCATCATTTATGGATTTTCTGGTACCAGCTTCTGTGTTTTTTCTAGATGCCAGTGTCTTAAAGTCGTGTATTTGTGTTTCCCCTCTTTAATATATTATATTACGTATTATTTTTAATTTATACATATATTTTTTGAATGGATTTCTTCACCCTAATTTGAGTGTTTGTTTTTTCACTGTTTTATATTTTTGTAAATGCTCTAGCTTGTTTGATTGTATTTTGTTCTCATCATCATATAAGTGTCACTAAATCGAATTTGTTGTGTGCTATCTGTTTGTTTGTTGTTACATACTTTCATTACGGACTTGCTCCGGAAGCTTCAGTGATGTTTAAAATACAACGAGTTAGGCTAAAAAAAACGAAAAAAAAGATAAAAAATAAAAAATATAAAAATATAAAAAAATGAGTGAAAGGAACTTATAATAAGTTATGTGAAAGATGACAAATGGAATGAAGAATGTCAATAAAGTTTTAAGCGCTATAAGCATGTGTCGTTAAATTTACTTGCTATTTGTGCAATTTTATTTTTATGCAAAGCTACCAGCGGGGGATACAACAGAGTTACGTTGTATGTATTTACATTATTTCGTAAAGAATTTCTCAGAACGGAAACTCCGGATTTTTTATTGAATTTTTTTTTAGCCGGAGTCATTGCATTAGTCTCAACTTGTACATTTTACAGTCCTCTCCAATATCTGCATGTGTATATGTGTCTTAATGAGAAATAATGCGTTTATAATTGTGTTTATGATATGAAATACAGAGACGTACTTTTTTTATATGGCTTTGCCACCTTCTCCCATTCGAATTTGATGTTCTTGACCCCTAATTAATAAATTCCTCGCCCCTCTGAACTTGCCGCCATCATCAGCTATAGCCACTTCTTCCCCCCCCCCCCGTAAATACGCCTCTGATGACACATCAATAAATTTATAGAATTTTACGATAGAGATTTATCAAGCGATTAAAGTCGATATATATATACATAGTAAATCTATTTTATTAGGTATTTAAGTAAATGCAACTCAATTTTTTTATGTAAGGACGGGATTACACTATATAAAAGTTTGATAAAAAGATCTACAAAACCTGAAAACAACATCCAATAGGCCTATTGGTTACATTCGCTCGGATGTAACTGATACGCTTATTGGTTGCATTTTTCTAGTTTTATAAAAGAACTTTTGTAAAACTTTTATAGTGTAATACCGGCCTAAGATCCAGATGTGGGGTATTTTGCACCAGGCAATGTTTCGTGTGCATTAACATCAGCCTGACATTGTGCATTCAGACAGAGGAATCCTCCGTAAGGAGCAGTACGCGTAGGCTGGCCGTCAAGCTCACTTTCATAGCTTCATGTTAACGATCTTTTCGATGACCACGGACCACTACCGATTAAGTTCCTGACAGTTTAGCCACTGTCAACACCAAGGGGTACCGTGAGACACAACAATGTCTGTGTCGTGTCCATAAAGAAAAAAATGTCTTAGAATGTTGAGTCTTGTGTTGAGATTATGCCCACTCCCGCGCATCCTAGCAAATAACCAATCTTCCAGCGAAATTTCACCGAGAGAAACTGGAACATCCGCCCTACAGTTTGTATCTGTTGCCCAGTAACTTTGTCATTTGAGAAAGCCTCCGAAACAACGGACTTATGGCTTACATGTTGTTCCCGGTGCTTCTGCACTCTTCGCCAGTGCCGTATTAACGCATGGGCCCAACTGGGCACGGTCCGGGGGCCTCAAAAGAAGAGGGGCCTCGCAAAAATTATACCTGGTGGAAAATTTCAGAAGTAAGCAAATGAATTTGTCAGGTAGGGCCTCAGAAAAAACACTGCCCGAAGGTCCACGTTACTCTTAAGACGGCCCTACCCTTCGCACCTGTCAAAGATGAGCCGTGCAAAAAAAGTAAGGCTTGTCCGAATTCCGTTGCAATAAGCAGTCACACTGGCTATAGAATATTCTGCAGAACTACGATGCTGTGTGTGTGTTTATTCAGAGTTCGTAGGCCTAAAAATACTTTTCGAAACTTCCATGTAGCTTGCACTACAGCTTCATGGTGCCTGAAGAGAAAGTCAAATATTATAACAGTTGTCACTTCAACACGCATGCTATCTGTGAAAGATCATTCTATTCTTCCGATCTAAAATATATAAGATGGGAAAAATCTTTCACTTCTGTTCGCATTGCTAGTATGTGACTTCATAATATTTTCATTTCCTGCTTCCAAAACCCAGTCGACGTTCACAAGTAAGGAATGATTAATATCTTTTCGAAAGACTAAACACGACCGTCTTCGAACCTTCTCTATTTTTTCTTTTTTCTCACATTCGTTTCTAAAGAATCTTGAAACAATAATCGTATGTAGTGTACTCAACCATCTTCAAAAAAAAAGAATGTAATAATTTAATTAAGAATTAATTAACTCAGACAATCATATATGATGATCCTATATTATTGAAATCGGAAAAATGCTGAGGCACGAACATCAAAACTATGACCGACCAAACACTAAACACTGTTTCCCAAATTTTCACATCTTCAAGTAGCCTTAATGCCGTGAAAATACGTAGGAGTACCTTGACCCTAACTAGGTTAGGGCAACCGAGGCACTGCTCCGAGGCCAAGAGCCGAATAGGAGGGGGGGCAGCCCTCACAAAAAAGTAAGTAGCATAATAACCTTTTTCAAGAGGCCAAAAGAAAAAGTCTGCCCCAGGGCCCCGAGAAGGCATGCTACGGCCCTGTGCGTACCCTAGATCGGTGGTTCTCACAGTGTGCACTGCGGCTTTCATTGGTGTCACCAACTTCTTTCGAGGGCGTCGTGAACAGTTGATGAATTGATGTGTGCCGTTCAGTGCATTGAAAAGATTGTTTTCTAGATTATTCTGGGGAGTCGCAGATAAACGATGACAAGGCCGAGGGAGTCACGGTTGGAAAAAGTTTGAGAACCATTGTCCTAGATATATGTTGGGAAGGAGCCTTGTGTACCCTCTCCCATAAGGGCATAAGAGGTCCGCTTACCACAAGAAATACGCAGCAAGCTTTCAAATAACTCGAAATGCGTGAAAGCTGTGTTCTGTGCATACATTGAATACTGCTGAAATGCGTTAAAGATGTGCATGCAGTATACTGTACACAGCTAGAAATGCGTAGCGCGAGAAGCTTGCGTACCCTCTAGTACTGTGATTCTACCAGTGGAGCGCGCGTGAATTCAGGGTTCCGGGAGAAAATGAGTAGTGTAAAACAAAAAAAATTCCAACTCCAAGACATTAATGCAATTATTGCCCCTTTATGACAGAATACGTTCTTATTTCTGGTATTACGGTGGCAGGCATGGCTCCCACATACTGGAGCAAGGGGCCCTAGGCTGAGGTCTTTGACGAGCCCCCAAGCCAAACTTTTTACTGGGCCAGTTCTATAGTGAATTTATAGCACAAAAAAAATGATGGTAATTGTTGTCTCTCGGGCCCAGGGCTAGAGCCCTGTCAACTCCACCCTTGGGGGGGGGGCGTAGCCAGAAATTTCGTTCGGGGGGGGACCACTTTCATTTCGGGGGGGGGGACCAAAGTGACAGAACAATAGATTTGGCCATCTTTTTCCCTTTTTTCGGTCATTTTCTCACATTTCGGGGGGGGACCAGACCCCCAAGTCCCCCCCCTGGCTACGCCCTTGCCAGGCCCTGTCTGTCCCTGAAGTTTTCTCAACATCTCTGTCGCCAACGTATGGCTCAAAAGTGCGATGCAATGTGGATTTTTACCACTAGAATTTTTTTTTTAATTTTGATTTCTGACTAAACCCTAAGCTGCCATTCTATACAACCTTCCGCCTGGGTGCACCACCCCCTTGCACCCTCGCTTTAGCCCCACTCCGGATTTCACTATTAAAATATATCTTTTAATCTATTATCAGATTATCGCATCAATTCAACCGTGGCCGTCTTAAGAAGCACGAGGCTCAAACATTTTTAAACCCCTTTTCAACTTCCGTAAAAAAACCGTTTATTTAGCGTTAAGAGTCACTAAATCGAATTGCGAAAACAAACTCAAGTATTGAAGAAACAAGAAAATCTCTAAAAAGAAAATTGCGAAGGAAAATCCCAATCTTCCGTTGGTCCTCCACAGTTTTCGACCATACTGATGAATCATATTGGAGGATATGTTTTTCATCCGAGAAGCTAGTCAATAATAAAAATATTTTTTTTAGATAAGGGAATAATATACACACATGTTTAAGCAGAGCAAATATAGCCAACTTATGGTATGGTCGTTGCAGTTCACGAATTCGGTTCTCTCTTGGCGCCAGCCTATGGTAAACAAAATATAGTTGAAGAAGGAAGGAATGGTCTTGATTTTGTCATTATCGAAAACATCGACCTAGCTCTGTTGTATACGTAACCTCGAGTTTCGCTCAGAGCCAACATAAACAACACTGGGCCATCTGTCGCCATAAATTTGATGGAAAAATTCTCTTTGCTCCGTCTTCGAAGAAAGACAAGATGAGATAAAAATGAATTTCGGAGTCCGCATGAAGATATCACCCACTCTCGTATACATACATTGTTTTGTTACCCTATGTGAGCCTTTTTTTATTTTTATTTTTTGCTTTTTTTTAAATATATATATACGTATATATTTTTTTTAATTTTGAGACTAATTTTGGGAGCAGTATCCGAGTGACACGATATTTCTGATCCTCCGACGGCCATGATCTCTGGCTTGGAACGGACCGTTTCACCTTTAGTTTTTTTACATATTTTTTTACAGACATTTTGCTACGCTACCCTTAACTTTCCCCAGCCATTCTTTTTGTAAGGCTGGCGAGAATAGCATAAGAGGCCTGCTTATGATGAGTCTACGGATATATTTTCCCGCTGTGAGCTTTCTTTGGAAAATTTCTATTTATAAAATGAACATCATCTTCGCATGCTTTTGCTCAAGTGAACAAGAAGGGGTTTTTCTTTTCGGCTTAAATATTTGGCATACTAATTCGCATCTGAACAGTTCTTAGTATCTTCCTTTGGGTTACTTAGCTACATCTGTTTAATATTATGATTGATTTACGTGTTTGAACGAACATATAAAACAAGTTATATTTCAGTTGTGATTATGTATATAAGAGTTTATCTTGTTAATGCCTCCCAAAAAACAGAATCCTTCAAATTCCACTTTGTAGTAACCAACCTGCACGTGCACTATCTCCTCTCATACACAAAACATGCCCCCTACGTGAGTTACTACATGAAGGGAAAGTTATTGCAGAGAAAAAAAAAAGAAACAGGGTATTTTATTTTTTTCATTATTATGGTAGTGGGTCTTTTTCCCGCCCCATTCCTAGGGATAATGCACCTGAGTGCTTTTGGAAGCAGTCAAATGCTACTACAGTACTACAGCCTAGGTGGGAAATAGTTCAGAACTCCCCTTTAATGGAAGCGGCACACATATTTTTTTTTTCTTTTAGGAAATAGCCTGTGAGCAACAAGAGGCAGAAAAAGAGTACACCACGTTAAATGTATGGTGAAATGGTGCAGAAAAATAGAGGGAGGGTGAAAAGCGTTTAAAGATAAGAAATACAAAAGATAGAATACCCACAGGATATCAAGAAGTTTGTTGGAACTCTCGGCAATTATAAACTCAATAGCTCAAAACTGTACCGAAGTATTGTACATGCATAAATTTGGATATTCCCGAACAAGATAAACTAATAACTTAGATGCTGACATACAATGGCAATCATCATGAAATGAATGGAATCAATAGTTCAAAGATTAAGTGAGTAAAAGATTCTATTGGAATAGAATGCTCGAGAAAAGAGGCAGTTCCAGAAACTGTCTTGAACTTCTTCCATCTTGCTGTAGGGTTCCAAAAGACTTCGTGAGAAACCCCATGAGAATGGTCGCAAACTACGGACAATGAGAAGATGCAGACAGACAGGAATATACGACCCTTCCCATACCTCCCATGACGTGAAAAAAGAAAGGCGTGGTTAAACTGTCCATTATTCCAGATTTCCCGTGAATTTCAGTCTTCTTTCCTCTCTTTTCCCAGAACTGCCTATTATTTTTGTTCGCGTCCACCATCTCTTCCTCTATCATTCGTATAACAATCGCCATACAAAGCACACTACAGTATTAGAAATTCTTCCTAGTTGTCTACTGTATCCTTGGAGGAAGAAAGAGAACAAATATTCCTGCCAAGAATATTCTCACTAGTATCCAGCGTTGCCAACTTAGTTATTTTCC
This sequence comes from Pholcus phalangioides, assembly GCF_987345545.1. NCBI lineage: Eukaryota > Metazoa > Arthropoda > Arachnida > Araneae > Pholcidae > Pholcus > Pholcus phalangioides. Next base: position 27,906,755 of record NW_028301625.1, read on the forward strand.
AACTAGATTTGGTCTTTTTTTTCAGCCATTTAGTTGGGAAAAACCCCATCTAGTTGTTTTTCTTGTTGTTTTGCTAGTTGTTTTTCTAGTCTTTTTCAAAAAAATTTTCCTGTGTACTATTATTAAATAGTACTATAAGGTAGTCTATTATTAAATTGCATAAAAATACGGAAATTTCACGGGAAATACGGGACATATAGTCATCTAAATGATGACTAAAATTAATTCTGGTTGTTTTAAGGCCGGTTTCTAGTTGTTTTTGATGAAGAATCTAGTTGGAAAATTTTTTTACTGTTGGCAAAATTGCTAGTATCCAGCCAAAGGACCAGATGCTTCAGGGCCGTCTTAAGGGGCTCCCGGACCAAGTGATTTTGCTGAGGCCCTACCTTGCTAAAAATGCTTGCCTACAAATTTACATGCCTACTCTGAAAATTCCAACCACATTTCATTTTTGTGAGCCCCCCCCCCCCCTCATGCAGCCCCCATGAGCCCATGCGTTAAGACGGTACAAGGTAGACAGAAGGATAGTGTTTTGAGCTGTTAACACACTCAAGTTTTTAAGAGTAGAGCTGCCCTACAAGAAAAAAAAACCATTCACACTTCCCAGTCCTCAAACTAGTGCGCTCTCAGATCAAGTCTTCAACCTTTCTTGAATCACGAGTACTGTATATATCCGGCATGACGAGAGCACAGGATGAAAATCATCGAGCACACTTGAGTGCTTCTCCAAGCACTGCGGTGTTCACGAGCAACGAGTTGATAATGCGTGTCCTAGACCAGTGGTTCTCAACCTTTGGAAGCTCACGTCCTGATACATTTCCTTTTGTCAGTGGAAAGCCCGATTATACACCAGGGCTATATAACAAGGCAAGGCCGTAGCGGGAGGGGACTTGGGGGTCTGGTCCACCCCCGAAAAGTCAGAAAATGACCGAAAAAAGGGAAAAAGATGACAAAATCTATTGTTCTATCACTTTGGTCCCCCGAAGTGAAAGTGGTCCCCCGAACGAAATTTCTGGCTACGGGCCTGTAACAAGGGCTGTTTCATGAGGCGCTGGGTGCACCGAGTGAACCGAGTTTGCTACCATGTTAATTGTTGTAATTTGCACAATCGTTGTACTGCCCATTTTAATGAATTATTTCCAGAATTATCTTTTCGGTTACTGTCATTGAAATTTGTATATTTATTTTGACTTACTTTGTTCAACCATTTAAGCATTTAAAATTAGACATTTTGCATTTGCTCTTATGAAGTAACTTCCACTAAGAGTATTTTCCTCGGATATATTTCAGTTGAATCACGTATATCAGTTAACTTTTATTGGGTTAATTGAAAGCCAACTCAAGACAGATAATTTCAATTATCTTTAAACTTTCTAGAATTTTAATCATCTTTTTTGTTTTCATTTCAATTAGGTGTAGCTTTAAGAAGTGTTGATTTCGTTATTACCAATAAACTTCAACATAAAAACATGGGAAGCTAGTGGCGTCGGAGCCGGGCGTGCCTTGGGGTGCTCGAGCACCCACGGTAATTTATAGTAAGGTTCTGAGCACCCAACTAAATTGATTCAGGAATCCAAATTTCTTATGTATAGATCAAGACGTGCACCCACAAGTTCCAAACACTTCCGACGCCCTGTGAGAAGCAAATATAAAAAAATTCCTAATATACAATGTTAAAAATTATTATTATTTTGAATGCTGATATCGAAAGACATTATAACTCACCGACTATTGCTGGGATTTAATCCATTTCTTAGCTTATAGATTATAAAAAGATTATACATTACTACATGCGCATACCTGGGACACTAAAACAACACATAAACTAGAAATCTCTCTCTCTCAATCGTATGCAGATGTCGTCTGCTATAAAAAAGTAGCAGGGCCGCGACGTCACACAGCACCTCCGGAACAACGTCCATTGAGTTGAAGCGGCAAGCGCAATATCAAAGAGATGAAACAGCCCTCATTATATAGCCATGGTTATACACATGACTTATGGGGAAATAAATAAAAATAAAACGACGAATCACTCACGACCCAGTGATTGCGAAACACTCTTCTAATTAGACCAACGTTTCTCAAAGTGTGTGTCGCAGCTCCTAGAGGTGTCGCTAACCTTTGTCAGAGGCGTCGCGGTAAACTGAAGATATTCATTTGTGTGCCTATTTATGCTTCGAAGTAGTTCGTTTGTAAGTGAAAATATCGACGAAACTATTCTAGCGAACAGGAGATGACTCACGAATTGGGCAAGGGAGCCGCTGGTGACAAAAGTTTGAGAGCCACTGACTTGATCGTAGGCAAACAAACATTGTAAGAAAACCACAGGCCACATTTAAACCCCCGTTGTATACCAGTCTTCGATTGAATTCCAGAAGCCTGAGATCAGGAGTGTCGGGAACATTTTAGACCTTGGCTTGAGCTTTATGTAAAAGATTTTGATGTCGGAAATAATTCTGAGGATGCTCCACTAAAACACTACCTATAGTAGCTTCACAACACCTACTATAGCTGGTGTTGGATCCTCCACATGCTACAAAATACTGTGGGTAAGCGTTCCCACCACCGACGCCAGTTCTTGGGTTCGAATCCCAGTTGCGACCTGAGTGTGCCGTCTTCTAACTAGAATCGGGCCTGAACCAGTGGTTCTCAACCGCTATGTTATTGGCTAGTTATTGAAAATAATTAACGTATTGGAATTTGTTGTTCCATTTTTTTTGCTTTATTTGCCGAATTTCATATTCTATGAATATATTAATATGCATGCATGGTCTGGGCTTTTAACCACATATTGTCATGGTGCTCGCGAACACCACGGTGCTCTCTGAAGCAACCTCGATGCTCGTGTCCGATTTCGTGGTCGCGAGTACTTGATCAACTCTCCAATTAAACACCATACACAAATCGTATTCAAGGATTGAAATCATTCCGATTTCATGCATTCACATGTCAAATTTGTCGTAAAGGTGCTCTTCTTTTGATGATGGATACAGGCAGTGTTCGTGACTAAAAAAAAAGTTGAAGACCTCTGGCTTAGAGCCTTCAACCGTCTTAATCCTGCCCTGCCTGAACTGAAGGTTTAAAGTAGACATTTTAAAACCGGGCCTCAAGGGAAGAGAGTCTCAGAAAAACGAGAAATATTGGAATTTTTCGAGAATTTTCTAGGCAGGGCCTGAGAAAAATCACTTGGCCCGGGGGCCCATGATGCTCTTAAGACGGCCCTGGAGCTGTGACTGTGGTGTGCAGAATGTATTTTATCATGCTAAATGGTGATTTTTTTTCTTTTGCCCACCACACATTCCACTCGACCCACAAATAAAGAGAAAAAACGGTAACTGGTGGGTTATAAACATTTTTCTATCATTATTTTCTGATTCTCGCGCTGCACTATACTCAGATCTCTTGAAGTTACTTGAATCAAATTATTGAATTCGTTTGTCAAAATCGCAAAATCAAATTCGCAAACAAAATCTAATTTTGTTCAGATTTTTTCGTTATTGTTAAATTATTGAAGCTATATGGGCGCTTATATTTTTAACAACGAAACATGTGTTCGTGCTTAAAATAATAGCAATACATCTTCAAAAAAATTTCAAAAATTGGGAAAATAACTCACAGAATTTAAAATTTTCTCCCTATTTATAATTTCGCACACAGTTTAAACTTATAAAAATTCTTTGTGCGTGTGTTAGTCACAAGAAATGACCGTAGGCGTAAATGTTATTGGAAATATTAGGGGTAGGGGCTCAGGCCTATAGGCCGGATACACGTATGGAAATGACACAAATCGAAGAAAAATGGTTCTATCTTAAAAGAAATTCATGCATCATGAAAAATTTTATAGTTATAACCCAGAGTTAAGCGATAGGTGGGACCGATGCCAAGCGCAATCCAAAGCTATGAATTTCTTGTGTTAAATCAGCTTAATTTTGTTTAGATTTTTTTCGTTATTGTTCAATTATTAAATTATTCGATTTTGTTCCTTTGTATAAAGTCAAGTAAAGTGTCGAAATTAATTAGAGTGGCACGTGTGTGACAGGTTGCATAGGCAATAAATTTTGAATGGCATCATCTTGAACTCAACGTATCCAATGGTGACAAAACCATTCTTCAAAATGGAAGAATGTGTGTGTGTGTTTCCAAATTGTTCTCTCTCTAAAAAGTACAAATTAATTTTCAAAATCTCTGGCAAAGTTTAGTTTAGACTTACGCGGCCTTCGCGGTTTCTACTTTTAGTACCTTCAAAAATTAGCTCAGCTTAGCTACACGAGGCGTTCTGATTCAATGGATAATTTATTTTTACTCGATAATTCATCATAATTAAAATATTGTTTCAATCTCAGTTATAATCCTTTGAAGAAAGGGCATCCAGCTGTGTGGCGGGAGTCATAATTACTGACAAAAAAATAATGGGTCATTGCCGACTAGTGAGCATTTTTTTCTCTTTACTGGTCGGCCAAATAAAAAGGTTGGTAGGCCGAAAACCCCACCAGTTAACGTGTTGAAATAAAGTTTGTCCTACAGGGTAGTTCAGAATTCATGGGACAAATTTTGAACATAGGCGGAGATGGACATGAAATGCCGGGGGACGGGGGGTGGCCGATGATGATAGTGGGGGGGGGGGCAGAATAATGATGGTGGGGGGGGCAGAATAATGATGGTGGGGGGGCAGAATGATGATGTGATCTCACTTAATATGCAGGGTGATTCAAAACTCAACGTACAAACTTTTATGGGAGGTAGAAAACACAAAAACAAAACCGAATCACATGGGAATGTATGACAGAAAACCCAACCTGATCAATTGGAGGATAAACAAAGATGCAGAAATGTCAAGCCCCAATAATGGGTGGAAAAACTCTTTATTTATAACTTGACATTATTCCTGTGTCGTCTATTTGCCGTGCAATGTGGTTCCAGCACGATGGGGCTCCAGCTCATTTTTTCCGTGTTGTACGTGATCACTTGAACAATACGTTTGAGCCTCGATGGATAGGACGTGGTGGACCCATCCCATGGCCAGGGCTGCAACTAGATGCTTCGTCACCCGGTGCAAGCGCGCATTTTGACGCCCCCTTGTAATGTTGAAGGAGAGGTTTCAGAATGAAATTTGCGCCCCCTCGGGTCCAGCGCCCGGGGCAAAAGACCCGCCTGCTCCCCCCAGTTGCGGCCCTGCCCCTGGCCACCACGATCGCCCCATTTATCTGCCCTGGATTTTTTCTTTTGGGGGACCCTGAAAGCCATGGTCTATGAGACGCCCGTTGACTCTGACACCGACCTCGTCGCAAGCATCTCCATCACATATGCAAACGTCCACAAAATGCCGAGTATTTGTGAAAGTGTTCAGCAATCAATGCGTCGCCGTTGTGAAGCGTGCATAACTGTGCATGGTAAGCACTTGTGAAACTTAACGTGTACACGTACTGTCCTCTTGTAAAGTATTGCTAAAAAAAGTTTTTCAACCCATTATTGGCTTGTCATTTCTGCATCTTCGTTTATCCTCCAGATGATCAGGTTGGGGTGTTTGGTCATACATTACTATGTGATTCTGTTTTGTTTTTGTGTTCTCTACCTCCCCTAAAAGTTTGAACGTTGAGTTTTAAATCACCCTGTATATGCATATACAATAGATTAGTCAGCTCAGTCATTGACGCTCCCCCCCCCCCCCCGTATCTCCATGCGATGAGATCCACAAAAGTTACAATAGAAATCGTGTACACTACCCAGGAGATGGACCCACTAAAAAGAATCCAGAGAGAGTAGAGATTATTAGATACTGGGACATGGCCAGAACTAGGGGGGGCAGGGGGGAAAACTGCCCCGGGTGGCAGTTTTAGGTGAACAAAGAACACCGTTATAAAATCATCGAATTTTCAAGTTGTTGGGGCGGAAATATCATGTTTGCCCGGGAGGCAAAAATCCCAGTTACGGCCCCGTAACGGGGGTGTTATGGGCTTCCCGTATCAAACCCGTTGAAGTAGAAATGTAGTGTTTGAGAAATTACGAATTTCCTGCCAAAAATGCACATGCACCCTCGGATGATTGGTAGTACATACACATCGCAGTAAATCCGCCGGAAAAATATTTTTTCCTTTGGTGAAATGCCGTTGCGCACTAAAAGAACCCTCTATCGCCTTTGCTATTGCGACTCGACCACACGTTTTACGACCAAAAATGCTTGTTCAAGTGTGTTACATATATCACCTATTGAAGTTTGTTCAATGAATTTAGAATCAACCTGTATAAAGCTTTCGAAATGTGCGGAATTTAAGAACACATCATTTTTCGCAGAAAATCGCGTAAGTCTGAAGTGGCATAAATTATGTGGTGTTACTATATTTTTGTTTTAAGGTAGGACAAGTAGAGGCGAAACTATCCGACATTAAAAAAGACAACCATAAAGAGTACTTTTTAGTGCACTAAAAGCAAATAAATTATATAACACTTTTCAGCGCTCCTCTTTTGATATATCTTCAATACACTTAAGTGACATGTGGTAGCATTTTTTTATATAAGTATCGCTATCTAAAACTGAGTATGCAAGAAGGCACCTCCATCTTCTCTATCAGCAAAAAACCATACACCACCATTTCGTATCTAAAACATTAAACAATCAAGCCGATAACTGTTCCCACCCTTCATCTTTTAAAAATCCCCCCCCCCTTTTATGATAAATGTCACATTTGTCTTCCCTAAAAAGGGATTTTTTTCGGCCCATGGAAAGGGAAAAAATGATCTCCCACGACTTCATTTTTTTTTTCTATGGGCTTTTATAATAGAAGAGGAGGACGTGGGACCCAAAAAGGAAGAAAAATCTTCCCTTTATTCTATTAGTCCGTCCGTTACCGGCGACCACATCGCACGCGCCGTTTCGTAGCTCCCGCTCGTTTTTTATTAGCGGAAGCAACATGCGTGTTGAATCATTAATTATATCACTTTTTTTAATTACTTTTACCTATGGATATAAATCCTTCCATTCCGGTAAGTTTAACTACTCAATTAAATTTTTGTTTCAATGATTTTTTTTTTTCTCCTCCATCTTTTGAGGATAGATATTATATTGTTATCATGCTCCCGTTCTGTCACAAAAAGCTGAGAATATTTTATCGAATTTCTCGCACCTGTTTTAAATAATCGCTGCTGTTCTTTTTAATTACGTGTTAGTTGTTTAGTTAATTATTGATTATTTTAATTATTGATAGTTGGTTTTTATATTTTAATGATTAAAACGTGGAAATGACTGACATGTGGTTGCGGGAATGTTTGTCGGATTTCATGTTGGGTAGTTAAGTTATTTCTGAGTTACCGGTCCGTGCACGTGCAAGTGATGGATGAATGGCGTGCGCGTGCTCCATAGTGTCATTATTTTTTCCCCCCGCAAGTGCGGATGTTTTTTTCTAGAATTCCATCCATACTTTTATTAATTGATGAAATTCGTTTTGCGATTTTTATAAAATATGCATCGAAGTAAATTGTTTTTGCTTTCGATTGAATGCTGTACATGACAGTACTATTTCTTTATTCGAGTGTCGGTATCTTTAAGCTGGCCAGTAAAAAGATTCAAGTAGCAATAAAACTAAAAAAAAAAATTAATCGAAAACTAGCCGCCTTGTTCCGCTGCTCATGTTTCGAATACCTAAATTATTTCGGTACTCAACAATATCTGTAGGTTGGGCCCCGAGAAAGAGGAGAATGATACAGCTCGAACCTAAAGCAAGGCTTGACAAATCCCAGGTGCAGGTCGTTATGGGACCGTAAAAATGTGGCCATTATTGAGAAGTGGCCGTTATTGGGAATGAAATATTATTTCTAAAAAATAAAAATAAAAAAACACTATAAAATTTGCGATCTATATAACAAGTAAAATGGTAATCCGTTCTGTAATTCATTACGATAATTAAATAATTGATTATATTAGAATACATGATTATATTGATACTGTAATATTATTATGATTGATTAATCAACAGGGCCGCAACTAGAGGGGATCAGGCGGATCTGATGCCCGGACGTCGGAGCAGAGTGGGCGCAAATTTCACCCTTTAAACTACCCTTCAACATTACGGGGGGGGGCGACAAAATGCGTATTTGTCCGGCTGACCAAGCATGCAGTTGCGGTCATTTAATCGATTTACAGCGCTATTTTGGTATCCTAAAATTTAGGCTTGCGGTGCTGAGGTAGAGCACAACAGAAACGACTTGGCAAGAAAAAAAAACACTATAAAATTTGTCATACTGTTATGCACCAAAACGGTGTACCAGCAACCTCAAATAGTTCTTTATACCCCCACGATCAACTATACCATATAAGCTCAACCCATGATGCAAGGGGCAAATGTGGCTCTCGTAGTCATCTGATGTGGCCCGCGTAATTTTCTAAGAATGAACTAAGCAGCACATTCTCAGATCATTTGTGTGAACTACAGCTCATTTATAGATCACTTGAGTGACCTGGGGCACTGTTCCAGATCATGGAGTGATCCGCGGCCCCAAAGCAGAATATACCGAAAATCAGTGCTACTGCAGAATCTGGAAGAATTTTAAGAAAAATGTAGAAAACACGATTATGGGAACTGCAGAACTTTTCCAGTTAGCCGAGGGCTCGTTGCAGAACAATGCAAAACATTCTGCTTTGGGGATCCGCGGCACATTCCCACTTCAATGAAGTTCGCAGAACATTTTCAGATCACTACAGTGGCCCGCAGCACAACTATAGATCGCTTTTAAGTGGCCCTCCCCACTATATTAAATGTCTTCCATAATTCTTCCTCCTCCCCCCTCTCCCCATAGAGTATTTTCCGTACTTAATTAAAATTAATTAAAAAAATCAAATACTCTTTTATTGAACAACGCTATCCACGTACGGCGTTAGTGGGTAGAAATAAAATCAGACTTAAGTTAAAGGCGAAGTGCTCGTGTGAAAAGCCATGAGGATCCGGACCCGCATCCGCTCCGTGTGAAAGGGCCCGAAGACGCTACCGAAAGCTTGTACAACTTCTTAATGAATGGACTAAAAGGATTTTGTTGCACTGTATTATGTTACGTCATAGGAAATATTAAGAGGGTGACACGCGTTTATCTAACGTCTAAACATGATTTTTATTTCTTGTTCTACATGTCCAAGAAATCCGATCTTGCATTTAGTGTTAGTGAAACTGATAAGTGAGTTCTTTTTTGCTTCATGAATATTCATAGTATCACTTTATGTCTGTGCTCTTCCGGAGCCGTATTTTCTACATCCGTGAAGACAGTACTCTCTCTGGTATCGAGTTTCCGATTTTTCTTTTATTACGTGTTCTCCAAGTAATTTTGTTAGTAAATTCCCTGGACGGATCATGCAGGTCTCTTGAGAATACGTGAAGATCACGTAAAAAATTATTGGTCAGTCCAGTGCAGTCAAACTTAGTATTAATGGCCTCCATTTTCGTCACATCTCGGACATCACGTAAAAATTGGCGATACCTACAGATTGCTAGAATTGAGAAGACAATAATGATAGATAATGAATCTCGTTTTTAACGTCACCGATATAACATTTTTTAGCACTGTTGCTTTCGTTTTTGTGGTGGTTTTCAAATGAGTTCTTAGATTCTTAAGCTCAATATACGGATGAGATTTTTGTCTGCTTCTCCTTTTCATCCCATGGCAATAAATGCAAAATTTTTGATTATTCAGTTCAATCCATTGAGCGTAGGAACATCAGTAGAATTTCTAAAAGCCTTCGATCCCAATTGATACGGTTCTTTTTTCCATTTTAGTACCAATAGCAAACCACAAGTTTCGCTCCAGTCGGATCCGTAACCCTGTTCGATCCATGTTAGCATTACCACTTTAAATTTTTTCATTCATTCGAAGGGATTTCAGGAAGGTAAAAATTTATCGACAAATCCACATTTGTCGATATTTTTCATAGATTCAGATTTTCAAAAGGCGGATTCCAAATCTCTGCACACTAGACTTAACCTAGAAGTTTTGAAAACTTTGTTTTTTTGTTGAGAAGTGAAAATTTTTTTTTTGATGAAAAAACTGTGTTACTTTACTACTTTTACAACTAGTGTTAACACCAAACTTTAACATGAAAGAAAAAAAAATTAGGTGCCACTCGAATTTTTGAGTCAAACATGGGTATTTTTTTCTTAACTGACAAAAATAGTTTGAAATAATTTGTTGCATGTTTTCCGGGGCTTAATGAGACTCTTTCCATGTTGGTTAGAAAAATTTAGGTGCGAATACCAATGCTTTAGTCAGGCGTACGCAGAATTTTCTCGAGGGGAGGGGGGTTCGAAATATTTTTCCTTCCGAAGGAGGGTTACGTTTTTTCCTGCAACGTATTTTGGATACTTTTTAGGGTTTTAGTCGCCATGGTGACCAAGCAAAAGGAATTTGTTGATCCCGTTTTTTTAAAAGTTGGAATAACATATCATGATGGCATCCTATAATATAGGGTGCATGGCTACTATAGCACGCACGGCATTCTACTGGTGAACCGTTGATTTTAGAGAGACATACTTCCAATTAGAAAAAGTATGAAAATAACGTCTAAAACTGAGATGCATCATTCATGTTGCAAGTGGTTACAACCACTGTACAAGTACAGTTATTAAATTTTAAAAAAAAATTGCCTTTTTAAACGAACACTCCAAAAAGGAAAAAATTCCATGTTTCTAAGTGCAATATTCACTGAGATATAATTCAAAATGGAGGAAAGTTAGAGGAAAACAGCATAAAGGGAAGAACGCTGATACGCTTATGCTGTTTTCCCGTTTTTGAATTAAAATATCTCAGTGAATATTGCACTTAAAAATGTGGGATTGTTTTTGTTGGCATCAGGAAAGACAGGGCAACAACTTTCTAATTAGGTTTTTGAGCACAGGATCTCCGTATAAAGCGTGAATATTTTTTATTTCAATAACTATACAACCCCTTGCAACATGAATGATGATGAATCTGAGTTCTACACGTTATTTGGATACTTTTTATAATTGAAAGTATGCCTCTAGGATCAACGGTCCTCCAGTAAAATGCGATGCATGCTGATAGCTTGCGCCCTGTATATTTCAAACCTGTCCCGTTAAAACATAAACCCTCGGTTTTTATGACATCTCAGTTGAGACAGTAGGTATTTAAAATCGTTTGAATCTTGAGATCGCTAATGTAATTGCCAATTCAAATATCAACTCGAATTTTCAAAATTTCCGTGAATAGCGATCGCTTTATCGTTAAAAATGTCCACGGAGAATGATAATAATGGAAAAATGAATCGCGTCGGTAGGGGCCCACCATTAATCATGGCTCGAATTCCAAGAGAAGAGACGGTATAACGGTGGTAAGGACCAAAAACTTTATGCTACGCCATTGATATAAATTTCTCTTCCCTTACTTCCTTTTATCTCTTATACAAGAGTGAAGTGAATAAATAAAAAAAAAGATACATTTTTACGTGTTTTTGTAGGTTATCTAAGAAACTGCATTAGTTATCAGTAGTTTCTTTTATTTTTTTCTCGCTCTCAACACGAAGTCAAAGAACTTGATATAAAGAGCGAACGGAAATCCTGGAACTCACTTTGATCTTGACGTACCTGTGCTCTGAACTGGCGCCGGGAAATTCGGTTAAATCCATTAGACAGTATGCCATGTATGTATATGTTGGACAGGTATATATAGCTTATCTCTGATGTCTCCCAGTAACCCACGCGGCATGAGTAAGCGTTGACCACGACCCTTCCCTGTCGAGGACTGAAGAAAAAGTTTACACTCAGAAGTGAGAGAAACATTTTCTACAGAAAATTACAATAGAATGCTGTTCGCTTGTTGTTTTTCTGTCTCCGTGAATAGCTTGAGAAAGCATAATGAATGGAGATGTATAGAGTGAGTAAGAAAGTGAGAGAGAGACGGGAGAATTTTTCTAGAAGCACTTGTCTTTTTTTCTTTTTTTTTTTGGTTGTCCACTTATAGTATAATGGCACCACCACCACCACCGTATTGGGCAGCATCGCAAAGCCCGTGAAGCGCGATAAGAGGTGGAAGTGCTTTCCTAAATGAAGTGTACGTATAATGAGGAGATGGTGGGATTGTGTTGGGTGAAATGGTAATGGATCTTTCACTTCGCGCGTAGGTTGGCACATATCGGGGCAAAACTAGGTGAAAATCAAACAGGTTTCGCTTTTTGACGTTTCGCGTGGGTCGTCGGAAACTCTTCCGTTTACCATTTTTGGCCCTGCCTCAAGTCACAATCACATAAACATATGGTGTTATGTATGTGTGTCTGTCATGTCCAGCAAGGTCAGACACAACGGAAATATATAAAAAAGTCATTCAACCAGAATACAGGCGCCAATTGAAATTTTTTCTTGTCGAAAAAAAAAATCTTACTTTCTGTGAGATATGAAATATTAGTAGGTGTTATATATATATATACTCGCATACCGACCATGCAATTTATAGGTTGACCATCGATAAACTTTATGAGCACACCTTTAATGGCCTCAGTACCAGTCTTGGCAGGTTTCTGACACATGGTAGTTTTTGACGGTTTAAAACCGCTGTTCAAACTGTCACGTCAATTGCTTTTCAATATAAAAATTCCCATTGGAAATACACACGTTAATTACATGTAATGTTTAAAGTGACTGTTATACAAATGAATAAATATTTAATATATAATATATATATAATATGTGATTGCGTGTAAAATAATTTTCTCTCTACAGAATTATTTTAGACAATATATATGTTTTTCCTTATAAAATATACAGTTTGAATAAAGCATAGCGTAAACACTAAAGGGAAAACTATGGAATGATTTGACATTCTCTGATTCAAAATGATTCTTGATCTCGGAAAATTTCTTCAACTGCTTATATATGTGCTTTGATATAAACCATCTGCTGTACTCTCTTTACAACAGATAAGTGTTTAAAAAAAAGTTTATTACACATATATGTAATGCTCTGATTTCTGTTATTATTAAATTATCTAGATAATCACTGAACTGATGCTTGAAACGAAACTAAAACGTGAAAATAAATGGTGTTTAATTAGTGTATTAACAGATGCTGCGTGATTTTCCTCATTAATTATAATTCCGAATGTAAAACCCTCTAATCTACATAAAGTAAGTGTTTTGTTATTTAGCATATCTATCAGGTTAAAAAAAACTATTTGACAACATTGACAATAATTTTTTGACTGTCTTAGTACTGATTTAGTTTCTAAAGTCTAAAACCTAACTCTGACGCCCTATCATACATATTTTGAATAAGCAGCTCTATTCCGCTTAGCAAATTGAACACAGGTAATGAGTAGCTTAGATAAATAAACCATAAAATTATATTTTATATGTTCTGGACCAGCGGTTCTCAGCCGGTGCTCCGTGTGCACTCCCCAGGGGCTCCGCGTCCGCTTGAGGAAAATAAAAAAAATTAAATTTGAAGAAAAAAATAATTACAAATATTTTTTTAATTAAAAAAAATAAATCAGTAACTTCGATGAATAAATAAAAAATAGGTCATTGGGGCTCCGTCATAGAAATTATATACCAGAAAGGGCTCCGCGAGTCAAAAAAGGTTGAGAATTGCTGCTCTAGACCAGTGGTTCTCAACCTTTTTTTGTCCATGGCCCCCTTTCAACCATTTCTCATTCCTGTGGCCCCCTTGCGAACATGAATAATTTTCAACTCCCCCTTCCTTTCTCCCTCCCCCCCCCCCCGTTTTCCCATTAGAAGATAATTATTCAAAAATTGTCTGAAGTGTAAATATTTTTGAATTTAGTTTGATTAATTTTTAATTTATGAAAATAACGAAAAAGTAAAATAAACACAATAGAATACAGTAAAAATAGAATAAATCCCTTGGGGTCACAAAGTGTCTGTATCATCGTAATGTTACTTTTTGTGAAGTTTATTGTTTTGTGTTTTCTCAGTTTGATTTGTATGTTTTATGTGTAGTGTCAGTCCAATTAAAAAAAAAATATTTTTAATCAATGTAAACTCTGCGCTTGAAGACGGCACAATGTCATCAAGTTACTGTATTGGATGAAATTTTTATTATTTCCAAATTAGTTTTTTTTTTGTGTAAAAGATTATGGTTTCATTGAGAAATGTCAGTTGTAGCTTCCAAAATACGCATTCTTATAATGATGGAGCAAAAAGTGGTAGCAAGCAATTTTGTTAATTTTATTCTATTCGTGCGGATAAAAGTAGTATATAATGAGGTAGTAGCCACACAAATGAATCACAATTGAAAAGTTCAACCTTCCACATTATTTTCAACAATAATATATGTATCAAGGATATAGGTTCATGTTGTAGCCCTACTATGAATTTAAAAAAATGAACTAAAATATGTGTGAAATTTTTTTAAATATTTGTTTGAACCATTCATTCCAGAGAAATCATGTACGCAGTGACAAAACTATTCGTGTGAACATAATAATGATTCATTATCAGTATTTCAAGCCCATCGGAAAATATAAATAATCAGATTTTCAAATAAGAAAATTATCAGTTTGTTGATTTCGATACGGTGAAAATCTGATATTTCATTGGATCACAAGCTACCTTCAAGTGGCTTTTTGGTTCATAATGTGACCGCTCTCTCGCACGCAAACGAAGCAACGTGCTAGTTGGCTTAAACATAACACAATATTTCACATAACAGTCCGTACTATATTTAATATACAGGGCGCATAGGTAACTGGGCATATGGCATTTTTTACTGACGAACCATTGGTCCTAGAGGCATACGTCCAGTTGGAAAAAGTACCCGAATAATGTGTAGTACTCAGATATTTGATTCATGTTGTCAGGGGTTACATAGTTATTAAAATAAAAATGTTAACTTTTTATACGGACACCCTGTGCCCCAAAACCCAATTGGAAAGTTGTTTCCCGGTCTCCCACAAAAAAATTCAACGTGTCTAAGTTCATATTTTCACTGAGATATTCGAAGAAAGTTGGAAAAAAACAGCATTAAATGAGGATAAACCATTTTACCCGCATTTAATGCTGTTTTTTCCCAAATTTCCTCATTTTTTCGAATTCGCATATCTAGGTGAATATTGCACTTAGAAACGTGAAATTATTTTAGTTGGCATCGGGAAAGACAGAGCAACAACTTCTTAATTGGGTTCTTTGGCACACGGGGACGGTACAAAAAGTTGTTTTTATTTTATTTTATAGCTATACAACCCCTTACAACATGAATGACATATCTGAGTTGGGCACGTGATTTGGATACTTTTTCTAGTTGGGTATGTCTTTAAGACTAATGGCTCACCAGTAAAGTGTCATACGCCCTGTTACCCCTGCAGCCTCCAAATACACGTAAAAGAATAGTTTGAGACGAAATACAGTCAACACTCATTTTAACAAATACCATTATAACGGGAAAAATATCGTTTTAACGAAAACTTTTCTAATCCCTCGGATAGGTTTACATAGGAACAATAAAAAAATCTGGAATTCCTTTGTAACGAAATTTCGTTATTACGAAGGGATTTCTCGGGTCTCTTGGAGTTCCGGTCTAATGGGGTTTGACCAAAGCGTATTAATAAAGGGTCTTTAATACGCTTTGGGTTTGACTGTATTTCCCCCCAAAAAAAATCTGACAGTTTTGCACTAAAGTAATTGAACTTCGGCAATTTGATCTGAAAACAGTCCTTTTTATAATGATTAAGTCCTTTTTACTTTTATAAATTTAGGAAGGAAACAAAAGGAAGAAAGGGTGGGGAGAAAAAGAAAAATGGCCAAGACGGGCTCGGTTGTGCGTAAATGCCTCGAAATTCCACTCGAGCTTACATGCCGCCCGGGTGCAAAGCCTCATGTGCCGCCCCTACTGGCGACCCTGCCAGGAGCCTGATAGGGCTTCGGTGAAGGGCACCTGGAGATAAACCTCTTTTTTTTTCAGAAGAAAGCCGCACATCGTTTACAGTGCAAAATGTGCGTGACCATACGTTCCGCTTTTGAAGTAAAACATTTTTTTGGTCTTTGGTAAAATAATTCTAGAACAAAAAACATTCTTAATAAATGCCAGATAACTTAATCAGTGAAAGAGCAATTATTTTTGTGAGCCATCATCACTTATCCTGTAAAGATGATATTTAACGGGGTAATTTTTATTAAGAAAATTTTTTCAAAGGTGTTTCTGGTATTCCAGGGACCGGACAAGTGAAAAACCAAATTTTTCCTTTGCTTTCATTTGACTATTGTGGATCAAATTCTGAGTGAGGGTATGGACCTCTAGGCTGGGATCTTTTGCAGGCCTCCTCCCAGTCAGATTTCTCACGGCCCCTTCTATACTTAATTTATAGCCTGAAAAAGCCAAAAAATTACGAGAATTATCCCGGGCTCTTGTGGGGGCCATGGGTGAGGGAACCAAAATGCACACATGGCTTTTGTAATAGAGTACAGGGGTGGCGCTTGGCCATGCGACCCATTGCGGCCACATGGGGCACCGCTTAAGAGGATGCTAAATCCGGGGTGAATGGGTAAAAAAAAATTCCATTGGCCAAAAAAAACCAAACTGTCGGCTCTGGAGGGGCGCAAAATCCGAAATGAAGGGCCGAAAAAAATGATTTGTTAGGAATTGTTTGGATAAATTGTGTGGGAGGGGCATGACCTTCTAAGGGTAGGGCTGACCGGGCTCCAGCTCTTGGCCCGGGACAAAATCCTTATAACTTTTCTTTTTTCACTCTATAAATTAACTGTAGAAGGGGCCCCGTGGAATATCGGGCATGGGCCCCACGAAAGATTCCCTGATGCAGGAGGTAGGGGCTATGGAGGGAGCAATAGGTAGGAGGCGCAAAAAATAAGTCCCACACGGGTACAGATTTTGTCTCGAGCCGCCCAGATAGCTTACATTCTAGTTTCTGGTATTACGATCAGATGCCTTGTCTATTTTCTCAACGTTTCCGTTGTCGAGGTATAGTATGACTCAAAAGCGTGATGTCGTGAATTTTTACTGTGTTAAATTTTGTTGTCTTAAGTAAAGTCTACGCTGCCGCCCCTTACAACCTGCTGCCCGGGTGCGCCGCACCTCTTGCACCCTCGCTTAAACTGCCCCTGTCCCAATACATTATCACAGCAATGTAGTTCTAAAAAATTAAATTTCGCGGGTATTTTTCCTCATGTATGATTTGGTCTCTTGGAGTTCGTTATAACTGAGTTCGACTTTATTTCTTTTCAGCAGAGGCAATGGATTGGCACCCCCCCCCCCTCAAAATAATTAAAAAATACCCCAGAGCAATCATTCTCTATTCGATTTTTATAAATATATTCCCCATCAGACCACTCAGTGCTGGCTGAAGATAGTTTCGTGCTAAACTAGATGGCTATCCGTCTGTAATTGCATGAAAACGATGGGGTTTTTTACAATTTAGCTTTCACCCATCTACTTCTTGGATTAAATTTACTACCAGCACTCAAAAAAATGTCAATGAATGGTCAATAAATCTTTGTCTGTTTTCTTCATGGCAGCCCTCTTTGAATGAAAAGTCTGAACACACAATTTTCTGTCTTTACAGTTATTCCATTTTGCTTAAACCTCTTCCATAGTTTGCATCAGGGCCTACTACCACCCCCAAGTCGTAAGCCCACCGAGATTACATGCAACGCTTTTTTTATTTCCTTCCTCATGTTAATGTTACTTGAATGGGGAAAAATTACGAAAAAGATATTCTATGCATTTTGTTTGAAATTAAATTTTTTTTGTCAGAGTGACTAAAAAAAATTTAATGTCACAAATTTCTTCGTGGCCCCCGTATCAGTAGCCGTGGCTCCCCTTTTGCAAGATTTTCATCCGTGGCCCCCCCTGGAATATCCTAGGGCCCCCCTGGGGCCATATGGCCCCCGGTTGAGAACCACTGCTCTAGACTCTTATGTTGAAAAATTGAAATTGCAAATTATAATTAATATTTTGCTTTAATTATTCTAATAAATTAATGTTTAAAAATAAAACATCGTAATATGCAAAAAAGTAGAGATGTAAAATTCTCGAGAATAATCTTTAAGAGAATATTCTCTTAAAGATTATATAAATGTAATATTATAAATAACTTGAGAATATTCTTATAAATTCTTGATGAGAATCTTCTCCTGTTATTTATAATATAGTTATAAATAACTATATATTATTATATTATTATAATTTCCTTGAGAGTATTTTCTCTGGAAGGACTACTTTTATAAATTACTGGAGAAATATTCTTATCGAAAATAAGAATTATTCTCAAGTTATTAATAATAGTACTTCCAGAGAATTTTCTCGATTATTCTCCTCTCCTAAGTGCTCTAAAACTACGTCATATGTCACTCAAAGGATATTTAAATGTGTCCCGGATCATTTAAGTGATCTGAAAATATGCCACGAGCCGCGTAAATGTTCTGGAATTGTACCACGGGGTACTTAAGCGATCTGTAAATGTGCCGCTTAGTTCATTTTTATAAAATTAGGTTAGAGGAGGGCAGGCAGCATCAGATAACCTCCAGGGCCATATTTGGTCCGCGGGCCTAGGACCCTTATGCGATTTATTATTATATGGCTTAGAGGGTGGGTCGCAATGAATTTTTTTATTAAAGATAAATTTTGAGTTCACAGCCTTCGAATAACATTGAAATTAAGAGAAATTGATTATAATAACATATAAAGATATTTTCTTCCGAAATTTAAATTATAAAAAAATTATTTTTGGTATTGAAAAAAAATACATTTTTAATCGTGGGAGGGGGCACGAGCCCCTTATGCCCCCCGTGTACGTCTCTGATCCCCCACCAATATGCGTTAGGATCCAGAGGGGCAGAGCTGATGACGAAATTTTGTTGACAAGGGGGGGGGGGAGAGGGTCAGCGTTTTGCTGACTTTTGCTGACAAGTGGGGGGGGGGAGGGTCAAAAATAGCTAAATAATATTTGCTTACGTTATACTTGAACGGCCCCTAAGAATATTCTCTAGTAATTCATAATAGTAGTCCTGCGAGAGAATATTCTCAAGAATACTCTTTGTCCCCGCAAGAAGATGGGGATATTAAAGTTTTTGTAGCCCACGATACATTAGAGCAGCGGTTCTCAACCTTTACTGACTCGCGGAGCCCTTTTCAGTGTATAATTGTTATGGCAGAGCCCTGTTTAACACGAGGAGCCCTTTTTAGTATATTATTTATATGGCGGTACCCTTTAGGACTCTTTTTTTTGTTTCTTTATAAAATTTATTGATTTATTTTATTATCCTCGAGTGGCCACGGAGCCCCTGGGAAGTGCACACGGAGCCCCAAAGGCTCCGCGGAGCCCCAAAGGCTCCGCGGAGCACCAGTTGAGAACCGCTGCATTAGAGAGAGAGAGAACCTCCCTTAACGGACACTCCCCGTTAGTGAATACCTCTTGTTAACGGACACTTTTTTGATCCCCGGCCCTATGGAATAGGGCTTTAATATATTCCACTCTCCGTTAACGGACACTCTCGATAGCGGACAGTAAAACCATGCGAACTAATTTTTTTTTCCAAACTCCAATTTATAAATTTTTGTTCATTAATCTACAATTTATCATACTCAACGGTGATTATGTATAATCCCCCAAGATGGTATTATTAAATATGATAATCCGTCAATTAATTACTTGATTAACTGAACATAACTATGGTCCAGGATCTCATAGGCGTACGCAGAATTTTCTCGAGGGGCGTTTACTTTTTTTCCTGGAAAATAACACTATAATCTTGGCTCAAGGGGAGTTAGAACCCCAAAACCCCCCTTTGCGTACGCCAATGTCCAGGATGATTCCGAATGGTAGTGTTCGTTTTATTTGCACATGCTGATACATATGAAGAAAGTCAACGTAACTGATAATGTTATTATGAACGTTTATTTCTCTTCTTCGCACTTATTTTATTTTAATTTTTATTGCAAGACATGTGTAATGCAAGTATCATGTACTGGTAAAAATAATTAATTGATTTAATGAAGGCAAAAAAGGTTATAAATTTTTCAATATATAGACTCTCCAACTTTATTTGGGAATTATTCATGATCGCCGGTAAAAGTGATAAATGTAGCGAAATTTAATCAAACTTTCTTTATCGAGACGATTGCTGATTATGCATAACCACCGGTGTATCACTTTTACGCACAGTAACATATAGGAACCAATTGCGACCGAATCCAGACATCGTATAAATATGAAAGTTGTATAAACGAGGTTCTACTGTATAGCGTGCCTCCCCAATAGCGGACAAAAGTTTTGGTCCCATGGGTGTCCGTTATCGAGAGGTTCTACTGTATTAAAGTTTGAAAGCAAGAAAATTAAACCAACATGGCTGAATATTGCACAACTTTTAGAGAAATATGAGTGATACAGAATTTAAGTGCATGTACATTCAAGAAAACAACAGTTCTGTATCTTCTTAGAATGATCGTGATAGCTTCGTGAATAGCTTCTTTTTATCGATTAACTTTGGTTTAATTTTTTGTTTCGAACTTATTTCTGAGAGAATTTATCTAATGTCTCTCTTTTAAAATAATTTTTTAAGGTTTAATCTTAAGGTTTCTAAAATCTTCATAACCAAACCTCTCATAATGACCTCTCGAACTAAAAGCTGTCATTGGAGGTGATTATACCAAAAATTGCTCTGTTTTAAATGTTTCAGGCAATGAAAACTGATTTATTTTTCATAATATAAACAAAATTAGTAAAAAAAAATTTATTATTTAAAAGAAAAATGAATATTCTCGATTATTTTCAATTTTTTACCGCGTTCTCTGAGAAATATTCTCACATCTCTACAAAAGGTTTTTCTTCGTGTTATATACAGGGTGGGCAAAAAGTCCGTAGAAACTTTAAAAATGAATAAAAACCGGAAAAAAAACCAAAATAAAAAAACGGTTTGGCAGGGAACTTTTCGCATCGCTAGGTCACAAGAATTTCTTTAAGACAGGGAAAAAACCTCAAAAACAGCCGATAGGTGGCGCTGGTACGAGCGGCTTCGGTGGAAATATGCGAATGAGACGGTTGTAAGAACTTGCGCTCCTAATCCACAATCAGTTCATCGTTGTAAACCGTATATGTGGACGGACTTGCTGCACTCTGCCATTGCTGGATTTGTGACTCACCTGCAATGTGTTATCCCCTGTGGTGGTTGTCACATACTGCTATAATAAGCGATTTGGAGGCAGGCATTCTGTTCGTTATTTGCGTATCTTTTCTTTGACTTGTGTATGTCAGCGTCACCTATCGGCTGTTTTTTTAGTTATTTTTTTCCTGCCTTAAAATAACTCCCGTGACCTAGCGATGCTAACTCTGCAAACCGTTTTTTATTTCGGTTATTTTTCCGGTTTTTATGAATTTTTAAAGTTTCTAGAGACTTTGCCCACCTTGTACCTATTATGTTCAAAACATTATCAAAAAGCATTCATTCAGGCTTTTGACAGTTTTTGACGCTTGTCATTTCAAAAATCCAACCCTACCCAGTACACTTGATGACTTCGGCTTAAACGCCGACGATATATTCCATGACTCACACATATTAACCTTCGGTTTTTACTCAGACATTCGCATTCAGTGATTTCTATTCTTAAATACCTTTGGAAATTAGGAAGCCCAACACAAGTCTAAAATTTCTCTAAAACGGCTACTCTTCTTAGGCAACAATTTCTTTAGATAAGAGAAAGAGAGGATTTTCTCCTCCTTAATTCTTCTAGCGACAAAGCAGAAATCTTTAAACTTCATATAAAATGTCATATTTTTTTAATTGAGAAGGTTTTCCTGTGTGTGTGTGCGATTTACAGCAGGTGCAAACTACGGGGTATAGGGGAAAGTGTTTCATTGAGAAATCAACTTTACAAAATATTTGAGCTTGCCAATGCTAAAATAGCAGACCTGAGGCGAGAAATCTCGTCAATGCTGCTTAATGGGTTAATAGAGGGGAACTGATGAGTGTATAGGGGAAAAATTCCGGATCGAAAAATTGGAAGACGACCTTCTAGGGAGGTTTTATCTATATAGATGGCTTTCCAGTCAAGTAATCACAAAAGAACATAGCATACACAGCATTACCATACACGACACTAGCTACACACTCAGACTGTTAGGTGCACTCACTTTGTTCCAGACTCTGCCACGAAGCTGGGCTGGAAGAGATCTCGGCAACGGGATAAGTCCGGTGGCAGAGACCCTGGCGTTCATTCATTCAGCATACACAGCATAGATAGCTTCCGATGGCCTACCATACCATTGATAGTTTAAAAAAGTGGTAAAGTTGCAAAAAAATATTTCAAATAAGTAAATATTCATATTATATGGCACTTTTGCATGAAAAAATTAATTTTTGAAAAAAAATGGATAAATTTAACTTTTTATACTTTTGACGGCTTTATTGTCGTATCGAGAGAGGAAAAGTTTATCAAAATAACTTCTATCACCATATGTGACAAAAATTAAGCGAGATATTTAAGTTCAAAGTTTACAATTTCTTAGAAAAAAAATGTTGTGCGTGTTTGGAAGAAATCTATTAATTTTCAATGAGCGTAGGTGTAAAACATATAAATTGAAATAATTAAAGGTTTATCTTTTTTTGTTTATTATTCACTCGTTCGTGATTTAGGCCGCTAGTAAGTGTAATTTTCTAATAATTTACTACATATTTCGTATGCCGAAATTAATCATCATCGTCGTCGTCGTCCCCACCCCAGCCTTTCGATTCAATATTCGCCTGTATGAGAAATGGGTGACGGAACAAAAAGTTTAGGAAACTGGCGTACACACTATGACACCCCACAAAAGAGGGGGCTGACAGGGCTCTGGTTGCAGAAGAACTCCGGGATAAAATTATGTGTTTTTAGTTTTATAAATTTACTAATAAATCATTATATAGGGACGGGGGTGCCGCCAAACAGCTTGGCCTACGGATCCCAATCCAGGATTTGGGGAGGGGGGCGACTGATACACACCACCTGGTCGTAAATAGTCTCAAAGTTTACGTATGTAACGTAAGAATAAAATTAAAACCTATTATCATTATACTCTGGTGTTGCTAACGATCGATTACTCGTTGAAAATATCGGCTAGAAAATGAAAATTTCACTTGCCGAAAGGGCCAACTATTTCTGGTCTGGAATTTTTCCTGCTCACTGGCTCTCTTGAGAGATTCCACTGTATTACGAGGTTGAACAGGGTGGAGCATAATTTCATAGCGCATTTCGAAAAGTTCTCATAATATTAATAAATCAGCATATGAGATTGTGGCAGTAAAATACCATGATTAAAGACAATTTTTTTCAGAATAAAAAATAGTAAAATAATTGTACGCATACGTGCCGCTGTATACCATAAAACGTGCAAACGCTAAAACCAATATTTGACACAAAACAGTTACAGAACACATCAGAACTTGGAGCCTTTTTTTCCCCTTTAACCTGCCACTACCACATTTCAACGTGCTCTTTGCAGCTCGAGCCACATCTAAATGGTAGTTAATTTCTCTCCTTAGGCAATTTTGGATTACAGCAGTCTTGATTATGTTGCGCGTTTCGAGTCTCCAATATTAACAAAAACCAAACGGTACAGAACCATCCATGCTTGAAATTTCGTACTATTAATTTTTATATAATTTATTTTTAAATAAAACTTCATTATCATAAGCATTTCACAGTGGATCCCAATTTTATACGCCAATAGGTTGCGTGTCATGGTCTTTCGCTCACCTTATGAAAAAAGGAAATTCATATACGCTAAACTTGGATTCACACACACACAGTGATGATCTTTCATTCATTTACTAACTATAAATAGAGTTTTATATTGTCAAAAAAAATGCAGCTGAAATGTTTTCTGCGCTATACATCCCAATTATCGGACTAATTTTTTTCTGATAAAAATTGCGGAAATGAGCAATTCATCTATGTTGATTTAAACCAATTAACACCTAAGGTTTTGGGCGCAGCTTAAATTGCCTTCAATCAAATTTATACGGAAATGCAGCCTATATGAATGTACATTAGATTTGTTCTAGACTAAACATTTTGCATTGATAAAAATGAAAAATAAAATACTAACGACCAGCTTGCATTGACAGTATTTCGATTGGCCGATAAAGAAAAATGTTTATCCTCGTCGTGTAAATAATAAACACGCATATGTATATACAGAGTGTCCACTCTTATCGTTATCCAATAGCCAATTCCTAAGCCGTTGGCCAACAGTGAATGTCTAATTACAAAAAGAAAGTTTCAAATGTTGTCGCGCATCATCACGCGGAAGCCGTTTGTCAGGAAAAATTTTAGTTCTTAATACGATCCCGGCAGTCATAAGTTGGAGGAACGCAACCAAAATTAAAAAAATATGGAAAGAAAATATCTTCAAATGCTGTTTTAATCGATTTCTTTCAATTTAAAATGAGGATTGGTATTTTCTGATAGTTGGTAACTCACTCTTTGCATGCTCCTAAATACCCTATTGCTCCCCAACCCCAAAGGTAGGAGGTCCTGCTTATGCCTCTGGATCACCAGGTCCTGTAAGAAAGGTGTTAAGAAAGAGATCTTTCGCACTGTCATAATTATGAAACAACAAAAAAATCCATTTTTTTTTCTAAAAAAACTGATCGAGATATAGCTGACAAAAGTTGAAAGAACCACTTTTTTTACGAGATGGTACGGGGGCGAAATTATTTGGGGCAATTAATTTTTCTGTAATTTAATTTTTTTTTACCAGGAAGCACCAGGAAACTTCCAATATTACCGATACAAATGCATGTACAAAGGCCGAAAAAGACAAATTTCCCAACGAGGTGGCGGAAAAAATTATGCCCATAAAAAATATGTATGTCAAATATAAACAAAATACAGCAACCCAATATAAAAGCTTATATCACCAAAAAAATAATATTAATTATAGTAAAATACAGGGTGCATAGCAAACAGGGGTATATGGCATTTTACTGACGAACCGTTGATCCTAGAGGTATACTTTCAATTAGAAAGTTTCCGTATAGCGTGTAATACTCAGATATGTCATTCATTTTTCAAGGGGTTGCATAGTTAATAAAAAAAAAAAACTACAGTCCCCGTGTGCCCCAAAATCCAATTATTGTTGCCCTGCTTATCCTGAAGAAAACATAAAAAAAAATTCCTTTTTCTAAGTGCAATATTCACAGAAATATACCAATTCGAAAAACGGAGACATTTGGAAAAAAACAACTTTAAAAGCGGATGAAACTTTTTTCCGCAGAGTTGTTTTTTTAACACAGACCGTAGTTTTTTGTATGTGTATTTTTTAATTCACTAACAAACATTACGGTACATATTTGATTTAGTAAGGCCGGGATTACACTGTAAAAGTTCTTTTATAAAACTTGAAAAATGCAACCAATAAGGTCACGGGTCCCCTTTTCTAGAATGCAACCAATAACCTTATTGGTTGGATTTTTCAAGTTTTATAAAACGACTTTCATCAAACTTTTATAGTATAAGCCCGGCCTAAAAGAAGCAATTATTTTTATATTATTTCACTAATATTTTACATACGCGACTTTATATTTATTTACAGCAGTGTTTCTCACCTTTCCTAAAAACAAGGATCAGTGAAACGTCTGAAACAATTTGATGGACTACTTGTGTCTCGTATTACGGGACATTCCTGTAATTTTCGTTGTTCCGAATTTTTTATACATTTGTCCCGTTTTTTCAACGATACTTATTTGAATTTACTAAAGTCGTGAATACACACACACATACACACAGTGTTTTCATAATATAAATCATACGATAATTATGACAAAAATGATAAATATTCATCTCGTATTTTTCTCAGGTTTAACGTTTTTTCTCGTGAATTTTTCTTTTAATTTTAATGACAATTGGCGATGTCCGGTATTTTACAGATTATTATTCAAGATCCCAATTTTTTTTTTTTTTTCTCAATGTAATATGGTCATCAGATCATTTGAAAATTTTTTTCGTGAAATTTTGTACATTTTTGTTTACTGCGGTTTGTAACAGCCCTTTATTTCCAGACCCGTCAGTAATTTTAGCAATAGTTATAGCAAAAATTGCATTTAAAGTAATAAAATGCAATTTTTTGAAAAATTTAGTGATATCCAGCATTTATAGCATCGTAATTTCCTGCATTTTCCTTGATGATGTATGGTGAACTTAAGTATCAAGGTATAATTTTATTTGTGAACCCATATAATTGTTACTAATATCAATTACAACGGAAGAATAATTATGCCAAGTTAGGACCACCTACGCCATTGTCGCGGACCATAGGTTGAGAAACGCTGATTTACAGGATGTTTATGCGGGATATAATTTAGGCGGTATTGGCTTCTCTCAGAAGAATTAAATTCTAACAAGTGGTCTGCAAAACCATTTTTTCTCATCCCCTAACCCCAGGTAACTAAACATTCGTCTAATCAGACTACTGACCCCTGCCAGTTTTGCACATTCGATATGTTGTCGTTCACTCGCACCACCTCACTCACAGTACCTTCACAACTAGTAAAATGAGTTTTCTTTTTTTAATATATTTTTTTTATTTTCACATTCATTTTTATTTTTTATTTATTTTTTTAATTGAAATATTACAATACTTCTCTTAAATTACGCTAATTTCAGTACGTGTAGTGAACCTGACGTGATGTTTGTTTCGGTGTAATGCTTGTTATGTGTAGTGCCGCCATCTGCCATCAGTTTTTCTAACCATGGTTGCCACATGGGTTAGGCTGACAAGACTCTAGCCCTGCGCCCCGGAACAAGTCTCCTTTTTTTTGCTTTTTCGCTCTACAAATTAACTATAGAAGGGCCGTGAAGTCTTACCGGGGAGCCCGCAAAAGATCCAAGTCTAAGGGCCCTGCTCCTGGATGTGGGGGGGGGGCGGCTGGATGGTGAGGGTAGTGTAATGATTGAATAATTGTATCGTTTGTAGGCCTTTTGCTCTCTGTGGTGATTTTGTCACCGGGCTATAGTCCCGTCATCATGTGGGAGCCTCGGGTAAGAAAACTAGACCAAAAGAAGATTGACATCCAGGGAACCATATGCCCCCAGGACCCCCTGCAACCGATGTTAGTTGTCAATGTCTATTTCAGACATTAAAAGCTTACAGATCGGTAATTTCTTAATCACGTATCAACCCGTTTTTTACTAATCTCGCCAAATTGCGCAATTTTTATAAACCACAATGGTTACTTTTACCGATGTATTTTTGACGGAAAATGCGTCTTACCTTTCGAAACCACGCTTAATTAGATGAGTACCACAAAAACCTTAATAACTTGGAAGCTATGAACGTTACGTGAATGAATGATATCGCGTTCTATAGAGCACTAGACAAAGCATGTTATGAATACCCATTGACTTTGAACGTCATTGATGCCGCAGCGCTGTCATTTAGGGCTAATCAGTGTCGCCCGGCTGAAATTTAGTGTAGCTCTCAAGTGTGATATCATGTCGTGTGAGTCGTCGTTTGATTTTTTTTCATTAAGTTCTACAAGTATACGACAGACACACAACACAAATAAAAAACACTGTTGTGATCATAAGCTAAATTTTAGTGTGAAGCACTTTGAAAATCTTCTCACCCGCAAAATGTCGTGACATGTGTGGCTTCAAAATTATCAAAAATTTATTCGAAGGATAAAGCTGCTCAAGAAAGTTCCAAAAAGTACAAAATCGGTAACTTCGATTATCAAAGGGGAACGCCTCAAATTTTTCCCCCGTACGCCGTCAGGGGATTTCCCTAGTACATCTACTAGAGCCCTAGTACATCTACTACTTAATGATGTGGTCGCCGTTAGAAAATGTTTGGGAACCCATGGTTGCGAATACTGACCATTCCTGTGATGTATGGGCTCCGGCTCAGTTTATCAAAACCATAGGAGAGAAGCCGAGAAGTTTATCGAAACATACGAGATATTACAGTAATGGGAGCCAGAACTTAGGCTTAGGCTACTTGAGCCTTTCAATATGCAGTCGACGCTTGTTATAACGACTACACGTTTTTGCAACCGTGTACGACAAGTCCCAAATGTTTTCATATATATATATATATATAACGACTTACCCACATGTTTTCCTTTAGATATAACGACCACCCGATGTAAGGTCCGTTTACAACTGAACGAGGGTGGTCGTTATAACGAGCGTTGACTGTACGGTGTAAGGGAGCTGTGAACCAACAACAACTACTAATTTTTAGGAAAATGTTACAGTGGAACCTCCCATAACGTTAGCAGATAGCCGACACCTCCCATTAACGGACACTTTTTTGAATTGCGTTCGTTAGCCTCAATATATTTTACAATACCGTAGCGGATGGGGGGACGGATCCCCCAAAATGTTAGAAAATAGATGATGTATATAGAATAACTTGCATAAGTCTATTGTTTTTATTTCATTTTGCCCCCCCCCCCGAAATGTCAGTTGTCCTCCTCCAAAATAGATTTCTGGCTATGGCCCTGATACTTTACTATCCATTAACGAAAACTTCTCGTTAGCGGAAAAAATTTTTCGTCCCATGGGTGTCCATTATCGATAGGCTCTACTGTGTCTAGTAGGTGTTGCCTGAGCATCCCAATAATTCGTGAATATACGATAGAACACACGATGCGTATTCCCTTGAATTGCGTATATACTGGATGTAGCTTTCCCTTCTCGCCAATGTTTCGTTGTGTCAGAGCTCCCAAGTACAGTCGAATTTGGCGGTCAGCGACTGCACGTTTCAATGCTCCATGGCCCTGATCCATGGTTCATAGCTCCATGGTGAGAGCTATGAACACCGACTTTAGTTTGAATGAAGGAAAGTATATCATCGGCTAAGTGATTCCAGCAACTGCGTTGTAACCGGAAGGGGGGTTGTGAATGCTTGTCGTCGGCAATGGCATAGGAGTCGGAAGACTGTGAATGCTCGTAATCAGCAATGCGTGGGAGACCGGGGCAGTCTGTAGTAATAGCGTGCATACCTGTAAGTGCTCGTTTTCAGCTGTAGTATGCACCTAGTGCTTTCGGCCTCTACGTGCTGGTTCTCATCAGCGGTGAAAAACCCGGGAACTATGGGTGCTCAACCTCACCTTTTCTGCAGGGGCACGGGGCCGAACACAAAAAAAATTGATGCACAAATAAAATTATCCTACCCTATTTTTTGTGGCATGAAAGCCAGCATCATGAACATGATTCACAAATCGAAATAACCCACGTAAAGGTGAAGTTGAACACCCACGGGTCTGAAAAAACTTGCAACCACCTTATTCTTCATCTCTGTTAAGATTTTCCAGATTGCAATATCTGATGTTTTCTGTAGTTTTTCAAAGCAGTACTAAGTGGAAATTTTATTGTGACAATAAATACTGCATTACACTTAGATTTTACGTATTCTGCGCTCTTGAAAACGTACAGCAGTGACCTCGCCAGTCGCCACAGCCCCGTGCATATTTTCAACCCTTAAACTGCTTTTGTCGCTTTTATATTATAGCCTTAATAGCCTTCTCAATAGCTTTTTGATTATTTAAATTACGGGATATTGTTGCTTTCTTGACGAAAAATTCTTGAAATTATATAGTGGAACTCACGTAACGGACACTACCTGAAGCGGACATCTCCCGTTAACGTACACTTTGAAGTCTGTGGAACAAGGCCTCAATGTGTATTTCGCTATATACCAAATAGCAAACGCCCTGTTACCTATGCACCCCATAGGTGAACGCAGAATTTTCTCAAGGGGGGTAATCAGATTTTTTTCCCTTCTGAGGGGGGCGTTTACGTTTTCCCCTGCAAAATAACACTATAATCTTGGCTCGGGGGGGGGGGGGTTAGAATCCAAAAACCCCTTTGGGTACGCCAATGATGCACCATATATATATATATATATATATGGTGCATCATTTTTGTATATATATATACAAAAAGAAGTGAAATCCCATCAAAAAAATTTCATGTAAAATACGTGACCAAGTCAAGTCCCGCGATTTTCGTAAAAAGTTGTGATATCTGAATGTAGAGAGCCAAGTCTAATGCTGTTATTAACTGTGAAACTTTGATTCACAAATCAAACCAAGGCTGAACACCTTCAGTTGAAGAACATTTTGGGACTTGGCAATCAATCACACAGCCCGAGAATATGTTGGCCGGGGGCTAAGTTTTATTATTAACGTTCATTCATAATATGCTATCAAATAATATGAATAAGAATACGTGTGTATTTATAGTGTTGACTTGATTTTACATAACATGGTAAGGTGTAATATGTATGTAATTGTGCCAAGTCACATGTTCTTCAACTAAAGGTGTGTAACCTCAGGGCGATTTGCGAATCAAAGTGTCACAGTTAATAACAGCATTAGACTTGGCTCTACATCAGATATCATAACTTTTTACGAAAATCTCAAGACTTGGTCATAAATTTTACATGAAATATTATTGATGGGATTCTTTTAAAATTATTCAAAATTACACGAGGGAGGGACAGTGCATTGTTGCTCGGCTGAAAGAGTATCTAGTTGGCCCTTTGTATAAGGGACCCAAACTTTAAGTCTCCAGGGACACATTTGAAATTTTTTCGGTGGGTAGCGGACACCATCGTTCAGATTTATTGTGGAATGTTTTTTGGTTTTTTTTTTTTTACCATGAAATAGTGGTTTGATAGTCATTCTCCGGTGGCAATGTAAATAAGCCTGGTACACACCAGGATGCTCATGGATATTGGCGCAGTAACGTACGTAGGATGTTTCAGGATTGGGGTTGGGGGGTTCGCATTTTTTCTCTTCCCAAGGGGGGGGGGGTACATTTTTTACTGCAAACATACGAACATACGTCATAATCTCGGCTGGGGAAAGGGCCTTCAGCCCCAAAAAATTCCCTTTTGCGTACGCCAATACACAGGGAGATTAGGAAGCCCCGTTTTAGAGGGCCGCAAAATACTTCAGCCTGTCCCTGATGGCACCAAATTTTTTTATGTATGATAACTGAATTAAAGTCTGAGGACAGCACAAAAGTATCGCAAATTACATCAGTGCGTCTGCCAGCATGGAAAAGGTTTCTTAAGTACAAGATTCATTGAAAGACTGGTTATTTGTGGAGATGAAGATTACAAGAAAGAAAATTCATCTCTGCCCCCACGGAGACTCGAACCCCGGTCTCACGCTTGCCGGACGAGTGCTCTACCATCTAAGGTACGGAAACAGATTGTATACTTTAACCTTGGAGCTTATATATTTATTTATACAATAATGTTGGCCGAGGCCTAAACATGTTAATCGGTTGATGGTGACAAAAGAAGTTTTACATTTTTCAAAAATATAAATGGCGTGCGTGGAATCAGCGACAGTGGAGGGGAGTGAGTTCCAGTTGGAAATGGTATAGCCGCTGTGATGGAAGGTCATAGTGACGGACTCGCGTCGTGAGGTCCCAGGTTCGAACCCCACCGTCGCCACAGTGGTGGTCGGCTGAAGTTGGTTTTCTGTGGTTCCCACCTTCAAGGCACGAATGCGAGCCGATCTCCCCTTTGAAAAGTCTCGCAACAGACCTACAAATGTAATTCAATCTAAACACGTCACTCACTTCACTTCTGAAATATAGATGGCAGCACTAAAAAATCAAACACGACACTTTCATTCGCACTCAGACTGTTAGGTACACACACAGTTAAACTTCCGGCACAACTCACTAGATAGTAAATCGCCCATAGATGGTGATAGACCTGAGTTGGGCTCGGTTTGAAAGAAAAAAAAAGTTAGAAATGTGTATGCGGAAAGAAGCTAAATTTAAAGCAGTCGGTGGAGGCGGAGAGATGGGGTTTATCTTAAGTGGGATGATCTCAAGTCTGCTAGAGATATATGTTGGCTTCGAGATAATACCGGTGGTATCGAAATTTAAATGTCCATGAAGACAGGCACATAGGAGGACCAACTGTCGTAGATAAAGCGGACGGATTTATTTTGTATTGATTCTAACTTTTCGATATTGCTAGCGGGTGTAGGGGTCCCAAATTTCGGAGGCATAGGAGAGGACTGGAAAAATATAGATTTGATAACAGAGGAGTCTAACATCGCGAGTAGAGTGTTTAAGGTTGCGACGAAGGAAAAAGACTTTATCGAGATATTTTTGATAGATATAATCGATGTGTTTATTCCAGCGCAGGTCTGCTGAAATGATACCACCGAGGTATTTATATTGTAAAACCTGGGATATGGAGGAGTTATTGATGGAGTATGAAAATTCGAAAGGTGAGAGTTTACGTGAAATTCTCATGAGAACCGTTTTAGAGATGTTGAGAGGCATTTGCCATGTGGTGCACCATTGGGAGATGGAATTGAGATTGCGTTGAAGTTCTTGGTCTGACTCGTAATTTATGGCGCGGTAGATTATGCGATCATCAGCAAAAATTCTAGTGGTACAGTTGAGGGTTTCGGGGAGGTCGTTAATAAATATTAAGAATAAAAGTGGGGAAATTACTGATCCCTGCAGGGTTCCAGAATTTACGGTGGCCGATAGAGAGTTGTGGTCTTTGAAGTGGACATATTGTTTGCGATATTTTAAGAAGGCTTCCAACCAATTAAGCAATTGAACGTTTAAGCCGAGTGTAGAAAGTTTAAATAGTAATTTATCGTGGGGGACTTTGTCATATGCTTTTGAGAAATCTAAGAAAATGACGTCAGTTTGTAAGTTTTTATCGATGGCTCCCGAGAGATCATGGATGAAAAGGGCCAGTTGAGAAGAGGTGACGTCTAAAACCATGCTGATTAGGGAAGGAAAATTTTATGGAGTCAAGATGGGACGCGGATTTCCTTAGCTACGATGTGTTCAAGAATCTTACAGCAAGATGAAGTGATTGTGCAATAGGTCTGAAATTGAGGGGATCGGTAAGAGGCCCAGATTTGTAAATTGGAATGATTTTGTTTATTTTCCAATCAGAGGGTAGAGTGGAGGAATTTAGAGAACATTGAAAATAATCAAAAGATAGTCAGCGATTTCTTCTGCACAGAATTTGAGAATGTAGTTAGGGATTCCATCCGGGCTCAAAGAGCGAGGTTTGAGTTTTTTCAATAATTTTGCGATGCCCTCCCTAGAGATAAAGATTGGGTTAAAGTTGTGAATGGAGTCAGTGAATGAATATTGTGAGGGGTGGGATCCAACGAGAAAACTGAGCAGAATGCTAAATTGAACTCAGTGGCGATATCCGCGGGAGAAAAGACGTCTTTAATTGAAGTTTTAAGAGATGGGGGGGGGCCAGCTGATTCGGGACGGAGGAAGTTCCAAAACTTAGGGGGGTTGGTTTTGAGATAATTTGGTAAAGAGTAAGAAAGATATTTAACTTTTTGAAAAGAAATGAGATCTTTAAGGTTTTTTGGGTGTAGGCAGAAATTGCGGATTTAAGTGAGTGGGATTTGTTTACTTTGTATTTGAGAGCGGTACGACGAATTTTTCTCTCTAAATAGATATCTCTATTGATCCATGGGTTGTAAATGTACTTAGATGAGACATTCTTTTTCCTGGGAACTGTAGCTAAGCATTTGAGCATTGTAGATTTGAAAGTGGCCCACAAGGTATGAATGTTGTTGGAGGAGGAAAGCGATAAGAAATCGGAGAAGTGGAAACGAAGAATATTTCGCATGAGGGGGTAGTTGGCCTTATTAAAATTTGGTTTCGTGGCAAGTTTGTAGGAGGGAGTAGATTGCTGAAGGGAAAAATCAATGAAGGGGAAAAGGTCCGAGCAACCCTCGAAGATGGAGGTGTCAAGAACTGGGATCCGATTGGAAGTGACAATGACATCCAGGATTGAACTGGAGTGAAATGTAATTCGAGTTGGTTCTATGATAGATTGGACAAGATTGAATTTAAGGAAAATGTCATGGACTTTATTATTAATTCGCTGATTGCCGGAGGTAGAATGCGTAATTATCCAATCAATGCCTGGGAGGTTCCAATTCCAGTGAGAATTATGGAATATGTGGGGGAGAATTTTTCAAGAATAAGTTCAAGTTGGTCGAATAGCGTAATCTGGGGAGGGAGGTATATGGAGGAAAAATGGCTAGGGGAAAACAGTTAGGGTGACGCCATTCATTTGCAACAATTTCGAGGTCAGAGTGCAAGGGGATTTCAGTGAGAGGAACGGAATCATTGAAAACCAGGCCTACACCTCCCCACGAGAGTTTCTATCTTTACGGAAAGCACTGTAATTAGGGGAAAGAAATTCGTAATTAGACACAGAATTATTTAACCAAGATTCGGTGACTCCAAGAAAGTGGGGGGTTGTGAGCAAGCAAAATGGATTCGAAGGAAAAGGTTTTATTATTTAAACTTCTAACGTTGATGGTACCTAATTTAAAAGTATTTAGTTTATATAGAGGCGGGAGGGGTGTTGATGAGTGAGGTCCTAAAATGGGAACATGAGGGTACGGGGAGAACTGGTGGATAGAGTAGGGTTTGGAACTTGTTGGGGTGTAAAGGCAGGGATAATGTCATTAATCTCAGGGTCCCAAATGTATTTAATATTGTTAATTATGGCGAAGTTATGGACGAGCTTCACTTTAAGTCCATTGTCCATGAATTTCTGACCAGCCCTCCACAGTGGGCTGGTTGAAAGGCTCCGTACATGGAACGGCGGCAGCAATCAACTAATAGCTCGTGAATGACATAGGCAACCAGATGGCTACATGCATATAGAAATGTTCTCTCCACTTGTTAATACAAGATGAAGATTACAAGGAAGAAAATTCCCCCACAGGGACTCGAACCCCGGTCTCTCGCTTGCCGGACAAGTGCTCTACCTTTTTTCGGACGAGTTTTCTTCCTTGTGTAATTTTCATCTCCACAAATAACCAGTCTTTCAATGGATCTTGTATTAAGAACTGGAGAGGACATTTCTATATGCGGGTTCTTAAGTCCCAGACTAGATTTAAACGTTTCCCGGGTTTTTCCCTGTTTTCCGGGAAGCGTAATTGCAATCCCTACTCTCTTAGTAACACAGGAAGCATTATCACGCCGGTGATTGGTTACTGCGAGCAAAAAAGCTAGCAAGACGTCACGAGAGACAGAGTTTTCGGCGAAACACTGAATTTCAAAGTTCATTGACGAAAAATGGAAGCATTTTTTATTCAATCAGTAAATGATAGCTAGGCATCGCGAGCCGTTATTATTGTCCTCGATACACGTGAACCGCATTTGATTAAATCAGAAACAAAAGTGGAAACATTTTTTAGTAAATCAATAAATGACAGCAAAGATTGGGAAAAAAGTTTTTGATGGGTTTCAGACCGAATCGAACACACAATATTCGGTATATGAGTCTCGTACTATAACCATTGCTCCAACGGTGGACGTTGGATTCCAGCACAATTAAATGTATCTATTGTTAAACGTTGCCAGCAAAAATTTCACCAGGAGTGACGTAATGGGTCATCACTCATTTCGATAAATCTCACGATGCGCTAAAAATTTCTACAATATAACTAGAAATATAGGGATTGTTTATAAGCCTCCGGGAAAGCGGGAAGTAGAGTGTTATCGGAAACATATAGACAATTCACAGATAAATTTAAAGGCATTTAATAATAGATAAAGTATTGATATTAAAATTTATTAACTATCATTGTTACGTAATATTCGTATTATACGTAAATTTCGTATTTACAAAATAGATGCGAAATTCGGGGAATAAGTGCGAAATTTGTGAATTTTGACGAATAAATGCGAAAATTTTATTTTTACCACTTTTCCACTTTACCAAATATCCATAATTTGCAGATTTGAAAACGAAAATTGGTAATAGTTGTGCTCAGTACTTGCGCCTAGCATTATTATGTGAGTAAAACCCAATATTCACTTGCATAATAAGGGGTCGATCAAGCCAAAATTTGGCTCCGTTTTCCGGACCGTTCACAAAATTCCGTATCTGAAAAATGGACCCTTCACAAAATAAAAAATAATGAAACTATAAATTTGACATTTCGCTTTCCATAAAATGACTCATTTCGCTTTCCATAAAATGACTCATTTCGCTTTCCATAAAATGACTCATTTCGCTTTCCATAAAATGACTCATTTCGCTTTCCATAAAATGACTCATTTCGCTTTCCATAAAATTACTCATTTCTCACAAAATTAATGACTAATTTCACAAAAATAAGGAAAATTTTCACAAAAGCAGGGCCCTTCAAAAAATTGTGGACAGACCCCTGATAATAACTAGATCACCTTTTTGCTTGTGATATTTGCAAAATATGTTCCTGGTTCATGTAATCTTCCTTCAGTTTTGAAAAAAAATGAGAGTTTTTACTCGTACAATACATGTTCGATTGACTTTTGTTTGTGAGTTCTGTAAGACCGGGTACACACTGGCCTAAGAAAATTGTGGAACTAATCGGCAATTTGGAACGATCAAAATTCGTGCAAGTTTTGTGGAGTAAGTTAATGGTCTTGAAATCTTTTGTGTGCCGAACTAAGGTCAGTTTTGAAAAAAGAGAGAACAATTTTCAGCAAATGGGA
The DNA here is from genome assembly GCF_987345545.1 of Pholcus phalangioides. Classification (NCBI taxonomy): domain Eukaryota; kingdom Metazoa; phylum Arthropoda; class Arachnida; order Araneae; family Pholcidae; genus Pholcus; species Pholcus phalangioides. Next base: position 27,943,213 of record NW_028301625.1, read on the forward strand.
GAGAATAGTGAATTAAAGGACATGATATTATGCTAAAGACAACAGAAGATAACTATTCAAATGAAAATTGACTCCACACATAACATCCAACGCAATGAATGAAGCCTACGAACACATGGATTTTATTTTGGATATCTGAAGCCGCAACAACACCTACATCATCTTTGTACTCAAATTTTTATTACTGGAAGCATTTTCCAAAAATTATTTTGGAAGACGTGACACCGGAGGGGGGCGGCGCTGACGATCATGTTCACAGACTGCTACATCTAGTAGTAAGCCAACAGACTTATGGTTATGTCATGCAGACTTCAAGTGTCACACCCCACCCCCCAGTATAACCCGAAACATGCATAACTTCGACAACATAAATATGTTACGGCCACGTATATACACGGCGTTCTGTTAATGGACCGACAAACTCAGAGGGTTGTTGGTAGACATCAAGAGAAACAAAAGTTGCAATGGAACATGGTGTCGCAAATCACGTTGAGAGGGTGAAGATCGCGAAAAACGCATGCAGGTTTCGCCGTCACTCTGGAACGACAAAAAATACAGTAATAACTACAAAACGATTTATTTGATTAATTATTATAAGAGTTGTTGGAAGTGGTGGCTGTTGACGTCATTGCACAGTCTAGAACGACATAAAAACGATTCTCGAACGCGCTCGAAGATACCAGGTATGCTTTTGATGTCTGCCGCAGCGACGACAATCTGCGCTATGAGATCCTTCGGTGTGTCCACAGGCGTCTCATAAACGAGTGATTTAAGGTGAACCCACGAACGCATTCAGTGATCAACTGGCATCCACCTTTCGTCTCCTCTGGACTCAGAGCCTGCATGCGTTTTTCGCGATTTTCATCCTCTCAACGTGATTTGCGACACCATGTTCCATTGCAATTTTTGTTCCTCTTGATGTCTACTAACAACCCTCTGAGTTTGTCGGTCAATTAACATCACACTTTGTTTAATTCATTATCATGCTTCCATCGTATATTAACCCGTTTTAATGTTAATTCTTTTGTGTTGTTTTCTAAGACGTGTACTACCAGACTACTAGTCAGAGGGTGTTTAGGGGGGGGGGTCCGAACCGCGACAGTACGGAGCGGCCACAATTCTCACTAAAGTGATTATCTTTATATTGATTCACATAAGAAACAAATCATGTCGCGGTCACGATGCGATAATCATTTTTTCTTCAAAATTTCACATGAACCCGGGATAATAGTAATTTAATCATTATTAAAGAATGATGAAACCCTGAAAATAAATTTGCTGAGTAATGTATTTAACTAGTGTCAATAGAAATATTGAAATTGAGATCAAGTATTGGGCGTGTGACCGAAGCGGCTGCATGGGTCGCATGGCTCTAGAGTCACCAATGTTTCTCACCCACTAACATCCCAAGTGTGCCGCCCCGCGGAGCTTGCCACCCTGTGGGCAATAGCTGATTTACAGCCATATTCACCGACAGAGTTTAAACTACAATTGCAAGTGAAAGGATTGGAGATCGAAACGGATTAGTAAATTCAAGACTAACACTTTCGGGTCTGAACTATATCGACTATGTTTGTCCCTGTGGACTGAGGGTTTTTGGCACTTTTTCATGATTTTTTTTTTAAATACTTAGAATATATATATCTTAACAGTTTTTTTTTAGCTAGAAATTTCAAACTCTTTTCTTTCATAATATAGCAATTATTTAAAGGTACTAATAATTAATATTTAATGAGATATAATTAAAAAGTATGTTTTAGAGTTTTAAAAAAGTTCTGCATAAGAAAACATCACTTTTAACTTAAAATTACAAACAATTCTGAATAAAAACTTACCCAAATGTTGTACAAATATCTAAAAATAGTTTTTATTAAAAAAAAAAAAATTCATCTTGTAAAATTTGCTTTAGTATGGTACACTTCAAAACACGCATTTGCACACACAGAGCAACACCACAAGGTTCGTAATAAGTTCGAGTTTCTTTCGTCAATATTTTTCCAGTTTCTGCCATTGATTTTCTCCGTTGCTCCTTTTTCATCATCTAAAATGAATAATAATTTTGTAAAATATACGTCCTAAAACATTTGAAAAGAATTAATAATATACACAAAATTGTTCAAAAGCAAAAAATCAGATATATTTTACCGATTTTGAATCCCTTATACAAGCGGGCTGGTATTCTGGATCATCTGAATCTGATAACTCTGACAAAGAATCGTGTGCTAATATATCTCTAAGTTCAGTCAAATCATCGGCATCTGACGAGTCTAAAAATCGTTTATGAGACATCGCGAAACAAAACAAACATGGCTACCTTACCTAGGAAGACAAATTTGTTTCAACTACACTTCTACATCGTTTCATAAAGCTACACTGAAGAGCAAAAAAACTGGTACACCTACCTAATATCGTGTAGGGCCCCCGCGAGCCCGCAGAAGTGCCACAACACGACGTGGCATGGGCTGGACTAATGTCTGAAATAGTGCTGGAGGTAATTGTCACCATGAATCCTGCAGGGCTGTCCATAAATCCTGCAGGGCTGTCCATAAATCCGTAGGAGTAAGAGGGGGTGGAGATCTCTTCTGAACAGCACGTTGCACGGCATGCCAGATATGTTCAATAATGTTCATGTCTGGAGATTTTGGTGGCCAGCGGAAGTGTCTAAAGTCAGAAGAGGATTCCTGGAGCCACTTTGTAGCAATTCTGGACGTGTGGGGTGTCGCATTGTCCTGCTGAAATTGTCCAAGTCCGTCGGAATGCACAATGGACATGAATCGGTGCAGGTGATCAGACAGGATGCTTACGTACCTGTCAGAGTCGTATCTAGACGTATCAGGGGTCCCATATCACGCCAACTTATCACGCCAACTGCACACGCCCCATACCATCACAGAGCCTCCACCAGCTTGAACAGTCCCCTGTTGACATGTAGGGTCCATGGATTCATGAGGTTGTCTCCATACCCGTACACGTCCATCAGCTCGAAGCAATTGGAACTGAGACTCGTCAGACCAGGCAACGTGTTTCCAGTCCTCAACAGTCCAATGTCGGTGTTGTCGGGCCCAAGCGAGGCGTAAAGCTTTGTGTCGTGCAGTCATCAAGGGTACACGAGTGGGCCTTCGGCTCCGAAAGCCCATATCGATGATGTTTCGTTGAATGGTTCGCACGCTGACACTTTTTGATGGCCCAGCATTGAATTCTGCAGCAATTTGCGGAAGGGTTGCACGTCTGTCACGTTTAATGATTCTCGTCAGTCGTCGTTGGTCCCGTTCTTGCATGATCTTTTTCCGGCCGCAGCGATGTCGTAGATTTAATTTTTTACCGGATTCCCGATATTCACGGTACACTCGTGAAATGGTCGTACGTGAAAATCCAAATTTCATCGCTACCTCGGAGTTGCTATGTCCCATCTCTCGTGCGCCGACTATAACACCATGTTCAAACTCACTTAAATCTCGATAACCTGCCATTGTAGCAGCAGTAGCCGATCTAACAACTATGCCAGACACTTGTTGTGTTATATAGGCGTTGCCGACCGCAGCGCCGTACTCTGATTGGTTCCATATCTCTTTATTTGCATACGCATGCCTCACCAGTTTTTTTGGCTCTTCAGTTTACATCCGTATTTTCTGCTTTCATCTACAGTATATATATTTTTTTTCTTGGAACTAGAAGATTCATAGATTTATGTTTAAAAACACTGGGAACATATATATTCAGCCATTTTATAGCTACGAGAGATAGAAGTTAGTTCCCTAAGTCGGGAATCCCGAGTCCGGCTCGTACTTAGACCCGGAAGTGTTAAGATATGAAGAGACTATTCTTCCCTATCATTTGTTCTCATGTCTTATCAATACCGAATATTAGGATGAAAGATTGAATTCTGAGCAGGAACTGTGGCAAAGTATAGTAACTTGTGATTTTTATAACTGCAAATGCAAAACTTTAGTCATACCATTTAAATTCTAATATAGTATTATGGTAAGCAAGATGTAATGAAGAAGTAATGTGACAAATATATCAAATTTGAAATTTTCATTGAAATTCTCAAAAAGCTGTGATTGTGTTGAAATGCTTTTAAATTGTTCTGCAAATTCAGCAAGTTTAAAAAGAATTTTAGATATGTTTTTGGATTCACCCACTCAACTTCGGAACAGCCTAATGGCTGTCAAAACAAAAAAGGTTTTGTTACACCATGTTATTGAACTGATGAAAGTGAACAATTAATTTTTAAATAGTTATATTTCTTGTCAATAAAAGTTATTTGAAGTTCATGATTAAAAATAAAGGACTTTTTATTCAAATATACAACTAATAAAACCTTTTAAAATTGATACTATATTAACATTACCGTTAATAAAATCCTCCCGTAACAGCAGTAAATTAAGCTTATGATTGCATGAGCATGCAAGGAAATAATTTTTTAGAAATCAGTTTCTTCCATTTCTTCCACTAAGAAATGTATTTCTTCCTGCTGTGTTTTTCCATGGTCTTTCCGACTCGGAAGGAGCTTCCTAATCTTGACAGCGACATACCTGATGAACTTAGTAGATATGTCAAATTGCTTTTAAGCACCCTTTCAAATTCTGCAGAACTCAAAAGAATTTCCTCGTCTTTTTGCATTCATTCATTTTAAGCTGAGAAATCGATTACAGCATACAACTGCTAAGAACACTTTTGTTTTTCAATGTTGCACTGTAGTGAGGAAAATGAGGATTTTTATAATATTTTCTGATATATTGTAATTATATTTGTAATAATAATCTGTTTTCTAATTTATTTGTTTTATTTATACAATATTGTTGGCCCTGGGGCCTATACAAGAGAATGCGATTGAAAATGACAAAGATATTGTTTAATATTGGACAAAAAACTAGTGATAGTGGGAGATTCGACAATAGAGCTTGGGAGTTTGTTCCATTCACCAATGGTATGAGGAAAGAAGCTGTATTTAAACCAGTCAGTGGAAGCAAAAATAGGTTTTAATTTAAGGTAATGGTCGAGTCTTTTCTAGAGATGTAAGATGGTTTGGCTGAGATACCAGAAGTATCTATGTTGAATTGGCCATGAAAAATTTTATATAACAATATTATTATCGAGAAATGAGACGAAGAGTAGAGAGAGGGAGGAGATGAAGTTCGTTTTTAAGTTCGGACACGGAAACGAAAGATGACCAGCAGTCGTGAGCAAATCGGGTGGATTTATTTTGGATTTATTCGAGTTTGTCTATATTACTGGAGGTGTAGGGGTCCCAGCATAGGAAAGAATGGGGGAGATACAAGTTTGTTAACAGAGAACTCTGATATCCCGAGTGGAGTGTTTAAGGTTGCGGTGGAGGAAGAAAAGTTGGTTAAGACACTTCTATGGTAAACGTAGTCAACATGTTTGTTCCAACGTTGGTCGGCTGAGATTATGACATGGAGGTATTTGATTAAAAAAAAAGAGTATTGGGGAGGGGTCTATTGAGAAAACCGAGCAGAACGTTAAATTGAATTCGGCAGCCATCTCTGAAGGAGATGTATATATTTATTGAACTTCTGAGAAGAAGTGGGACTAACAGCTTTAGGTCTAAGGTAACTCCAGAATTTTGTTGGATTAGTTTTTAAGTAGAGAACGAGAGAGGTATCTGGTCTTTTGGTCTAATGATCTTTAAAACAGGATAAAAATTTTCATTTTGCAATAGTACGGAAGAGATCAGTGTCATTTAATAAATGAATAATGTTTAATTGTTTTGTTACTTAAGTTAAAAATAATTTTGGCAATTAGATTGAAATGAGATGAATGGATTTTAAACTTTCAATGAAATTTCTCTAGGTCTGATGAATAGCTTCAGCTAGATATGTGATCTTGGTCAAAGGACCCATATAATTTTTCGAATTCATTTTGCATGTGTATAGTTAAATTGTCATAGGCCTAATTCAAATTTATTAGAGGTGTTAAAATGCATTTGCTATCTTACATTGTAGTGCAAATGATGAATATGGAAGGAAGACTGGTTTCTTCCTCTTGGAAGAAGCAGGGTCGGCAGTTTTTTCCAAGCGAAAGAAACTGTCCAACTCTTCAAAAGACTGATGCAGTTATTAATTTCATACATAATTAAATTAGTGAAATTAAATTTACTTAATGTTATGAAAAATATATAATTGCTATATCTAAAGCATAAATTCTAATTTATACGACAAATTATTGAAGGGAGACTAGTTTCTTACACTCAGAAGAAACCTATTTCTTCCGGCCGGTTTTTCCATGGGTTTTCCGCTTCGGAAGAAACTGTCTAAACCTGCTTTTCAGTGAAACCTTTGTTTGAAGTTTTTGTTAATGTTTGGCAACTTTGATGTCAGTTTACTGGTTGTGCGCGTATATTTTGCATGATTTCATGCTATTTAATATGGCTTTCCTCGCTTTCTGCACTAAGAGAAAAGACTCCGAATAGAAAGAAATTAGGTCATCGAATACAGTGGAGAACGCAAATGGGAGTTCATGTTCTGACAAATGTCGGCAAATGACACAGATATGATCCATTTTTAAGAAAAAGTAATATTGGTAAGAAAAATGTCTTGAGAAACAGAAAGAGCTAGGAAAATGAATTTCCGAAAACAGAACAACTTGCCATAGACGCAGTTGCGCATGATTGATTTGTTTCAACAAAAATCAACAATTTACTTGTTTCTGATCCGATTCTATAAGAGGAAGCTCGAGAAGCTGCAGAAGAACGCGGACTCTTCAACTTCAAAGCTTCAAATGGTTGGTCGAATTGTTTTCGTGTGCGTTACGAAATTGTATTTAAGAAATTGTGCGTGATGAAGTGTGCGAAGAATGGACCAAAATTGCCAAAAGTTATACAGCCAATGAATATATACCAGGGGTGGCCAATAGCAGGCCCGCGGGCCGCATGCAGTCAATAATACAAGGGGTTGGTATACTCACCATAACCAACCAGACATCGATTGATCAGTTTTTCCAGAGGATGTAAAAATTCAGTATATAAATTTCGTGTTCATTTTTGTATCTGCGCAATAATTATGTGCTTTCGTGATTTAAACGCATCTTATATTGCCAAAATTTCATTCATTTGCAAACGAAGAACCATTTCAAATATTGAAAAGAAAAGATAGACTTTCACGGCCGGAGTTTATAAATTCATTCATTTCAAATATTGTTCATACTGTATTTTACAGTTCCAACGGGAACCCCCTCTGATGCGGTCACCCCTCTTTTACGGTCGAATTTTTTTTGTCCCGCGACTGTCCGCAAAAGAGGGGTTTTTACTCAGCACGGGCCTAATGTTTAGAAATTATGAGATCCGCGTGGAACCCAATATAACAATTGTGACAAAAACAATTTACAATGTATATATATATACACAGTCGAACCCCTTCATAGCAACCCCTGTTAATACGCCAACCCCGCTTAGCCCCACAAATTTTCAGTGGATAAATCTTCCATATAGGGCAGCGGTTCTCAACCTTTTTTGACTCGCGGAGCCCTTTCCGGTATATAATTTCTATGGAGGAGTCCCGTAGGAATATTTTTCATTCATTCATCAAAGTTACTTGATTTATTATTATTATTCAAAATACTTATAATTATTTTTTTCCGAATTTACTATTTTTTTTTGTATTTTTCTCGAGCTGCTGCGGAGCCCCTGGGGAGTTCACATGGAGCCCCAAGAGCTCCGCGGAGCTCCGGTTGGGAAAGTAGCAGTGATGTGGTAACCTCATAAGGCAAAATTTCCCTTTCGACTAAATTTTTCCCACACATTCCGAAAATTGTCCTGCCATCTATCGGTGGAAATATGCAGTCAAGTATTTTACACTAGAAAAGCATATTGTGTTTGCATTTATATATTTTCTTCAATAAAAATTATTTTGTTTGAACTCTTAAAATTTCCCACAAACGCCAAGAAATTTCCCATGTGGACCAATTTTGGCCAATTTTACCCACGAACATGGGAAATTTTCCAGGAGTTACCATCACTGAGCCGAAGTGAAAGTAAATATTTGAATTCGTGCTGCCATCTAGGAAACAACACACGAACTATAGTTTTACGGTAGTCTAGAATTCGAAAATTTTCTTTTTTCCCTCCCAATTTTTTTTTAATTGAAAAAGGGGTTTTTTTTCTTTACTTGATTATGGTGACTTTTCAGGTTTCTCCTGGGCCGTTTAACGTTAGGACCCACCACGATAGCGGAAATTGAGATACAATGATTTTTCAGATTAAGAATGTAAATTGGAAGGCGGACATCCTCAAGCTAGGGGGTTACGAGGGTGCAGAGGGTCATTGGTGTATGCAAGGGGAGATTATAGTGTTATTGTAGTGTTATATGTTGTCTCCCAAACCGAAATTATAGTTCCCCCGTTCAGAAGGAAAAAAAATTAACCCCCCCCCCCAGAAAATTCTGTGCACGCCTATGAGAGGGATTACTAGCCCCCCATGTGCAGTGAAAAATTTGTATTACTATATCAGAAGGGAGAGGGTGGTCATTCCCCCTTCTCGAGAAGTCTGTATCCACTTCTGAGATAGGAGCTGCTGGTGGTAATGTTGAGACCAGGGCCGTAACTAGATGCTTGGTCACCCAGGGCAAGTATGCATTTTGGCGCCCTCTTGTTACATTGAAGGGAGGGTTTGAGAATGAAATTTGTGCCCCCTGTGGTCCAGGGCATGAGCCCCGCCAACACCTTCCAAGTTGTGGCTCTGGTTGAGATGTCCTGAATCATTCTTTGTCACCACATTTTTTAAAAAAGCTCCAATCAATCATGTTTCTTCCATGGCCCCCTCCCCCATATCCTGCAGCAGGGCCCCGTAGTCTAGGATCTTTGCTGAACCCCAGCCCTAGGTCCACTGTATAGTAAATAAATTTTTTGTGTGAAAAAACAAAAAAATTCGAGAATTGTCATCCAGACCAACCGTGACCCCAGCTCTGTCCCCCTAGGGTATATAAACTAGTTCAAGAATTGTCCCAGACCACTGGGTTGGAACCAATGCCATCTTAACGCATGGGGCCACCTGGGCATGGTTTGGAGGGCCTCAAGTGCTGAAGGGGCCTTGTGAAAATGAGATCTAGTTAAAATTTTTGAAAGTGAACATATCTCACCAGGTTGGGGGCCTCAGAAAAATCACTTTGCCCACAGGGGCCCCAGGATCTGGGGCCCAGAGTTGCCAGATCCTTAAAATATTTCCAGCCTAAGTTATCCTGAAATGTAGCCCGAAATATTGGGTGTGGGTCCTACTAGATTTTAGAAGCAGACTTGCTCTTCCCCCCACCATATTTTTTTATAGCTTAAATGCTTTGCATCTGTTTCTTTCATGGCCCTCCACATCCCACAGCAGAGCTTTTAGTCCAAATTATTTGGTGGGCTCCAAGTCAGATGTTTTTGGGCCCCTGCATATAGTAAATTTATAGTGTGAAAAAAAATCCAAAATTTGTCCCGGGCTGGAGCATCGTCAGCTCCACCTTTGTCAGAAGCCATGCTTTCTTTCACAGGTCCCCTTGTCAAGAAGAAAACACCAAATAGGTGAAAACAAGTGAATGAGACAAAAATATATTTGCTCTCAAGCAAAGAAAAAGAAGGAAAAATAGAGAAAAATTCACCACATTAGTTGTTGTCAAAAGCGGCCCGAAAAAAAGCCATCCTCAAAGCCAAAAGTTTTCTTCCTAACTTTTTTCGAACCAGCTCAATTTGGCTGGAAAACCGCCAATCTGGCAACTCTGGTAGGAACTGAAGTGAATAAAAAGAAAAATTTCTTTGCACTCAAAGCAAATAAGAATAGAACAAAATATCAAAATTTTCCACAAAAAACCGCCCCAAAAAAAACATTACCCGACACAGCCAAAAATTTTCCACCGAACCTTATTCAAACCAGCCAAATTTGGTGGGAAAACTGCCAATCTGGCAACTCTGGAAGAGATGCGCAAAAGTAAAGCCCAGTTAGCGGAAGAAACAGACTCAAAATTGGTATCATAGGTGCTGCCAACTATCCTCTGAAGATACACAGTCGACACTGATGGTTCAGACTAGAATAGATTCTAGCACAGGGTTTAAGCTGGATAAAAAATTCCTTTTGCAAAAAAGCGAAAATGAGGGGGAAAAGCTTTAGCAAAATGCTACAATGCTAATGTAATGATTGATGGTTGGATGTTTACTCATTTCGTACCTCCTGTACGCATTTTTGCGTAAGTGGCTACTACTTATTTTGCATTCTACGATTTTCTTTCGCATTTCGCAAAAAATGCAACCGTAGCTTAAACCCTGCTCTAGCAAACAGGATAAGCTCAAAGTCGTAGACTCAAAGGTCCTGGGCTTGATCCAGCACCTCCTAGAGATAGATGGCCGCTGCACTGTTTGTCGTAAACGTCATTCAGACTACCTAACAAGTTTGCCACATTTTGAAACACAGCATCTTATTTCGTTTCTTCTTATTTTGGCATAGAATCTTCCTGATTGGCTCACAAATACTGCAAAGTGATTGGATGTGAGGCATAGAAATCGCCAATTCTGAACCTGATCATTTCTTTTCCTCCCAACGATTATACTGGCATGAGAAGGGAATTTTTTTTCCTGAATATTTCTGAGGGAAAATGGTCTACTTACTGACGTCACAAGCAGAGTGAGGAGGCCTTCTATCTCTAGGAGGTGCTGCTTGATCTCAACTATAGTAGTATAGCCATCTAGGCTCGATTCAGGACCACCCTTACCAGACGCAAGGTCCAGTGCGAAAATACTAGTGGGTCCAGGGGTGTCTGAAAAATAATAATTTCAAATTGATGAAAATTCAAAACTGGAGAAAATTTGAAATTAATGGAAGAAATAATTGCAGAATTTATGAAGAAAATGATTCCTGAATGGAGATGAAAATTAGAATTGGTGAAAGCTGTCAATAATTTAGGGCCGGCTGTTTGATTCAGACTAAGGGGCCCTTTGGCTGACAACTAATAACAAAAATGAGTTTAGTCACCCACCTCAGACAAACATCCATTTTTATGTCTCCTTACCCACCAAGGCCGCAACTAGGGGGAGCAGGTGGGTCTGGTGCCCTGGGCACTGGACCAGAAGGAATGCTGAATTCACCCTTTAACTGCTTCTTCTACATGCAAGGGGTGTCAAAATTCTGGCTTGCCGCTGGTGACAAAGTAGGCCTATCTAGTTGCGGCCCTGCCCCCTCACTTTTGATTTTTATGAACAAAAGATGAATTCGACTCCTGGGTCATCAAATATACCTGCCTTTGACTAGTTATAGCTCTGTGCGGAGTCCTTTCATGATATAAGTTTCCCCAATATTAATTCTTTTATTTTCATTGTTGAAGCTCAGGCACATGCTTTACTTCATAGTTTCAGAAACTTTTTGTTCCACCACCCCCTCTTCAATTTTTTTTCTTCTCATTTTGCCCCTCATCGACTCAGGAGTCAACCCATAGGAACCCTATACTAAACCCATAGCTTCTGCAGCTCCCTGGACTTCCCCACCACCCCCGGGGGTGATATTGCCCACTAAGGAAACATTGATTTATTACAAGAGAAAAATTATTGATAATTTTTTTCCCTTTCTATTACTGTGAGTGCGGGGCCATTTGCGATCGTACTTGCCACACCTAAAGTCAGCTCTGGCTCAATTTCAGCATTGGGCAGGTAGGACACCTATTTGCAAAGGAACCCATCATTTAGGAAAGGGAGAATTTTAATAATGTACAAAATGGGCCAAAAATCCATGATACATTTTAAAATTGACATTAAATCAATCAATTGGTGTATTGGAGTGGTTTGAAGCAGAGGAATGCACAAGACATGCCCCCTCCACACATCCTGCAGCAGGACCTTTAGGCAGGGATCTTTGGCCATCCCCAGGCCACCCTTTTAGTGGGGCCCTTCCGTAATAAATTTGTAGCATGAAAAAAGAAAAAGTGATAAGAATCGTTCCTGGCCGGAGCCCTGTCAGCCCTGCAATTGTTGAGGCTATGATACAGAAAATAACTTATGTGGCTTGTGTATTTTTTTCCAGTTTTCCATCAGGATTGATGTTTTCATCCATTCAAGCAAGGGCGTAGCGAGGGGGGGGACTTGGGGGTCTGGTCCCCCCCCCCCCCCCGAAATGTGAGAAAATGACCGATAAAAGGGAAAAAGATGGCCAAATCCATTGTTCTGTCCCTTTGGTCCCCCCCGGAAATGAAAGTGGTTCCCCCCCCCCCGAACGAAATTTCTGGTTATGCCCCTGCGTTCAAGAATAACCCTACAATTTTCAAACAAAAAGAATAGTAGCTTGAGAGTAAGGGTGAATGTGTCATTTATTAGCACAGTCGAAAGTACCATTGAGTGGGGAAATTGTAAGAAATAAAGAGGCTTGTTATTGTACAATGTCATTTCAGTGAATGCCATCTCCCATTTTTTACATCCCCAAAGAACACTAAACTCATGATAGGCATGCCAATACAGTAATCATCAAGACCCATAGAAATGATATATGTATATAAATTGAATAATGCACGATGATGAGTTTTTTCAAAAGAATGATACAAAATCTGTTGTATCTGGTAGTTTGTTAACATAATGTGCCATCACAAACAATGTAAATTTTTTCTTCAATATCCTCATAATTTGAATTGAATTTATATATACTGCTAGCATATCCGAATAAGATGAAGTTTAGGTATATAAGACATCTTTTTGTGTGGTATATAAGGAATTTCAACATAAAATTCTGACAATTAATTCAACATAAAACATTATAACTGTGACTGTGTTTTCAGCTATTAAAATCATAGGTCCCATTTCACCTACCCATTCTTGAAAGATTTTTGAGACTTTTTCAAGCCTGCATAACTCTCCAATCCACCGCATCTTTCACACTAACCTATCTGAGGTAATTTAATGCATTCTTACCATCATTGATGTATGCGCAGCACGGGAGAGGGGTGTTGAGCCCCCTTGAGCTGACATTTTTTGATATTACTACAAAGGATTTGACAGCTGGCTAATGGAAAGATGAATCCAGGAAAGAAAATTTAACTACCTTTGTAAGGAACAAACACGTATCCTCTCACTTGGCTGGTAGGCCCTAGACACACTGGACTACAAAGGCAACAAATCCTCTTTCCTTAGATCTTGTGTGTGCTGAACAGGGCCGTACATATACAGCCAGACCTAACTCAGGCCAAAGCTCACATTCAGACTCTGCCACCAGATGGCGATTTATCTGAAGATGATGTCACTCTCCTCTATAACTTTGAAAATTTTGAAAGCTGACTGATCTGGTTTAGAAACAAGTTAGAAGCCCCAAAGAAGAATGTGCCAAAATCAGTGACGTACGTCGCAGAACAATTTGGAAGAATTTTAAGAAAAAGTGCAAAAAACACTATTACATGTATGGGGATTTTTACCGCAGAACATTTCCAGTCAGCTGAGGGCTCATCGCAGAACACTACTAAACATTCTGCTTTGGGGGTTAGAAGTGGTAAAACTAAAAGAAAGAAATGGAAAATGAGTGACCATAATATGAAACAGCAGAAATGGATTTTAGATTGAAAAAGGGATAGGCATTTTTGGACACTGATGTTGTAATTTTCGTGAAAACGTCAATCATGTATAGAGGGGGAGAGAAAGAGTAAATTGAATTTTTCGCACTATAAAATGCTGTGATAGGGATCTTAGATTATGTTTAGATATGTCAGTAATGTTAAAAGATTTGTAATCCACATCCGTACTTGATGTAGGTGTAACATATCGCCCTAGGGGCTCACATGTTCCATTAACACTAAGTGGTCCCCCAGGAGAGGACCCAGTCAAGTCATGTGATTTGTTTTCTTATATTTCTTATTTATGCTTAATGTCATGATATTTTATTGTGTTGATATATATAAATATATATAGTGAAAATATCTAGCATTATTAAATACCTTATCTTATGGGCGGAGGTACCTGTGGACTTTCATTCATCTTAATAGTTCCATGATCTCATAATAAAACAGCCAAGTAAACAATGTGAGGAGAGCCTGATCAACTTCCTCCATCTTGTTGAGATTGTTGCCACCAAAATGTAATAATGTTGAACATAGCTCAACTCCATATGTCCGTATGCAAATCATGTGAATGACGTCATCAATTTCTTCCTACGCAGAGTGCCTGCCATACGACGATTGGTTCGAGAATAAACCTGTTCACCTCCACTATAAATAGCCCAGCTACACATGACATCATTGCATTTCTACTTCATTCATCCAGCTGTGCTAGAAGCAACTTCGAGTGTTGAGCAGGGAGACTTCACGATAATTTACTAACATCTTATGATGTTGTGTTAATCGTTAAAATGTGTGACTAATCCTACTGTGCTTAAAACTACTCCAGCTGGTCCGAATAGTCCTTGTCTTCTAATGATGATTTTTCTCATCTAATTCGTGATTTACGTCTTCCTGCAGTATGGCATTCCAGGATCTTCAAAGGAGCTTTCAAAGAAAAGGGATGGCCGTCATCTTCTTTGTGTGATGAAATCATCATCTGTGTGTCGTCTTCCCATCTACTAACTTCCAATGTCTTGGTGAAGCTGCATCTTGATGTGCTGATTCATGAATCGTGATCTTCCCGCTAATGGTATGTGCCATGTCATCGATGTGCTGTCTCGTGAATCGTGATCTTTCCGCTAATAGCATGTGCTTCATCATCGATGAGCTTGAACTTGAACTACCAGACAGATACCCACTTCATCGATGAGCTGATTCATGTACTGTGATCATGAACTTCCGGCATTCAGGTTGAATTGCCCACCATTCACTGTCTGATTCCCCAGAGAAGTCATCTTGATCTTAGTCTGTGTGGATCGCCGACACATGGCTATTCTTGCTCAACGATAAAAATTGAATTAACGAATTGTAACTTAATTTAATTGTGATTTATACATTAATAAATGACTTAATCTGGAAATTGTCAATGTTTCTTTGAGTTTGCCTGTGACTTATACACTGGATGCAAGAATAACAGGACGTAACTGAAACTAATTCGCTACACAGGCTCTTCAGATGCCACCTGAGTTGTCAGAGTGTGCTTAACTTGCCTACAGGGTAATGCCTCATGTCCCTTGGCTGAATATTACTGGCAAATCGTTAATTCTAGAGCAGCAGTTCCCAATCGGGGGTTGAAACACTGTTCCAACGAAACACTGTTTAAACCAATCCAGGAAAAGTGTTTTCGTTCTCAATCCTTTTTATTGTTCATTCAAAATACTGGGAGCTTTGACGTATCCTTTCCCTTCAATACTTGTAGATTCTTAGATTTGAAAATGACAGTGGGCTTTATCATGTGTCTATACGCATTTGCACAAAACAGCATATGTAGTAAGTCTATCTTTACTTGCCTTAACACAAGAACCGTGGCACTTTCTGTATACCTAGAACTGGGGACTGGGTCAAATTGACCCAAACCATGAAGAAACTGCTTCATAGCAAAAACTGGAATTTCTTTTCAGGGTTTTTCCCTACTTTCATTCAATGTTATTTAATTGTGGATTCATAACAGGAAACTATATTTGTTTATAAATATAAAATGGGCTTCAAAATTAGCTAAATTTTGTAATTCATTAAAAATAAGATTTATTATACATTATTCACACTGTTCATTACAAAAACTTTCAGTAATTCCACAATATGAGAAAGATGTAAAATAAGCACGTCACAAATTAAGTATGAGAAAGTCTATAACATGATTCTGTCAAATAAGTATTGATTTCTTACTGATGAGTGGAATTTATGATGAGCACAGTTTAGACCAATTTTTTTTTCATTATTCTTGCACATTCACTGCATGTTGAAGTTGCACAGCTCATGCAAAAATTAACAGGTTTTTTCCACATTTTGATGTTTTCCGAAATCAGACTCATTTATTTTTTGATGGCTCATGAACAGTTACGTGTTCAAGAGCCAACGAACGTTTCCTCTTGCTCAAGGGTAACGCGTATGATGAATGTAGCTCTTCAATAAGATTTTAGAGAAACTGCGTTTGAAAAATATTTCTGACTTTCTGTACTTGCGACATCCCAGCATAACTACCCAGGATTCTGATCTGGCAAAATAGTTACACAGTGAGAGAGACAAATGATTTCAAGAAAACCTCCAAATTTTAACATAAGTAAGTTTATTAATACATTAACAATTAACTAGGTTACAATTAACAGAACAAAGTTATTTCTCTAAATCATACCAATCCCTAAGCCAGTCCGTTGACTCATCTATATAGTCCGGCGACAGAGAAGTTTGACGATCTTGAATCACTCGACCAGTGGTGTCGACTCCACGTGATGACGAGAACGGCAGGCTCAGTAGCTACAGCCGGGGTGACAGTCAGGCGGTCGGAAGCAACAACAAGCCAAGTTACAGACCAGCGATGATAGGAACTGGAACGACGGCAGTAACAACGGATGAGGCATGATTGATCCGGAACCAGCCGGCGATGTGCCAAGCACCAGAGAGATGAGTTATTTCATACTATGGACGATTCACCAAAAGGCAACCACCTTCACCTTTAGTGATGTATACTGAGTTTAGAGCGAGATTGAATGCGACGAATGCGAAGTGACTC
Organism: Pholcus phalangioides; assembly: GCF_987345545.1. Lineage (NCBI taxonomy): Eukaryota > Metazoa > Arthropoda > Arachnida > Araneae > Pholcidae > Pholcus > Pholcus phalangioides. The sequence goes on from NW_028301625.1 coordinate 27,959,773, forward strand.
AGGGTATTTATACTTATAAAGGAAGTGTGGAACTATCCAACTCCTGGGACTGACAATCTCAGAAAAATACACATCAGAGCACAGCAAATAGGAAAGCACAACATCCAATTTGCATGAAGAAATTACAATAGATTTTTTATAGAAAATTTCACAAAATAAAAATGACAATGTGATCAGGATCGCACATTTCCGGACTATGAACAATGAAAATATCACAGACTAATTTAATCAACCGTGCACGGTTATAAAAGGTAAGAAAACAACAAATTCTATTAAAAATTATACAAGTACAACTATATAAACATATTTCAAAAATAAGAGATAGAGGCAGGTTTGGCAAATTCCCCAAAGGTTCCTAACTATTGTTACATACTGCTTTATACAAAATACAGAAATATTTTTATAGTGAGATCTATAGGATGTTGTAGAAAATGTGGATAAGCCACCCCCGTGATGCACGCACCCTTCACTTAATATTTTCTGGAATATTAGAATATTTTCTGGCCATTTTATCTTAATACAACTTCTGCAAACTGTTGAATTTTAGTGTGAAATAGTTTCTGGAAGCATTTTGGGGCTTCCACTGCCAATATCGACATTTTTATCCTTTTGATAATTTTTTTAAATAAATTTTGATAAATATCTTCCTTGATTAATTTTCATTATGAAATCATTGTATTCCAGTTGCAATGTTTCATGCAACTGTAGTTTCACTATGTCCATTGTGTTAGATAACATTGCTCTTTTTTGATTTCGTCTCACCCTCCCTACTAAGTTCGTATTTTTTGGCTTTTAGCATTTGAGTCAGCTTCAGTGTAGTGAAAGAAAGTGTCGGTTGCGTCATTTCTGCCATTGTTCTCATGTTCTCTTGTTTTAGATCAGTTGCATCATCGATTTGAATGGAAATCCATTCAAAACATATTTGGCGCAAGCCAGAATTTTATTATTTTTCAAATGTTTGTCATTTTTCATGTTGGGTCAAAATGACCCAAACCGCAGTTCTAGGTATAAGTGTTTATACCTCTGAAACACGAAATGTGAAGAGAATAAAATTTTCGTTAATTAATATTCATATGATATCATGAAAAGTCACAAAATTGTTTTATCATCTGAGCTTTCGTTTTCGAGATAAATGAAAACTAAGTTTGATTTGGGTCAAATTGACCTACTCCGCAGTTCTAGTGTTAAAACCAGGGGCTCGCTTGTCTTCCTGGGTGATAAATGTTCTTTGCGGAATGTTGTTCCAAAATATTGCATTGCAATTTTGTCAATATTAAACACTTGCTGAGGTGCGTAAGGGGTCATTCAAGTATTACGTCAGCATCGACGGGAAGGGGGGGTTTTGGATTTGCTGACTTTTGACCTGGGGGCAGGGGGGGTTTGAAGGTTGCTTACGTCATCGACCATCCCTTTTTGAAGATATTAAATATTCTAAGCTGCTGACAAAATTTTGCTGACAGGGGGGAGGGGGGGGGTCAATGTTTTGCTGACTTTTGGTGGCAAGGGGGGGGGCAAAAATGGCTGAAAATCTGCTTACATAATACTTGAACGGCCCCTAACCATTCTCTTCAACAATTTTCTGCAAAGTCTTTGAAAATTTTCTAGCTGCCTCCTGGTCGGCAGAGGCTTGATTGCCAGTGATTATCACATTGCGTAATCCAAATCATTTCTTAAACCTATGAAACCAACCTCTACTTGCGTAAAATTCTGACGAAATAGACATTTCACCAGCCCTTTCCTTTATTAGAAGAGTAAATTTTTTTCTCCTTTTCCGTTATAATATTACAATTAATTGGAATACCCTTTTTGTAGCAGTCTTGTGTACCCACACAAAAACAGCATTTTCTGTACAAGAAACACATGGATCCAGTAGGTGATGCAAAGTTTTCGCTGCCTCAGGTGCAGCTACAGCCACAGCAGAACAAATTTCAGATTCCTTTTTCTTGATATATCTCACCATAGATTCACTGATTCCGTAATGGCAGACCACAGCAGCAACTGACTTACTTTTGCGAAGCATAGTCAATATATCCAATTTTTCTTGTAAACTTTTCACTTTTTTTTGTCTTTTCGAACCATTATCAGTTGCACTAGAAAAATGAGCCATCCTAACAAAACACGTGAATGACGATTGCTGAGTGTTGCAAAAAATGTTTTTCCAATAAAGGAAAAAAAACGTGACTATGGAACCACTAATACAGGGAGCCGTCTGTATACACATATATTAGATCAAAAGTGCCTATGTCGCGATAAGATAACTGAGCACATGGAAGGATTAAAATCGTCATTCAAAAAATATTATATATTATTACATATTGGAAATGTGTGTGGGTGATCTGTGGTCATCTAATCCTTTTAAAGAAGAGTATTTTGAACCAGCTTCATTGTCGATTCCAGAAAAGGAGAAATTGCTAGAGCTCGCATCAGATATCACTCTAAAGAATCTCTTTAATGGCGACGAAATATAGTGAACCTAGTCAGTTTTTGGGCTCATCACGGTGACAAATACAGTAAATTTTCTAGAAAAGCCATAATGTTTTTATTGCCATATACTAGCACAGAGCTTGTTGAATGCGCTTTTACTTTGTATACTTATGTAAAAAATAAATTGGAGCAAATTGAATGCAGCTCCGTATTTGAAATCATATTTGTCCCTTTTTGAGCCTAATTTTCAAAACTTTGTAATTCAATACAGTCCCTAATATCACATTAATTTTTCTTTTTTCTAATCTTCCTTTTTAACTTGTTTGCTTACTTAAATAAAGAACTACATTATGAAAAAATAGACCAAATTGATTATTCAACATATACTTTTTTTGGAGAAGTTTTCGGAATCTGTAATAGGTGAAATAGATTTGGGGGGAATGCCTGGAGGATTCGGGGTTGGGGGCACGCGGACTGAAAAAGAGACTGTTCTAGAGGCATAATTCCACAATTAGAAAAATTATTTAAAAAATAACGTGTAGATTTTATATATATATATATATATGTGTGTCATTCATATTGAAAGGGGTTGTATAGTTATGAAAAAAAATTATTTGCAGTCACCCTGTCCCGCAAACAGGGCTGGATCTTGAATCCTGCAAACTATGCGGTTGCAGGGAGAGGGTGGTTTTTAGGTTTTGTTTCGGAGATGAATATATGGTGAGTATCAATTCTCTGCTTTGACTGTGTTATCTGCTCTCATGTGTTATTTTTCAATAACTTCATGTTGAGTTCTTGGCCATATCCCTAGGAGATCTCCTCTGCTCTTTTTCTTTAAAATGGTATCGCAGATAGGAGCAGTCTCCTCATTTATTTAAATATGGCCTTTATCGGTTGCAGTTATACTATAATATCCCATGTACAGGGATTCAACATAATGGTAACAGTTACCATACCTTCCATTCCCAACGCTGTTGCAAAGCCTCTAGGAAATCTCCACAGTGTATGATACTTCTTCACATCTACATGATCTACAATTAATGTTATACTACTTGGTGTCAGAGCAATGGACAAAATTGCCTAAGCTCTTCCCACACGGGACACCATAGGATGATGATGATGAAAGGTGAATATTTTCAGAGAAAATATTACTATACAATACAGCAATAAGGACAACAAGGTCAAATCTTTGCGAATTGACAATAGCAATACAACATTGGTCCATTTGATGCCAAACATGGTGAACTGAGCCGAGAGCAATAGAACATTGAACTGACACTCCCTTCCCCACAGAAATAGACTCATTCATCACCTGGTAGACTGGCCCTAACGCCACAGCCACAATCGCTCCTTGCTAGGGTTTCTCCCCTCTGGTTCCTCGACCAGAGTATTTTCCGGGAATCTTGCTGCCTTTCCCGAGATCCCGTATCAAATGAACCGATTATTACTAGCTGAACACAGTTATTTTAACTGAAAATAATTTTCGGGTGTCTATATTATTTTAAGGCATACCAGGTACATTTTCAGGCTATATACTGCTGCCATCTTTGAAAGAAGCAGACATTAATGAACAAATGCAGGTTACTTGTTTATAATTGTTGTATCCTTCAGGTGTATTGTTACTCCAGGATGTTTTACATTTCTATGGTGCCTAGACAGGGTTTTTTTTTAAGTGCAGGAAAAAAGCAATGGATCACTGAAAAGATCAGAGAAAGAAAGATGGGTAGACCAGTGGAAAACGTACTGTACTTATACTAGTGGGGCAGAGACATCTGTATTTATACATATATATGAGAAATTCTTCTGTAGATTTCCGACAATAAAGAGGTAGAAATATAGTTGAGGAAAGACAGTCAAGCCTCACTATCCTGAGCAAATTTATTATGATGTGTATGAAGCCTCCTAGGATCAAAAAATTAACGCTATTGGCAAAAATATATGGGAATTTCTCGAAAACTGCAAAGTTTCACGTTCTTTTGCTTTTTAGTTACCTGGCATGAGATACTGTTTGAAATGAACACGGTTAGTAAAATGTTGCAGAAAGTCACCTGGGATCTATAAAGTTCAATGAATCTCATCGAAAAGGTCCAAAGGTTACTTGAAACATGAGGTCTGATGATGGAGTTAGTGGTATTATTACAGATGCAACAGTACTTGCAGACAAATAAGTGTTCCCAAGGAGCATAAAAAATTCATTCTCTTATAAAAGTGAACATATTGGGGCTAATAAAAGGTTTTTCAAAGTAAACTTTTTATGTTGTGTTTGATAAAACGATCACATCACTGAAAGAAAGGTTCCAGCTCATGGAAACCACAGCATTAGCTTCAAATTTCTATATCAAATAGACAATATCTGCAAACATGTGATAAAGAGAAGAAAGCATGTTCGAATCTCGAAATTGTGTTCAGTGATGAAGAGGAACGTGGTATTGATGGAAATGATTTACTTCAACGAATTCCATATATTTGCAACTATGTTGACCTCCAATACCTCTCCAGCCAAAGTCTTATCTTTCATCACAAAAAATGTCTATGGGGATTCATTTCCGAACGTTTTTGTGTGCTTAAGAATACTGCTCACTCTTCCAATGTCAGTGGCCAGTGGTGAATATAGTCTTGTAAATTTAAAATTAATAAAGACTTAAGATCAACTATAAGTCAAGAACGATTGAAAGAACTAGCTTTGATGGCCATTATAAATGACATTTTCAATAAAATAAATATGGATGCAATAATAAGGGATTTTGCCAAACCGAAGGCAGTCAGCGGATGGCAGTCAGGAGACCTTCCTTGTTAGTGGTGTGTATTTAATAAAAATTGCTCACATATATAATTATTAACATTAGAACTTCATTCTATATTCATCAATAGTTATAGTTTTGCCATCAGTGTTATTATTCTTGGGGAACCTACAGATATTGAAGGAAATTGTAATTGTTATTATTCTGTTTTTGCAGAATACTTGTCCATTAATAATTACCTACACTTTTTATTATCATTGGGGGGGGGGGGGAGACGCCAAAATGTTATTCACTTACACAACACTTCACTTTGAAAATTTTCTAGATCCGGTCCTGCCTGTAAATTCCAATTAAAAAGTTGTTTCCCTGTGCCAAAAAAACATTTCTATTTTTTAAGTGCAATATTCACTGAGATATCTGAATTCAAAAATCGGAGAAAAGTTTGAAAAGAACAGCATAAACTAACCAAAAGTTGGATCTTTCAACAGTTTTCTGATTTGGAGTCCAACAAATATGCTCTATTTTAGCTTTCCATCATTGAATTCAAGAAATCTTTCATACAAATGATTAAAAGCCTGACCGTCTTAAGAGAGCTGTTAACAAAATTCTTCATTTGTCCAAACTTGATATGAAGTGGAAGTGAAATGTTTGTGCTCAACTGGTACTCCATCCCCCAAAGCAGAATGTTTTGCATTGTTCTGCAATAAACCCTTGGCTGACTGGAAATTTTCTGCGGTAAAAATCCCCATAATAGTGTTTTTGCGTGACATAAATAGTCACCCCACCTGTGGATTCTACTGAACACCCATTTCCACCATCAGTCCATTTATGTTGAAACACACACAAATAGAAAAACTTGCACATCTTGATAAAACTGGAAATCTTTGTTTCTTCAGCTAAGCAGAAGAGGGTTCTATTTTTTCAACCTATCAAAATTTCAGCTTGATCTAATTGTGAATGCTTCAAATTTCAGACTAAATCATTCAGGTCCTTCTATTCTATGAGGGGAGGTCATAATCAGGTCTGTACAGTTCTTATGGTCATAGGTCGTACATCTTTTGATTCACTTTCCTCTGATATTTGTAATTCAGTGATTTCTAAATTAGACTTGATGTGTAGTAAGTTTGATTGCAAAGAGTTTGAGTCAATAATAATCACAGATTAATTTCGTAAATGTATTCCACCGTGCAGCACAAAATAAAGAATGCAAACAACATAAAAACTTTGGAAAATATTTAATAAATTTAAATTACATAAAAACTTAACTTATTAGCTTATTTTTAAGGGCAGATTTGATTCTATACCCAAAAATACATAAGCATAAATGTATCACATGTCAGATACAAAATGGCTGTGATCAGTGTAATCTATGATCAAAGGAGTCAAGGCATTACCCTCTATATTTGCGACTGTACTGGGCTTTGGTTTTGTGTTCAAGCCCGATGCTTTTGGTGTTATTCTCTTTGGAATTTTGTGCTCTATGCATTTGTGTACAATTTTTGTAATTATCACTGTGCTTTGCTCTCATATATCATGACATTTGAAGAAAAACTGGAAATTTTCAAACTTTTTCAAATTCACAGCCACGTATCTTTTTGAGTTTTCAAGATACAGATTTTGAACTCAAAATGAGTTGTAACACATATATTTTTCTTTGAAGCAACACTTGGTTCACTTGTATTGGATAATTATATATGTAGTCTTTGAGATATAGTCCCATTTATGAACACAGGTTGAATCCAAGAAGTCGAAAATCGTGGGTTCACTTTGTGCATGGACAGTTCCTGAAGTCCAGCCACCACAAATGTCAAAGTGGTACTGGCAAAAATTTTCATGTTTCCTATTCAAAATGAGACCAGAATAGATTTGCTATCTCTATTTTTACTTGAGTTATTGACATTTGAAATTACTTCGATGGAAACTGTTGCTCATTTGGGTTAATCTTTAATAAATATAATCAGCCAGAACGAGTCAACCAAAACAACAAGACAGAAGCTAATCCTCAGCTAAGGCTCTCTCCAGACAATCCTACATTTAAACTAATCCTACATTGCTCACCAAAATAGGTTTAGAGCAAGACAACTCAGCCTGGCAGTTACCTATGTATATATATGTGTATGGATGTATATGTATTTCTCTTTCCTTAAAGTTATTCATGCATTTCATGTCCACAACACACGTGCCTACTCGTATTGTTGTATTCATGTTGCTCACCAAATAAGCTGCTAAGGGAGATGGCACGGGTGATCCCTAATTGGATATATTCCCCCACACAATATTTGTTTTGTATATTTTTATCAAATCCACGGGAGCGAGTGAACTCAACCCAATAAAACTGATTCTGGCTTCTAGTCCGCAAGTTATCAAACCCATTTGCTCACCAATAAGGTGTTAAGAAAGATGACTCACTCCGATAGATATTTTATACTTCACAATAAGATTCTCATTTCTTTTTTTTTTTTTTTTTTTTTGGTTGTTTTTTTGTATCCTGTGTATATAATATAACAAGTGTAAGATAACATGAGATAGCATGGGGCCCCCTAATTTCTTTTAAAATATACCTCTATCCTAATATGCGTACATTCATCCATCTTAACGAAACCCAGAAAGTTTTCTCCGACTCCCAACCCCATCTCGTCTGTAATCACCACAAAATTTGTTAATCGCAACGGTACCCAATTGTCCGGGGAAAATACGTTGTAAAAATATTGTATGTTATGTTTTTTAAAGTGTCCCGGACTCTGCCACGAAGCTGGGCTGGAAGAGATCTCGGCAACATGATATGTCCAGTGGCAACGTTCTGGTGTTCATTCATTGCTCATTTGGGTTTGCTTGCCTCCCCGCACACAGCACCAATTTTAAAGACGTTTTCACATGAAAAAAAGCATCGAAGGCCAAAATTGAAAAATAAATAAAACTTGACAAAGTGCCCAAATTGTAAAATTTCTTCTGCATTTTTAATTTGAATTTTGCTACAAAGTTTTAATGTTTTTTTGATCAAATGTATTTGTAGATGACGTCAAAGGACTGTTCCCTAATGTCTTGAATCTTGCAACTAACTCAATAATCACAGTTAATGCCACTTGTGGGGAATCTGGCCCCGAAATCTATTGCAAACTTGTAGAGCATGTCTTTAGAACAAATGAACATCAAACTGGCCAAAATTCATATGACGAATCCCATTGTAGCATATGTGATGCAACAAATGCTGACAAGAAGCATCCAATAAAATATGCAATAGACGGAACAAACTCTTGGTTTCAAAGTCCTTCATTGCAAAATGGGAAGCATTTTGAATGGATCACCATAACATTGGATTTGAGAGAGGTGAGCTTTATGATTTTGTTGAAGGTATCAAAATTTTATATAATTTTATCATTAAGTTATTCTTAAATTGTGTTATGCCCAACAGCAATTTTTTTTAATGAAAAGTTTGCAACTTTTCACAATCCATTGTCTCCATTTCCAGAATGTGAACATAATCTTCACTCACCCTCTCATTACTCACGACTTATTTTCCAATCATACACACAACTATACTATATAAGATTCTGTACGATCATCGAAACTTTGATGCTTCTGGTATTCTAACCAAGCCATTCTATTTCTCTCACAGACTTAGCCAGCCCCAAAAATTAAATCCTATTTTTGCATCTACCAACTGTTTTAAATATAGTCTTGAGCCACTTACTTTATAATGAAGAGATTAAACATTCTTAAAATGTCACAATTTATTAATACATATTGAGGAAGAAGTACCACAAGAAGGAAGACGTGTTTACACATCAGCAGTACAAATCAAACTGGGGGTCTATTACACTGATGTCATTACGGCCGCGTTTCAAACGTGTTTGGGGTTAGCGGTGCATTGTGGGATAGATTTACGTCATCATCTCTAAAGGTTGATTTTTCTCACATCGTTTCTAGCGATTTTTGTTATCGTCATCGCTATGTGAAGCTTTAGCTAAGGAGAACTGGAGACCACTCGTTAAGCTTGCGTTACGGAAATAAACATGGCAGCTCGTGCGTACATTTTTCGATGAAGGTGAGAGCAACGGAGACAAATTAGTTAGAATTGGAAATTATTCATTCATTATTAATTTATCAAGTTGTTCATTATGATGAATAATAATTCTCTGAATTACGTTACTTAATTTAGTAACATGATTCACAGACAGCATTATTGTTTAAAATGTTATCTAATTACACATACTGATTGGAAAAAATTATTCATAGTGATAAATCATTATAAATTATTGTACTCGGTACAACGATAAATCACTCTAAAATGTTTTTTTTTTCAAATCTTGCATAGAAATGCCTTTATTTTAATCTTAAACTCATCTCAATATAAGAATATTATTGAACTGGTAAATCTCTCTATCGCGATATGTTTTCAAGACATTTTGAAATTCGCTACAATATTTTTTTTACGTCTCGTTCAAAATTGACGTCAATATATTTTTAAATGTCTCCAGATTTTTCCCTTAATTCGTTTAATAACATCGATATTTTGTAATATCACTGATAGTGTTAAAAGAATTGTATTGCTACTTTCTGTGCAGTACATAGAAGTGTGATGCAGTAAACACCCTTTTACACACACACACACACACACACACTATACTCTGCGCACTAAGTACACTATAAAAAATCAAAGTAAATTTTATTAATGAACAAATTTTTTCTAATCCTTGAGTGCATTTTCTGATAGTAGTATAAAAGAGATGTCAACAAAAAAAAAACAGTGTAAATTTGGTGGCACTTCATTTTCATGTGTGAAACAAGTAAACCAATTGTCTAATTAATGATGTAAATAAAAGGTTACTTGTTCTTGATTTTGATTTAATATCAAGATGGTAGATAGATATATAAAAACATGGGAATATATGATGGTGATATTTTTGCTAGTCATTTTGAAAATTCATATAACATCATTGAACTTCATAGAACATCATTTTTTAAACGTAATAATTTAGAAAATTTCCCGTGCCAATTTGATGTGTGTGCATAGCCTTCCCCTTTCTCAAATATTTGATGAAAATAGAAAGAATCCGGATGAATTTTAAAAAAAATGTAGCTTACGAGAAAATTAGGGCCAACCAACACGCACAAATAAAAACACAATAATAATAATGCACATGTTTTTCAACACTCGTTGATAGTGATGATGATTATCAGCAGTGGAGAAAAATATCTGATTGATCCATCCCTTTCGGAGCTAACACAACTCTCGGACCAGGGAGTTTTTTGTAAAATCAATAACGATATACCTCCGGCTGCGGAGAAAAATCAAGTTTTTAACGATGGGGCTCGTTGAGAATTTGCGTTAAGGGAGTGACGTCACTAACGACCTTGTTGTATAATGACGTGAGCGCTGATATTTAATATGAAATGCTTATCAGTTCTTGAAAAAAATGGTTCAGTGTATGGTTGCTGTAGAGCAATGTTTCCCAAAGTGGGCAGTGGGACTCTTTGGGGGGGGGGGTTGATACCAGCTTCAGCCAAGATTGGGAACTGCGAGTGGAAATAAGGGGGTGATGGGAGGACTAGAGAAAAAAATAAGTTTTCAAAAACTCTGACCCTTTCTCCAAGGGAGCTTTCGTAAATATCTGTGCCTGTGGGCAAAAAAATAAAATAAACTAAGAATATTGCACACAGTATATAGTTGTACTTGTTTCCTCTGTTGAAGAAATAGAGCTATATAAAGTGTTTTCTCCACATTTCAATATGCGCTATACATTCCAGATGTATTGTAACTGTAATTGATTGATAAAGCCTACTGTCACAGATTTCAACACCATCTAGAGATAAGAGGTCAAGTATACACCAGGGACTGGTTTTGCTAAGGAATGAGTCATTATTGGAGCCATGCCCCCCCCCCCACAAAAGTGGGGTTGGTTCTGATTTCAGGGCCCTCGAGATGATTCTCATCATTTTCTTTTCACATTATAAATTCATTACAGCAGCGGACTGTCAAGAAGCCCAGCCTCTGAGCCCTGCGGCAGGATGTGGGGGGGAGGGGCATGATTTTAGCATCACTGTTCATTCACCTACAGCTATGGTCTTTTTGTGTGTTGTTTTTTATACATTATGACATTCATCATCTTCGCTGTAAGCAGTGGTCGTCAAACATTTTTTTCATAAAAGAACTTTTACGCACAGACGCAAATAGCAATGGTCAACGACTCATTGTGATGCCCCTAATAGAGGTTGGTGCCTCCCCTAGAAGCAACCACGCTCACTTTAAGGAACACTGCCATAATGGAAACATTTTTTTTATGAGAATTCGTTCAAGTTCATGAATTACTCAAACCCAAGGATAAAATCTATGTGGAAGTGCCAAAATATGAATTACAGACAAGTAATATTGAATTTTGGTGTTTAAAACTCACATATCGAAAGTGCTTTTGACACAATAGATGGTTCAAACATACAGATCAATTTCAGTTACCTCATTGGGCAATTTACCTGTTGTAACCTTTGTGTTTGTATTTGTAATATTGATGTTGTCCGAAAAGAAATGAAACTATCAACATGCAGAAGAAAATGTTTATTGAATTCACACCGTAATTAAAATGTTGTTTTTTTCAAAATTTTGATGTTACTAAATCCTGTTATATTGACCGATCTTCATGACTTAAGTAAGGCACTGGGATGGTACTATGTACTCATGCTTATCAAGATGCTATCTGTATCCACACTGATTATGACAATATAAGAATAAAGCGATATTTTGGTACTATCTCCGAAAACAAGCATTGTTTTTCCTCCAAATATCTCGAGGAATATACAGGGGTGGGAACTCTGCGCCAATTGCGCCGCACTGCGCCAAAACTAATATCTTGCGCCATTCTGCTCCAATAGCGTATTTTCGCATTTTTCTGCGCCAAATAGCGAATTTCGCTTCAGTATGCCCGGAATATCGGAAAGGACGCCAAAAAATTTTTTGTTCCTGCTAGCCACGAAACGTTTCTTTACGGCAAAATCTCTAAACTATCGGCCCCTGATCGGGCTTTCCATCGCAAAACCCCGATATTGTCCGTGATCGTGGAACTGAAGATGGTTTGCAATGCCTTTCAGCTTTAAAGTGCAAATTTGAGTGTTTCCGTTTAAAAAAAAAGTCGTCACTGGAAGCAGCAGAAATTACCGTAGTCGATTGTCATTGTGTTAAATCCCGATGTTTCGTGAAAAAAAATTTCATTCCGGAATTAAAAAGCTCATGTCCGCCGAATTACGAATGTTAGTTTAGAAACTTTGCCGAATAACGAGCGTTAAATCGCCAATGTTGCCGAATAACGAGCGTTAAATCGTCAATATCGCCAATTAACGAGCGTTAAATCGTCAATATCGCCAATCAACGAGCGTTAAATCGCCAATCTCGCCAAATAACGAGTGTCAGATCGCCAATCTCGCCAGATAATGAGTGCTGAATCGCCAAACATCGAGTTGATTCTTCCGAAATTCTCTCCCATTTTATAACAATTTCTTTCCAAGTATAAAAAAATTAAAAACATATAAATTTTTTTTAGCTCATTTGAAGTGCTGCTGTTCAAGGCAGCAAATAGTGCCCTCAGTAAGCAAAAATCATCTTAAATAGATCGGTGCAAAAAATTTTATGACAGTCGCTCTTTCAAACAAGGTGTCAAAAGCCTAAAACACCAAAAACAAAAATCAAGCTGATGAAAATATGTTTGATAACAAAAGACTGTGCAGTTTTATTTTGAAAAGGGTTGAGGGTTGACGAAAATATTCTTGTTAATTTCACTGCTCCAATTTATAAATATCTGCTCCGAATCCCATATTTTGCTGCTCCAAATACCGAATTTGCTGCTCCAAAACAGCTCCGAATCCTGAATTTTGCTGCTCCAAGGCTGCTCCGAAATGGACTTAGTCACTTCCCACCCCTGAATATATCAGGGGTGGCAACTCAACTCCACGCCAATTGCGTCAAAATTAACATCTTGCGCCATCCTGCTCCAATAGTGTATTTTCGTATTTTTTGCGCCAAATACCCAAAATAGCGAAATTTGCTTCAGTATGCCCAGAGTTTTGGAAAGGACAGCAAAAAAAATTTTGTTCCTGCTTGTCGTGAAAGGATTCTTTCCGAGAAGAGCGTGTTTTATACTTCTGTACTTAAACTATCGCCTTATTTAAACTATCAGGCTTTCCATCGCGAAACTCCGATGTTATCCGTGATCATGAAACAGAGGATGGTTTGCAATGATCTTTCAGCTTTAAAGCACAAATGTGAGTCAGTTTCCGTTTTCAAAAAAAAAAAAAAAGTCACCGCTGGAAGCAGCAGAAATTACTGTCATCGGATCGTCATTGTGTCGAATCCTGATGTGTCGTGAAAAAAAAAATTCATTCCGGGAGTAAAAGCGCAACTGAATAACCAACGTTAAATCGCCAATGTTGCCAAATAATGAGTGTTAAATCACCAACATCGCCAAATAACGAGTGCTGAATCGCTAAACATCGCGTTGATTCTTCCAAAATTCTCTCCTATTTTGCAACAATTTCTTTCAGAGTATAAAAAAATTGAAAACTTTAGCCCATTTGAACTGCTGCTCTTCCACACAGCAAATAGTGTCCTCAGTAAGCAAAAATCATCTTAAATAGACTGGTAATATACTTAAATTTTATGAAAGCCGCTCTTTCAAACAAGGTGTCAAAAGCCTTAAACACCAAAAACAAAAAACAAGCTAATGAAAAGATGTTTGATAACAAAAGACAGTACGGTTGTTTTATTTTGAAAAGGGGTGGAGGTTAATGAAAATATTTTTGGAAGTTAATTTTGCTGCTCCAATTTATAAATATCTGCTCAGAATCCTGAATTTTGCTTCTCTAAAACTGCACAGAATCCTGAATTTTGCTACTCCAAAACTGCTTCGAAATAGACTTTGTCACTTCCCACCCCTGAATATATAGATATAGGATACACGCTCCTTCAGCATCGGATGCATTTTTTTCACAATGGCATCAGTTTAGTAAAAAAAATTTTTTTATTGAAAAGTTTTTACTATTACTTTTGTGGTATTTTTCCTTGAAAGAAAACTATGCATTTTTGCACGACCTTCTAAGATTGATTCAACTCAATTTGAAATTGACTCATTATTAAATGTAGTAGTATATTAATAGTATTACTCAATGATATAATTATATTATATCATCACTTATATTCCCAAGAGATCCTTACAATCTGTACTGAATAAAAATAACAGTTTTCAATTCTTTTTTTTTTTTTCAATCTGCAACAATAACAATTATCACATTTACAAGAAAAATTGACATAAATAACATTAAAAGAGGGCCTGAAGTTAAAATTTGAAGATGGCTATTAATTGATTTGGTTGTAAAAGCAAATACTGTGAACCTGGACTTTATAGGATATACAACCTCCCATAACGGGCACTCTCCATTAACAAACATCTCCTGTTACCGAACACTTTCAAATTACGTCAGTGAGACTCCGGATATGCGATTGATTATTTAATGTCCATTAACGGACATTCTTCGTTAGCAGAGAAAATTTTCTGTCCCGTGATTGACTATTTAATATCCGTTAATAGACATTCTTCATTAGTAGAGAAAATTTTCTGTCCCATGAGTGCCTGTTATTGAAAGGTTCTAATGTAGCACACACACAAAATTTTTCAGGTACGAGATGTTTCAACTGCAGTCACAAATCTTTCAACACAAATCTAAATCACCTACAAATATTATTCAGGTGTGAGGATTTGAGAGTGCTGGTTTTACTAAGTAGCATTTTCAAATTCTCATAATTGAATAATAATAAATAAAAAGTAGTGTAATTAATAAATAAAATAGTCCAGCATTAACAAATAATGATGGCACATCATGTGCAATAGGATTTGTAGTTGTGTCTGTGTTTTTTAAAAATAATTCTATTATTAAAATAGATATTTTCTAAGTGTGATGCAAATGTTACTTTGACTGCAATCAAAGTAAAATTCGATTTTTTGTGTTTGTAATGAAGTTTACTGTAATCTCTTTTGAAACTTTACTGTAATTTTTTTACTGTCATTGTTTTCGAATATTTAACCCTTTTTATACTACTCTGTTGCAGAAAAACATAGTGATGCAAAAAAAATTGACAATTCATCACTGCATCTTTTAATTTTTTATGTGGATTTTTGACGTCACTTTCAGGGGGTGATGAGAAAATTTTTTTTTGAAAAGGGGGCGATGGGCTGAATAAATTTGGGAAACACTGTTGTAGAGGTTTGTGTAGACCATATTACCAGACGAACATCGATGGAGTAGTTAGCAAGTCTTTTTGATGAAGGGTTTAGATGAATTGTGATGAGAGGCTGGTAGTGGGAGTTCACCATGGCCCCCAGGGCTGGGGCACGAGAGTCAAGGGGGCCTGCAGGATGACCTTTTTATTTTTTTTTCTTTCAGATATGTTCCATAGAAGCAGTTCCATGTAACATAATACACACTCTGAGGGGTGAACAAGATTAAGGTAAATACTATTGAGGGACTACTAGATTAACAGTAAAATTAATCTGACATTAACCATATAAACATTTAGACAGATTGATCAGGATACCACAGTTTAGCAGTTCTCAACCTTTTTTGACTCGCGGAGTCCTTTTACAAAGTAAAAAAATTCTATGGGGGGAGCCTCGTAGGCCAATTTTTTAATTATTCATGAAAGTTACTGATTTATTTTTTACTATTTAAAAATATTTATAATTATTATTGTTTTTTTAGTTTTTCTGTTTTTTTAATTTTCCTCGAGTGGCCGCAGAGCCCCTGGAGAGTGCACAAGGAGCCCCAAGGGGTCCGCGGAGCACCGGTTGAGAACCGCTGCCATAGTCATTCAGACTAAGATGCATTTTAAGTCAGCTTCATGAGATTTTTTGTCAATGGAAGCATTCAACAAATTATCAAGATATGTGTAACAACAATATAGAAATGTTCTGTACATTGGGAAAACCGGTGGTCCCATTGTCTCAATGAAGTGTGCGAGGAAGCATTTCTTAGGAACTGCATTTAAAACTGACTTAGTAAACTTTGGAAATTTGGCAAGTAGACGTTGGTATGAGGAATCACCTGAAAATGGTGTTAAACCAAAAGAGACGTGGGATTCTATACCATTCACTGATAGCAAGGTTTCATTAAGTAATATGGAAAATAATGTTTCTGCCCAGTAAAATACAGGATCTAAGGTCACTGTACAAATTTTAGTCCCATTTAGTTGACCCTTTGACACATTGTGGCCTGAGCCGGCAAAATGCATGGTTGAAAATGAAATGTTATTCAGCTCTTCGGCTTTACCCTCAAGAGAATTCTTTCACCTCTGTATCCTATTTTCAACCAAGTATTTGTAAGACAAAAAAAGTTATCATTTTAATGTGTTCTACTACTTTTCAGAAATTAGCCAATCTACTTTTGAAACAGTCTATATGTTAGCTCATGTCTGAAATCTAACAAAACATGAACACGATTCTACACCCTATTTTTAAAAAAATAAATAATTTTATTTTTGCATTAATAGTATGCTTAAAATTTGGTTAAGCAAAAAAATTTCCAATTGCAGTCAAAATAACCACTTGGTAAGTCTAGGTAAAAGTAATTTTCAAAAGTCAATGCAATGAATTTTTTTATTCCTTTTTTAAAATTAATTAACTAATTATTTTGTGCCAAAAGATTCCTTTTGACAAATTAGGAAAAGTCACAGGGCGATATTGCCCAATTTTAAAAAATAAAGATATGGACAAAGAACATTGATGCATTCATCAAAAATAAGAATGAAAATTGAAACTGCTCAGCTTGATCTTGTGTACATCATTTGCAGTTTTGTAAAATTAAAGTTTAGTTATGGTTTTTCTTTGCTTCACCGAATAACAAGCAAAAATGATATTTTTGCTTGTTTCATCAAACACCTTTCACTTACTATAATACTTGGTGAGCTTTTTTAGAGTGGGAGATATTGTTTTAAATATAATGTATTTAGATATATATACTTGTATATTTATTTTATTTATTAATTTTTTATTCTTTGAAGAACAGGAGAACTTTGAGAAAACGTTATTTTTTATTTATTGAAGAACAGGGTTATGAGGATGGAGCTGGCCCAAGTCATGCTGATATATACAATGAACCACCTGATACTCTTGCAGCCGGACATACTACTGATGGAGATGGCAGTGGAACCCTGAGTAATTTTCCAGGAAGCCTGCTTCATGTGCAAGTTATACCAAATTTAGATTCCAGGGAGTGATGAGGAGTTACCTGTTTTAGCAGTGAAGAAGGCTCGAATTAACAAAATTAACAGAAAATGGCATGATTGTGACCTTGTCCTTGTATTTGGTGAATGGAACCGAAATGAATCTCCTGGTGTAAATGAACTTCAGTTGCACTTCAGTCAAAAAATTTGACTCCTACAGAGGGATTTTACAACGTAAATGAATCCATGTGTGAATATTTTGGACATCATGTGTGCAAGCAATGTCTCAGAGACAACCCAATAGGATTTGGTTTTAAACTATGGTGTGGTTGTGAAATTTGATGAAATTTTCTGAATGATCATGAAATTTGCCAACATCATACGTCAGCAATATCCCCTAAATCATCACACTTGTTTTGACAACCTTTTCACGAGTCTCAAACCGGTGGAGAAAACTGAAAGATGTGGATATAAAAGGCACAGGTACCATTAGAGAAAATCAAATAGAGAAGTGTCCTCTAGTGAAAAAAAATGATTTGAAAAAAAAGGCAAGAGTAGCATGTGACTACAAAGTGAGTGAAACAGCTGAGAAATTATCCCTTGCCGATGGAATGAAAATAATGTTGTGACAATGTGCTCTAATTCTGTAGGTGTGGATCCAATGGCAACTACTAGTAGATTTTCATCAGCAAAGAAAGGCTGTATCACTGTACAACAGCTAAGAATGGTGAAAGTTTATAATGAACACATGGGTGGAGTTGATCAACTTGATCAGAATGTCAACAAATACAGGGTGTCTATTCGAGGAAAGAAATATACTTTTATTTGATAACGTACTGTTTGGACCATGCCATAAATAATGCCTGGCAACTACACAGAATTTGTGCAGGAAATAATCAGCTGTAGATTCACTCAATTTTAGAAGAAAGGTTGCATGATTCTATTTAGAATCCCTTAGAAAACATAGAGAACCAGGTCAACACGGGAGGCCACCACATGGCATACCTCAAGCAAGATTTGATGGAATGAACCATTGGGTGATTCTTCATGAAAAACAAACAAGATGTGCTTGGCGCCATTCGAAAACAAGAACTCATTGTGAAAAATGTGACGTTGGATTGCATGTAAAATGCTTCAAGGTTTTCTTTAACTTGGTAGCTTAAATGCCTAGCTACCTAAATATAGGCCCAGAATCTGCTTTTCAAAATTTTACGGAATTTTATTTTTTGTATTATTTTAGGTCAATAAAACACAAAATATTCACTTTTTGTTCAAAATTTCCAATTTTTAGTACCTTCCGTAATTGGGTAATGGGTTAATTATAATGTTTTGTATTTGATAAATTAAGATTTCAAAGTAGCAAGCATTTTAATCTACATAAAATAATTTCTTTTTTGTTTATAATAATTATCAAAAGAAAAAGTTTATTTCTAATTGCTTCAATTACCTTATTTTAACATGCATATGGGATCTCCTGATTTTGTTGGCTTAAAATTTGAAAAAAAATTTTTGTCAATATTTTTTTATTCATCTCATAGAAACCATTATATTCCTCATCAGATACATCACAATCAGCTACATCAACTAGTTCATTATCATAATCAGAGTCACTCCCATCATATATTGCAAAATTGAGGAATTTTTTGATATCTATAATGATATTCACATATAAGAACCCTTCCTCCCAATTTTTGGCAAAAAAGGGGTTCCTTATACATGTTAAAATATGATATTATTTTTTATTGTTTCTGACACTTGTCAGCCTAATGATATAAGAAATTCATGTTGCTTGAGAGAAACATCATTGATTAAAGGGGGTCAAGTTATTATATATTATGTAATGTTTTTTACTCTGACTTTCATTTCAGGTCTATCAAGTAGCATATATTATCGTTAAATCTGCTATTTCTCCAAGACCTGGAAACTGGATCTTAGAACGTTCACTTGATGGGATAGTTTACAAGCCTTGGCAATATTTTGCAGTCAGTGACAATGAATGTTGGGAAACCTATGGAATACGACCAACAGTAGGGAAACCATATTATCGAACGGATGATGAAGTGATATGTACATCATACTTCTCAAAATTGAATCCTCTAGAGAATGGAGAGGTATGAATTCATTGACTAACAAACAAGTCCAGCTATAAAATGAGAGTTTATAACTATGAATTTTTTGCATTTTGAATGAGTATATGAGGTGGTGGAAAAATGATAAACGGTAAAATGAAAAAAAAAGATAAAAATTAGAAGGAAAGCTCTGAATTTTCCAATTTTTCTCTTGGAGATGATAAAATTGAGGAATAATATCTCATTAATGATATTAATCAAGGGTTAATATCATTAACCCTTTAAGCAGTTTTCAAAATTTACCTGATCTGCAATATAACTACCACATTGGAAATCACTGAACCTTCTAGAAATTGCCACCTATTTTCAAGAGGAACTTTTTCCCCTGATTGTAAGCTGATAAATGCTTTTTCCTCCAACGCAAAATAACAAGAATAATTAAAGACAAAGAAGAGAAAATAAACTATTGCTTTTTATTATTTATGCTGCACACAATAATATTGCACAACCTCAAAGGGAAAAACATTGTCTCTCTTCTCTTCTGTTATCAGACATTAAACAAAAACTGACTCCGCCCACTAGCAGTTGATTGACAGGAGGGGGAGGGAAGAAAAACATGTTATCAGGAGAAGAAAACTTAAGAACTGTATCCAGGCTGGTCAATGCCAAAATGACAGTTTTAAGAACCTGAGATATCTTGGGATTGCTGCAGGGTTAATATGTGCACGTCTAAATGTATAATGTAAAAAGTACTTTGTTGTTTTGTGAAATATAGTCTATTAAATAATAAAATAATGACAGCATGTGTGGGAGTATTTATTATAAAATTTTGTAAAATCCTGCCTGATTTGTACAAATAAACATTTTCTTAATCACAACATCAAAAGATTAATTATTTAGCTAACACAGAATTTTTTTTTTTGTTACATGCACAATAAAAACACTTATCTTTTATTTTATTTCATTTTGTATCTATCCCTTTGTAACATGGATTCGTTGCATAAATGTTTTGTCTCTCCAGTCATATTTCATTCAGAATTACTTTTTCTTTCTATGTAAGAGCTAAAAAAATTTATCAAGGGCTCAATATAAATAAAAAACAAAATTAGTATACACATACTTTTGTTTCAATCTTTTCAGTACCCTTTCAGAAAATTTTTGGTAGGTCATTTTTGTTCTAATTAAGGTCTAAAGACAAAAAAAAAATTTCAAAATATCATTTAGTACACAACAAATTGATTAGCTTGGGACTTTTGTCAGCACTACATGCTTAGTGAAAAGAAAAATACCAATTTAAACATATTGAACAACGCACTTGCATGAATATTTATTTATTTTACTACAAAGAAAGCAATAATTTGTTTTATGCATTTGTTAGGGAACAGTTTGTGGGAAGCAGTGTTACTGCATTACATGAAAATGCAATGAAGTAAACACTTTTACAGGGGCACACCATCTAACTGAACTTTATTAATTGATATATATTTAAAAAACTAATAGTCCTACACTTGTATTTTCATCTGATAAGCTTAAAGTAGTTATACAGCCTTTTTGCTTCAACACCAACACTCAACAACATAAGGGATGTTACGGGATTAAAAAGTTGATGGTACTTTGGTAAAGTGCAGTCAGTACTGAAAATGTTAATTGTCATTTTGACATGGAAAAGCATGAAGTCACAAAAATCAAATTTTACAGGGCAATCTTCAAAGTCTGTGGGACAAAGCCACAAAATAATCACTGATGGCTAACGCCATCTTTGGAGGGCTACAGAAACTAAACTATTTCTTTTTATGAGTTCCTCGCTTTACCATGCCACTGGCATGAGTCCATACTATTTTATTTGAGAAAAAATAATTTTTGATTTTTTGTGACTTACATACTTCTCCATTTCAACACAACAATTGATGTATAGGTCATAGTGAATATCACTCAATTTTTAGAGTTACTATATTCTCTTTCATATACAGTCGAATCCCATTTTAACAAATACTTTTCTAATACTCCAAATAAGTTTACATAGGAAAAAATGCAAAGACCTGGAATTCCTTTATAACAAAATTTCATGATAAAAGTGATTTCTCCGATCTCTTGAAATTTGTTATAAAGGAATTCCAGGTCTTTGCATTTTTTCCTATGTAAACTTATTTGGAGTATTAGAAAAGTATTTGTTAAAATGAGAATTTTGCCATAATGGTATTCGGGATTCGACTGTGGATAATTACATTTAGCTCTTTGCACTTATATAATATTTTATAGTTTGAAATATTGTTTTAATGACTTTGCAAGCTAGATAAATTTCTTAAATGGACTGGATTGATTTGCACACAATGTTTCCTCTACGCTGTGTGTGTGCATGCATGGCCATGCATAGGGAAAATGCTTCAGCATACAAATTATCACTGAGTACACCATTAGTGTATATAGTAGACTGACTTACAGCACACGGAAAAAAACAGGTCCAGGCAGGTAAAAAAAAATTGGAAGAAGGATGTTTTTGCAGGTCATAATACATTCATTAATGGTATAAGGCAGGGGTGGCCAACTTCTTTATGTTTGCAGGCCAACATAATGGTCAGCTATAGCATCGCTGGATGCATTAGTGGTGCAACTTTGGTGTATAAGCCACTCCATTACTAATTGAATTAATTAAGTTAGCTATTAAATTGATTTCGTCACTAGAAATAATAAGTTTGTAAGCAGTTTGTTAATCAAGAAATCTGCTGTTGGAACCGATAGTTCAAGTAATGATCACAAATTTAATTTTTTCACTGTACTTTTTTACTTTGTTGCAGGGCGCCCAGCTGTTGGTCACCCCGGTATAAGATATTACGGTTATAAATTATTATATATAATTTATATATGCCCAGCAATTTAGGACGTATAAGTTACTCTTTATCATTTGCAGTTTTAAGTGCACATCAGGGCTTAAGGAATTGAAAAAGAGTTTTGCAACATTCATAAATTTTTTATCCATTCATTTTTCCCCCAAGAAAAGGGTCCACAATCATTTTTTTACTTTCTTGGGACTTGGTGACTTTTTTCTTCTGTTAATAGACTAACATGGATACAAAAAATTTCATGGTATCCTCCTTTTATTCATGATTCTAATTCAATAATCACATGAATAAGATTTTAGACACTAATTCCAATTTTTCAGTTACCCTAGTGCTTGTATTGATCAACCCCTGATTTATATGGTAGGGGATTGTAACCAATTACTTGTGGATATGGTGGTCTTGTATGTATTATATATCTCATGCATAAAACATTATTTTATGTGCTTCTATTTTATTCAGAAATTTCAATGAACTCAATGAATTTTTTGAATTTTAGACAACTCTTATTTTTATAACCATAATCATAGTAATGGTACTTTGTGTGGTACAAAAAAAAAAGTAGTGATTTTTTATCAATTTTTTTTATTAAAGATTCACACATCATTAGTTAATGGACGACCTGGTGCTGATGGTCCATCATTGAAAATCATGGTAATTTTTTTTGTCATTTTTGTGAATCTTGTAGCATTTATCTATATAGGTATATAACATGTCCCAACTGACTGACTGATTCACCATCACCGAGCCGAAACTGCTGAATCTATAAATGTGAAATTTCATCAGTTGTTTTACTTCATGATGTAAAGACTCAATAAGTAGGGGTTTTTCAAAATTCAACCTATAAGGGGGTCATAAGGGGTTCAAATGTTATATAAAAAAATCATGCCGAGCCGAAACTGCTGAAACTATAAATATGAAATTTGATCAGTAGTTTTATTCCATGATGTAAAAGCTCAGCAAGAAAGGGTTTTGCAAAATTTCACTAATAATAATGAAAATTTTTGTTTTATTGTGTAAAGATTCACAAGGAAAGAGTCCCAATGTGTCATCTTCAAAAAAGTTTTGAAAAAATTACTACTAATTCTACTCATTTAAATATGCACAAAAATATTGAAATTTCCAGCATGATTATTATGGGTCACTAAAAAAATGCAAATATTAATATTTTGAATGCCAATATAGAGGCCATGAATGAATAAATGCCAGAACTCTGCCACTGAACTTATCCGATTGCTGAGATCTCTTTCAGTCCAGCTTCATGGCAGAGCCTGGAACAGATGTGATTCCGATACAACCATGATAATTTCTTTCATCTAAATTTCTTGTGAAAAGCTTGAGTATAGATACTGTGTGTAATTTAGAAAGTCCAATGAAGATTGAAAATGAAGAGACATGTGTGACCGAAAGAAATAATTTAAAATTATACTGATGAAATTAATTAGAACAAGGTGCATGCTGATGCACAATAATGAAGCTGACTTCAGGCTAACAATTGTTACAGTGAAGCGAATGTTGTTTTATTTTGCATCCAGTGTAAATAAAATTTGAAAATACCAAAAAACACAACCACAATCATCCCATGATAGAAACACCATTTTAATTATAATACACTGAAAAAAAATTCATTGAAGAAGCTTCATCTCGCACATTATCAAGTTTTGAGACTAGAATTGAACCATACTGCTGTTAGTATGAGTATCAACACCCTTGAATAAAATTCAGTTGGCCAATAGAGGCGAAGAATGAATTTAAAAATCCTGCAACCCTAAAGTCTTAGAGGGATGTCATTCAAACAACACAAGGTTATATACAGCACAGACAGCAAAAGGAAGAAAAGAAAAGAGAAACAACTAGAGTTTCTGGGGAAAAAAGCTGGAGAAAAGGGCAAAAGAAGTTTTTCATTGATATCGCCAAGAAGAGTGAGATGATAAGTAGCCATTTGTTGTCATTTTTAATAATTTTTGTAGCTTTTTAATAATTGCATTCCTCCATTTATTTTTTGTTTTTATGTGTTTCTGGGTGAGATGAAAATACTTGGTTTTCCTCGTAATTTTTTGACTATGACACCTTTGGGCCCTTTCCTTTTCAGTAGAAGGGATTCTTCGAAATTCAAACTCTAAAGAGGACAGGGTCTCAAAGGTTATAGGGGCAATTATCGCTGAGCCCAAACCGCTATGAAATTAGCCAAACCAGATATGAAATTTGGTCATAGAATTTTATAACATAGAGCTCACTAAGACTGCAACCCCCAAGGGTGTCATGAGGGGGTTCAAATGTTATATGGAGGAAATCATTGCAGAGAAATTTTCAAATTGCCAAATACATGTGAACAAAGTCACGGGTAACAGCCAGTGTTAATATATTGATCTAATTGTAACAGTTGCATCTTGTTGAAAGTTCTTTTGTAGTTAAACAAAATATTTCACAGACAGTATAAGTAAGCACAGAGTGGCATGTTAACTGTAGTGCATAGTAAAACCTCCAGATTATTCTTGTTATTTTTGCAAGCACATTAACCTTTAGCAAAATTCTGAGAACTTATTTGAAAAATCAATGAATGATTAGTGCATTAAAAAATGCTGGTATTTTCTGAAGTAATCTGCATTTTGAAAATGCTATGTGTGTTACTGAAATTGGAGTACAATGAAAACTTTATAAAACCAAATTTCAGCAGCCCTACATTATTTTCCATCTGGGACAGGTTTCAGTTTTTCAGTTTCATGGGTGTTAACATAATGATAGTCTATTTGGATTGTTTGTTATTAATTGGTGTATTTTACATGTCCACTTCTACTCAGTCACTATTCATATTTCTTTGTTATCATAATCTCATAAAATTGGGTTGATCTAACAGCAAATATTTTTGTTACCGACATAACACATTTTTCTTCTGTCATCGTAAATCCATTTCATGATGAAAGTTAGAGTTTGACTAGCAAGTTGTGAACAGCTCATCAATGAGCCAATGGTTTGTGGATAATCCCTTTCCACAAGCCCAATTCCCACATTGGATTTTTTTTTTTTTTTTCATGGGATTGCCCTTTAAAAATCCGAACTCTTTCCTCAATCTGTCCAAGCAGCGGTTCTCAACCAGTGCTCTGTGCGCACTTCCCAGTGGCTCTGCAGCCACTCAAGGAAAATAAAACGAATCAGTAAATTTTATAAATAAGTAAAAACAAAGCCTACAGGACTCAGCCATAACTTTTTATACTAAAGAGGCTCAACAAATTGAAAAAAGTTGAGAAGCGCTGCTCTCAATTATTCACAGACATCTGACAAGAACATTAGAACCCTGCAAATCTGAACTAATTAGGACTGGAACCCGTTTGAATTAGTGAAAAAATTTGGATTACCAGGGTTTACCTTTTAAATATGGCTTTTTTAAAACTGTAATTATAGTGAGTATCTGTATGGGTGGGACAGGAATTACAGATCAGTTAATTTTTGTTTAACAATGAACGAAACAATTGCCGGGAAATTAAAGTGGTTTTTTTTTACCTCTTTGATGATATGTCTATGCTTCAGCCAATGGACCAAAGGGCATTACAATCCATCAAACAGGTGTAAAAAAATGTTGCTTTGATATCTCATTGAAAAAGAGAATGAGTCCCTTTCCATTCTCATAAATGGAAAAAAAATTGGGTGAAAAATGTCATTTACTGTCCTGCAGAAGCATGGGAAAACATAATGGAAACCTTACAAAAGAAAACCTGAAAAAATTATGGCCAAGACTTGCTGTCAACGATAATCAAGAAATAAAAAAGGAATCAGACAAAAAATCCTCCAGTTTTTGAAAAAAATCCCTTGTTGCAGAGGAAAAAGAGGTGGATGAAATATATCATTTGACTGTAACAGCCATCACATTTTCACGGATGCAGAAATCGTCTCTGAAGTTTCAACTGGCATCCAACTGTGATCCATTGTGAAGCAAAATTTAATTGGGTTAAATCGGTGGTTCTCAAAGTGTGTGTCGTTTCTCCTAGTTACATCAACAACTTTTCTCAAGGGTGTCACAGTGAGCTGCAAACATTGATGATTACCTATTCAGTGCTTTGAAGTGGTTCTTTCTTAGATTATTCTAGGTGTGAAGAATAAAAGTCATAGCAAAGGAGCAATGAATGGCAAAAGTGTAAGAACCACTGGGTTAGATTATGATGCTCCACCACCCCAAATACTCTTTCAGAAACTGCGGTAGCTTTTAAAACTGCCCTTTCATACATAGAGCAGCATGATAATGCAACCTCTGCAGACATCATGTTTCTGAGATTATGACAATGAACTGCATCATTCGTTATGTTGCTTCTTTAAATGAAAACTGAAGATTTTTTCAAGGCAACTATATGATTCATCATTTTGAAGTATAATCATCATGTATTCATTGTCCATATGTAAAGTGTAACATGTTAAAATGTAGAATTTATGAGCATTTTTTTTTTCTGTTGTGGATGCTCTAACTTTTTTGCGTGTGTTATCTTTTTTTAAACCTGTTTGGATTAAGCTGGTTTTCAAATTAGCAGGGTTCTAGTGTACACCCTACTAATTTGCATCCACCATTCCTATGACACGTTTTCCTAAAGCTGAACCCATAGAAATACTTGAACCAGACAAGTTTCCACACTAAAGCACACAAATGCCAAAACATGCTTCCACTAAATTTTAAGCAATAAATCGCTCTTCTGTGCCCTACACCTCTAAGTTTCAATAGATAAGAAAACCTTTTTATTATTAGTTCCCAGAAAGAATGAGAATTTCCTGACAAAAATGAGTCAAAAACTTCCTATCTTCCTACAAAGGGAACAAATATTCACACAAATCCAAAAATTCTTTTTATTTTAACAGTTTTTTTTTTGCTAAAAATCGAACTAAATATGCCATTTGTGTCATGTCAAGCAATCTCTTACATGTTAAACAAGTTTTCTGTGACTGAAAAAATAATGATTATCGATGAGATTATCTATTGATTTTATTTCCAAGACATGTTTCCATTTCATAAGAGGTCTGTTTTGAGCAGATTTCTCTGCACCAGTTTTGAACTATACAAAACAAGAAGGATTTATAAAATATCAAAACTACAACGTTTGATCAGAGCGTTTATTATGAAAAATAGCTATTTAAGTTATTATGCCAGCATTCTTAATCAGAGTACATTTCAAGTGTATTTTTTAATTCTTTTTTTACAATATTTGTTGAAAGCAATTTTTTTCTTTGGACTTATAAAACACAAAACTATAACAATGTCTCATATGCTGTGAAACTATAGAAAATTTCTGATGAATGTTTGAAAGCATAACATGACAAATGTGATCAATTGTTTTTCATGGATGTCCTTGAACACTTCTTTCAGATGTCATCCACTTTATCAGTTTTGTTTAAAGTTTTCTCGACCTATTCTGAGCAGCCAGATCTTGTTCCCAGTAATTTACATCTTTTCTTGCAGATGAAAATCTGGCTAGAAACATAGATAGCATTTTGACACTAATTTCAATGTGATGAAACCTGTAAAGCACCTGTTTCATGAAGAATAAGAAAACCAAACACATCTTATAATTTTATGTAAATTCTGCACAAAAAATATTTTTCATATACACAAGCATAGAAAATTACTTTTAAAATAACTCTGATATATTTAGAAGACACCAACGAATAAGGCAAATATACATTGTGTATTTGCCTTATTCGTTGGTGTCTTCTAAATATTCTTGGGCAAAGTGGATCAACTCTTCTAACTCTGATATGTAAAATATTTGTCAGAAATGACTGAATTTCATTAAACTATATAAATGTATCCGGTGAGGTCAAAAAATAAATTTGTACAGAACAGAAAAATTACTCCTGTTTCAACTTTTAGAGCCATTTGTTAATTTTAATGATTTTATTTGTTAAATGGATACCCTTTACTTTTTTAGGAATTCACGAAAGCAAGATATGTACGGCTGAGGTTACAGAAAATTCGCACCCTCAATGCTGATCTGATGAGTGTTGAAACTGATGATCCAGAAAGATCTGATAAAACTGTGACAAGAAGAGTGAGAACTTAGAATTTTGGAATTTCTTGATTTGCTAATAAATTAATAAAAAATACATATATGTGTATTCATGGAATATATATATACAGTAAAACTACGATATAACAATACATTGTGGACCAAAAAAAAGTACAGTTGCAGAGGGACTATCGTTATATTGAGAGGCAGTAGAGTTTAACATTAGAGTGCAGACATTTACAAACAACACTTGAAAAAAATATCATTGTAGAGGTATCTATCGTTGTTTTGAGTATCATTGTAGTGAGATTTCACTGTGTATACAGTAGAACCTTGCTAACTCAACACTTTGAAGGGATAGAAAAACATTTTGGCATAAGCCTTAACAGATGTTAAGTTAGCAAGATTTTATTTCAGTTGACTTTTAACACATTTCAAAAATAGTTTATGTATATTGTATGCGCCTCTATATTGTTGAACAGTTCTATATTTCTTTATCTATATAGAAATTCATAAAATGTTTTGATCAGCATATAGAATAATCCTGAATTAGGGGGGGAAGCATATTTTGATTCAATGAAGATCTGCTATTTGTGAAGGAGCAGTGCACAATTGTCCAAAATTACTTCCCTTCTCTCACTTAAAACATCTTGATCAAGCTTTCTCAACCATGATTTGCTCAAAAACTTCAGAAATCATTCACATCTATCCGTTAAGTTTCCAGGTTCCAAACAGAGGAATAAGAAGAACTAACCCTACCGAAAGGTGTGAAAAAGAATCTTCGACACAAACAGCAGAAACAATGAAACAATATTTGAAAGACAAGAGAGTGATGCCATAAAATTTTTCACAGATCAACACATGGGCAATTTCTAAAAATGAATTGTAATACCGTAGTATAAATCGTAGTCGACTTAAGTTGGAGTTTATCACCATGTGTCGAGTTAGAGTGGTTTTTCTAATGGAATTCAGTATTGTGCTAACCATGGGAATAATAAATGTTGAGTTATCTGCATGCCGAGTTGTTGAGGTTGCACAGATGAAAGTTATGACATCAACAATAAAAAATTGTATCCATTAGTTGTTAGCTTTTTCGATTCAGAAAAGGGTGAAGTCAGCACCACTCTTCTTTTCCCTTTAGAATGAAGTATCATACTGAAAAAGCAATATAAGTAATGTTGCACTCCAATGAATTTAAATAATGAAAAAGCAATGCAGCAAAATTTTCAGCATTCGTGGGAACTGAATTGAAGTGAAATTGGAAAAAATACTACAGAAAAAGTTAGCGCGGGGGGGGGGGGAAGGTCAGTCGACTTCACCGCCCCACCCCCTTCTGTGAAATTATTGTATTTCACACTATTAATGTAAAAAAAACCAATTTCAAAGAGTTCCATTGAAATGTAAAGTTTAGTAAAAACTAAATTCAATTTCAATTCATTCAATTTAGGGATAATCAAAATTCATTGTCTTTTTCAAAAAATATTTTGGTCACTATTTGGTCACTAGTTTTGAGGCCATGATCCATGCTGAGCCCTGTACAATAGAACCTTTATTATCTGGGCTAATGGTGGGGAGGGTGAACACAGATAATTGAAAAACACAGTTAAACCACTGGGAGTAAAAAACATATATTTAAAATAACAAAATTTTTGGAAAGAAAGAAGTATTTATGTCTTTTACTTGTTAAAAATAACTATCTACTATATATATATTCATGTTATCCATGTGAAAAGAATTTAATAGAAATTGCACTTATTGAAGGATAGCCACACTACTAATACCACGGGTTTCATTGATATACATACAATAGAACCTTGATTATCTGGGCTAATATTGGGAAAGGTGATCATGGATAACTGAAAAACACAGTTATCCTTCTCCTGTCACCCATTCTGCAAAGTTATATAATGTACTACGCAAATGACACAAATAAGGAATAGTACTGTTTCAGCGGATGAGGAATGTGGTCATGTAACCGCATCTGAAGTTACACCATTGTTGTGCCTTATCAAACAATGCATTTTGATTAACTGGCTGCCATTTCGTAAAATTGGCCATAAATCTTCCAAGTACTGATCGCCCCAGGACAGTATGCTGTTCCTATGTGTGCATTATGGAGCTGGAGTTTCAATACATTGACATGAGAGTTCAGCACTGAGAATAAGGGGATGGGGTGGTTCTGTAAAAGAATGAATAAATCCAGTTCTACGAAATGGAAATGTTTCATTACAAACCTTCACAAAATCTTGCATAACCAATGGGATGTGTAACAATAACAACACAAATAGAGAATAACTGAACATGAAATTGAAATTTTCACAGTTAATCCAGTTCCCGGTTAAGCTGCATACAGATAATCTAGGTTCTACTGTATTTAGAGGAAAGAACTGTTTGTAAACCAAAACAAGTTGATAGTCATTTTTTGCTGTTCAGGTTAGATTTGTTATATGGTGTGCCTTTTCTTATTTATAAAACTAATTAGAATATTTTTTTATTTGAAGTTGCAGGTAAGGAGGGAACTTTAATAAAGTAAAAGCAGACAATGCATTTATTAGAAGCATGAAAAATATGCGGATGCTGATGAAAACTAACTTATCAAAAATTGTGTGCAACCACCACCACTTTTCTTTTATAGATTCCAACTCATTAAATACATAGAAGCATTGATATTTGGAACATGTGACTCAAGAGTACTTGAATTACCCCCATAATTTATGTGTATATAATGTAATGTTCTTTTCCTGTATATATATACACTATGTTACTATCCTGTATATATATACACTATGTTACTATCCTGTATATATATACTATATACTATACCTGTTATATTTCCTGCATATTCCTAGATGGCTGAAACGTTCTGTCCTGACCTTTTACTCAATTTGGGGCCTCTGTATAGAAGTAGTGTGATAATATTTTCATAAAACAACAAAATTTTACAATTTTTCACCATAATTATCACCAAATTAGGGTTTTGGAAATGTTCCAGTTTTGTCCCAGATTCTATTAATGGATTCCATATTTTATTCTGGTTTTCCATAATAAATTCTAGGATTTGTCCCAGTTGCTCCGGTACCTCATCTGGCCACCCTAGTTGTATCTCAAGTACTCATTTAAAAAGAAAACAATTTTTTCATGTTTTTCACATTATTGATTAAAAAATAAAATATGTGATTGAAAACATGATTTTTATTTTTTTTGCCATGTAGTACTTCTACTCTATCAAAGATATATCTGTTGGGGGACAATGCATGTGTTCAGGACATTCATCAAGCTGCTCTTATGATCAAATTACTGGAGTGAGTATATTCTCTACATTTGGTTAACTGAAAAAAAATTTAATGGCTGGTATATAAGACACACTTTAAAAACATATCTGTAAAACCAGGTGTATAAGATAGCATTGAGTGTGTGCACCATTGTTTCATTGCTTTTTTCTGGTAACTAGAGATGGGACGAATATTCAGCTGCTATTCGGTATTCAGCCCTTTTGCAGAGTATCTGTGTAAATCTAAGTACATCAAACTAATTTTAAAAAATATGTTAATTGGAATTTTTCCCGTAAATTTAAAATTTACTGATTATATTTTATTTTGTTGTGGTGTATATTTCCTTTCCAGTGAAAAAGGTTATGTCAGGGGTAATTTCTAGGACAGGGAAAACATGAAACTGAAAATAAAATCCTATTGCAATAAAAGGTGGAAGTGAGCATCAATTACTCAAGTTCACTAAATGAAGGATGTACCTGGACAAGATATGTATTGAGCTACTGAAAAAGGGTAAAGAGCATCTAAGAGGAAAAAACAATAAAATAAGTCGTAATTTAATGCATTACTAGTTAAGAGTAAATATTGGTTGACATTTTTTCTTAATTAGAAGTAAAATTGTAACAAGTGTTGAAAAAAAATTGTTTCTGTAAGTAATATTAAAATACAATATATGGACAGCTTTTATATAAAAGGAACCAAGCGCCATTAAATCAAAACTGAGAAAAAGCTATTTAAAGTTATCTTTGATTCAGTTATCTCTTCAGTTTGGTAGTTGGTTCAAGTGCACACAGACGGCATCACAGCTTATAGGTCACTTCGTTCTATTTAAATAAAAAAGTTCACCTCTTTCAATAGTTCAGATGTCGGTGTATCTCAAAAGTGTTAAAAATGGTGCTTGGTTCCTTTTATATAAAAGCCATCCATATTATCGTTAAATTTGGTTGTCAGTATCATGGCAATAAAAGTTCCTCCACTGGTAGTCCTTCTACCAGTTTTTAATATTTATTTAAATAATAACCTGCATAATTAAAATATCAATAATTTGAAATAACTAATAATTTCATTTTCAAGTGAAACACTAATTTTATTTATAATTGTGATGAATTTTAAGAAAGTTGATATTCGGCTGCTGAATAATCGTTATTCTGTTATTCATCCAAATCACTAATCGTCCCATCCCTACTTGTAATTTTGTTGCTTCAATTTATACTTCCTTGCTCTAATACTGCTCCAAATCCTATATTTTGCTGCTCCGAAAATTGCTCCAAAATGGGCTTCATCCGTTATTATCAAAATTGAATTTTAACATAAGAATAGAAATAAATTACTGCTTGTATCTTGTGTGCATCTTTATAAAATGGAAACCTGTCTGGAATGGAAAATAATTTCAGTATCTTGATGTTCTTTTCTACGCAGATTTTGCAACATATATATTGGAGATTGGGATTGCAGAATCTTCGTACAAGAACAATATGGTGGAAACATTTGAATTAATATATTTTTTAAACTCATCCCTAGGGTCTGCATTGAAAAAAATTTATTTATTTTTCTTTTGTTTATTTGTTTTGTAGAAACAGCATTGCAAATGCAAGCACCATACTTGTGGTGAAAACTGTGAGCAGTGCTGTCCTCTTTATAATCAGAAGCCATATCGTCCAGGAACAAATGTGGATGCAGCTTTATGCACAAGTAATATATAAGCATAGTTATTGTACATTTTATGTCTTAAAAATTAGAAACTGCATAAAAATATGCTTGATATACTTCTTATATTCTATACTAAAAACCTAAAGTCCATTCCAGGTTAACTTTGCAGTGAAGGGGAAGCTACGAGGGAACCATATCACTCGTTGCTATGGCAATGAAAACCTTTTAATCAATGTATCAATTCGCGATCACAGTAAGGTATGGCAGATTCTCGCCAACCTCATTAAAAAAAATATTCTTTTTCACTGGTAACGTAATACATGTACAAAAATTTCACAGTAAGTCAATAATTAGATGGTGGAAAAAAACCACTGTCGATACTTTCAGAAATTGAAGTGTGGTTTTTGAAATCATTTGTTTTCTTTTCTTTTTGATTGAAAACTGTTTTAAAATTTAGAAAAAAGAATTATCTCACATCAGCATGTCACTTACTCTTCATTGGTGTGCTGTAAGTAACACTAAAAAATTTTGAAAAACATAGTAATATTTTTCTGCAGTATTTAACTTCCCTTAGCTGAAATTTATTTATGGAAAAAATACTACACAATAATGCAAAAGCAACATATAATTTTAAAATACTGTATATTAACTATGACTTTCAAAAACTCTTAAGTTTTTGAAATTTTATTTTAAATTTATAAGCAACAAATAAACATTAAATAAAACTTTTAAGCCAGTCAAAAAAATAATAATTAAGAACAAGCAGATTAACTCCTATTTACCCAAAAAATAAAACTAAACTAACAAAAACTAAAAATATAGTAATGAGGAATGAAGAGAGCAGAGAACTTTTCAGCTTTGCTATCTCCGGTGACAAGAAAGATACAACTAACTGTCACATAGAAGAGGAAAAATGCACTGCAAGCTATCGTTTAAGGTGCAAGCCTAAATCACTGTGGACTCCTATCTCACTTATTTTATCTGAAGAGACACTAAATGGGCATCTATAGAAACAGGCGGCCCCTGCTATAGGTGGAAGATGGCATTCGTGTGGGTGGAAGACAAATTACTCATGTCAACACTCTCTGTGATTCCCCCCATCTCATGAACATGGCAAGAAATAAATAACACTGTGCAACACTGATTTTGGTGCCAGGTTTTTTTAATACACTTTATGTGTATTTCATGTGCCAAAAACGAATATGAAATTAGTTTTTGCCCATCAGCTCTTGTTTGTGAGTTATGAAAATAGCTTTATTCACCTTTACATGTTAAATTAGGCTTAGGAAATAGGCATTAAATTTCAAAAAATTGCTTAATTAATGTCTATCATTTAAATTGATTGAAAAAAAAACACAGCAATGATTCAGGGTTCCCACTCATCATACTTTTCCTACTTTTTGGTAAAATGTCCTATTTTTGTCCTACTTTATAGTTTTTGTCCTACCTTTTACCAAATCGTATCTATAAAATTCGTGTAATTCATTTTAATTGAGCAGGGAATCATAGATACATGCCAAATATTACAAATGTTGTAGATTGCAATTAATGATTTTGCCAAAGCAGAAATTATATTGTTTTTAAGGTTATTTTGAGAGGTGTATGTGAATCATTTTTGGTCTGTTAATTTTAATTTTAATTTGCTTAATTTGAGGTTTCAACAAGTAAAGCAGCACTCACGGAAAACTTCAGTCTGGATGGAAGAGATAATTTTGTATTTACTACTTCATAGTCTTGGACAGTAACTGACATTCTTCATTCAAAATTATAGTGCATATTTTGTGTATAGGTGAAACAACATTTTGCATTACAAAGCAGTTGGACACAGAGGTCAATTCTAGGTTTGATAATTTTGATGCTACTCAATAGCATTCAATTGCCTTCTGTATTTTTAAGGCATGAAGAGACAAAAAATATTTACAGTACTTCATTTGTGAAAAATGATTACACTTGTATTGAACATGAAAATGTAAATAAATTCCTTTAAAAACAAGGATGGACAATGCATTAAAACCAACCGGTTCACCTTGACTTATTTACATCAGATCTTGTAATCTACACATTTTCCACTGTGCTTTTGAAAGTGGTCTTGAAAGAGCATCATTCTTAAAAAACTTAAATTTCTTCATAATTTGCTGTGTATTGTTGAAGAGAGAGTTGACAGACTCTGTAATTTGAAAGAGTCAGAAAAAAGAATGTAATTTATATTGTGAGGAGCAGAGCAGAAAAGATTTATCTGTACTTGGTAGTACACTGTTTTGGCCAAAAAAATTTTTTGTAACTAAGTCATTTCTGTCATTTTGCTTTGGCTCATGTCAATCTTACAGGATACAGAAATGATGCTATGAAAAAAAAAATTAATTAAAAATTTTTAAGAAATAAAAATAAATGTTTTTGGGAATTACTTTTTATTATGCTATGATTATGTTGCTTAGGGGTACCCTCCCCCATCATACTTTTCCTCCTACTTTTTCTAATTTTTTGAGTGGGAGCCCTGTTAATTAAAAATCAGAAATCAAAAGAATCAGATAAAAACAAGAGGAAAAGTTATTCTTTTCCACTCCAAAAGCTTCTTTTGTTTGAAATTCTTGAGTGAATTTTGTTTACTGTCTCTGCAGATTTCAACAGTAATCTGCCATCATATGAGTATCCCATCTGTCCTAGTTATTGGTCATCTATTTTTTTTTATGTGCTGGTGAAATTGTTCACCTTTTTCCTCACTAGTATTGCCTGATTTTCAGGGAAACGGTCTAAGTTGCTGTGCAAGTAACTTTTTTGCTCACATTACGACCAAGGTCTTTAAAGTTTTTGAGCAAGCTGTTAACTAGTTCACAGTTTTCAGCCTTGTGGTTGCCAAGAAATTTCTTGAAAACAAGGACAAATGAGATCCACTCTGTCTCATTCATGAAGTCTATGAACTGAGGATCATTTATGAGCTGTCTGATTTAAGGATCATCAAAAATTCCAGCTTTAAGTTTTTCTGTATTTTATCACAAAAATTGTAACTTTGCCTAGTTTTAATTTATACAAAAAATTGACACGTTTTTAAGACAAAATTTTAATTGGTCGAATGGTCGACGCGTTTTGGCTCTACAATGGAGAGCTGTCATCAGGACCTCGTGGTCAGAAATCACACAAATGAGTCATGGAGGGGTGATATTTGTGTCTGTTCGTCCGGAGAGTTCGCCTTTGTATTTGCTGAGTCAGAGTGGTCTTCGGATGCAAATTGGGGTGCCATCTGTTGCAAAGTGTTCAAAATTCTGAGCTAAATAAAGCCTGAGTTAATAAAGCCTGTCCAAGCTGATGAAATAGGTGGCGTGTACCTTCCATCATTAACGAGGAAATCCTGGCAAGTTCTGATGAAGTATCCCTTGAGAAAATTCAGTTCAGAATTATGTGTTGCTTTTCTAAAACAGACACTTTCTCAAAATATACCCTTTTTTGCAATTCTTGCATGGGATGAAGTAGATACCAGATTCTTTGGAGGGTGAGATAGGATCTTTGAGTTGGGAAAAGGTTAGTTTATTTGTTGGCTGGAATATTGTATGGAAGTCAAATTTCTTTAAGATAGATGAGATCATGAAACTTGAAGAATCGAATGGAAGAACAACAGTATTAGAAAACCTTTTTGAGTCAGCTGGGAGCAAGTTCATGGTGCGTGTCCGGGTCATTTTTTTTGAGGATCTTGTCGATGAGAAAAGGTGAAAAACCACAATTCAGATCGATGTGACAAAGGATATTGAGTTCATTCTAGAGGGAGGCTGAATCACTGCAAAGTTTTAGTGCACGATGAATAAAAGAAGAAAATACCGAAAGTTTCTGATTGGGAGAATGAAAGGATTTTGCATGAGGTGGCATGGAGATAGTGAATGGTTTATAATACACACATGTATGGAATTCAGTGTCTGTCTTTTTAATGAGCACGTAGAGAAAAGGCAGCATATTATTTTTTCCTATTTCATAGGTGAATTCAATATGTGGGTCAATAGTATTCATAAAATTGAATAACTCAGTAACATTAACATCAGTCTCATCAACTATTTCCTCACCTTGAACAGGCTTTATTAACCTCAGTCAAGACAGAATTTTCAACACTTTGCAACAGATGGCGCCCAATTCGCATCCAAAGACCACTCTGACTCAGCAAATACAAAGGTGAACTCTTCAGACAACCAGACATAAACATCACCCCTCCACGACTCATTTGTGTGATTTCTGACCACGAGGTCCTGATGACAGTTCTCCATTGTAGAGCCAAAACGTGTCAGTTTGTTGTATAAATTTTGTGTATTTATTCCATGAATTTTTTGTCCTATGCATGCAAAGGGCGGGTGCCCTGATCAAGATCTTTCATGAACTGTTTCAATAATCCTAAAGCGAAGGCCAGATTATTCTGTCTTCTCTGGCTAAAGGTTTGGGAATGACATTTCTTTCTCGAACAACCATATGTTCTCTCTCGTAGACCATTCTTTTCCTATCCAGTGGTATTGTTTGACTATGCTATCCCGTAGGCACAAAAAAGAGGATATTTTGTGTAGCCTCTTGCTGACCAAAAAGAAATTTAACCATTTTCGCGTGCACACAAATTACTCATTGATGTTCATGAAACTTTATCTTCTCAATGACCAAAGTGATAGTATCATAATCCTGTCACTTTGGTTGAGTCAGCAGTGGGTATATTGACCCCCTTTAGACCCCTTCTCTTCCCATTGATCCACTGTCGTAGATACACATAGATAAACGTACAAGTTTTACACACCAAGTGTGTGGAGTCCAAACTTTATCTTGGTCACCAAGCCTAATAAAACCAAAGTACCCAAGGTAAGCTCTTATAACAAAATCAGAGAAATGACTTTTCCATTCTGTTGTTCCATTCTGTCTGCTTTTCAAAACACTGTTGTTTCTCTTTAAGGGTGTACTCACCACTTATCAGGGTTCATAGTGCCAATCACAATTGTGCAAAATCACGACAAAATATTTAATTTGGTGAAAAGATCAATTTGCCAATTTGTGAGTATCCATTCAGTCTTTTGATGGTCAAATCGGCCATTTGACACATGTGCAAAAATCCAAAAGTGAAATTTTTATTGGCCAATTGCAAACAAAATTCAGCTGTATGGTTCCAGAGGAGTGTCAAGGTTGACAGGAGTGATCAACTTTGTATAGAAGTGTTACTAGTTGACTGCAGTCCCAAGAGCCTACATGCAAAGAACAACCTATTTTTTGAACCCTTTACTCAACGATAGTCCTTCCCTCAGTATCATGAACCTCATTAAAACGCCATTTTAATGTACGACGCCAGAATAAATGTAAAAAATACAAATAACAGTATTTCTATTTCTGTTAATGGTCCCAGCTGGAAACAATGTAATTTTGAAAATTATTTTGAATTGCGGACAGCAAAAAAAATCGTGGCAAATTCTTGAGAATTAAATATGATGTGTCAATTTTGACTAAAGTTCACTCTCATTTGGCTACAACTTTTTCCATTTGATTAGCCAAATTGCTGCAATTGACAAAAAGTCAGAGGAACCCTGCCACATGTGTAACAAAATACATCAGGATGATTATTACAACTTCTTCCACTGGATTTCATTCTTTCCTTTCATCAGCCCTCACAACAAAGAACTTTATAAGTTATGTAGTTGTTTGCAATTTGTGAAATGAAAATCCTGGAAGAGGTTAAAAAAAACACTTATATAAAACTTTATTTAGATCTGGATTGTCCCACAACCATGCTTTATGAAGGCTGGACCACACATATCTAACTTGGACACAGGGAGAAAAGTAACACACTGATTGCCATGACACCCTCCCAGCTATAAACAGTAGTTATATTAGATGTAAACACTAGGTTATGTCAATAAATATAGCTTCATACAATCAGCTGATAGCTTTATAAAGAAGGAAGAAAAAAGTGGAAGAAAAAACGAATCCACTTACACTCAATGCTAAAATATTATGTAGTTTAGCTAAGCTGAATCTCAAAAACTAGAGCTGATAGGGAAAAACTGTTTTCATATTTGAAACCAGCACATCAGATATAGTCAAAATCAGTTGAAAAAATCCAGGCACAAAAAAAATTTTTTTTTGTAACACTATGTATTTAAAAAAAAAAAAGAGGACCTGAAACCAAAACCTACACTCATAAAGAGCATCTCGCATTGGTATCGGTGCTCTCGTGGAAGAGGAACACTTCCTGTAATCTATCAGTTAATGTCTGAATTCATTGAAGCCTATTTTCTGGAGAAAAAAAACTGATTGAATATTCATCTGGATGTAAGCCTATTACTGCATGCAAAACTAAATGAAAAATTTTGAATCATTATCGTATTATTATTTTTTTTAATTTAACCAAATAACGATATAAAATATAATATAGATAATTATGTAATGAAAAAAGCACAACA
The DNA here is from genome assembly GCF_987345545.1 of Pholcus phalangioides. Taxonomy (NCBI): domain Eukaryota; kingdom Metazoa; phylum Arthropoda; class Arachnida; order Araneae; family Pholcidae; genus Pholcus; species Pholcus phalangioides. The sequence goes on from NW_028301625.1 coordinate 27,999,359, forward strand.
GTGATATTGGTGAGGAAATTTTCTAGCGTATCATGCCGAAATGTTGTTGAAGTTGCCATGGATTTTCAATAACAGTAACCAATATTTTTTCTAATTTAAAAATTTTAAATGAATAAACATCAGTTCAAAATGTTATTTTTTCAGTACTTTTCAAAATCATAGTAAAAATTGAAAGTTTCTATATAAATGATCATCATAAACCTCCAATATATGGGAATCTATATTTTTTGGCAAAGGACACTCTCTACCTTTCCCTTCACTGCAAAGTTAACCTGAAATGGATTATAATACATTTGATTTTAATGATTCATAGAAGTTCTAGATGAAATTTTCTTGAGTCATCATAGAGAAACTATTATAATATCTTGTGAATACCAGCAGTTCCTTCATTGAAAACTTCAAAAGAAGTTGATCTTCAATAGAAGTGAATCTTCAGAAAATTTTGTTGTTTGAATGGATTCTGCATGAGTGTGTGTTGTTTCTTCCCCCCCCCCCCAGAAAATATGTCCATCGAAAATCCATTTATTAACCTTTTACCGGCCGAATTCAGATTCCAACTGATTTTGATTTTTTTTTTGTTAATTTCTCCTTCTGATTTTTTAGTTAAGAGATATCTATCGAGAAATTGAAGAAAAAAAAATTCCCTATGCGTTTAGATCCGGATCTGACTAAACATAATTTTCGCAGTGAAGCCATCTTACAGGATGATGCAAAATTCGTCATCATTTAATAAATTTATTTTAAAAATTAAAGAATATATATATAGAATTTTAAAAATGATGGAAATAAATTTCTCTCGAATATACTCAAAAGGCATATATATCTCGATTATAGTAAAGAGCTTATGATGAGCTGAAATGCTGGTCTAAAATTCACAAAAGAATACATACACACGGATTTAGGTTTTTGTATGGATCCCTTGGTAAGTTAAAAGATATTATTTAAAAATATAAAGAGAGAGAAAATATTATTTACAACTCTGGTACCTAAAGGCACAGGCTCCGATGACTGCTTACTAGCATATACTTATTTTATATGGAAAACCACATTGTTTGAGCAAATCATCCAAATTTTAAATCCAAAGCGAATCGGTTTTCCCCATATAAGCATCTTACTTGAATGATGAGCGTAATACGGTACTATTGATTCATTGATGCTTAGTTTATCATAGAACAACCCAAACCGAATGTGTGTGAATTTTTCATTTAATTCATCATAGATAGCCAACTTATCACCGGGTTGTAAGAAAGAGTTATCCATCAAATGGAAGTTATTTTTTATGTCTCTAAAGTTATTTCTCGGCATAACAGTGGGGACGATTGGTACTGCTGTGTCTACTGAAAGTACCCCAGTAATAATTTTCACTTGGTATTCTGTGATACCCATTTAGCAAAACCAATCCAAAAAACTTTGCGATTTTTTTCCACTCAATTTTCAAATTCGATCCATGTTGTGCGACATAAATATTTATCATCTCAGCCAAGTAACTGAGGTACTCTTGCGATCAAAATTTGAAAAAAATATCAATCGAGTTGGCTTGCACTTAGCTCAGGAAACTTATGACTGATTGCTTCAGTAGGTTCACTTATATTTTTGTCGAATGCAGTACTTTTTTTCCACTTCGGTTGCATGAATTTTAGTCTTTTGGCACTTGACACATGATGTTTTCTTATTTTTTGACTGGGTAATTATCTGATCTTTGAAAGGCAATTTTGATGTAGAAGGCATGTTGATAGGATCTGCAAATTCACCCACAAATGAACTACGTGGTGATCTTAAAACACAGATATCCACAAACACCTGCAGGAACGACCGGGCCAAGCATGTTGTCATCGATATCTTCCTTATCTGTAACCCGCTCATTTTCATCAGGCAGTAGCTGGCACATTTCAAATTCTTCATCAGAGAGATGTGATATATCAGAATCCCTCAAACTCAGTCTAATAAGCTACTAGTATAACAAAAAAGATGGTAAAAAGAAGTGTAGAAAGTCACAAGACCAGATATCAACTGAGAACTGAAAGACCAACATACCAACAAAATATCGTAGAGGGAAGGGGGGGGGGCAAGGTGAGTCACAGAAAAAAGGGGGTGCTGCATGTAAACATCGGAATGTGAAATTTGATACTTTTCCTTCCTTTTGAGACACACCAGAGAGAGGGAAAAAGCAATAAATTGTTTTTGCGCAATGCTACTCCTCTGCATTGCACTTAGAATAGTCAGTAGTGGCCAATGTTCCCAATTGGGAACAATCGCAGGAAAAGTTCCCTGGAATTCGAACAAAATTTTTTTTTGTCTCATTGAGCATTTCTTATCATTCTTGGCAATATTCTACAATTAAAAAAAAATTGAGATGCATGTATGTTTACAAAAACTATTTTAATAATTAAAACATAAACTTACAGATATTTTCCCTTGAAAATGGGTGATTTTAGAATAATAATTGATATGATAAGAGCTGAATCGAATAACTTTTGTCTCTTCTAAATTAAGTTCAGAACCTTATATGTTCAGGGAAAAAAAATCAGTTATTTTCGTGAAAGAGAAATATTTTTTTTGAATTAATCAAAAGTATGTTCCCAATTGGGAACATTGGCCGTTAAAAGGTTAAGAGAAGAGCAGCTGTATTTAGTTTAAACCAATGTTTCCCAAAGTGGGCAATATTTCCCCTGGTGGGCACTGGGACTCTTCAGGGGGGCGATACCAAATTCAGATATGATTGGGGGGCTACGAGTGGACATAAGGGGCAATCGGAGGACGAGAGGAAAAAATAAGTTTTCGAAAACTCTGTCCCTTTTTCCAAGGGAGCCATCATAAATATTGGTGCCTATGGGGAAAAAAACATCCATTAAGGAATGAAGGAATTAAGGATTTAAGGAATTAAGGATGAAGTTTCATCCATTAAGGAAACGGCTAAAGTTTTTTTTCCTCCTGTGAATATGCGCTATTCATGCCAGATTTATTGTAACTGCAATAGATCAATAAAGCTTGCTGTCACTGATTTTAACACCATCTGGAATAAGAGGTCCAGCATCCCCCTGGGACTGGTTTTGCTAATGCAGGGGTGCAAGAGCTACGCCGATTGCACCAAACTGAGCCGAAGCAGTTATCTTGCTTCATTGTGCGCCAAGGTGGCAATTCTTGTTTGTGGTTCGCGGAGGTACCGCTAATGCACTGTAGTGCGTCAAATACCCAGACTTTAGGAAAAAGAAGCATGAAAATTTTGTTAATGGGACGCGTTCTCTCCGAGACAAGGAAAAAGATATGGAGGGGGAAACTTCAATTTTTTTTCACTTCTCACCATCTACCACAATCGTGTTATCTCGTGACCTTGGAAAGTAGTTCTACTACCTTGAAGTACAAATTCCTGTACTCCTGTTATTAGTATAACCCACGGGCTATCAAAGTCCCTGAATGAACTTGCCGAATTTTCCAATTTTGGAGAGTTTTCCTTCCTGCAGGGTTACGTACTGAAAATAACAGTAATTTCACGGCTACCAGCCTGTGTTCAAAAACAGCATATCTACGGCATAAATTCGCATTATTGTCCACAAGATCGCACACGCGCCTTCGTGAAAAATCGAAAAGGGGGATTGGTTTACTTGTTTAAATCACCAAAATTTTTTGCAGATCATTGGGAAGAAACTGGATCTGTAAAAACCAGCTAAAATATCCATAGTTTGGTCGTCTAGCCACTATGCGGTCCTGTGGTTGTCGTTGGCGGTTGAAGATCGCAACAATTCCACATCGTGAAAATCCAGATTTGGCGAACAGGGCCGGCTCGAGGAAAAAAATCTCTACCCATACAGAACCTATTTTTGGCGCTACTGACCACGTTTTTTTTTGGTCGACAAAGTTTTTTTTCACCCTTTCAACCGTTTTGGCACCCCTCTTAGAGCGGCGCCCAATATGGACGTGCGGTCCATCCCTGCGTTGGTGGGAGAGGGGTATGTTGTTAATAATAGTCAAAGGAAGGAGTTTGTACTAGGAGCATGCTCATTTTACATAATTCTGTGAGAGATACCTATTATCATGGCCCCCACAAGGGGTGGACTGACAAGGCTCCAGCCCTGGCCCAGGACGATTTTCATCTTTTTTTGTTTTTTCACACTGTAAATTCATCATAAAGGGGGTGCAGTGAAAATCTGGTCCGGGCCTGGGGCCATGCCTATTATATGTAAATGTCCTACCTTTCCAAAGCATGTTCGGAAAGAATGAAATGTTTGCACCCTCTCTTCTTGTTTTTTGCACTTCCTCTCGTGCATTGCTGGGATGGTACTTTACTCCCTCATGTATTACTGGGATGTTTCTTAACATTGCATCTTGCACTACAATGCAAAGAATTACAAGAAGTGAAATTTATTTCAGAGAATATAGAGAGATAGATATTGGGCAGACATATTTAAACTTTGCAACCTTGAAAGCAGCCCAAAGTTCAAAGTTTTGCCAGTTTTGGCGAAAGCTTTTTTATCTTTCACACATGGTAATGCAGACAGTGGAAGAAAGTTCAGTGTTAACAAAAGTCTGTTTGAACAGTGAAAAATCTGTTCATCCGATGCTTTAATGGAATAAGACACAAAATCTTATGTTCAAGGCTTTAAAAATTTGAAAAAATGTCATTGAGAGGCTGAACTCTTCTGAAAGTGACTCGTGATTCGTATAGAAAATATTGTAACAGTGTTCAGGCTGAGAAAACAGCAGGGAAAAAAACATTTTTAATCTATTAATTGCTATTAACTTGAGAAATTGTTTAAGTAAATAAGGCATTTATATTTTTCTCGTTTTTTGCATTTTGCTTTTGAATTTAATCATTTCTTTAAATTCTGTGAGAAGCTAACTCTTTTTCATAGAAACCCTTATTATATTGCTTACACTTTTTTTTTGCTATATCAGGATGAATAAGATTTTGGTGTTCAAGCAGCAGAAATTCTTGCTGCCTAGGTTTTCAGTATTCATGCTGTTTAATTTGAAAAGAGTCTAATAATTTTTATTCATCATTTCAGTAATGCATGTTTTAGTGGTGACATAAGATACTTCAGAAAAAATTTAAATGGACTTTAATTTGTGAAGGAAATTTATTTATAGAATTATTCGTTCCAACCATTTTTGGCAAAACTTCTGGCATTTCACAGAAAAATTACTCCTTATATTGCAGATACAGTTAATTTTTAGTTCTGCTCCAAAAATGAAAGTTTCCTCTCCAAAATGGATGAGGGGCACTTGCAACCCCTCATCCATTGACTAAGTCATTATTGAAGCTATGCCCTCCCCCACAAAGATGAGGTTGGTTCTGGTTTCAGGGCCCCAACACGATTCTCATCATTTTTTTTAACGTTGTAAATTCACTACAGCAGTGGTCCATCAGAAAGCTAGCCTCAGGACCCTGCGGCAGGATGTATGGGGAGGGAGGGCCATGAATTTAGCATCACTGTTCATTAACCTACGGCTGTGGTCTTTTTGTATGGTGTTCTTTATACATAATGACATTCATCATCATCACCGTATGCAGTGGTCCTTAAACTTTTGTCATCCACGGCTCCCTTTACCCTAGGCTCCTAGTAATGGTTATTATCTGCGGCTTCCAGGAAAAGTAAAGTAGCTATTGTGCATTCATAAAAGAACTCTTACGCACAGACACAAATATCAATGGTGAACAGCTCGTCATGACGTCCCTGATTTTTTCAGCCACCTCGTTAGGAAATTTGCCTGTTGTGGCCTTTGTGTTTGTATTTGTAATTTTGATGTCCGAAAAGAAATGAAACAGAAAATGTTTATTGAATCTACACCATAAGTACAATATAATGGTTTTTTTTAAATTTTGATATTAACTAAATCCTTTTATATTGACCGATTTTCAACTTCAGTAACACACTTGGGCGGTACTATCTATTCATGCTTATGAAGAATGCTATCCATATCTGCACTGATTATAACAATATAAGGATAAAAGTGAAATTTTGGTGCTATCTACAAAAATAAGCATCGTTTCTCTTCCGAATATTCCAAGGAATATATGGATAGTGAATACACACTCCTTCAGCATCGGATGCATTTCTTCTCGCAATGGCGTCAGTTTAGTAAAAAAATTTTTTTTTTTAACTGAAAATTTTTTACGGTGACTTATGTAGTGTTTTTCATTGAAAGAAAATGATCCATGTTCAGGGATTGATTCAACTCAATTCGAAATCTTCTCATAATTAATATAAGTATAGTACTATATTAATAGCATTACTCATTGATATAATTATATTATCAAGCATATCTCTCTCAAAGAATTTATTTATTGTTTTTTTTAAGTTTAATTAGCATGGTTTCTTCTGAATTTTTTTGTTTCAATGTTTGAGCTGAAAGTTGAAATTTGTTGCAATCTTATGAAATTTCTGATATGTTCATAAAACAATGGTGAATATTCAATGACATTCATTCAGAATTATTTGTAAAAGAAAATAATCAATTGAAATGATTCTTCCTGCCATTGATGCTTGCCAGTTTCAATCAAGAAAGAGGTGAGAGTCCTGCGTTTGAAATTATACAAAATTGCATTTTTTAAAAATTTGGACCTAAATAATATCGTAGCAACTGGTGCTTTGAAAAGTATATGACAGATAGCCAGAGTTTGACCTAGACATGAGGAGGTCCTGGGCAAGGAAGGAATTCGGGCCTCTCTGACTTGAGTCCAAATATTTTGGCTACCTTGTGAATAATGCTTGGATAATGTTTTGGATAAGAAATTTACAAAATAAAATATTGGAAATCTTTTTTTTATTTGTTCATTATCTTGTTACATTGCTTGGCAAAAAAACTACATTTTTTGAAAATGAGGTAGTATAATAAGGAAATATTCAAGTTTGAATTGTTTTCAGAATTTACTGAAAACAAATTCGTTGTTAATTTAAGTAATATAAATAATGCTTTTTAATGTAAATTATATGTGTTTTATTTTCAGGGTGTGAATGTTATGGTCATGCAAACAGTTGCTACTATGATGAGAAGATTGCTGTAGAAAAAAAAAGCATTGACACAAATGGAAACTTGGATGGTGGGGGTGTTTGCATTGGTTGTCAAGTGGGTAGACAGCATCATCACAATTATTCATTTTTATAATATTTGATGACATTCGGCATCAAAATATATAGTATGAAAAGTAGTTGATGATTTGCTGTAAAGCAGGCATCTTCAACCTGTTGCTCACAAGCACCGCTGTGCTCACTGAAACATCAAGAGTACTCAATGCTTGTTGCACAATTATTGAACCATTTAAGTTGCAATAACTGATTTATTTTGAACTTTATCATACACTCTCTTCTAAATCTTGAAGATTGCTGATCAAAACAATGCGAAATTTTTGAAAATGATTCCCAAACTCCCAAGTATATGTAATGTTTCAGTTTACAAGATTCATGTATGGCTCAGTATATGGTATAAATAGCATGAGTAGAAGTAAATATTTCACATTTCTAAATTTACCACTCTATAATAGAACCCGTCTGAATTAGAAGAGAAATGATGTAGAACCTCACTATAACAGACTTTGCTTATAACACACAGCTGAAAAATTCTAAAATTTTTATCTGATGAGTTTAGAATTTGTTTTATGTTTTTAAAAAACTATTAGCTCATTTAAAAAGAATTTCCAAGCAAGTGATTAAATATCAGTCATTGCTTTTGTTTTGTCTAAACCTTGATGCACTGCATAACTCATACCACTTGCTAGCAAGAAAAATTGAGATTAATGCAGTATATACTTACTCATCTTTTTCAATTCGACCTATGTTGAAGACTTTTTTATTTGATCTATAATTAACACTTTTTATAGCCAACTACTATACTTTCATTGATATACACCCCGGTTTTTTTGGTTTAAATAGCAGTAACATTAAAAACAATAAAATTTCTGAAAAATCATTCAAACTTCTAATAATTAATTAAAATAAAATGTTTATTAATGTAATTAACTCTATTCCAGTATTAATTAATCTACAAATATTTCTTACAAATTTGCTTCAACAAAAATCCACTTTTTTTTTTGCTTAACTTAATAAATTACTTTGTTTGAAAATTCTTAATGTTATTATTTACCATATAATATAAAGTTTTTTCCTCCAGTTACTTTCAGTATGCTTAATTAGGAAGCTATTTTGCAAAAACTGTGTTAAAATTATGTGAATATAATGTATTTAATGAAGCACAAATAATGCAGATTAATTAGCGATGATTTACGATATAGAGGGTGATTATAACTAAAGTTCTGATTTCAAAACACTTTAAAAAAAGAAACGTCATCAGAATGACATCCAAATTTACATGAATATTCCTGAAGCAATGGAATTTTAAATGGCAAAGGGGAAAAAATATTTTAAAATGTAAAATTAACGACACTGTACTCATCCAACATATGGAAAATTTGCTCCCAGAATGGAAATTACAGCCAGTCAGGGCAAAATGATAACTTAATTAGCATTGCACGATTTCATAATTCATGGAAACATTACAAAAAATTAAGTAATTGAACAAATAAAACTACAACTTATTTAAGAAATGTTAATTAAATATGTTTTCCACTGTGTTCTGGCTATGAGGTGAAAGCATAAAAATGCTTGTTCAACAACAGATCAGAGTATGTCATGATGTGGATGTGCTTGCAATTTGACCACTGCACATAACATTTTGGGGTATTCCCAAAGCCAAAAGGCTAGTCAGGTTAAGGTCAGGTGAACTGACAGCCAGGTGTCATGTCATCCTATTATTGTCAAAATGGTTCTTCAGCAGCTGCTTTGCTGGTATTGCAATCTGAATCTTGATAAAAGTTGTACTATCCTCTCACTGATGTTGTTGAAGTGCCGAAATGATGTGGTTACACAAAATGATATTATCCTGCTTGCCAAGTACAGCATCATCTACTTGCATATTTTGCACTTTTGCCAAAGAAATTTTCATTGCTTCAGGAGTATCCATGCAAATTTTCAAGTCATTCTGACCAGTAGTTCTTATTGTAAATTTTTGGAATCAAAACTTCAAATTATAATCACCCTGTATATAGCTGATTATTTTTCGTAAATCAGTTACTACTATACAGTAGAACCTTGATTAACTGGGCTTAATGGTGAAAGTATAAAAAAAAATATTGAATATATTAAGACTGGGTGATATACAGATGTGCTACTTCTTATGGGAAAGAAAATGAAAATGCATGTAAGGTAATGTAGTTACTAGTACACTGGTCTTTGTCCTTTAGGAACAGCTGGTATCTTTATTGGATTATAAGACCACCTGTCCCTAGCATGATGGCGTCACTACTGTTGCTGCTTCTTTTGAAGGAAAAAAAACAAAACAAAAAACCCTGTAAGAGATAATGCACCACTAAATTTAGATGTGTAATGCAATCCTTATTCATGAATTTGCTAAAGATAGAGCATCAGAATCTAGCCAAAAGTTAGAAAATGTGGTAAGAATGAGAAATTTTGGCTTCTGTATATCACTAAATAACTAAAATATTTTATATGAAAAAAATATATACATTCAGGCCACTTTTATGAGACTTTTTAGAAAAAAAAGCACTTATACCACCTTATACCATTTGAAGATATACCATCAGAATGTCCCCAAGAATATAAAATGTGGTAAGAATTAAAAATTTTGGCTAATGATGAACCAATATGATATTTTTCAAAGAAAAAAAATATATTTAGGTCATTTTTATTTGATTTTTAATAAAACCATTTGGTTAGAACTAACGTTGTTTAAACCAAACAACCCTGATACACCCTGTATGTAGCAGAAGTGTTTCAGACCTGTGGATACTCAGCTGGCATTTTATGCAGAAGATTCTGATTTTTGAATTAATTGATTTGCTCAAAAAAAAGTTTAAATTTATACTCAGTCAATCTATGTTTTCAAAATCTGTTTTTCTCTTCAGGAAAATGAGCAACATTTGTACTTACAGTGTTCTTTTTAGTATCATGTTGTTTCAGTAAATAAGTTCGTGTAGCACACTTCCTGAAAAAAAAGCTGCATCATATTTAAATATACCTACTTTACAGGAGGAAGGGTTGTGACCAGGGACTGCTTTCTGTAGTTCTGGATTAGGGTAGTGTAACAAAATGTAGTCTCTGTCGAATATTTTAACCTACTTAGTGAATGTAATTAAGATAATATAAACTAAAAAATAAACAACAGATGTTTTCTAATCTGTAGAAGATGATATGCACCAGAATGATGATCTGACAATTTCAAAATATTTTGATCTCAAACTGTGAAAAATTAATTGAAACAGCTTGAGTCACATTTGAACACTAGGATTATCATCCACGGAAACCAGATCCAACCAAACCTACTAAATTCAATCGCGAACCTATCAAACTTACAACAGAGGTTTATGAGAGATCCACCAAGGAATTTGTTGAAATGTTGATACAAATCTGGATGAAATTAAATGTTGAGAGATATTACATGGCTTCATAAAAATATTGTCATGGTGAATGCGTCTTCAATTTTAGTTGAAAGTGTTAGAGAGGTCAAATTCTTTTTTCAGCTGTGTAGATTACTGATTTTGGAGAGGAAAATGAGTTTTCTATGGTGGAATAGGGAGGGGAAGGCTTTCAACTCCAGGGTGCTCTTCTTCTGATGTTTAGGAGGAATGGTACTCGTGAGACAAAAAAGAAGACCCCTGTTAAAGACCCCTTCTTCAACCTACTCAAATATTTGGATAAACAAAAATTTAACAGGAGTGCATTAGTGTGTTGCAGCAGCATTTGACAAACAAGCAGTTTTTTTCTATTTTGAAACTGGTTCCTCCATAAAACAAAATTTGTCGGACAACTTGTTTTGCATTCCGTCAACTTCTCCATACTGCAATAATCATGCTCATCTACCAATAGCCTAAAAACTAGTTTTTCTTTTTCTCACAATATTTTGAAAACCAAAAGCAGTTTCCCAGATCATGCAATTTTTTATGAGTGTGCTATATTCAGCATATATATACATAAAATTCCCCTGCCCCTCCTTTCATTACAGTTCTATCATGCTGTCAGAATCATACCTGATGTTCTCAGCCACACTTCCAAATTTGTTTTTGTTTGGTTTGGTGTGATCTGGAGTCTGTTTATACGTTTTGACTGGTTTCCACATATTACGGCAGCTATGGTGATCTATGGGAGCAATAGGAGGTCGCTGTTGCGATATGGTATATGGTTGCTGTGTTGAAAATTAAACGTGGACATTGCAGATGGCATGAAAAATTGAAAACAAAATATACACAGTTCCTGCTGAGAGTTTATGTAAATTTTGTACACCAAGTTTATAATGTAACATTAAGGTATAGGGAACATAAAAATGTTTGGTGTCAATTTTTATTGTCACCGTGAGAGTTAAGTTAGTCAATCATAAGGTAAAATTTGTACTATTTAAGGGGTCACATACCCTTTAACATGGGGAAAAGTTAAAATATTATTAAAAATACCATTTAACCATTGATTTATGAGATATTGTTTTTCACATATTTCTGATTAAATATGCTGTACTACTGTGTATTCCAGTATAAAATTTTACATACCTTCAATATTTAATTTTTTAAAAATTAAAAAAAGAACATTAAAAATCAGCTTGCGCACATGATAAAATGACATGACATAAATGTAACCATACAATATTGAAATTAAAATGGAGAAAAGGGTTCATTTCATAAAATGAATTTAAAAATTTCAGATCCATACATATATATTTGTTTTACAAAAAAAAATTGAATTTTTCAAAATTTAAATTTTAAATTAGATTTTAAATAAGAATGAGTCAATGAAATTTGAATCTTTTAGTTCATTTTATGAAATGAACCATTTTCCTTATTTTAATTTCAATATTGTATGGTTACGTGGATGTCATATCATTTTATCATGCATGCAAGCTGTTTTTAATGAATTTTTTTGAAAATTTAAAAAAAAAAATTAAGTATTAAAAATATGTAAAATTTTATACTGGTGTAGGTTAGCATATTAAATCAAAAATTGTAGGAAAAATTTTCTAATAAATCAATCGTTAAATAGTATTTTTAATGATAGTTTAAATTTCCCCATGTTAAAGAGTATGCGACCCCTCAACATGTTTATAGTTTTTGTAGCAATTAAATGGACATTACAAATATTTTGTACAATAATGATATTTTCCGCATTAAAGTGATCAGAAATTTGCACAAATTCAATCTACATTTAGTGTAGATATTGTAGTGTGGTAAAAAATTCACATTTTGGTTCAGTTAGTCATGTATCCTGAAGAATCGCCATCAGATACATCGACAGTACGCAATCGCGAATTCATGCATTTTCCTTCATCTCCTTCACATTTGCACATTTGAAATGACTGCATCTGGTTGTTCTTCCTGTACATCATTCCTGAAATGAGCTGCATGTGTTGGCAAATGAGGAACAGATTCTTCTTATAGAAGGTACGAGAGCTTACTCTTATCATTACATAGCAACAATGAAACATTAGTTGCAAACAATGCTCTATATACAGTCGAGAATTTGTAACTACCTACAGCAGCTCTTATATCAATGTCTGGTCTTGATTTGACAGTCATTCTTGCAAAAAAAGATCAGATCTATTCTCCTTTAATTCCATAACTTTCTGGTTGAGTTCAATCGTAACAAATTTTCTAGCAGATTTCCAAGTAATCAGTTTCATCTTCATCATTTTGTTTGTATTCTCTGTTATTCTGTCACTCACTCACAAAAGTCTCAAAAGCTTTTCTACCTTCATCTTCATGTCTACTTATATCATGTCTAACGTTATCAGGCATTATAGAGTTTTTAACGACATTTACGAATTTGCCACAATCTTCTTTGAATGGGTTACAGGTTTGCAGGACTGCTTGTAGTTTCTTACATAGTCATCATGATTTTCACCCGTTTGTGTTAAGTTGTGTGCAGGGCCGTCTGAAGAGTATCATGGGCTCCCTGGCCAAGTGGTTTTTCAGAGGCCCGACCTGGTAAATCCTAGAAAATTTCAACTGGATTTCATTTTTGTGAGGCCCCTCTTCTCTTGAGGCTCCTGGGCCACGCCCGGGTGGGCTCATGCGTTAAGACGGCGCTGGTTGTGTGGTGGTTTGATTTCCTGACACTGGAATAGCTACACATTGTTTCTGCATCTCTAGACAATCTCGAAAGTTCTAGTGCAATAAGGAAATACTTAGTCAATGTCTTACCTCGTATGCCACCAATAGCTTTCAGAGTACAATTTTTCCTCAATCTAATGCATGATCAATTCTAATACTTGTGAATGAAATATCGCTTTTTTAATGCAAAAGTTTCCATTTTCAAATTTCTTCCGTACCTCTGGTTCCGTTGTTTCCAAAGAAGGTATTTTATCAAGATACTCGGGCACAAGCTGGGTATATTTTATTCTATTTTCAGTGAAAAGTAATGGACAAAGTTCTACAAGGACAGCCAAATGCAGACGCTACAATTCAAGTCAAGTTGCCATTATAAACACTGGAAGATGTAAACTCATTTTCATATAATATTGGCTGAATTTAAAAGTTGCAGACTTTTCAGATTTTTGCGAAAGACATCTAAATGCTTACTGAATTCATAATCTCTAAGTTTACTAATTACATTTTTATGAGCTAGTTGGATAATTTGGGGGATCTTGCTTGCACTGGAAATGAACATTGAACTTGTTTCACTGCTTCCAGATGTGTAGACTTTCAATCCATTATATCACCAAATTCTTCCATCAAGAGGCAAAATAAAACTTCCAGCGTGACAACATGAGCATTCACAGCTCTTCTCATATGCCTGCCTTTCAGCAAAATATTATATCTTGTGTTATCAAAATTTTAAAAATATTGTTTAGGTAAAAAACAAACTTTGTCAAAAACTTTGAAAATTAACCAATTTTTTTTATTTCATTTTACCTGGCGACGTGGAAAATAAAATTGAAAATTTACACACCAAACATTTTAAACTTCCTCTTTCCCTAAAGAACCAATACAACCTTGGTGTTACAAAAATTTACAGAAATTTTTACTAAATTACACATGTCCAAAAGTCAAAATCTATAACAATTAACCGATTTCACATTTAATTTAACCATGTGCCCTTGAAAATGAAAACTGACACCAAACATTTTCAAATTCCACTTGCCATAAAGAACCAACAGCACATGGTTGTAAAAAATTTACAAAGGTTTTTTACTAAACTCTACATGCTCTCCTACACTATTATGGTAAAATTGGTGAATTCTGATGGTCTCTGTTCATATGAATTCATAACAAAAGTTTTTGCTTTTTCAAGACATTGGCAAACCTTTTGCATTATTATATTCTCTTAGCGACATACACAGGATATACCTGGTGGTAGCGGCACTTTTTGTTAATTGATATTATTATTTATTTTTATTTTTTTCACAATTTTTTTTTTCTCTGGATTTCCAGATTTCAAAAGTTGGCACGTCTGGATGCATATATCAAATATAAATAACATTGAAAACAGTAGAAGAAGTTTTTGAATCTAAAGATACCTTTCCTCAAAGCACACATTGTTGCCACCATTGCAGAAAATGTAGTTATTTTTAAACTTATCCAGAGGGTCTCCCCACCTAACGCCATATTTGTCCTTAACAGTCCAGGCAGGTTTTTTGGGTACAAAACCGAGGTTTTTTGTGAAAAATTGAAAAAATTGAATTTTTTGTCCCACAAGTTGACAATATATCTAATTCAAATATGTATGTAAATCCTTTATTATGTCTCAATATATACTCTTGGTACATGTTAAATTATGTATTTGATTAATAAAATTGACATTCGTATTGGGTAATAATCGTTGACATGTCTACTATCTGAACCTTGAGTCGTATGTGAAACTATGGTGAGAAGATTGTGGTAATATAAACAAATTTTGATGAAAATTTAATCATGACGACTTAAATTTTAAAAAAAGCCTGCTTGAGAATCTTGCATGATAGAAGTGAAACTTCTAGGTTTTTAAGTTTGATTTGACATGACTAGATTCACCTTGCCTCACAGCACATTTTACTTGCCTATCTTTTACTTGTCCCAAGATATCAAAGCGTATGTCTATCGAATAACTCTAACTACTAAACTAGTTGGCTTGCACTAGCTGATACTGGGCACACAACAAAGAATTTGATCCGGTTTTATCGAGAGAATACAAGTCAAACTGACATTTGACGCTCTTGAAAATCTCAGCAACTCAAAGTTGGGAAATGATGCAAGTCATTTGAAGTTTGAATTTGCGGTCACTGATCGGGACCAAATTTTCCTTCCCCACCCCGACTGAAAATTGGATGGCTGTCCATGAATCCTGTCCATTTTGTGTTTTTGAGTCATGGAATGATGCAAATCCAAACATGATTTTGACATCACCGATCAGATCAAATATGGGACCCTGAGTCAAAATATGGGGCCTTCAAAATTATTGAAAGTTTTCAATACAGTAGAGACTCAGCTAATCCAATCTGTTCAGCAATCCAGTGTTAGACAGGTTGATACGTGCTAGATTAGCAAGAGTCTACTGTATTTCCAAATAAATTAAGTCTTGCATAAATTCTCATTTTCATTAATTCTAAAGCTTCTTCTCTCATTATTTTTCAATTATTTTTAAATAAAAATAATCGAATATAATTTTCATCAATAAAATAAATAATATTCAATAATTTATGAAAAATATAATTATATTTTAACAAATTACATTAAATTAACTTATTCATTAATTTCAGACTTCATAATAAATGGTAATTCCAATCTGATGAAATAATCACCTCACACCAGGTCTAGCCACATAGCAATTTACTGCCATTAATAAGTTGAGTTGGAAAGGAAGGTGCCATCTATCGATGGTTGCCTCAAGCTTCTGTAGGAATTGGTCTAAAGTTGAAAGAATTGGTCTCTATTGTTAATAAAGGGTCCACATAATTTGGCTACAAATCATCATCAACAATCATGTTCCACACAAATGTTACATTTTTATATTTGTATATTTTGCAATAATTTTTTCTTCAGTGTTTATGATGTTAATGTATCAATATTTTTCCAACAACTATAAAGACTGAGTTACGTACTTTGTTCAATTGTTCTAAATTGATCATTTTTCATTATTTTCCTGTCACAACATTGTTATTTTAAGCACAGGGGCATTAAGGGCTAATTGTACCAGGAACTTTAATATAAGTAGACTGATTTTGAATGGTTATGTCTCCATGCTCCTTTGTGGATTCGTACCCATGGCTGTTATCCAAAGGCTGATGTGCCACTTTGCTGCTGAGTAGAATTCCTGATAAAGTAAAAAAAACTACTAACACATAAAAATTTACAAAAATATGTTTCACTGACTTTGATTGAAATTGGTTTAGTTTTAGAAATTCTCATATCAAAAAGTAAGATTTCTTACTAAAAATTTTGATTTATCTACTACTTTTTCATAGCATCATACAGCAGGTATCAATTGTGAAAATTGTGAAGATGGTTATTTTCGTCCTTTCGATGTGGCAAGAAATCATTCAAAGCCATGCCGGAAATGTGAGTGTGTCGGTCCAGGTATGACAGGAGATTGTGTGAAAGATGACAGTTTTACAGATGAAGGATTGGTAAGCTTTCAATAATTCATATAGTATCAATACTCTTCTAGAAATGTTTTACAACATGTTTTGTGCTCGAATAATTATATTTTCCTATAAGGCTTGTACGTAAGTGATACTGGGTAATAGTTTAGTTTAAAAAAATTAAATTAATGAGCATAAGAAATCTCTTCATATTGATACTAACCTCTTGTATTCTGATTCACATGTGTTCATCTAGATATTCTTATTTATTATCAATATATTCTTGTTTTTTGCATCTTATTTTTTTTTTACGATCTAATTTGATCTTTTCAAAAAATCTGTTCTTTTTAAAAGAAAGGAACATAAAAAAAGTTGATTTTTAAACAGAAAAAGTACAAAATATTTCTCAAGTGTTTATTTTATCACATGTGAGATTAACCAAAAGATGTTCATTGGTGAGCTCTGATTAGTTGGGATTGAAAATTACTTCTAAATCCTCAAATACAACAGATTCTGTCATTTTAACTATCTCATGTCTTTGACTTTGATCCTAAAAATGAGTTTGTAAATTACACTCCTGGCAAAATTTCTGAGCTTTTTCCTTTTCTTTTTCAGCGATTACTTAAATCAACTTTTCCAAATCTTGTAAAATGAAAGAACTTATATTTACCATTTCTGTGTCAAAACCCCATCTATATCCATGACAATAATGAAATTGAGTTCTTGTTCAAATGTGTCATTGCTGGAGCAAATGTTGGGGGTTCTACTCGTATCAATGTAAGAATAGGATTTTTTATGTTGTCAATGGTAGAGAACAATTCTGTGGTATTTGGTCAGAACATGATAACTCCAAAACCACATTTGTGAGATATAAGCATTTTCATTGGCATTTAAAAATAAAAAATAAAGCATACACACAAATACAAATGAAAATATCATACATCAGTATGTTGTTTAGCCATATGTTGTTTAACAGTATTTGTGCATTTATCTCACTTCTAATTAGTTATAATTAGCAAGACTTACTACTAGATCAAAAAGCCATTTTTTAGAGATATCATATTCTGACCTAACATCACAGAATTGAACAGACACTGAATCAATGCTTTCCATTCCTTTGCCCTACCACAATTTCATTTGGAATTGAATGATATCTGAATGATATTCAATGGGCCCAGTAAATCATATGAAGACAGATGACAGCAACTTTAATGTCAAGAATGAAAATTAAATACTAAATTTGGATAAACAACTCTGGCCCTGTAGATACGCTCATCTTACCATGTTTTTCATTGGGTACAGAAGCTCTTTTGTTTTGGCTTTGAAAACTGCATTCACTAGTGCCAAAACTGTATTATCTGCCAATGCTATGTTGTCTTTTTTTCCTCTATTGATTGAAACTATTGATTCAATCAAACTTGGTATGCTATCAATTACATCGAAAATCAAAATTTACTGTGTTAATTTCATCCTCAGAAAATGAAAAAAAAATTTTACCTATGAATAAATTTTAACAATAATAATGTCTTCAACCAAAAAAAAAAATTCTTTACATTTATTTTTGAATATGTATACATACTCAAGGCTACATACTATTTGAAAAACTATCATTTAGGTCAATCTTGAATAATTTATCATTTCCAGAAAAGAGATTTTCTTGATATTAATGCAGAGTCAACCTTCAGAATGAAAAGTTATAGTCTCTGCCAGGAATCAAACCCTGATCTTTTTGCAATCCAAGCATGCACACAAACCAATATACCATGAATACCTGACTCACCTTTCCTTATAATACACACAGTAGTGTTAGCTTTCAATGAAGACATTGTTGGAATAATATCATTTTCCCCCTTTTACTGTGTGTATTCATGTTCTTTCCCCATATGCGCAACGTTTCCCTCTTTTGGGGACTTTCTTTTTCCCTCCACTTGACCGCTGCTGTATGATAGTTATTTATTTTTGCTTGTATTAAATGTCGTTTGTCTGACTAGACGCGTGTTTTGTTTCTCTCTCGTCGTCGTCTCTTTCCCTTCCACACTCTGCCCGCCCACAGACATTGCAGCTTACTTTCAAATAGGACCATGTGGTGACAGTAGAGAGAGTTTTCTTCTTAGTTCCCAGCACACCAAGACTTTCTGAATACAATAGACCCTCCCATAGCAGACACTTCTTGTTAGCAGACACCTCCTGTTAATGGACAATTGAAGCCAGTGGAATAGGGTTTCAATGCATTTCACTATATATTAACAGACACTTTTACATTAATGAAAAAAAATTGTTGTAGCATAGGTGTTCACTATTGAGATGTTTCACTACATTAATGTTAAGATAAATTTTGGAAAGAAAAGTTGGTTATCTCTGTCAGGAATTGAACACCCAGTCTTCTTGCAATCTAGGCAAGCCCACTAACGAATATCATTTATTTACAACTGATGAAAATGATTTAATTCTGAATGATAGTTCAATGTGCATTGTTTAAATAATAACATGTATATTAATAACATTTTTGTAGTATTATAATTATTAGGTGTGAATATTATTAACAATAATTAAATAGCACCTATATAAATGGAAGGATTCATTTCCGCTGGCCACAGGTCTGTACTGTTATAGGTGATCTAACTGTCTGTAAATGTGTGGATGGTTTACTCCTTACTCTTTAAACAACATCAGCATAACATCTTATTTTAGTACCATTTTTCTCTATATATATATATTTATTGAAATGCTAAACATTAAGGCATTCTCAAAGGCATTAATCTCAAATTTGAAATATCTAAATTTTAATACTAAAAATACTAGGGGGGAGCTTGAAAAAGTTTTTCCCTTAGTTAACGGCGCAGAAATTTCTGTGAAATGTGTGTTTTGCTCAAACTCACTTTCCTGTATTATCAGAAAGGCGACAACCTTTTATTTATGTTCATTTATAGTGTTTATTAACTTCATAGCTTCACAGTGAAAATATTCTTTTATACTGTTTAGAATCAAGTCATACTGAACTTTAATATGGTTTCAACAAACAAACAGAAACGGTTAAGGGTAAGGTATAAGCATTCTGTATACATGCATGTATGCTGCACATCCCATGGCTTCTTATTTTTAATGTTATTTCCCTTCATCCTTTGCACTGCACTCAGTTATCAGCATTTATACATTGCTTGCAATCTCACTGCTTCCCATTTTATTCGGTATGTCACATACTTATTTATGCTAAATATAGGAGATATATACACAGTTGAACTTGGTTAATTTGAAGTTTGTAAGAACCGCAAACAATTTTGCACATAAGTAATGTAAGCTAATTATTTTGTTGTTCTGAAAGGGCATCACTGTAGAATTGCTTGACTTTGATTGCAGGCTATTTTGAAAAATATTTTGTGACCATTTGCTAAAAAAAATATTCCCAATTTTTTGCGATTTTTTACGAGGTATCAAGATCTTCATTTACCTAGTACAATTTATGCTTAATAATATTTTCTACACTTAAGGATAATTAAAATGTTCAAGTTTTTTAATTATACAACATTTACTTACAATTCATAGGTGGAACAACAGAAACCATATCAGGTGGGGGAAATAGTCTCAATGTACTTTGGCTGAACAATGCAAACATGGGAAAGAGCTGAGAAAGCTTCGTTAATTTAATTATCATTGTAGGATTTTGTACAGAGCTATGAGCCATTTCTGAAATAGTTAACTTGCTAGTCATCCAAACATTTATGATGGATTCAAGTTGTAAGCTCTTTAAGGATTTAGAATATTTTTTTCCAAATTCAGTTGTTAAAAAAAATAAATCTACTGGAAAGAAAAATAAATTCTGGTGCACATTTTGACATACATTTCAGTGGGAGAAAGACTAAATTAAAAATTGACCCTGTGATCTCTCTTGCATTAATCCTCTGCTAAAATTTGCCTAAAAATTCTCTACACATTGCTTATCAGTCATAATGATAGCACATCTGTTAAAGGTTTAAAAAAGTAGCACTTATGGTGTACTGAAATGCGCATCAAGATTTTTCAAGCTTTTGTAAGCTTAAGGTATTGTGTGACTTTTGTGTTCCCCTGTTCTGAAATTGTGTTTTTTTTTCCTTCGACTTCTAATTATCCAAAAAGAAAGAAAGAAAACAAATTAAGCAGGTATTTTTTGCAGTAAATTAGATGTAAAACTAAATGAATTTAATTTTTTTTTCAAATTAACCAAGTTCTACTGTATATATGCAGTTGGCTTATTCTGCATCATGAAAAAATATTTTTTCGCCAATGAAAGAATATAGCGTTAATTTTATATATACCACAGTGTTTGTGTTTTTTAATGCTTTATACCCGCTGCCATAGACTAGATAAAAATCAGAAAAATAGCAAAAGTTCATTCAAAAATGAACCTATCCGAGTATGAAAATAATGATGAACAAAATTTCAATGTGCAAAAAAAGTGGGGGTGCTGCAACATCTTCTTTTTTTATCCTGCAAAGTAACACAATAATCTTGGCTCAAGGGGAGGAGGTTGAACCTTCCCCACTTATGTTTTTTTATAAGTGCTTCTTTGTTCAATGGAGCTTTTAATTCAAAGAATTTTATCATTAAAAAGTAAAGAAGATTTCGCATAATCAAATTTGAATGTATTGAGCAATAGAATTCTGTTTAATAAAAACTTTTTTGTTAGTATCTTTGATTTTCTTGTGAAAACATATTATTATACCTATTTATAAGTAACATTATTGATTATAAAAAAAACATAACATGTTTATGTTACACTTTTTTCACATTTCTTAGCAACCAGGAGAATGCATTTGCAAAATTGGCTTTGAAGGGAAAAAATGTAATAAATGTGCATTGGGTTTTACTAATTATCCTTTATGTGAGCCATGTCCTTGTCACTCAGCTGGAACACTTGGTGGTACTGTCTGTGAAGGAGATTGTGTATGCAAAGTAAGCATATTTGAATGCATTTTAATTGACCAAATTTTAGTTTTATGATTATTTTTCATGGGACTCTAATGCATGGTTATATATCAGCGAATATATCAAACTTTTTGGAAACCTCCTTCTCACAAAGATTTTTTTGGCAACCCCTACCTTGCTTCCTCCTTGCTATAATCAACTTCATTCAAAGTATCACATCATCTGCAAATTTGATTGCAATCTCATTGAAATCCAAATAGAGTTTATCTATATAGAGTGAAAAAGGTTTGGGGCCAAGAGGGGTACTTCCTTGAGGGCCAGGCATGAAGCGACAAATTGGCTGCCTAGGGTGGTATTTCTTATGACAGATTTATTATGACAGTGCTTTTTAGTCTCGCAAATTTTTACACATCAAAATAATTTTGAAGAGGAAATGCAAGTGGATGAATAAGTGCATGCAAATACTATACTTTTCCGTGCTAAAATGCTATTCAACTCTTTGCTATTTATTGTTTAATGAATCTTAACACATGCACCTCCTTTCTTATACTTCCAAAAAGTGCTACCCGTCGCTAGAAAAGCTGGTTTCTAAAAAAAATGAACCTCCTTCCTTTTTTTGTTAATAATCTTTTCCCTCTTTATCAACATTTTTCCAATTAACTTTACTTTCTTTAGTCAAATTTCCCCAGCACAAGTTTCATCTTCTACCAAATGCCTCTTTCAGCCAACACCATACTAGAAGTATCTCTTCCAGTGACAGACTTGCATCTTGAGGATCCAGGTTCAAACCCCACCGTCGCCACAGCGGTGGTCAGCTGAAGTTGGTTTTTTGCAGTTACCAACTTTGAAGTGTGAATGCGAGCCGATCTCTGAGTTAGAAAGTCTCGCTGCAGAGAGCAACAGGCCTACAACAGTACAATTATTCATTCATTACACTTCACTCACGATGAGTTTCAAAAAATTGATTACAGATGGTAGCACTGCACATAACAAGCATTACACAGAAACAAACTTCATGGAAGGTTCACCATACGTGCACACACATTCCAACATGTACCATTTGTTAGAAGTTCCGCAGAGGAATATGAACGAGGTGCGTGTCTGGTTAGTAGTAGCAGTTGGTTCATGTTCAGAGAGCAACAGGCCTACAACGATACAGTTATTCAATTATTACACTTCACTCATAATTAGAAAAAACTGATGGCAGATGGCGGCGCCACACATAACAAACATTACACAAACAAACTTCACGTCAGGTTCATAACATGTACACCCACATTCACCAGCATGTACCAATTCAGTGAAGGTTCCACAGAGGAATATGGATGAGGGGCATGTGTGGCTTAGTAGTAGGTTCATTTCCAGTAGTTTTCAACAGTCGACTTCTCACATACCTCAAGAACTTTCTAGAGAAATAACCAAATCTCTGTTACCTCAATGACATTGTTATCAGTGCAGTGAAGTGGGCCATGTTTAGAGTCGTTTTTGTCCTAAAAATCAAATGCATACTGTTTTCTTTAGAACTGAGAATATGGATGTGGAAGTTGTGGGTACATGTTCAAAAATAATAAATCCCCACAATTAAACTTTCTTCTTCCCACTGTGAAATTAAATGGACTCAGTGTCATGGGTATCATCAATACGGGTGCCAAAACTTCCGTAATCAATGGGGATTGAGGTTGCAGATTTTTTAGTTCGAAGAGAAGCTATATTAAGGTCATGGACAGTAAAGAACTTTTCTCAGCCTTAGGGGGGCTGCTAGAAAGCATATGGCAACTTTGTTATTAAAAATTAAAATCAGACATGTTAGGATTGAACAAGAGATAGCAGTAGTCTGCTCCTTAACTGCTAGTTTTTAGTTAGGACTGATTTGTTAAAATTGAAAAAAAAATTGTATGATTTCACATTTTGAAACATATTATGTGAGAAAGAAAAATGAAGTTGTCCATTTTCATCCATCATGTTCAATCTAATGGAACATATAGTCATCACACTTACAACCAGGAATTTTTTTGGATATAGAGTAAACTCAATAATACGGCCATGCATGATCTCAAGAAAGATCTTTTATAAAATAAGTTTGACAAAGAAATATGATAGTCTAATGGACAATTTCGATAAAAGACGAAGATAACTTTGATGAAGACAAAGTGAAAATAAATTTGGATGAAAGTTTTAAGAAAGATATTTGTCAAAGAACTTTTGTAGTGTAATACTGGCCTAAGCCATGCCAATGCAATTGGTTGTGTTGATTGTTTTTGATCAACTAATAAAATGGAACCTAGTTTTTAAATCTCTCTAATTTTTACAACTTCACATTTTTACAACGTTTCGCTTTGGTTGCAATTAGTTCCTATACTTTTTAATGTCAAAATATTGTATTTATTCAATGCAAAACTTCAATTATTCAACATAAAAAAATGTCATTTCTATGAACCAAATGTGCGCAGTTTTTGTAGGCAGTGTAGACACTTGAGCGACTTTTTTATTGCTTTGTTTGTGAGAATACAGCAGACATGGGGACCCAAAAGATATTGGTTTCAATTTTTTGAAGGGCAGTCATATGTCCATCAAGAACTTTTCCTCCCAATGTCTTAAGCAATAATGTGTGCCAGCTTATATGGCTCACACACAGATGATCATGACTTTAGATCATTTATAGTAAAACTTTCTTTTGTCATGGTACTTTACCTGCTGTGACTGTTTAAAATACACCATCAAAACAATATTATGCGCTGGCACCAAATGAAGTTTTGACACCAAGGAGGAATTGATTTAGGTGAATGAAAAATTCAGGTAATTCAAATGCAAATACAAGGGCCACAACAGGCAAATTGCCAAACGGAGTGGCTAAAAAAAATATTGATGTCAAATGTAACTAAAATACCCAATATAAAAAAGTATGTCACTAAAAAAAATTATTAATAATATATAATACACTGCCCATAAAAAAGATTATGGTTGTCCTAACTAAGTATGAATAGGATTTCACTATGTCTATCGTACTTCATTTAAAACATATCAATTGTGTTACGATTCACAACCCCTGAAGGTAAGCTATTCCATTTATCGACAACCCTATTTGAAAGAGAAACTCTGTGACACCATAACCCCCAAAGCAGAATGTTTCGCATTGTTCTGCAATGGCTGCTTGGCTGACTGGAAATGTTCTGTTATAAAAATAAAGTAGTGTTTTCAGCACTTTTTCCAAAAACTCTTCAAGACTGTTCTGCAGCAGCACTGATTGTTCTGCGACATACATGATAGATTTTGACATATTTTGCTTTAGGGACTATAACCTTAAATTGTCCCTTATTAAACAATACTGATGTCCCCTTGTTGAAGCAGTTGATTCACTGTGTATTAATAACTCATGTTTCATCCTATCCATCCCTTTGAAAATTTTGCGCACTTCGATAATATCTTCTTGAGATGACGATTTGTTAGATGAATATTTATATGACTGTAACTAATTGTGATGATTATATACATAAATATAATAATATAGTTCATAAGTTAACCTTAATCCTTGATTTCAGGGAAGAAAAAATGTAAGAGAAATATTTCTTCATTGAAAATACTGATCTCTCTCCTAAAGATATTTTTGACCATAAGATATCTTAATGATATATATATATATATATATATTAAAATATAAATTGATTTTCTCATAAAATGTGTCCTATTTAATCTGATTAATTCTATTTTAACCCTTTAAGTTGCATTGACAAGATATCTTTCCTTCATAAAACCTCTTATTTTAGCATTGACAAGCACAGATATTTTGTAAAATTGATTTCCTAATGTTTTTCTTTGCATTATACCAGGGGTCGGCAACTTGCGGCTCGCGAGCCACATGCGGCTCTTTGGATGTGAAGCTGCGGCTCTTTAGTTCCATACGCAAATATTATTTATTTTATCAAAAAAAAAAAACATTTAAAAATCGTTCTGAATCTATTAACGAGGATTAGGCACTGATTCTATCTCTCAGCCACTTGTACTCGCTTTTCACCGCACCCCTCGCCCATGACACGCGTCGTCACTGTCGTCAGTCCATCGGAAGCTCTCGAATGACGCCGTCGTCGGATGTTTCTATGTAGGTTTTAATTCGCTTTCGACGCAAGACAATTTGGCGTCTTCACCAGTGCTTTGGCTGTGACGTATAGTTTGTTGTTTCAAGTAAAAGAGTTAGAAGCGAATTTCTTCTCAAAGTTATGTATGTACATATATATATATAATAATAATAAAAAAACGAAGTAAAGGTAGGTAACATAATAAGTATTATATTTTTAAAATACATATTATACATATTTTTTGATAAAATGTTTTTTGATAAATTATATTTTATTATGCCCATCTTCTCGTACATGGCTCTTTAAAATGTGGCTCTAAAAATTTTGTGGCTCTTTAAAAACTTTGAAATTTTGTAAATTGTAATTTTTGACTCTTCCGACTCAAAAGGTTGCCGACCCCTGCCTTATACTCCTTGGTTTGCACCAGCTTTAAATCAAAAGAAAACCTACTTAATTAAATAAAGTTATATGACATTTTGATGGGGGTTTAGTGATTTTTGCTGTGCTTTTAAAGATTTAAATATCTAACATTGAAACGTTATTGAGAATAGTATTTCCTTTTTTTTCTTCCTAAATCACTGTTGCCTGCAAAGTTTGTTCAGAGTATAGTCAATTCCATCCACAGGGTAATTTTAATCGTTTGTCCGTAGAACTAATTCTCTAACCATTGACTTTACCAATTACAAAAAGTTTTTAGTGGCATGCGCCTTCTTTGAATGACATATATTTTTTTAAGGATCATATACATAAAAAAAATATAAAAAAATAAATTTTTATAGTCCCAGTTTGCTAAAAAACCCAATTAGAAAGTTGTTGCCCTTCTTTTTTGAGGCCAACAGAAAAATTCCATGGTTATAGGCGCAATATTTGCTGAGATATTTTAATTAAAAAAGGAAGAAAAATCGAGAAAAACGGCATAAACGAGAGGAAAATTCATTTTTCCTTAGTTTAGGCTGTTTTACCCAAACTTTTCCATTTTCTGATCCATTTTTTGAATTCAAATATCTCAGAGAATATTGCACTTAGACACTTGGATCTTTTTAGGTTGGCCTCATTAGAGACAAGCCAACAACTAATTGGGTTTTTAGTATACAGGGACTGCAAAAAAAGTTTTTTTTTATTTTTTTTTTTATGTATATGATCCCTGAAAAAAAAATAAGTCATTTAAAGAAACCATGTCATTTGGAAACTTAAAATTGCAAGTATACTTCTTAAGTCAACAGTTACAGAGTTAATCCTACAGACAAACAGTTTGAATCACCCAATATAACAATACTTATCCATTCTCCTTCTATGTAATATTTTACTGTATATTTGTTATTGTGTCATAAAACAATAACATTATACAAAATGAAATTGAAAAAATTGTATTTGTTTTTAATATACATGTCTTTAACTTAAAACAATTCAATCATACTTTTTTCTTTCATAGTATGATTATTAGACTACTTGATTATAAAAATTAAACTTTTGAATTGTGGAAGAAAATGTACAATTACATAAGTAAGTACAGTGGAACCTCTAAGTAACGGTCATCCTTGGTCCAGTATCTTTTTTCACTAATGGGAAGTATTTGTTAATATATAGGGAAATACAACTGCTTGAAAAAAAATGCTAAATGCTGTCAGTGTTATTTTTCCTTATATTTAACAATAGACATCCTTCAAAGAAATGAAATTTAAAACATTTATAGTAGACATCGGAAGTATCTTTATAATGCAAAATGAAACAGATAATGCCACAAAAAAAAAGATAAGCAAAGGGAAAAGATTGATGCTCCTTACAACACTTATAAACAGTTACGAAAAGTTCTCACTCTGGAAATAAGAACAGATATAAGCTCATCAGTATGAACTATGACCTCCTCAGACACTGATGCACATATGGCATCAATTGTGCATGCTGTCCACTAAATTTTTGATGAGCATTTGAGGGGTTTTGTATTGAGGGAGTATGTCTTCAAGTAATATGTCTGCTGGGTGCTGGAAACTGCGGTAGGATCACCGCCCCTCAAGAGGATAAATATGTCAGCCTAGTGAGAAAAGAAAACAAATTCCACTTCTGACCAGATAGTCGCTGACTTTGATAAGGGTACTGGCACTCGCTAACTTACAAGAACCATTTCTCAGCGATTAAATAATTTT
Source organism: Pholcus phalangioides (assembly GCF_987345545.1). Classification (NCBI taxonomy): domain Eukaryota; kingdom Metazoa; phylum Arthropoda; class Arachnida; order Araneae; family Pholcidae; genus Pholcus; species Pholcus phalangioides. The sequence continues at coordinate 28,027,029 of NW_028301625.1, forward strand.
GCGTATATGCAAGGAAGTAAGTAAAATGCATCCTGTTATGAGCACATCATCGTTGAAAAAAATTACATTGCTGTAATAAGCATATGTGTTGGGAACAGCAACTGTGGTCCAGAGTTGTGTTCTATAATGAATCACGCTTCAGCATTCACACTGATTCTGGACACCAGCTACTGTAAAGAGAGTAGGGAACTCATTACCATCAGCATAATGTCCAGGAAATTGATCACTATGGCCAAGGAGTAATGGTGTGTTTGAGTATCATTCACAATGGCAGAACTATGCTTCATATCTTTGATGGAAGTATCGCAAAATCAAACCGATATTGCACCAACATTTTCCTGATTCGTGACTGCCTTTTCCGAGGTGCAATTGGTCCAAACTGTTCATGGATGATAATGCCATCCGCATACGACAAATGAAGTATCTGATGACACACTAGCAAGCGAAGCTATTGAGCGCATGCTATGGCCTGCATATCGGCCAAACCTAAATTCCATTGAGCATGTCTGGGATGCACATAGGAGTTCACAGGATTTTCTTGGGGAGAAGGTTCAAGTTCTCTTCTTCTTCTGAAAAGGGCTTTAACGTTTTTACTGTGAGGTCTCAGCGGAGGAAAGGGGGGGGGGTTATAACTTGAACTTCGCCCCTTTACGTATGCCAATCGGGATGCACTCGGCAGACGTATTGCTCAAAGACACATTTCCTCAAACCATACAGAAACTCAAAACCGCCTTGAAGGACAAATGGGTCAAAATCCCTCAAGCATTCCCCAACAATTTTGTGGACAGCATGAACAACTGGTGCCAAATGTCCATCAGTGTCTGAGGAGGTCACACTTAATGCTGACAAAAAAAAAGTCATATCTGTTCTTAATTTCACCGGAGTGAACACTTTTCGTAACTGCTTGCAGTTGCTATAATCAACATATTTTTTTTCTTTTGCTTATCTTTTTTTGCTACATGGAGATATGTTTCATTTTGCATTATAAAGATGATTCAGGATGTCTGTCAAAAGTGTGCCAAGATTCATTTCTTTGAAGGATGTCTATTGGTAGATATGATGAAAAAATATATATATATATATATAACACTGTTCCTTAGCATTTGTCAAGTAGTATACAATGAGGCCCTGTTCCACAGTATTCAAAAATTTCAGTAAACAATGGGTGTTTGCTAACCACTGAGCTATTGAGAAAGAAATTGGATTGAATAAGGAGGTATGCAAGCCGATGCAGAGGAATACAAAAGTTGATGTGAAAGAGTAAAATAGGAAAAACATTGCATTACACATGCCTACTTCAGCATATAAATTGCAGGGAACTGTATTTTTGAGAATGCAGTATTTATTTCATCAATTGTATTCATATTATTTTATTACTATAGTTGTACAAATGGTGATATTGTGTTCTGCCTTTAATTGCACCAATCGATGGGAAAAATTAAAGGAAAATGGAAATAAACCAGGGTTGGCAGGTTTTTGACACATGGCAGTTTTTGATGGTTTAAACCACCACGTCAAAAACCTCAAATATTGCTTTTCAATATAAAAATTCCCATTGGAAATGCACACTTTAATTGCATGTAATGTTTAAAGTGACTATGTTATAGAAAGAATAAATATTTAATATGATCCTAAAATAATTTTCTACTCTCTACAGAATTATTTTGGACAAAATTATATATGGGTTTTTTTTCTTATAAAATATACAATTTGAATAAAGCATAGCATAAACACTGAAGGGAAAACTATGGAATGGTTTTTGGCCTTCCAAAATTTCTTCAACTGCTTATATATGTGCTTTGATATAAACCATCTGCTGTACTCTTTTTACAACAGATAAGTGTTTGAAAAAGTTTATTACATCATATATGTAATGTTGATTTCTGTTATCATTAAATTATCTAGATAATCACTGAGACACTCTTATTGTCTCTCTTATACTCTGTCATTATACTCTTAGTGTTAGTTATACTCTTATTGTGCATTCTCCATCTTGAAATATATCTAGCGATCAAAATACTAAATTGTAGAACTAAAATATCATTTAATCTGGCAATGCTAGCTTGTACATGAAGCTTAAAAAACTCCTGTAACTTTAAAAACAGTTAACTTTTAAACTCCTGTTAACTTTTTACTATCAGGTTAAAAAACTATTTGACAACAAGTTTTTTACTGTTTTAATACTGATTTATAGTTTCTGAAGTCTAAAACCTAACTCTGTGATGCCCCCTACATATTTTGAATAAGCAGCACTATTCCACTTAGCAAATTGAACATTAGTTAAGATAAGCTTAGATAAATAAACCATAAAATTATATTTTATATGTTCTAGACTCTTATGTTGAAAAACTCAAAATTGCAAATTATAATTAATATTTTGTTTTAATTATTGTAATAAATTAGTGTTTAAAAATAAAACATTGTAATATACAAAAAAGTGAGTTTTTCATTATGTTACAATTATATATACCTATTGTGTTCAAAACATTATCAAAAATCATTCATTTAGGTTTTTGACAGTTTTCGACAGTTTTTGACAGTTTAAACCTGTTTTTGACGTTTGTCATGTCAAAAACCCAACCCTGAAATAAATTTCACTGAGCTTAAAAGGGCACTAAGCTATAAGAAAATGCTTAAGAAGTTTCTATTGGGATAATTGTATAAGACATTTAAAAAAGAAAAAAATAATAATTGCAAGCTCAATTTTATAAAATGTTTAAAAGTTTATATTGTTATGAATTATTTGAGATTAAAAAATAGGTATTGAATAGGGAATCATAGTTGTAATGTTAAAGCAAGTTGAAATTTTCAACTGATAAAGCTCTGTGTAACTGTTAATAACTTTTTATTACCTGAAAAATGTTTGCATAATATTTATTAAAGGAAGAAATTTCATGTATATATCAAAATACTACATAAATATCAATAGAAATAATGGGGTTTTTTTTTTCAAGTTTTGCGATAAAATAGTTTACCTTAAACTTGCTGTAAAAGTGTTTTGCTTATATGAAAGTGTAAGTATTTATTGTTATAAATTTCTTTGAAATAAAAGAATGCGTAATTATAGGCAAAACAGTGAAAAAACTTTGTAGTTTGTAGTTTGTGTTTTGTAGTTTGAATATCCTGTCCATTGCACTTACACGCTCAGTGAATTTTTTGCCTATTTCTCTTCAAAAGGGGGGTGTGATACGGTCATGTAGGGATAGCGCGCAGAGTCCCCACTCTAGTTTTCCTATAGCTCAGTGCTGCTAACAGGGAATGTCCATAATGGAGGCTGTACTCTATATTTTAAAATAATTGCAGGCTCACGTTGAAGGTAGTCGTTGTGATCATTGCCGCAGGGGGTTCTATCACCTTTCAGCTGATAATCCAAATGGATGTTCTGAATGTTTTTGCTTTGGCCTCACTGATGAATGCACAGAAAATGACTGGGGTGTAGAAGTTGTAAGTATTAATACTTCTTTTTATGAAATTTATTAATGTCACATTTGAAGTTGATTTCTACATGTATGGTTGTGTACATAAAATAGATATGTAAATGTCATTCTATGAATAAAATTTCTATCAAAAAAAAATTACCTGAATTAAAATGCAACTGCAAAAAGCATACATATTAAATTACAATGTAAATGTACTCATTCCCACATGTAGATGAATTTTATAAACATATGTTATTTTTTTTAAGAAATATAATAATTTTTATCACTAGAAAATCAAAAAATGTGTGAACAAAATATGATCAAACTATTTTGATTTTTTTAAGAAATAATATACTCACATGAAAGAAATGAATGGACTTGCCCCCTCTGTTACATATCTCTTGTACACCCACCTACATTGAAGAATACAGCTGCCAAATTCAACAGAAATAATGTTAAAAATTAAATTGTTTGCAATTGAAGATAACAGTTGTATATTTTTGGCAAATCTCGATCAACCAGAATAGAATGTTAAATATTGAATTTCTCTATAATGAAGGGTGTGATTTTTTTCATTTTATTTCTAGGTAAAAAATTTAGAAGACTGGCTTGTCACAGATCTCGAAGGTAAAAAAATTGTAAAGCCCACTTTGGAAGGAAAAGACCTAGTGATTGCAAATGATGATGTATCACAGTTAGAACATTATTTTTGGCTCGCTCCAGATGCTTTTCTTGGGAAGAAATTGTACTCATATGGAGCCAATCTTAAGTTTTCTGTTAGCTACGTTGTTGCAAGAGGCGATACTTCTGGAACACATACTGAAGGTGCTGATGTCATTATTGAGGCATGTTACATCTTTTCTAGCAGAATAATTATCACTTTTGAGGGGAATCAAAAACAAAAGAATTCCATAATAGAAAAATGCAAAATGAGTAATTTACTTCTTTCACAAAAGTTAAATTTTTTTTTTTCAATGCTTAGTAAATGTATGGCTGCTTTAAATTTTTTACACTTCACTCTAAAATTTTCCATTCTTTGTTACTTTTATTTATTCAAAAAAATCCATGAGACAAGTTTAAAATGTTATATGCAAAGCCTGGATCATATGCAGAAAATGATCACAAAAAAATAGTGTACGTACAGTCCTTAATAACCTTGAAAATTCCTTGAAAAAAATAATTTTCCTAGCGGAACACAAAATAGAAAGTTGAAAATTGGAACAATGCAGAGATCATTCTTAAGAGGGAACCCCCCTATTGTCCCAAGAGAAAAATGTTTCTGATGATGCTTGAGCCAAAATGGCAAGATTAATTATCTGTTCCACATTGTTTCGCAAACAAAGTAGTGGAAATCCGGAAAAATGAAATGCAAATTTAAAAGTCAAGTATCAAACAAAAAAGTGCACAGACTGGTTTGTCCCAGGGTAACCTACGCAAAAACCCTATCATCCTCCCAAAAGTGTCATGTTAACCGATTGATATCGGTAGTTTTTTTTATATTCCTATTTGAAAAATGGTGTCAAGTTCTACAGAAAAATACTTGTAAAGTGGCGAGCTTCTTTATCTCAAGTAGTGCTATCCCCCCATCAAACATGTAGGACAACAGAGAAGGCGTGGTTGGTGGGGTCCATCTGAGTGACAGGTTGGCTACACCCATTAAGTGATCCTGTTCTTTACTAATACACACTTATCTTCAGTACCTGCTATTTGGTATTGGCTAGTTTTTTTTTCTCCCTGTCGTGCTCACAGAAAATATTTAGAAGTTCTTTTTTCCTATTACAGTGTAACCTTGCTAAAATGGCACTCGATACAATGTTATTTTTTCAAGTATTATTTGGAAATGTTTACACTCTAATGTTAATCTGCTGCCTCTCGATATGGCGATAATCTCTCTACAGCAATATTTTTTCTTGGTCCACAGAGTATCATTATATCGAGGTTTCACTGTATATATACTGTACATTTCTCACTCATTTATAGGCAAAAAGAAGCGTTTATTGGCTCCACAATGAATGCATAGCAACAATGTAATGAGGTGTTAGGGATTATGCAACAACATTTTTTTTAAGTATCCAGTGACTAGATTGTCTGAAATTAAATTTTCTATCTTATCATAGATTTAACTGCTTCAACATTTTTCTACAGAATTTTTATATTTGATATGAAGGTTTTTCCGAACAACATTCAGTCTACGTAAAGTTTCACAGCATTATAATACTCGATAATCACACTTCCTTGTAAGTTTTACGTTGCTCTTTCGCAGACGTTGCACGTGACTTATGATTTTGTGGTATCACTAAAGGATCTTAGCACACTTCATCAGAGCAGTTTGATGTAGTTTTCCAATGCATTCTTTTCAGTTTATTCGAATCGCTTTTTTTCCTACAGAAAAAACTGTGCAATTTTTGAAATAACTACAGTATAGGGAATCTATAAGAACCACACACATTATGATAAGGCACAAAAATACGTATGAATAGTGTACCTTGAATTTCCTAGAAAGTTGAAAATAACAGTAGTTGACTTATGAATAAATTTAAAATAAGCAATCAAAATTGGAAAATATCTTCGTTTTTATTCCTGAAATCTATTTATACAACACGAAATGATTTATACTTTGCATATAAAAAACTGACTGATTATAAAATATATCAATTCTATATTTTAAAATGTATATATGGTAGAGGAAGCATTATTATGATGTATTTCATGCATGTCATTAATAATTACGATACATTATCAATGCAAACATTTAGTAGCCTATTTGAGCCTCGTTTCGCTGGGTGGCATGCAACATTGAAATATTAATGATGTTTCAACTTATTTTACTTTATTGAACCATAAAATAAACAGAACAAACTTTTGTGTGCCGATCATGGAATTTTAAATAATATTAACAAATTCATGAAAAACTTTTAATTTTGTTGATTTCCACAAACTTCAAGTACGATGCGCAACTGGAAGATATCAATTGATTTTTAAAAATTTTACATAGTTTTTCTTATTGTTGAAGGAGGCAACTTTTCCACACTAAAGGGATTTGAAAATAAAAAATTAATTTTTTTCTACTCACCCTAGTGTGTATCTCTGTTCTTCTGAAGAGATAGGCTGGTGAATTTTGGATGATGTCTGTTTTGGCTCAACAAGAAAGGGCTGTTAACTTCCATCATTCAGGTTGTTTTCTATTTTCAAAAATTCTTGTTAGTGAGCTCTGATCAGTGGGATTTGAGCATTTCTCGTCCACATTTGTCTTATCTTCATTCTCAGAGCATTTTTAAAAAATGATGGGAATGGCCAAAAGTACTGGAAAATACAGGAAGGTCTTATAAAATATGGGCGATTTTTTTAGTTTTGTGAGTATTCATAATATTTTGTTTGAATCTAACAGGGAAACAACATTAAATTGGGCTACAAGTGGCACATCCCACCTGGTGTAGACTCTTTGATGATTGATGTGCCTCTGAGAGAACAAGACTGGTTTGTCATTGCTCCATCTGGAGAACGTTTAGGTCCTGTGGATCGGGAATCTTTTACATTAGCTATCAACAACATAACAAGATTATTGATTAGAGCAAAATTCCACACAGATCAGATTGTTGGCAAGTAAGTTAATATATATCTCTTCACTAGTACCATTTTTCTGGAAGTCTTTCTAAAATCTAATTAATAGAACCAAAATTTTTTTTATGTGTATGGGAACTGAGCTTATAACACCAAATCAATTCAAATTTGAAGTAAAATATCAGTGAGTTTCCATATTAAATATTTCATTCTATTAAAGATGATAAAAAACTTATTTCAAGCTATAAAGCTGTAACCCAGAAGAATTTTGATTCCAAATGTTACGTCTACATCTGTGGTCGTCATCTTGAATGCAACTAATCAGTCATTGCCATTGAAAATTTTAATTATCACATTCAGGACCAGTCCTTGAATCCAGCAAACTATGCTGCCGCAGAAGGCACAAACTGAAAATGGGCTTTTCAGGGCACTGAAGGGGAGGGACAATTTTTTAAACTAAAATATCATTTGCTTACACTTGAAAAATGTCCAGAACCTGCCCTGATCACATTGCTAAAGGGATGGCATTTGGTTGGTGACATTTTACTAAAACAAAACCCAATTTACAATCTGAGCACAAAACCATGGGTTTCAACTGTGCTGGAGCAACAAGTGTAATATCCCAAATAAAGATTAGCATCCAGGCATTAGATCAAGGGTCTTCAACTCATGGCCCATGAAGCTCTTTGCTTTGACCTGCCGGTAATTTTGGGAACAGTTACTATACAATATTGCAATGTGTGTAAGAAGTTATAGTTTGTTTCAGATTCAGTTTGCTGAAATATTACATTTCATAAAATAAAAATGTTCAGTATGTTGAGATAAAAAAATATATATACGATGCAACACGATACAGTACACGGAGACTGGGGGACATCTATGAGGGAACATTTTGTAAATTTATAGTTTTCTGCTGAGCTTGAAAGTTGCATAAACATCAGTTTTTTTAAGTACGCTTAAATCAAAGACAAGAATAATAGGCTTTCAGAAGGGACTTGTAATCAAGACCTGATGTTGGTATTTACCTTCAAAGGCTGAATATTTATGTACTATTTATGCAATTATTTTTATTGAAAAGTGTGTAGATTTATTTTTATCAATTAGTTTTGATAAGAGCTCTCAAATTCTTGCACAATTCATAGCAGTATAGATCAGATGCAACAGAGCCACCCTTCCCAGATGTGAGACCCCTTTCATGATATGAATAGTTTTCTCTAATTTCTTATACAGCAAAACTTCCCATAATGGTCATGTCCCTGTTTTCAGAAATTTTTCAGGCCTGTGGAGTAGAGCTTTCATGCATAGTATTTCACACTATTATGGCACAAAAGTTTTCAGTGCCAAGGTGGAAGGGGGTATTTTAGCGAGAGATCTCATTGTATAACGTAGGACTCTCTATTAATTTGGATAACCATTGTCTCAGATATGTGTTTCTCAAATTGGGCAATATCGTCCCCTGGGAGGGGGTGATGGAAAGGTACAGGGGCAGTAGAAGCTCAGGGTTTAGTATAGGATCCTTGAGGGGACTTGAGTTCGAGGGTGATGAGAAGAAAAAATTTTTGAAAAGGGGGGGGGGGTAATGGAACGAAAAGTTTGGGAAACTATATCTTAGATAAAGAGCAGTGCCAAATTGTTTTATTTATAGAAAAAAATGATTTAAAAAAAACATGCAGCTTTTGCCTATCTCCCTCTGTGAGAGGGGCTCTGAACACCAGATGAAATATTAAATAAAACGATGAATTCAAACATTTAAATTATTATTTTTTTTTTTTTTTGCAGTTCCCATGACCTTCAAATCAACCAAGTTGAACCAACACTGGCTGTAGTGAATAGTATCTGCTATAGCTGGTTTTGGTTGCATGGCCCCCACAAGGGTGGGGCTGACAGGACTCTAGCCTGGGACTCCGGAAAATTCTCATCATTTTTTGCTTCTCCATGCTATAAATTAACCATAGAAAGGCCCGTGAAAAGTCTGACGGGGAGGCCCACAAAAGATCCTAGCCTAGTGGCTTTGCTCCAGGATGTGGGGCCATGGTTGGTTGAACTGAATGAGAGTAGATAAGTCAAGAAGGTCAATAAGTCATAACATCATGTCAAAAATGAACAGCTATTGTCATCATGCATAATATTATTTAAGAAAATAACGAGTTATATTTGATTTTATATACGACTTCATATGATTTTTGAGATCAGAAAATCATACTTAGGAAAATGCATTGGCATGATATGTTTGTGTCTTTTTTATCTATGAATTTGTTTTAAGATACACCCCCTGAGACAAAGACGAGCAGTAAAAAAAAGATGAGTTTGAGTGAAAAGAACATTCTTTTAATCTCTCACATGAAAGGTTTTAGGGTTGCTTTGTTAGGTGCACATGCAGCATAACAATAGCAGAGAAGGAATGTGGTGTTTCTTTTTCTTCCATTCAACTCCCAACATAATATTATGTCAGAAACACTGGATGGGATAAATATATATAAAATATATACTCTATATATGTGTTAATCAACAACTCAAGTGTGTGTGTGCTTCAAGTGATTTTTTATATTTTATTCTTTTTTAATAAATACTCACATCAAAAGAAAATGAAGAAAGTACAGTGCTTATTTTTGACTCACGCCAAGCGGTGCATGGTGCTACTTATTGGATGGGCAATAACCATAACACGGCCGAATTGGATAATGTATTCAAGTTTACTTTCCAATGGCATGATATCCATGAACAAAAAAGCATATATCAAGTTATTCATGCTGAGTTTTTATGAAAAGTGGACCAATTTGTACTTTTTATATGACGTTCATTCCTTGAAATAAGGGATATCATATAAAAAAATATGAGTCTTAAGCTTTATTGAATGCAAGTATTACAGAGGATTCCAAATTACCTAAGATGGAATTGTGGCGATTGTTCGTAAATTATCATTAAAGAAAACTCTCACAAAATATAAAACGTATGAACTTATCAGAAATTAGTAGCTATATTTGATATTTACTTACTTTGTTTGTCAAGAAAGTGTAAAATGAAGAGGAGCTTTTTTCTGTTTTGTTGGTAATCTTGCGTTTATAACCGAATGTAATTTTGTAATACTGTATGCAATTCACAAAAATTTGGGTTCTGCCAAGCTCCACATTTTCTCCCTTTTTTTCAGAAAAACGTCACATCAGGAGAGCTGTCCTTAGGACCAAATCACCGCCTACCATTCTGCACCCTGATTTCTTTATATTCCAATTAGTGACGGATGTTGTTCTGGACTGACCAGCTTCATCCCATTTTGGTTCCCAAACAATTAAAAAAAATCATGTTGTAATCGAATTCATCCATTTAATTTATAGCCACTTAACACTTTCTATCCCCCAGACGGTCAACCATCAGGGGTAGCTTAAGCGAGGGTTCTAGGGGTGCGGTGCACCCGGGCGGCAGGTTGTAAGGGGTGGCAGTGTAGACTTTACTTGAGACCCTAAAATATAACACACACAAAATTCACAAGACATCAGGCTTTTGAGTCGACAATGGAAACGTTGAGAAAATAGACAGGGGCCTGTAATACCAGAAACAAGAATGTAAGCTATTTGGGCGGCTTGAAACTAAATCCTTGCCCGTGTGAGACTTTTTGTGTCTCCTATGTATTGCCCCCCCCTCCATAGCCCCTACGTCCTGCATCAGGGCCCCTAGGCTGAAATCTTTCATAGGGCACCTTCTAGTTAATTTATAGAGTGAAAAAAGAAAAGTTATAAGGATTTAGTCCCATGTCTCAAGTTGGAGCCCTGTCGCTCCCCCCTCCATTAGAAGGTCATGCCCTCACAATTTATTCAAGCAATTCGTAACAAAATTTTTTTTTCGTCTTTTCATTTCGGATTTAGCATCACTCTTGAGTGATGTGGCCACAATGGGTCACATGGACAAGTGCCGCCCCTGTACTCTATTACAAGGGGCATGTGTGCATTTTGGCTCCCTTACCCATGGTACCTACAAGAGCCCGGGGCAATTCTCATAATGTTTTGGCTTTTTCACGCTATAAATTAACTATAGAAGGGGCCGTGAAAAATTTGACTGGGGGGGGGGCGCAAAAGATCCCAGCCTAAGGGGCCCATGCCCTCACTCAGAATTTGTTCCACAATAGTGAAATGAAAGCAAAGGAAAAATTTGGCTTCTCACTTGTCCGGCTCCTGGAATACTAGAAACACCTTTGGAAAAAATTTCCTAATAAAAATTACCCTGTTGGATATCATCTTTACAGGATAAGTGATGATGGCTCACTAAGTGCTCTTTCAAGGATTAAGTTATCTGGTACAATTGTATCAAATTCACTTGTGTTCACCCATTTCATTAGGAACCCCCATTTTATAAAACATAAACCCCCTAGGGTAGGGATTTTCAAACTTTTTCCACACAGAGCACCCTTTCCCCTATTCAATGCTTATCCGTGAGCTCCACTGGCTCCCCAGAGCTGTTTAACAAAGAATATTTTCAAGGAGGTGCACAGTTTGAGGACCCCTGCCCTAGGGGATCATGACCCACAGTTTGGGAACCGCTGATGTAAGAAAACAGTCCAACATGGTTCATTTTGTCGAATGAGAAAAGTCACCAAAAAGTCCCCAAATTTTACTTTCGGTATACGGTAGACACCCTGAAGAAGTCAATCAAGCTGTGGATCAGCAAAAGAAAAAGAATTCTATTGATTCCTTAAAGGGAATCAAAACTACTTCTATAAAAAGCTCTCACAAAAAACACATCCTAGAAAAATATCCATTCCTACCTCATCCATATGAAATTCAACTCAACACAATTTTTTATTACACAATCATTTCACAGAATCAATTAACCACTTAAAGTGAGGGACACATGTACTTCATGAATTCCACATGATTCATGATATATCATTGTATACAAAATTTATTTTTCTTCTTCTCTTCCTTTTTTTATTTTTTATTTTGCCAGACTGCATGATGTTGGAATGGAAACAGCTTCAAAAACATCCAAAAGCTTCAAAAAACTGAAGTCTGTGGAGAAATGTTTCTGTCCACCTGGATATGATGGCCTCTCTTGTGAAGTAAATCAGTTCAAACAGATACTTTTATAAACATATAAACATGAATACCTCACATTGTTTCTTTGAAAAAAAGAATATGACCTTAATGTCTATATGACAGTTAAATATTTTTAAAATTATGTTAACATTATTTTTTAAAATTAATTACATTTTATATAACAATGATGATGAAATTTCATTTAATGATGTGTTAATTTCTATATTATATTATCAAAAATGATGTTTAAGAAGCAGGAGCCTGCTATAAAAAATTTAGTAATTGTTTTTCTAGAGCTGGAACATCAATCATTCATCAGTGCAATTATTCTTTATTATAATTTGATTTCACCAAAAATTATAAAGAATAACTTATTAAATTTTATGTAAATTTTGTTCACTGCTGTCCATCCAAAATGCAAAACCATGAAAGAAGCATCCAATAGGTTTGAATTTCCCACCATGCATAGACTTTGATAGGACATGCAAATGATTACCACTAAAAAGGAAGAAGAGACGACTGGTTCTGAGCGCTGGAATTGAGTTTTCTTGCTGTTCCTTTGCATGGGAACTTCACTATGCTTTGTCATAACATATGACAGTCATTTGAGCACATTTCTGAGTTCAATGGAGGAATAATTGTTGGTTGTAGAAATTGCAGATTATCCTTCCAAGAAATTGGTGCTTATGTGGGACGAAATAATGCCACAGTTATGAGATTATGGAGTCAATGGGTGCAGGTTGGATGGATCGATCAACTTTTATGTTTAGACCAGCCACCTCACCAGTGCTGTCTTAATGCATGGCCTGGGGCCTCACAAAATGCCTTGTAACAGCACTTATTGCCCAGCCATGCTGGCCACACAAGATATTGATTTCTTCATATTCTGTAAGTCGAACGGGACTGTGATTGCAATTAATGCATGCAACCCTTGTACATTATGCTGCTTGCAAAGGTTTCTAACAGCTGGCCGATGCAAGGATATATATAACGAATATCAAGATATTTGTTGCCTCTGTAGTCTGGTGGTCTAGGGTGTTCACCCAGAAAGTGAAAGGACGTGGGTTCGATTCCCCACAGGGGCAGTTGAATTTTCTCTCTTTGCAAAATATATCTCTTCGCATCAGCCAGCTGTTAAAAACCTTTGTATGGATAGCAAAGAATGACATCATCCTCAAATTATGCTACTTGTCCAACAATAAGCACCTGAGTAACATACTTGTCTACCACAGTGAAGGTTTTTGTCAGGTCCCATGTTCGATCCAGGGGAAGAATATAAGTATATAAGTAACAAAGCATTTTCCCCAACAAACTTGAGGCAACCACCAATAGATGTCGCCTTCATTTCCAACCCAACTCATTAACAGCAGTTTGAATATAGCAATATGACCGGAGTTGGTGTGTGGTGAAGTAGTTGTAGTACTTGTCCCATAAATTTGACTTTGATATCTCTTGTCCTTCATGGTGTTGCATTCTGGATGGCCAACAGTGTACAACAAGAGGGTATAGAAAACCAATTATTGCAATTATATAAATTGTGTATGTATGTGTCAATTATATTGTATGTCATTAGAAATACAGAACAAATGATTCAAAATGGAAATAACACACCCAAAAAAGCATTTTTAAAAATTTGCGCTGTGAAAAAAATAAAATGCTGAAGTGACTAGAGAACTAAAAATACAATATTGTTGCCCCAGGGTTTATTACAACAAATTTTATTCAGAGAAAGTTTTTGATCTTGTTTATCTCTTCTGTGCAGCAATGCAACCTTCTGTATATGGATTACAATATATTATGCTCACTAAGAACAGATGATAGTGCATTGGAAATGGAGAATATCATCTGCTTGGCATGGCCTGCATATTTCCCTGGACCTCAATTTTATTGAACTTGTTCATGATGTTCTCTGTAGACATGCAACACAAAGAGAACATGCAACATAACAGAAGTGTTTGCCCAAAACTTTTCCATTAAACACTTCTGGGCAGTCCTACTCAGAACATATATATTCACATCCAAAACATAGCATTCAAAAGTTATAAATTCTAATTTAGAATAAGTACTACCCTGCGCATTGATGAGAGGTTTGTCTGCTAAAGTTCATTTGTTTCATGAAACATTATTAGAACACCTTCATCGTGAGGTAGAACAGCATTGTGAGATAGGACAGCATCTCTCTAGACATCTGGAACTTTTCTGTCCATGGTAATTTATGTAAAAAATACATTTTTGTTCAATTTTTCTACATAAACAATGTGAGTGATCAAAAATTGTTTATAGAGCTATGATGTTTTGTGATGCACTTGTAATACTTGAATTTTAAAGATCTGAGCAGCTGCTATGTACTTATGTATAGAAAAGTGATATATTCTCCATGAAATCTATGTCTATTTCCTATGTTATCAGTATCGGCTCATATATTTCTTAGAAAAATTGCTGTCTTAAATTCTCTGCTTGACTTAGTTGTTTGAAGAAAATCTATATTTTGAAAGGATATTAAAAAATTTTGGAATATAAGTAATCTGTAGCACAAACCTTCAATTGCTTTTAGTTTTTACCCTAAGTCAATTTTTCTACAGATGTGTGCATCTGGATACCGACAATTAAGACCCGGTGTTTGTGAAAAATGTGATTGCCACAACCATGCTGTGTCATGTGATGCTGAAAGATGTGAGGTTTGTAAATTTTTAAAATGTTTAAAACTATTTTTCATAAGGTATAATAACTAGTCAGATAAGTTCCTTATATATTAATATTGTTACTTAGGTGATTATGGTTTAATTCTTAAAAATAAATAACATTTTCTTTCTGAATCTTTTTATTGTTAATTTTCCCACAGAGAAAATAAAACTCTGAATAAAGTTTGATGGGATTCAGTAGAAGCTCTTTGGTTTGGTTTACATGATTGAAAGATGTGAGAGAATGATTTCCAGATGATTATGGAAATTATTTTATCATTCCAAGAAGAATGAGGTTTAACGAGAATAACAAAATACATTTAAAAAACTGATACACTTTCAATAATGGACACCTATGGGACCAAAATTTTGTACACTAGCAAGGAGTGTCTTCTATTGGAGAGGTATGATATACAGTTGAACCTTGTTTATATGACTTTCACATTTATATGACATTTGGCTTTAGTTTCAATTGGTTCCTATCAGAGTTGGCCGGTTCTTGATGCATGGCAGTTTTTGATGGTTTATTTTGGTAGTTTTTAAACTGTCATGTTAAAACCCTCTGTTAAAAACCTCTGTCAAACACCTCAAATATTGCTTTTCAATATAAAAATCCCCATTCTAAATACACAAGTTAATTGCATGTAATGTTTAAAATGACTATTTTATACAAAGAATAAATACTTAATATTACTGTAAAATAATTTCCTACTCTCTACAGAATTATTTTTGGACAATATATATGTTTTATTTTTCTTATAAAATACACAATTTTTGAATAAAGTATCGCATAAATGGTGAAGGAAAAACTATGGAATAATTCGATATTTTTCAATTCGAGATGATTCTTCACCTCCCAAAATTTCTTCAATTGCTTATATATTTGTATAGATATAAACATCTGCTGTACTCTTTTTTTAACAAACTGTTACCTGCTAGTCAAGCTAGTGAAGCCGTAACTAGCTGTTATGGCTTCACTCTTGTGGATTTGATAATCTGAAAATTACTCTGATGATTCCCCATACAACATTTGAAACTATCAATGAACCCTGATAGGGGTCGAATTTCAAAAAACAAAACCTCTTCTTAGTGAGTCTACATCATGAAATAAATCTACTCAGCTCAAGTCAATCCATAGGATCCTATACTTAAAAGCTTCTATCACCCCCCTAGACCCTTCCATCGCCAGGGGGAAATATTGCCCACTTTAAGAAACAGTATCCTATGCATTCCCACAAAAAAAATCCACAATTTTTTACTTGTATGAAATTTTTCTTTTAGCAAATATTTTGTCATGTGACAAACTACAGATTTTTTAAGTTTGGGAATTGACATCAATGATGATAATTGCACTACACATATTTTGCAATAAAAATTAAATTAAAATAAGTGAGAAGATAAAACATTTATAGCTACATTATCAGTCTTGGAATGGTAGCTTTTTTCACACATATCAACAAACAAAACCAATACACACACATTACCATTCAAATTCACCATCATGGACCATAGTTTTATTCAGTTAATTAAGTGATTAATTGTGGATTTATCATATTTATCAATAGGAGCTTGGGATTAAACACAATCTTAGTTAAGTATGATAAATTCTTGGTTTATGACCAAAAATTAGTAAATTACAGTTTGAAAAAATATTAGAGTTTGCCGAATTTTACTGTCCGCTATCAAGAGTGTCTATTAATAAAGAGTGAAATACATTAAAGCCTTATTCTATGGGACCAGGGATCAGAAAAGTGTCTGTTAACAGTAAATGTCTGTTAGAGGAGGTTCCACTTTATTAATTTATATTAAGAACTTAATAAATAAGTAAAAAAGGTTTTCCACTGTAGCAAGTGTTTTTGACACAGGAATTTGATGATGTGAAATTAGGCATTTATTTACAAATACAAAGGCCACAACAGACAAAATGTCTAATGAGGTAGCTGAAAAAAAAGTTCCCCATAAAAAATATGGATATCGAATATATATCTACATCAGTGTTTCTCAACCTTTCGGAACCCAAGGACCAGTAAAATGTCTGAAACAATTCAATGGACCATTTGCATCTCATATAATGGGACATTTCTGCAATTTTGGTTGTTCTGATTTTTTTATAGATTTGTCCTGTTTTTTCAATGATGTTTATTTAAATTTATAATGTTCAATAAAATCATTAATAAACAGCGTTTTTACAACTTATGATAATTTTGGGTATAAATACAAATATTTATCTCACATTGTCAAGTTTTTCCCCAATTTTTCAGCAGTTTTAACTTCAATTCAGGATTTGACTCATGGCAACGTTTTTAAAGACAATTGGTGATGTCACATATTTTACAGTAATCGGGTCATTTGAATGTTTTCCCATCAAAATTTTGTTTACTTCAATTTATAGCAACCTTTTATTTTTCCACCCTTCATCCCCCTTTTGGAGTAATTAGCAAAGTTGTCGTAAATTGCATTTTTGGGCTGCAAATTAGTGATGTCCCATATTTAGGATCATAATCTCCCACATTTTCCTTGATGAGATATAATGACCCTAAGAATGAAGGTGCAATTTTTATTCGTGAATCCATATGGATATCACTATAGTATAAATTACAACAACTGAGTAATTTTCCATCCAGTTAGAATTGAATAATCAAGTCTGCCTGCGAACCACCTACGCCATCAACGTGGACCACCTCTGGTTTGCAGACCATAGGTTGAGAGACACTAATCTAAATTATATCAAAAATACAGCAATCCAATAAGAGCAATAAGAAACCCAATAATTATGATAAAATGTAAATATACTGCCCATAAAAAATTATGTTTGTCTCCTTTTGCTCCAATTTGATTTCTCCTTGTTCAGATTGAAAAAATATGCTCTTGCTTTGTATTACAATATATTTTGCCATGATATTCTTAATTTTTAAATCAAAATTTGCACTAGCAAAAGCACATATAATCTATGCTCCTTTTTTTTAAAATCTTAGCATTGATTCTTATCAGAAAGCCCATTTAAATGCAAATGGGCATAAATGCCTAAGAGATATTAAACCTGGTCTCGTCATGCACAGAAGTGACAAAGAGTCTTCATCTCTGTACGTAACTTATGCTATACATAGCTTTCAAAAAGAAATCAACGCATCAAGATTGTAAGAGATCTAATTCTAAACAGAATTACATTTACATCTGCAATTACAGTTATTCATTAATACATCAATTCATTTTGCTTTGGCTTGATGTAGTTAGACATGAATGTTTTTGTCTCAATCTAAAACAATCTATTCACAGTCGTACCTTGGCTAACAAAGATAATTTGTTGTGGAATCACATTCATTTGTTGAAATGCAATTTCCCATAGATTTTCTTTTTTATGGGCAGTTTATTATACAGTATTAATTATTGATTTTTTTTTTTCATGAAATATTCTTTTATATTGGGGTGCTGTATTTTGGTTATGTTTGACATACATATTTTTTATGCACATCTTTTTTCAGCCACCTTGTTAGGCATTTTGCATTTGTGTTTGTACAGTAGAACCTCTTAACAACAGCTATTAATGGGATCATGAAAATGTGGCCGCTATTGGGAATGGCATGTTATTTCTGAAAAAAAGCAACAACTAAAAGTGGAAACCCACTACACTGACGTGACATGTAACTAAGTCATATCAGATGGCATGGGATCATATCAGGCATTATACGGTGTGCACACTGGTCTGATGTTTTAAGAGGTGCATTAAACACACTATGATGACGAATTTGTGACAACTTATTCTGTGACGGGGAATTCCCACAAATCTGATTTAACCACGTCTCTGGCATGACAGCAATTCACGTCACGTCAGTGTTGCGTGTTTCAGACTTCTGTCAATGTGTGTGTTGGTCATGATATCTGTTTTGCCTTTTTAAAAAATCGGTTTTTTTCAACACCCATGCATGGATGTGTTTTTGGATGACCTTGATGAGGAAGAGGAAAAAATGACTGCATTAATTGTTGCAGTAAAGTATTCGAGAAGAATGTGCATGCATCCGATACAGGGCTGCCTTTACCATGGATGGGGCTCCTCACAAAAATAATAGCTGGATCCCTTAGCCCTGTTTTTTCTTCTTCTGTGAGAGAGAGGAATCAAATTCAGAAAAAAAAAATCATGAAAATTCGAAATAAATGGAAAGAGAAATTATTTTGTTTTTCAGAGAGAGTTGGTGAAAATATAGAATAATAGAAATCTAGTGAAACCTTGCTACAGCGTAACTTGATGCAACAATAAATCCTTTTACAACAATATTTTTTCAAGTCTTGCTCAGAAATGTCTTGAATATTTAACTGTTGCCTCTCGATATTTTAATAATCCCTCTACAGCGACATTTTTTCCATGTTCTTAGACTATCGTTATATGAAGGTTTCACTGTAATTCCAGAATTGATGAAAATTCAGAAATTATTAAAAAAACAATTCCAGATATGGTAGATATGGATTTCCAGAATTTATGAAAGAAACTATTGCCACCATAAAAGCGGGTCCCCAAAACGTAGGGCAAGATGCGACCGCACCTGCCCCACACCCTTAAGGGCAGCTCTGATTCTCATAAATGCAGATTGACAGCTGTCTGGCGAGCAAACACCTTCTATAGCAGAAAGTCTCCGCACGAAGCTTTACGTCACTGAAGTCGTCCATTTCGCCTGTAGCCATTGGATATAGCCGACCGATGTTTGCGAAATCTTTACCTTTTTTTGCAGCACATCCAATGACTATAGGTGAAATGGAAGACTTCAGTGATGTCATGAGCTTCGTGTGGAGGCTTTCTACTATAGACGGTGTTGGTAGGTGGTTGCGTTCATAATCCCGACAGGTCAAATTGGAAAATTTAATTTCACTGTATAAGCCGCAGTTTGCGCTTTCTATAGGGATTTGCGTTTCTCGCAGTGAGGGGCATTGGGGCATCGATAAGAATAATAAATTGCATCAAATACATTCTATTTATTTGATCACAATATAATGAGAAATTTAATTTTTAAGTTTGACTGTCCGAGTTATGACCTTGTATGGATTTTGACTTTTCAGGATTATGACCCAGGGCCATCTTAAGGGCATCATGGCCCCAGGGCCAAGTGATTTTTCTGAGGCCCTGCCTGGCTAATTTTCGAAAATTTCAACCCATTTTCGTTTTTGTGAGGCCCCTCTTCTCTTGAGGTCCCTGGGCCATTTCCGGTTTGGCCCATGCATTAACATTATGCTGTTATGACCCAGACCCATTGGTAGGGTCTTCAGCGGAGAATTAGACCGAACATGTTTGATAAGTTCCTCTTTCATCATCGAAACGCAAACAAAAAACAAATGAATGGAAACGCAAAAAGGAACCAAATGAATATAAACACGAAAAACCCTAATGAATAAAAACACAAAAACCCCTAATGAATAAAAACACGAAAAACCCTAATGAATAAAAACATGAAAAACCCTAATGAATAAAAACATGAAAAACCCTAATGAATAAAAACACGAATGAAGCAAAAATAACGAGAATAACTAATATGGAATCTTCACATGCCATTGACAAAAATCTGAAAGGTTTGATTTGTTTTTGATACGTAATAAGGCATGTTACGTCAGATTTCATAATCCGATACATTCCCACATCATGACAGCACAGTGTGAACGTACCTATAAAAGACTCATAGGTGGCATTTATATTGCACTCATTTCTACATGGTCCCATGTCATGTCAGAGTAATGTGCACAGATTTTTGCTTGTTACGTCAGATTGCATAACCACAGACTTTACCACATCACGGCAGTGTGAACGTACCTACAGAAGACTTATTGGTGGAATTTTATATTACACATTACCTTATGGTACCATATCAAGACAGTGTAGTGTGTTTCCGCCTTAAAATTTGTAGTGTATGTAACATGTAAAATTAGTCCAGGCCCTTTTTAAAGCATTTTTTGCTCTGCTGAATTATTTATTTTGCACAAAATGGCTCAAACGCTTTCTGCAAGAGAAATTGAAGCATATGAGAAAAGTGATTCTGAGGCAGACATAAATTAATCTTGCTCTAAAGATAGTAATTCTGATAATGACTGTATGAATATTCAGCTCACCATGCTACTGTATAAGTGTGTGCATCAATGTTGACTTGATCATTTGATCATTTTGTCGATTCCAAACAGCGGGCTTGTTTTTTATGGTCATCGAGGGGTTGGTGCGCTAACCCTCTCGATAGAGGACTCCCTGTGGTAGTAATTTTTTCTGCGGTCGTGTCACAGTTTCTGTTGTACCCTTGCGTCAGGAAAGTTTTCTGACAAGGACGAACCGATTATCGAACTCGCGACACTTTAAACATCCTTTGGTACTTTAGGGGAGTATCTTATCTACCTGGGATACCACGCCCCCCAATGTTAACTTAAATGTTAGTTAGCCGAATCCATATTCGTTAGCCAAGTTAAAAATTGGTAAGCTGAAATGTTCACTAGCATATAAATGAATAACATAGAATGAGCTTATCACTTGGTATGCTGTTCTTGGTATGTCTATAACAAGTATGAATGTCATATATTACTAAAATACAGCAACCCAATTAAAAATGCAATCACAAAAATTATAAACAATATATATAGATGATAAAATACTATAAAATGCCCATAAAATGTATTTATGGTTGTATTATTCTAAGTATGGATACTTTTTTAATTTACCACAACATATTTGTCATATTTCTTTTTAAATGTGTCAATTGTGTTAGAACTTACTACCTCTGGGGGTAAGCTATTCCATTTATTACCAACTTAATTAGAGAAAAATTTCCTGCAACACCATAACCTAGAATTGTTCTTTATCAAACGATACTGGTGTCCCCTTGTAAAAGCAGTTGATTGATGGGGAATTAATGAATCATGGTCCATCCTATCCATACCGTTGAAAATTTTGAACGCTTTGATCATATCCCAGACACCTGCATTCTTCCAATGTGAAGGTATTCAAGAAATAAAGTCTTTCTTCATAGCTCAAGACTTGTGTGCAAACAAGAACATGTGTACCTCTTTTCTGCACCCCTCAACAAGTCTATGTCCGTCTGTAGATATGGTCTCAAAACCTCACAGCATACTCCAGTCCAGGACGAACTAAGCCTCGGAAAAGTGGAAGAATGACTTTAGAATAACGTAAAGACACCTTTTTGAAAATAAAACTGAGCACTTTATTTGCTTTCTCTACCACCGCTGAACAATGTTCAGAAAACCTATGCCACTCGTCAATTAGAATTCCCAAATCTGTCACACTAGTTGCATCCGGGATAGTGACATCATTCAACTCGTAAGAGAAACCTGGGTTGTTCGAACCAAAATGAGTGACCATGCATTTGTCAACACTAAACCTCATGCTCCGTTCATTTGCCCATGTTCCAGTCGTGTTGAAGTGGATCTGGAGCAACTTCTTATCACTTTTTTCCCAACTACCCCCATTAGCTTTGTGTCATCTGCAAATTTTCTAACAATCCCATCGATACCCTGATTGAGTTTATTGATAAAAACGGGAAAATATGAAGCCCGGGAGAGAGACTTCTTTGAGGAACTCCTGTCCAATCAGAGAATTCCCCGTTCCCTATAACCGGTTGTGACCTATCTCTCAACTATGATTCTATCCAATTCAGCAGGTTGACCCCAATCCCAATCTCGTGTAAACACTTCAAGAGTTTACCATGTTGGACCTGATCGAATGCCTTCTAGAAATCAAGGTAAACAACATTTACATTTTTGTCATTACCCAAAGCCTTAGTCATGTGATCATAGAAGCAAAGGAGGTTAGTTACACATGACTTCCCTATTCTGAATCTATGCTGGTTATCCAACAAGACACTATTCTCATCTAGCCACTTCACCAATTTTGCTTTTTGATAATAATTTTCCAAAATTTTTTGAGAGGGAGCTCATCAAACTCACTGGACGATGACTGGACACAGCCTCTCTACTACCCTTTTTAAGTATTGGAACAATATTAGTAAGTTTACAGTCCCTTGGGACGATACCCTCAGCAATACTACTCCTGTAAATCTGCACAACTGGCTCCAACAATTCATTAGCACATACACACACACATTCCCGGAGAACCCTACTATAGATATCATCTGATCCTGGTACTTTGCTCGCACATACATTATTTAGAAGACTCAGGACCTCCACATCTTCCACTTGAATATTGTTGAGAATTTTATTACTCCATGCAACACCCATACATTGAATATTGTATCTCAAAACATCAAAGTTAGTTCTGCGAAAACAAGGAACCAGTCTTTTGTTATCAACCTTACATGAAGAAAACTTACAGAGAAAACTGACGACACAGTGATCACTGGAAGAAAACTTGTCCCCCACCGAAACATGTCCTACAAGATCCTTGGAACTAGTGAGAATTAAATCCAAATTAGCAGTACCCTAGTGGCTCCTGATACATGCTGATGCAAAAAATTATCGAACACCAACTTAAGAAATAAAGTCCCTTTCATATTGATCTCTAGCTGAAAGATTTTCCCAATCTATGACCGGGTAATTTAAATCCTCTAGTATCACAACCCTCTTATGTTTACACATGTAGGAAATTTCATCATGAAGTTTGGCGATGTAGTTTGGATCCCTATTTGGTGGATTGTGACAAACCCCAACAATAAGTTTATGACATCTTTTGCTTTCAAGCTCAACCCATATAGTTTCAATATCACTTCTCTGCAAGTTACACTCTCTCTAGCCTTCAAACATGATTTCACATATATCAACAATCCACCCCCTTTCCTATCCGATATATTTCTTAAAAAAGTATTGTATCCTGAGATGTGTAAGAAAGATTCATCTCCATCGCTTGACCAAGATTCTGTAATGGCTGTAAGATCCTGGCCCTCCACAGCTATCATATAGTTTCTAAAATATCTTTCTTATTACAAAAGCTCCTGGCATTTATTAGCACACATTTTAATTTGCCCCATGATTTAGTGTGAATCGAGAAGCCATCCAAGTCAGAGGTGGGTAATTCCCTGTCAATACTGTTCTGATTCTCATTTACTAACCCGCATTCCTGACTATGTGATCTGGGAGTAAAAAAACCTAACCTAAGCTTATTGTATACCTCCCAGACCCCCTCCTATTCAGATGAATCCCATCCCAATGAAGCCACCTGTCGGTAAATGTGGGAAGCCCTAAGAACGTGACCCCAAGTGAGGAGCAAATGTCCTTCAGGCCTAAATTGAATTGGTGGATCCTATACCCCCTACTACCCTCTGGCAGTACTGGAATCACTACCACATCTGAACCCCCAGTAGATATTAGTAAATCCTGGTACTCTGACAGAGACTCACTAATATCCGCTCCTACCTGATTCGTTCCCACTCACAGGACTACCCACAAGGGTAACTTTCAGCGATGAAAGACATCTAGAACATTGCTAATCTTCCCCCTAGAAAGACAACATCACTAGAAAACCCAAAAATCCCTACATACTCTGTTTCCCAGTTCCCTAACCATAGAATCACCAATGATTAAATGCCTATCATTATGCCCCTCTACCTCATCCACGACCACCCATTCACTCTCTAAACTGTCATTGTTTGTTGCGATTGCTTCTTCAACGACAGGTGGCTTCGTGATAACTGGACCCTATAAAACCCTAACTCTCTCGTAATGCTTCGACCTCGAGTTCCAAACTTGCCCTATCAAAACAGCCCTTACAGTTGAAACTATCAGCTACTATCCCCCCTAGATCAGGGAAACCTCCCATCCCAAGCCCTACACAGCATTAATCGAGGTCCAGGCCTACTAACACTACTAACACTAATGCTAAAAACTAGATAATAACATGTAAAAATAGGAGAATGAGAAACGTTAACAAGAAATTAAAATAATGTAAATTATACATTACAATGCACAATATAAGTAAAAGATTTTAAGAAAAAATTAGGTAAATTAAAATGCTCAATACTAAATCACAAGCACATGAGCAAAGAAATTCATTATCAACAATAAGCAATGCTCACAATTCGGCGAAAGTACAATGAAAATGAAATACTAAAGCAAATAAACTCACAATCAAAAAAAAATAAAGAAAACACAGCAGTGTTTGATCCAAAAAATAAACACGCTAAATAAAACTCATGAGCATGAAGAAAAACACAAAATGGTGCATTGACGCCACAGATAAATCCTTCAGCAAGGGTTTTGGATATAACTGCCGCTATTGGTCAGACACCTCTGATACCTACTGTAGCCAAGATGAGAATGTGCCCGTAGTAGAATAGATGATAAAATAGATCTGTTGCTTGAATAGATCTTTTAACTCAAAATATATGTTTCTATAATCCATGGCTCATGAGTTATTTGAACTGAAATGGATTTAAGTTTTCACCGTTTATATACTTTAGGGGTGACACTTAGCTATAGGTAATTTTCTGAGCATTAGAATATTGCTGCTTCCCCCCAATAATATCCTGTTCCAATCGACAAAAATAGGATCAGTGCAAAATTTTAGCTCAATCAGACAACTGCTAGGGAAACCTCAAACACCTTGAAGTTGGAACATAGTGAACAATGTTAATTCCCTAAATTAACAACAATTTGTTTCACAGATTGTTGCTGAAGACTATTTTTTCTAAGAAATTGTATTCAGAATGTTTTTAAAGAATGGCTAGGGCAACCTATAAATTTCTGTAAGAAGAAAAAAATGGTTGAGAAAGGAAGACTATACTGCTTTTGAATTTAATTAATCATTGCACCTAGGGAATTAATGTACCTTACTATGTCCCAACCAAGGCATTTGAGGGTTGCCTAACAGTTGTCAGGTTGAGCTAAAATTTTGCACAGATCATTTTTTTTATGTTGATTGAAACATGAGGGGGAAAGCCAAAATTTTAAAATGTTGAAAAGTAAGTGCCATCTTAATATACCTATATGAACATTCCTTTATTAACTTGAATCAGACAAGGGGAATGAAAAAAGATTTCACTCAAACACAATCAATCTGTCTTACCCTGTAATCAAAATGTGAACAAACGAGGGCCGTATCCACTGACGTTGTGCTTACGAGGTGGGAGAGTGAAAAATGCTCGATTGAGAAGCATACTTTACAAAATCTCTGGGATCGTCATTGTCCAAGTAAGAGGCTTTTGAGGAGGCAAAGTATTTTGTAAATGCCACTGAAGGGATTAATGATGTAATATTTTATGCCATACACATGCCAAATGCTGATTGAACTTTGGAGATTCTCTTTTATGATCAGAATCATTGATTTGGAAGAATTTTTTTCTAATTGCTATAAAAAATATCACATAGCAGTTTTTTCCTTGTGACTTCATATTTTGCAATTTTTATGACTTAATAAATGAATGAAGGTATATTCTTATGGAAAAATAAAGTAATTGCATAGAATATATGTGTTTGTTATTTGATTTTGTTCTATTACCCATTTCATATGAATTCTCACCTTGTATACCTTTTTTAAAGAATTGTTTGCATCATACAACTGGTCCCAAGTGTGGAAGCTGTGTGAGAGGTTACTATGGAGATGCAACCGTAGGGACTCCTAATGATTGCAAACGATGTGCTTGTCCTCTTCAGGAATCAGAAAATAATTTTTCCCCTACATGTGCAGCAACATATTCACCAAGTGGTGATCCTGATTATATCTGTGATCAATGCCAGCCTGGATATGGAGGTGACAAATGTGAGCGGTATGAAAGTTGTAGACAGCTTTTTTGTTTTCTCGATTTTATTTCCGCATTAACTTTTTAACGGCATTGTTAGCATTAGTTTTCGAAATAAGACAAAAAAAAACTGATAATAAATGTAACAGCACTTTATAGGTGTACTCTCAGAGTGTTGCTAGTCTAAAAGCTGCATGTTTTGAAGGGCACTTTTTGAAGGTTAATTGAAAATGTTTATTTTTGATTTTTTTTCATAAGTAGAAATATCAGTTATTTTTCATATTAAAAATAAGGATGAAAATTTTACTATTTGCCTATTACAAATAGGAAAAGGCTGTTAGTTAATGAATAATTTTCATATTAGAATAAGTCTACAATTTTCTTGAGTTGTATCGTGTGTTGATACATTTTTCATTCAGAAAAATTGCAGAAAGCATAACTAGTTACATATACTTATACTGTATTATAAGTACCGTACATACCTATTGCATAACAGTATCATATTCTCCTGCATTAACCGACATGCTGTGAAAGTTAAGGGACACCAGTTTTCTGAATGTTGGGGTCTGGTCCATTCATTCCTGGTATACTGGAAAAAAGAGAGATTTAATAACGTTCATAGTATACATTCAGCCATTTTAATGGATTTTTAGAATAAAAATATTTAAGAATGTTCTAGAATATGTGACTCAAATTTTGCCAGCATTCTGATCTCTCTCGCTGTTTCCTGGTATGCCGGCTAATGGGGGGGGGGCCATATGGGTCTTTTTATACTGGATGACAGTTCATATAACATGCATTTATATATATAGACACAGAGATGCCACTGGACTCAAAAATTTACCAATTTTTATTTGAAAAATCTGGGTCCTTTTGAGTGAAAGTGTGGGTCCCTCTCAAAAAAAATTTATCTTGAAAAAAATTATGCCCCTTCCCCCATAATTCATTGGTATCTCTATGAATTTTCTTCCAGTATGCCCCAGGTTTTTGATCACCTGCTTATATTTCTTTGTTGAGACTGAGCGGTGGGTCATGTTCCGGGTAAGAGAAGAAGGTATCTGTGAATCAAGTACATTTCTAAAAACATGTTCTATCCAAAGGTTCATTTACTTTCATTGTCTACTAGTAGGAAAAACTTGCAAAAAGACAGTTGAAAATATACAGTTGATCCCGCTTATAACGTTTCTCCCATTTAGAATGTATGAACTTATTTTCGTGGTCCTAACAATAAGTGATTCTCATTGAGATTTCCCGTTTAAAGTGTTTTTCTATTTATAACGTTTTTTATGACGGTTTTTGAAAAACGTTATAAGTATAAGCAGGATCCACTTTAATTAACAGTTGAAGGCACACATTTATATATTTACTATTAATCAATGTATAAATTCTCTTCTGATTGATTTTACATTTCGTTAAAAATATCTTAGCATTTTCAATATCTTCTGACCAAATTTAAAGCAAATTAGATTCTCTCTCAGACACTTATCTTCTGATTCCCTATTCATACTTTAGTTTTCCTGTTAAAATGATTTTATTTTCCTTCCCTGATGGTCCACCATTCTGATCTGTTGCCATGTAACTGTCATATATTTTAACACTTGAATATGGAAGCTATGTCAGATTTGTGTTGGAGAAACTTAACAGTGTGCTTATATGTGTGTGCCCAGCATTTGGCATGTTTTGTGTTCAGTAGGTGGTGCCATCTATCTAGCGCCGCAACTAGATACTTTCACAAACGGGGCAAGTACACATTTTGGCACACCCATGTAATGTAGAAGAAGCAGTTATAAAGGGTGAATTTGGTGCCCCCTATAGTCCAGAGCGCAGGACACTAGACCCACATGCCCCTCCCAGTTGTGGCCCTGCATCTATTCTCCAAACTGGTAACGCATGAATTTGAAGTTCAATGTATGCATATTTGTATTGTAGGTCTGTGTGATCGCCGTGGCAACTTGTTTTTTCAAAGAAATAACCAACTCAAAATTTGAAATCTTTAGAAGTTCCAAACACAGACTTTCACCAAAAGCAAAATTTGGGGGAGGTTATAAGGGGCCTCTTCCTCCTCTTCCCCCCCCCCCCCCGAGATCAAAAATTTAAAATATTTTTGTAGAGAATTAAAATATTGAGATAAAATAATTTATTTTATACTATCTGTGAAGAATTTGGTGCCCCTCCAAAAGCCGATTCTGCGTACACACCCGTGATTTTTGCGATGCGAAACGGTGACTACTGCATAGTAGCTAGATGACAAAATTGGATATTCAAGGTTGAGTGTTTAACGATTCAGTTTTTTTCTATGATATTGGGAAGGTTTTACAATTTGAACGGACGTTCCAATCCTTTACGATTTTAAAAAAAACATTCACAATATTGCATTCACAATATTGTAGGAACAAAACGAATTTACGCCGTAGTGACGCGGTCTTTGAGTGCCGGCCGATAGCCGCAAAAGTACCGTAATTTCCCGTATATAACCAGAAGGGAGAAAATCTGCAGGGTAATAAAAATCCGAAAGTTGAAACTTCTGTGCACGGCCCCTCATTCAGGGAAGCAACTAGATATCCCTCACCTTAAGCGGGGTTTTCCTAGGAATAAGTTTTTTGCACAGCATGAACCGAATTAGACCATTTTGCGCCGGCAGAAACGTGTTACATAATTGCGCTACACGTTTGTGTTTTCCTAGCGTGGCGCATCAGATCAGGGCGGCTATATTATAGTGCATGGCCTTGGCATCAGCTACTCTGTCGTCTGCATGCTCCGGTTTGAAGGGAAGCGAAAGAAAACACGAGAGAGAGAAAGTGAAGAGAACATCGGCAAAACGCTCAGCGCACGATGCATTTGACTCCTCCAGAAGCAGTGGGCCAATCACGCCCGACGTAAAGCACTGTCATGAGGTGTATTGTGCTCTGTAGGAAAACTGTGTCATGCTGCTTTTCTTATCGGTGAGTAGACAGCGTGTCGTGCTAGGCGAATTACGTTGCGCACAGCACAGGAAACCTGCTCCTAGGAAAATCGAGCTTTATTCTTCAACAACCCGCATGTATAGCAATACAGTACAGTGTACAAAGTAGTAAAACCAGTTTTCCAAGGTTGCGCGATCATGATGTAAAAAGAAGAAAAGAGAGAGAGGTTTTTCTCTCTAATTTTTTCTTCTTAGAACTAGGAAAGAACGTGTCCCAGAGGACGCGTGAACAAAATTTTTACGCGTCCTTTTCCAAAATTCCGGGTATTTCACATGTTATAACTACTTCATGCTACAGTAGATGGCTATCCGTCAGTAATTATTTAAAAATGATGTTGTTGACAAACTTTAATTTGTCACCTCTCTACTTCTAGATTACATGTATGACCATCACTATTGCCAGTACAAAAAACAATGTCAATGAAGAGTCAACAAATCTTTGTCTGCCTTTTTAATGGCAGCCCTTTTTGCATGAAAAGTCTTTGAACACACACAATTTCCTGTCTTTACAGTTGTTGAATTTTGCTGAAGCTTCTATAGTATAGTTTGGTCATGGCCTACTGGCAGTCCCACAACTAATGTCATAAAACCAGCCAGATTACATGCAATGCTTTTGTTCTCCTCCCTCATAATAATGTTACTTAAAAAAATTGCGTAAAAAAATATTCACAAATTTATTCATGGCTCCCCTTTTGCAAGATTTTCATCTGTGGCATCCCTGGAATATCCCCAGGCCTTTGGTTGAGAACCACTGCTCTAGACGAACTTGAATATAATTGCAGTAGGTGCTAATGAATGGAGCATGACCTGTAGTGTTGAAAAGTGCATAGTCACTCATTTTGGTTCGAACAACCCACTTTTCACTTATGAGTTGAATGGTATTGCTATCCTGGATGCAACTAGGGTCACCGATTAGGGAATTCTCATCTGCGAGCAGCTTAGTTTTTCTGAACATGTTCAGCGGTGGTCATAAAGCAAAGAGAGTGCTGGTTTCGTTCTTGGTCTCTGAGGCTTAGTTAGTCCTGGGCCATAGTACGCCATAAGGTTTTGGATACCATACCTACAGAGGAACAGTGACTTGGTTGAGGGAGTTTAGAGAAGAGCTACGTGTGCTCTTTTTGGAACCCAAGGCCTGAGCTATGTATAAAGAGAGACTCTATTTCTTTAACATGTTTACACTCGAAGAACGCAGGTGTTGGGGGATATGATCAAAGAGTTTCAAATTTTCAATGGGACGAATAAGGTGAACCATGAGTTATTAATACACCATCATCTGACTGCTTTGACAAGGGGACACCAGTATCATTTAGTAAGGGACAGTTCCCGGTTGTGCTGTCGCAGGGAGTTTTCCTCTAATAGGGTTGTCAATAAATGAAATAGTTTACGTCTGGGGGTTGTGACTTCTAACACAACTGACATATTTAAAAAGAAGTACAATAAACATATTGGGATAAGTTGAGAAGCTATCCATACTTAGATAAGACAGCCATAATCTTTTTTATGGGCAGTGTATTATATAGTATTAATTATTAGTTCTTTCTTTCCTGGTATATTTTTTTATATTGTGTTACCGTATTTTGTGGTTATATTTGACATCCATGTTTCTTGAGAGCATCTTTTTTCAGCCACCAGTGGCCTTTGAATTTGTCACTTCGAATGGACAATTGTTCTTTAGAATCCACACAGTCACTTTCAGAGGGTCTGGAACCACTGAATTCGAAGCTATTCTGACACTTTCCACAGGTATGATGGACTCAGCAATATCATCTTCAGGAATAGCTAATTTTTCTTCAGGCATTGTTAATTCACCCGGTGGATGCTCAATTATAGGTTCCATGGCAGATACATGATGCGGCATCTGATCTGCACATCTCTTTAACAGGTTTCCATCTTTGGTAACTGCACAGTGCAATGCAGGACTTGTTAGCTCTGAAAATGTTGCAGGAACCCAATTTGTAACCTGAAGCAATTTATAATTTCATATGAACACTGGTTCATCTGCAACAAAGGCTCCTGAAAAATGATCTCAGTGTTTCTTAGCAGTGTTAATTTCCTGTTTCTCTTTCCTCTCAAAAGTCAGATCTGAATTCTGGTTGTCAAACATAGTCTTTAGTCAATTTTCCATGAGTACTTGGCAGGACTTGTGCCAATTGATGTTTTTAGAGTCACATGATGTTAAAGGAAAAAGCGCTGACCAATTTTCTCTTTTATGTTCCACTCACAAAGGGAATCTTTGGCAGTCTGTAGAGTCTGTTTAGCTTGACCATTACTGGGAGGCTTTCTGGGTGGAATCAGCACCCTTTGTATGGTCTTTCACTGTAGGAAAAACTTAACACTGAAGGGACAAACCGGCTCCCATTGTCAGAGACAACAACATCTGGACTATCAACTACAATAAAGAACTGTTGATATTTAAATTGACCTGTAAAGTCCACATGCAAATGAGACCATGGTTTGCTTCAAATCTTCTCATGATTAAACAGAAACTTGTGGAGGGGTGTGGGGAGTCTGTTGGCAAATATTGCAACACTTGATGAATGTTCTATATCAGCATGGATTTCCTTTATACCATACATAGGAAAAGCTTTCATTCTTTCTATTCCTGGATGGCACAAATTCAAGTCATGCTACACACTGGATCTTCCAGACACTCTGGTATAATCACATGGTTGCCCCACGAAAGATAATTCCCATGAACAGACAGTTCATCCTTTTTCAAAAAATATCTGAAACTTTGAATCTGATTTTTTCTTTGGCCAACCTGAATCTGGTTTTTGTTTGGCCAACCTCCTAGGACCCAATGACATGCTCTTGATAGTACTGGATCATGTAAAGTCACTCTGGATATTTCTTGCCTGTAGAGAAGGGTCTTTTCTATTTCCTGTGAAAAGACTTCCAACAGAGGGAACGTTGAGATTTCTGATTTCTCTGGACAATTAATAAGAGAAAAACCATATGCATTCGATAAAATACACCACCTTAGCATACAGGGTGATATGATAACTCTGGTAGATCAATTCCTTATGAATATTCACAGTAAGGGCTGATGATTGGTAATAATGAAAAAATGACATCAGCATAAAAAAAATGATGAAATTTTTTAACCACAAAAGTAATTCTCAACACTTTCTTATCAATCGGTGCATAATTTTTCTCTATAGGTGTGAGTTCTAGGTGCGAAGGCAATGGGAGCTTTATGACCATCTGGAAAAGCATGAATCAATACATCCCCAAAAAGAAAGAGTGTCCTCTGATGTCAGATTTTTTTTAAGCATTCAAAAGCATCATTATCGATTTTAGGCCATTCAAATTTAGCATCCCTATCCAATAACCTATGCAAAAGCTCTGAGTTGGTTGCTTTATCTTTTAGAAAACTATTGTAAAAGTTGATAACCACTAAGAAGGTTTGAAGCTGCGCTTTAGTTTTGGGTACTGGAGACTCATGAATAACCTGAATCTTAGATTCATATGGATGAATACTATTTCTGTCAATACAATAACCAAGAAAATGACCTCAGCCGATTGAAAACTTGTTCCAATGTTTCTCAGCAAGTGGATATGCGGAAAATTCTGATTCAGAGGTAAAGAAACTGGAGGGACCAAAGAGGTACCAGACCTTGCTAAAAAACTTTATATTCAAAAAGTACATGATCAATCAATTCCCCTTTTTTATCTCATTCATGCCAGTGAAAAAAATACCCAGTGGCTTAAACCATGGGGATTATATGAATAGGGAATATATATATATATATATATATATATATATATACACATCTCACGTACACACACACACAGAAGATGAGTGTCTGAGAGAGAATCTCATTTTTTAGTCAGAAGATATTATTGAAAGAGCTAAGATTTTTTTTAACAAAATGGGAAATAAATCAGAAAGGAATTTATAGATTGATTTATTAGTAAATATAAAACTATGTGCCTTTAACTTTTAATTACAGTGGATCCTGCTTATAACGTTTTTTAAAAAACCATCATAAAAAATGTTGTAAGCAGGAAAACACTTTAAACAGGAAATCTTAACCGGTGGGAAATCTTATGAGGTGGGACCACAAAAATGAGTCATACTAAAAAATTCTAAATGGGAACATTATAAGTGGGATCGACTGTATATTTGTTTTACATTTATTACATTTGTTAAATTCCATATGTTGAATTCTCAGTGTCAATGGGCTTTTTTGCAAGCTTTTCCTACTAGAGTAGAGAATGAAAGTAACTGAACCTTTGAATAGAACATGTTTTTAGAAATGAATTATTCATTTGATTCACAGATACCTCCTTCTCCTACATCGTAGAGGTGTTAAAAAAACAAAACAAAATATAAATGTAATTAATTGCCTTGAAAGAATTAATTTCTTCAAACACAATCATTCTAATTTCATAAAGATCAGGGCTAATATATTTTCCATCAAAAATAATGCCTTTTGCTGATTCGTTAAAAACTAGCTTAAAAACTTTATATTTACAAATGATATTGTAAAACTTATTGTTTTTGATCTCATTAAATTTAAATTGAAAATTAAAAATATTTCCGAGTCAACTTCACATGTAAAGGAGATTACTAATGAATATTGTGTCATGAATTTCTTTGATAAAAAATTTGATAAAATTAGAATGGGTCATATCTT
This sequence comes from Pholcus phalangioides, assembly GCF_987345545.1. NCBI lineage: Eukaryota > Metazoa > Arthropoda > Arachnida > Araneae > Pholcidae > Pholcus > Pholcus phalangioides. The sequence continues at coordinate 28,060,988 of NW_028301625.1, forward strand.
CTATAAACACAAAAATCTATTTCCACTCAATAAGATTTGCAATGTCAAGATTGCTTATAGATATAATAAACCTATTCAAAAATTAATTTGCAATTATAGCTATTTGAGAAAAAATCTTAATAGGATAGAAGAAAAACATTGTTTTTGCAATGATATCAGTATGCTTGATTTTGTTGACAAAGATCATGGTCACATAATAACTGGTGATCTCTCTATTATTAAATATGATGAACTTAGAAATTTAATGTCACTTGGTACAAAATTCAGACTTCAAAAAAAGCTTCCTGTTAAACAGAATTTAAATGATATTTTATTTAATATCATTTTATTAATTGCCAAAATTTCTTGAAAATATTCTTGGCTGGTTGGAGATTTCCAAGAATGGATATTCAATATTTTTAACGACATCAAACACAATCTTAGTTTACAGCGTTATCAGCCAGAATTTGAGAAAAAATATTTCGGCAACTTTAAAAAGCTTTTTGAAGAGATTAAAAATATTCAAGATAAATTTGTTATCACAGTCGTTGATAAGACAGCTAATAACTTTGCAATTATTTGCAAGTTATATTACAAGAACTTGCTGCTCAATGAATATAACAATATTTGTACTTACACAAAAATAGCAAAACCATTAAAAGAATAGACAACAGAAATTGTGCATTTCTCAAAAAACTGAAAATTAATAATTTTATATCTTGTGTTATCCTCATTTGTTTATCACCATTAAATTTCACAAAAAAACAATTAAATTTAGATTTGTCACTTGTACCAACTGTTATAATAGTGATTGTGGCAAAACTTTCTTCAATATCCTAAAAAATATTTTGGATAAAATAGAGATGGAAGAAGAGACATTTATTATAAAGAATAATCAGAAAGTTTTCTTAATTTTTGAAGAAATTAAAAAATTAAGAGAATTTGAACATTTGATTTTGAAAATTTGTTTACTAATATTCCTCATGAAAACATCTTAAATATTTGTGAGAGTTTATATGTAAAATACAAGAACATTATTCACTTGGAAAAAAACTCTTGGAATAATTTAGTAAAATTTTGCGTTTTTGAGAATTACTTATATAATGGCATCAATATATTTAAACAGATCAAGGGTATACCCATGGGCACTTGTTTTGCCAGTGCTTTTGTAAATATTTTTATACATTTCTATGAAACTAATATTTTTACTGAACATAAAATCATGGGTTTTAGGTATATCTATCATCTCATAATTTTTAATTTTGAAACTTTTCTTGAATTAAGCTGTGATATTTATCCTACGGACTTGACACTCAAGAGAACCAATCATGACCCCCTATCTGCAGATTTCCTTGATGTTAAAATTAGTTTGTCCAATAACATAGCCTTTGTTGGAATTTTTATTTAAAGAATTTAAATTTAAAAGTTAATTTTCTCTCTGATTTCAATTCTAATATTAGTATTAGAATTTTGAAAAATATATTCTTTGGACAACTATCAAGAATTTACCATTTTCTGAATTTTTAAATGTCTTGAGTGGCAATAGTTATCCGTCTTCTTTTATGGGTTTCAAACTTCACCCACATTTTTCAACTTGTTAGCTCACGCCATGTGTTTTGCTGGTGGGATTGGTAAATAAAAAGTCAAATTTTCGGTAGGTTTTGTATTTTATTTTTTAAAGTTTCATATTTTCAACTTTTAAACACACTTTTGTGTAAATATCTATTTAATTTTGTGCTACTCATGCAATTTTTCATGTTTTTGGTTATAATTTTGTATTTTGTCATATTTGCTTTTTGACTTTCAAAGCTTGTTTATTGCAAAAATGTTGGGGGAATCTATGCTTATTTTGGCCTACCATCATTAGAAACATTTTTGCTGTTTTGAGCAATGTGGGGTTCCCCTTGAGAACGACCTCCTCATTGTTCCATATTATTTCCATTTTATTTCAATTTCATTTCAATCTCTTTCAATTTATTTTTATTTTTCGTCTTACCATTTTTTTCTAATTTTACAATTTCTAGTTATGTGTATACAGCTGCCTTTTGGCGCTTTTGAAAATGCATCAAATAAATTTGCTTTTAAGACAGTTGCTCTTTTATAATGCATATTATATACACTGAAGAGCCAAAAAAACTGGTACACCAGCCTAATATCGTGTAGGGCCCCCCGCAAGCCCGCAGAAGTGCCGCAACACGACGTGGCATGGACTCGACTAATGTCTGAAGTAGTGCTGGAGGTAATTGACACCATGAATCCTGCAGGGCTGTACATAAATCCGTAGGAGTAAGAGGGGGGAGGAGATCCCTTCTGAACAGCACGTAGCAAGGCATGCCAGATATGTTCAATAATGTTCATGTCTGGGGATTTAGGTGGCCAGCGGAAGTGTCTAAAATCAGAAGAGTGTTTCTGGAGCCACTTTGTAGCAATTCTGGACGTGTGGGGTGTCGCATTGTCCTGCTGAAATTGTCCAAGTCCATCGGAATGCACAATGGACATGAATGGGTGCAGGTGATCAGACAGGATGCTTACGTACCTGTCACCTGTCAGAGTCGTATCTAGATGTATCAGGGGCCCCATATCACGCCAACTGCACATGCCCCATACCATCACAGAGCCTCCACCAGCTTGAACAGTCCCCTGTTGACATGTAGGGTCCATGGATTCATGAGGTTGTCTCCATACCCGTACACGTCCATCAGCTTGAAGCAATTGGAACCGAGACTTGTCAGATCAGGCAACGTTTTTCCAGTCCTCAACAGTCCAATGTCGGTGTTGTTGGGCCCAGACGAGGCGTAAAGGCTCCGAAAGCCCATATCGATGATGTTCCGTTGAATGGTTCGCACGCTGACACTTGTTGATGTTCCAGCATTGAAATCTGCAGCAATTTCCGGAAGGGTTGCACGTCTGTTACGTTTAATGATTCTCGTCAGTCGTCGTCGGTCCCGTTCTTGCATGATCTTTTCCCGGCCGCAACGATGTCGTAGATTTAATTTTTTACCGGATTCCCGATATTTGCGGTACACTCGTGAAATGGTTGTACGTGAAAATCCCAATTTCATCGCTACCTTGGAGATGCTATGTCCCATCTCTCGTGCACAGACTATAACACCACGTTCAAACTCACTTAAATCTTGATAACGTGCCATTGTAGCAGCAGTAACCAATCTAACAACTATGCCAGACACTTGTTGTGTTATATAGGTGGTGCAGACCGCAGGGCCATACTCTGATTGGTTCCATATCTCTTTATTTGCATACGCATGCCTGTACCAGTTTTTTTGGCTCTTCAGTATATATATATATATATATATAAGTTGGGCACCTATGGTTTCATGAAAATCTGTTCAAGTTAGAGAGGTACAAAGAAATATTTTATGGCGCCATTAAAGGTTCTAACTTGAATAGAAAGAATATGACAAAAAAACTAACTATACACACATACTTATGAACATTAACCTTTTGAATAGGTGTTGGAAATTAATTGTATACAAAAACTTTTCTATTACTAGTGATGTTTTATGAGGAAGATATTTAAATGCATTAATTAATGTAGTTTGGTTGCTGTATTTTATATATATGACATCCATGTTGTTATGGGCATCTTTTTCTCAGCCACCTCTTTCTGTTGTGGCCTAGTATTTGTATTAAATATGTATTTTTGAGTGTTTTATAGCCATTTCATTTTTTTTTTACACTTATATAAAATCAATGCTTATAGAAAAATTAGTTAAAATGCATTGTTTTGTTCTATCAATGGTTGAAAATGCTTATTAACTCTCAATTTTGTCATAATCCAAATAAAATTTCAATTATTTTTGGTTGATTTTAAGTCACCAAACATTCAATAACTTCATTTTTTTTCGGTGGTCAACTCTACAAACTTTTGTCCATGGGCACCCACATACTACAGAAAGGGCACTAGGGCTAGGATCTTTGGATGGCCTTCAGGCCAGATTTTGACGAGCTGTGAAAATCTTCAACTTCTGTGTGAATTTATAGTGTGAAAAAACAAAAAAAATTAATAAGAATCATTCCGGGCCCTCCCAAGCTGCAGCCCTGTCAGTCCCACCCTGGGTGAGGCCATGATTTTGCTTACACATAATGCTTAGTTTAAATTTACTCGCACACCTGCCTAATGCCAAAAATGATACTTCTCATACCACTATTGAAGATTGAGTGAAACTTTTAAATGCAGAGAGGTAAAGAAAAAAGCTGAAGAAATAAAGGGATGCACAGTTGTAAGAGAAACACCATAATTTGACTGTCACACATTTGACTGTCATTTTGCAGGTTAACAATAAACCTGTTGTTTAAATCTGCGTGAGAGAGACAGGGAAACCTACTCTTCCAACAACTTCATAAAGATATAGAGCAGTGTTTCCCAAAGTGGGTAATATGGCCTACTGGTGGGTGATGGAATGGTCCAGGTGGCGATAGAAGCTACGGGTATAACAGAGGATCGTATGGGTTTGCTTGAGTTGGGGGCGATGTGAGAAAAAATTTCTGAAGAAGGGAACGATGGAACAAAAACTTTGAGAAACTATGATATGGAACAGTGATTCCCAATGTGGGCGTTAACGCCCCGTGGGGGCAATGGATGGAATGTTCCAGGGGGCGGTAGAAGCTACGGGTATAACATAGGATCCTATGGGTTAGATTGCGTTGGGGGCGGTGGGAGAAAAAAGGTTGGGAAACTATGATATAAGAGCAGCGGTTCTCAACTGGTGCTCTGCAGAGCCCTTGGGGCTCCCTGTGCACTCTCCAGGGGCTCCGCGGCCGCTCAAGGAAAAAAAAATACAGTAAAAATTTAAAAAATAATTATAAATATTTTTAAATAGTAAAAATAAATCAGTAACTTTGATGAATAATTAAAAAATTGGCCTATGGGGCTCCGCCATAGAACTTTTTTACCTAAAAGGGCTCTGCAAGTCAAAAAAGGTTGAGAACTGCTGATATAGAGTATTGTGGACACATTTTGATACAGGATTATGGCCAGTTCCATATACATGGTTATATGTAGAGATGCAGATTTTTGCGAAAAAAAGTGAGGAGAGACAAGTAGGGGACATTTTTTCTATACATGAAACTTAAATATTGTTTAAATTCTGACAAATTGAAAGTAACTGTTCTGCGTTCATTTCTCGACTCTTGTTGCATCGGATGTCCTCATGATGCTCACTGTTGAGCCTGAGATGTGATTGTGTGTCTGTCACATGTTTTTTCAGCCTCTGACGTTGTTCATGAACCCATGATCCTGAGAGTAGGAGTATCATGCTCAACCAACTGATCTAGCCAGGTCACTTTTCATCACTGTAGCTAGTTCATATCAACTGCTTTATATAACATTAAATGTATGACTGATGATATTGAATATAGGAAACCACATGCCCAAACCAATTGCTCAATTTGTTTTCTTTTTTAGATGCATAGATGGATACTTTGGAAATCCACAGGTGCCAGGTGGACATTGTCAACCCTGTGAATGCAGTAACAATGCAGACACCTCTGAACCTGGATGGTGTGACACACTTACAGGCCAATGTAGAAAATGTTTGGGAAACACTGGGGGTTGGGACTGTGGAGAATGTCTGATTGGGCATTTTGGTGATCCAGCTCAACAATCATGTACACGTAAGGGAATAAATCTATAATACACCTTAAAGAAAATTTGTTTTCTGGAATTTTTTTTTTTTTATCAGAAACTTATTGTTCTGTTTTTTTCCTTCCCCATTTCTTTTAGCCTGTTTGTGTGATACTCATGGATCATTGAGTGAAGAATGTGATCTGGCTTCAGGTCAGTGCTTATGTAAGCCAAATTTTATTGGGCGCACCTGTGATAGATGCATTGTGAGTTTTATTTTGTGTCTTTTGTTCACAAAGCTATTGCATTATAAATCTTGTTACAAGATCTTTTCATGTAAAAATACTAGTCTTTCATTATAGTAAAAATTATTGAATGATATAACACTTTTTATAGTAAAAACTATTAAATGATATAACACTTTTTATAGTAAAAACTATTGAATGATATAACACTTTTTATAGTAAAAACTATTGAATGATTAACAAATTTTCTATATTTTGATATGAATACATCTATTAAATCATCTGAAGATACTGGGGGCATTAGCAAAAATTTGTGTGACAAAATTCTTTAAATGTTTATATCTCAGGAAGTAATACTCAATGTAAGTCAAAAGGAATGGTATCATAATATGCACATTGCAAAGGTGTATTCAATGATATCACTTCGATTTCAATACCTCTTCTCTTCTACGCACCAGGCTTGCTGTCCTAATTCCCAACAAATTGTTTTATACTATTGTTGCAACTTTCTTCCGATGCTCTCTCATCTATGGGGACGCGCATTGCATTGTGTTAAACGGGACAAAAAAATTATTTACAAGAGATTAACTCAGATAATTAAGGTGGTTGTGATAGGGACTTACCAAATACAAGAAAGAGACCAAAAGGAAACCGCAACATGTAAGGGGGAAATTTATGTATTGAAATAAAAAAAATGAATGACAAATATTTAAATGAAAGCACTTCTAGCCATATAATTTAAATGATAACAGTGGTTTATTTGAAAGAACATACCTCATGAGGTTTATAAAAGAAATTATCTGTATTGATTGAACGGCTTGCAAACAAATATATCAAAACAAAAATTACAGAATCATCAATACATTTGTCTATATTAATTATTGTTCAACATTTCAAAAATGAAATTATCAGTCCCATAGGTCTAAAACCCTTAAGCTGATTCTAGTCATTGATGATTATAATTTTAGATCTCAGGAAAAAAACTGTCCTTAGCCAAGACTGTCTTGTACAGGACATTTTAGCATCCACTTGTCAAATACATAATGTTTGATAGGAAATTTAAATATTTGGAAAAATACAATAAAGATGAAATTGATGGCGCTCAAACCTGAAGTAGCAAATACAGCCAAACACTATTGTAGATTTTATTTCACAGATGAATCGAAGACTTCATTTGACACACAATATTCATAGCACACACACACACATATATCACTAAATTAGAACTTCAATGAAATCATAACACTGCGAAGTTCACACAAACCATTACACACTAGAGTGGTTCGAAAAGTATAGGAAATTTCTTTTTCGAAGTTACATTTAGCTTGGAGTGGGAAAGTTGTGTCTTGGGTTTGCATAATTTTTTTCATTGAAATCAATTCATATCTTTTAGTGCCCCAAACTCCTCAAAAATAGTTAAAAATTGACATTTTGATGAAAATTCATAAAAAAGAATTTTTTCGAAATTACTTATGGAGTGGGGTGGGAAGGTTGCGTCTTGGATATATATAGATGTTGCATAATTTTTTTATTGAAATCCACTCATATCTTCCGGTGGCCAAGTGAACCCAAAACTAGTTAAAAATTGAAATTTTCATGAAAATTTATAAAAAAAAATTACTTTTGAAGTGAGGTGGGAAAGTTCTGTCTTGAGCATATTAGTCTGCATACTTTTTTTATTGAAATCTATTCATATCTTCTGGTGGCCCAACCACCCGAAAAATAGTTAAAAATTCACACTTTCATGAAAATGTATTAAAAATTGTAAATTAATGAAAAATGTTTATAAATTTTACAGAGTTTTCAGATATCAAAGTATAAACTTATAAATAATAATAATTTTATAATAATACATGAAGTATAAAAATCAAAGCAATAAATTCCCGCACTCCGAGCGGTGAGAAACAGTGAAATACCGCTGAGTTTTTGTGGCAGTTTTACTGGTGCAGCTTATACGCCAAAATGATGTCTCAAGCTGCCTCTGTATTATACAGTACACTAAGTGATGCCCCAATCCTTTGACATTCATTTGATGGATTTGGATTTTGAAATTTGCATGCCCTCCATTATGTAGATTTTTATTTTTTTAATTCAGGCCGAGTTTTCTAAATGAACTTGTGCCAAAAATTGAGTTCATAATTCGTGCATTTTTGATAGAGATTTACAATAATATACTATTATTTTATCGATATTTGAGTATCGTCCAAATTTTACGATGGCTGAAATATAAAATTACTTTTTATTTTTGAGTTATTCAGGGTCAGGTGTTTTCAGGATTTTCAGAAATTTTTGACAAAAATAAAGCACTTGATTCCAGTGTGACATTAGTCTATTATATAAAGTTCTATTAATATTAATCATTCAGGTGACTAGAATGTTAAATTTTGAGTTATGAATATCAGATGATTTTCAACACTTTAGCATCCATCTAATGAATTGTTATTTGTTTTTTATGTTTTCATGTGATCAGGGGACTGTGTCCCAGTGAATGAAATCATATTTCATTTTAGACAAAACAGTAGGCAAAAAATGTCAAAAGATAGACACAAGCAAACAATTTTTTTTTCACTCATCTGTTATCTTCCCGAGAATGTTTTTGTTTTTAAGTAAACCATATCATTTTTTCTCATGCAGCAATTACTTTTTCTGATTATATTTATATAACTTAAACTAATTATATTTACATATCTAACCTAGTCAATTATTAGTATAGGGTGCCCTCCTCCCTTCTTCTCCCCTTGTAAACTGGAAAATGGGCATGTTAAAGTTTTTTTATGGATAGAGTAGGATTTTTTCTTCTGAGGTTAGAAGGTCTGGATGCACATTGCAAAGGTACATTCAATATCTCTCTGAATCGGTTTTAATATCTCTCCCGCCTGGGCACCAGGCCAACTGGCCCTGATTTGTAACAAATTGTTTTAAGCTATATCTTGAGCAGTTCACAATGAAAATAAATGACGTTCGTATTGTTTACCAAGGAAATGGATATTTTCTGGATATTATGCTTAGGTGAACTCGGAAAGAAAAACCATCTTGTCTCTGCCAGGACAAGATGACTATTGTTTGTTAACAATTAAAAAGACAAAGCCTTTTAATAATGACATAATTTTAATATGTCAGTACCTACCATGCGATTCAAGGCAAAAAAAAAAAAAACATATTCATATCAAAACTTGCAGCCTTGTCTATAACACAGCCTATCCCAATGTTTTTTATGTAAATATATGGTAAAAAAAAGTGGTTGAATAATTTTGATATGAAAAGGTTTTTTTTTTCAAAATATGTTTATGGTTTAAGTATCTGGTGAAGTTTTTGTGGCCAATGCCTGATGAATAAAGATTTCTTGGGCTACTAGACCATCATGGATTAAAGTTTACACTCAACATTTGGCCAATTCTAGTGATTATTATGATCAGATGTTTCTGAATCTTAGAATCTCTAGGATTGATTCAAATAATTGTAATTGATCAATTATAATTGTTCATATTTTACATAAAATCTGGTCTGTACTGCAGAATTTTTATTAATATGGAATAAAATCTCTAATTCGAAAAAATGTCAAATAATTATTTTTGCTGTATTCTTTTTTGAACATTTATTGTGTTTGTCTTTCACATGTTATTTCTTTACACCTCAACAGGGTGTGAGTAACTTTTTTCCCTCAAATTTATTATATTTATATTTTATACTGTATTTGGTGCAAAACTAAAAACATTTTCCCTGATTTAAAGAAGTTAAAGCATGCTTGAAAGACTGTAAAATTGTATTTAATTTTGTGTGTGCATGTTTTTTTAGAGTGGATATGGAAATGTTGAGTTAGGATGTATTGCTTGTAACTGCAATTCTACTGGTTCTCGTTCTGGAATTTGTGATTCTATAACTGGGCATTGCCACTGTAAACATGGAGTGTTCGGCAGACGATGTGATTCTTGTCTTGAGAACTATTATGGATTCTCAGTAGATGGTTGCAATGGTATGATTATTTGTAGAATATTTATTATTCAAAGCAAAAGCTTGTGCTTCTGTTTGATCTAAATAAATGAACTTCCCTTTATGTTAGAGATGAAGTCATCTAGAATATTTTGGGCTACTAAACTATATCAAAGAGCATCAACTGATGTGGAATGCATGTGATGCACATCCACCTATGTCATAGTGAGAGGGGGAAGACTCTCCCCCCTCCCCAAATGTGAGAAATTCACTAAATAATGTATAATAACATGATTAAACCTTATGCTTTATCACTGCCCTTCCTCTCGAGATGTCAGTTGTTCCGCTCAGAAGGAAACTTCTGGCTACAGACCTACTTCTACCCACTTAGAAAATGCATCTACTGTAATGAAGAACTGCTGCCTCAAAAATGTATCTGCAAAGTCCATGTGTAACCAAGACCTGGTGTGCCCAGTATCTCCTGGATGTGCAGAAGCTCTTGGAGAAGCAGTGCGAGCTTTTTGACGAGTACTCCAACACTTTACAAAACTATCTGTATCGTCATCGATCCCTTGCCACCATAAAATAAAAACCAAGACAGAGCTTTCATTTGCAGACACCTGGTGTATACTGGGTGTACCAGACAGTGGTATGAATTTAGGTTAGGTTTTCTCAACAAAAGACAATTTCTGTGAACAAACAGTCTATTTAAAAAATATAATAAAAAATCCTAAAAACCTAAGTCAGGTTTCTCATTTGGCCAACCTAGTCTTACGAAGTTTTTATAATCTGAGTCTTATCAATCAGTAGAAAATCTACACAAAGTTGGCTGTCAGATTAATAGAAAAAGTGTCCTTATATCTATTCTTTATTTTGCAATGTTCTCTGTTAATAAGAAAGAGCTTAAAAAAGAAAAATGTGAAACAGAGAGGGTTATAAAATAACTTGAAAATGCACTAAAAGTCTTATGACCATTTGAGCATAGGCTTACATCTTCTAGGAAAAAATATAATTGCCAACTGTAGTAAGCAAATTATTCGGGGATAAGACAATTTGGTGATAAAATTAAGAATTTATCTAATAAACAGTAGAGTACACAGGATTTTCTTAAGGGGGGGGGGGTATTTTTTTCCTTCCCAAGGGGGAAGCACCCCTCCATTTACATACATCAGTGCTGATAAATACCTGAGTGTGACTGTTGCATGACAGACATCTCAATTTGTTGAGGTCAGGATTTATCAAAATCTGGATTGCAGATAAAGGGATATGAAAGGTTCTGGCCATGGCATAAGGACATCTCTTCCAACAGTCATTTATAATTAAAATCACTTTTTTCTGTGGATAAGGTAAGAATATGCAATGCACCCATTGTTTTCATTCTGAAAATCATCACTATTTTTGTTTAAATTCATTCAACATAACTGTTTGACATAAGTGCAGCATGATACCCTTTGACCTTAAATTTCATGTACATAAGTGCATACATGAAACTAATTATTACAATTTTGTTATTTTCTAACCCAATTTCTAATTGGAAGTTATAATTTCAATTGCAACTGCTTACATTATAACAAAATGAATATAACAAGTATGGAATTTTTATAAGAAGCTAATGTTTTCAAACTTTTCATACAACTACCTCCTGATATAATGCCCATTTTTTATACAATAATGGGAGTCATTATAATGAGCATCAACTGTGTATATAAAGACATAGTAAATTATAAGAATTGGCATTTTTTATTTGTTGTTCTATTGTTGCATTGTTTTTCAAGAATGCATATGTATTCAGAATGAATAGTTCATTTTTTTGTTAAATATAAGCATATTACAAGCAAGAATTTTTGCTTTTTCTAACCATTGAAAATATCAAAGCTTAGACACATGAAAATTTTCTTGTGCCAAACATTTGTAATCTTTACGATTGCACTAGAAATCAATTCTACTGGGAAGAGGTATTTTATGTTATTGAAATCTGGTTTAAATATGATTGAAGACTTTATTTTATGCAGGGTGTTGATAAACTGTTTATACAAAAATGTGTCATGATCTTACCCATCAAGACAAACAACGTTTATAAATTGAACCAATAATTGAAATCCACTCAGCGGCAGGAAAGCTAAACTTAGAAACACATCCAACAATCACAAGTCCTCACTTCTGACATCTGGTATCGATGCAGCCTGTTCCGCTCATCACACAGAGGACACACACATTTATGTACAAGACATCAGTAGACTCTGCAGAAGATCTTGGTGCAAGAATCCTGTTGCAGTGGACAAGATAAATATGACACTAGGAGTCTACGAGAGGGTGCATCAGTCTTTCGTTCATCTATGTACACTGTACAACAACACCTATGGGCATCACTTGGAGTATCTGTTTCAAGTCTTTTGCTGATCTGCATGGGAACATTTAACTCATGATTTCATCATATTTCTTTTTTTTCACTGTTAAACTGCATCCCAGATAATTTACTTTATGCTTTTATGATACTCTGTGTGCATTGCGACCATAAGTTCCACCATAAATATTGTTTGTTTTGATGTGACTAGTATTATCCCATCGATTTTTTTTCTAAACAGTTTACTAAATCCTGTATATCAAACTGATGTTTGTTTTATAGAATGCAAATGTGATTTATATGGATCTTTTGGACTAAAATGTGATGAAATATCTGGAAACTGTGGTTGCAAACCTCATATCAGTGGGAGAATATGTGACAGATGTGAAGTATGAATATTTTTTTATTGACATTGAAAAAACTATGCATTTTCAATTTTTATGTGACCTTGAACAAATTTGCTTTTGCTAAGTTAGGCACACAATGAGTGCAGTCTTCAAAAGATTGACCTTACCATCATCTGTTCGTGATTGCATCATTGTTATGTAGTTTTCTGGTTAATCCTCTCAGCAGCAATTACGAGATATCTTGCCTAACATGATGCTTTGTATTTCAGGAGTATAAGATATTTCACTTTAAGTATTTGTACTTTAAGATATCTTGCCTCTTTAAAACCCTCTTATTTCTGCAATTGTTTTCCCAGAGAGCTTTTATTGTTGGCTTCATCTTAGAGCATATTTTCCTGCCCCCAACCTGTTGATGAAAAACCAGTGGGCAAATCTCAGCTATTGTCATGTTTTGGTTACAGGAGCAGGGAGAGAGACAGTGTTCTATATAATTATAAGTTCTTTTCTCTTTCCTTTGGGGTAGTAGAGGAATTATTTTCAGAGTTAATGAGGGGAAACACAATTACTTGCACAAAATCTAAATAAGCCTTTTTCTTGAAAAAGATGTTGCATTTTACCAAAGATTTGCTTATTACCACTGTGCCAGTTATAATGCAGAAAATTGAAGCATATAAAACATCTTAAAGGGTTAAAATTTGACCGTCATTGTTAGAGTGTTAGTGACTCAAGCTTATATCCAAAGCCAGTGAGATTATATGGTTTGTTGTTAGATATCTCTTCTTTCCCTTAAAAACTGTACCCACCATATGCTGAAACGTAGAGTCGAAGTTGGTTTTCATGGTCAATTTAAGTTAATTGTTTTACTAGAATTTTAACTTAGCTTTACCCTAAATAATAAGAACATATTCCACTACTTAGGCTGGTGATAGTATAGAGCATACAGAGTGTGGTTATTATTGCCGCAATAACCCTTTATTACGGGGAGTGCTTCAATTTAATTTTCAAATCCTACTCACCACATGAAACAAAAGAAAATTCACAAGATGTGAAATAAACTGTCACACACATAGTTGGGTTGAACAAAAAAAAAATTGTGTGTAATGCATTAACCTTTCCACTTTACTCATAACACATAGAACAAATTTTTCCAAAAAAATCAGTCTCTTCACACAGAATTTAAAATTTCTATCTGAACTATACCAAAATTTCTTCAACAGATATGCTTAGACAATTTTTTCACAAAAAGCAAAACAAAAAAAAAAACATCTCCCACGAATGTTTCAAGATTTTCAAAGAATATATTAACTTTAGTGAGACTGAAAATTTATTTAATAGTTGGAGCAGACATTAAATACTGTTTTTTTGTGAGTTATTCATTTCATACCATTGTCAGGTTTTTCAATGAGAGGAACAAGGAAAAATTTACTCACATACTTTCGTGGTCCGACAGACTTGTATTCAGGATCCTGTTGGGCTCAGACTCTGGGTCGAAGGGGTAACCCTCACTCCAAATCATGTTCAGTTCTTTGAATAGCTCGAACAGTTCATTCTACACAGGGCAGCAGACAACCGGAAACAAAACTAGACCATCTCCCTTCCTGGAAACTCATTGGACTGAGCTGACTCTCTCTCTTTTTGGCAAACGTAGACTCGATGCGGATTCTATCTAGATGTTATGGTGGCTCACTCCCAGACTATTTCTCCTGGATCATCCATCTTGTGAACAGCCTCGGAAACCTTTACAGTGTCATCCCATATTTCTGTGGGGACTGGATCCGAAATTTACAGGAAAGGGGGAAACTTTTTGCTCGGAACGAGCCAAGGTTTTACCTGCCTCTAAAACGGAGAGACTGGCCACTCTCCTCCAATGTTTCCGGAGTGTATATAAAAATGGACAGGTTGCGGGGCTTATGAATGCGCACCCTCTGATTCGTAGCGCAAAACTTACTCTTCCAACTTGTAACCAATTGATATGAAAGGGACATACCTTAAACCAGGCCCAGGGCACACCGTGAACCAAAACTAAACTATGGGGGTGATGCACTGGTAACATAAGTGATTTATAATGAAAATACAAAAACTCTTAATTAAGCTCACACAACATATCAAAATTAAAAATAAATTGTACCATCATGTGGAAAATTAATTCAGCTTTTAAACAAGAGGTCACACCACCTACTTTGCTACATGATTAAAAGTACAGAAAATTATTTTGCCACACGACAAAGAAAGTTAAAAAACTAATTAACACACTATCTTAATTCCTTGATGATACATAGAATACACACTTTTGAAATATCAGCATGTTTTCCGATCGAAATTACAATTTATATTCATCGTTGACATATTTTGAAGGAACGTGGGAAACTTTCTTTTTCCAAAAATTTTAAATTTTTAACAAATTTCTCAATTATCATGGACAAAAATTAGTTCAGTGTGAATACCTCATTCCCTAGTTAAGTTCTGATGACAAAATTTGATGATTCTGACACGAAATACGGTCATTATGTATGTTTCAAGAACAAAAACAAATCAAAATAAAAAAATTTTTCTCTCTACGCCAACTCGAATCAGAAACGAAATCGCAGAAAAAATGGCTACATCTTCCTACGTCTCTCTTGCCTTCCCACAAACGGATGAATTCACGTTTATGAAAACTATAAATTTTTACTACAAAGACACTTCAATTTGGCTCAAAACTTAACACCAAGGTGGGAAAACATTTAAGGATTACATTAGTAAAATCGGCTAAACTCATAGACATTGAGATCATATCCAAAATTCCAAAATTTTGAAAAACATACAGTGTGAGCGACAAGTATGTGTGCAATCAATTCGTTTTCCCTATAACAACTCGAGCTAGGACTTCTTGCAAATATTAACTGAATGGATTTCACGAGAGAGAAAAAAAACTGGACAATTACAGGATTTTGACCTGCATACTACAGTCAAATAAAGACAACAAAAGAATTTTCTTGAGACGAATGACACATATATCTACGATTTGACCAAATTCATGCATACAGAACATGACTAAATCTTGACTACAATTTCCCTATTTATGCCATATGTCAAAAAAAAGGGGGAAAGTGTCCCACGACTTTTCCACCTTGACAGTATGTTGGAGAATTTAAACTTATATTCGCCGAGATCGTGATGATTGCATCTGATTTCATACTCATGAGCAATGCTTCCTGTAAGCTACACATGTGCACAGTAATACTTAGTGAAAATGTCTACATACATACAGACTTATCAAATCTACCATTGGTGTGCATGGCGTATCAGGATACCATACATAGAAAAACATTTACACACAAGAAATTAAAATTAGAGGGAAGGTTATTCATGAAGTATTGAAAGCTATTTCATTGAAATTGTATGTAATAAATTTATCAAATTATACCAGTGATTTAGAGAGACATTACTTCTATTTATTTACATTCATTTCATGCTTTGTTTACTAGGATGGCTATTGGAATTTGAAGTCTGGAAATGGATGCGAAAAGTGCCATTGTAATCGAACTGGCTCAGTTGCTTCTCTTTGTGATAAGAACACTGGTCAATGTACTTGTAAACAAGGTGTTGGAGGAATACACTGTGGTCATTGTTTGCCTGGGTATTACAAGTTTGGTAGACATGGCTGTAGAAGTAATTTTTTTTATGGATCATAACTTTTTTTATATATTTCTGTGAAACACATACATGTGTTCGAATTTAATCTCAATTTCAACTTACTCATATATTGCTTATTTGATTCTAAAACTTATAGAGTGTGATTCATGTGATGCACCAGGTCACATATGTGATCCAGAAACTGGAAGATGTGTGTGTCCCCCTTTTACTACTGGTAGAAAATGTCAAAAATGTGTATCAAATGCATGGGGATATGACCCTCTGAGTGGCTGCAAGGTAAGTCATTGGCCTGTCTATTCAAGTAAATTCAAAATAATACTAGTTTTAAAAAAATGAAAGACAAATTTTGTTACTCTGTGGTTATAAATTCTGCTTATAATTTGATAATATTGATGATATGCATGCAGAGTGAAAACTTAAGTCTGTTTCACCTCAAATAACTGATTAACCGTTAGCTATAGAAACATACTTAAAATTATAAAGGTATCCAAATAAGGTGCCCGTTTTGTGTATTATGCTATTAATTTTACTGAAGGCCATTTATGTAGGGTATCTGGCAACACCGGATAAGAACAATATCACTGGGCAGACAGTAGCAAAACACCCTAACAGAACCTAGAGCAACAAAAATAAGAATGGATACATGGTCTTGGTCTCCAAGAAGGAGAAAATTTATTTCGTGTTTTGGTATGGAATTACTTATACACATCTTTAGCCTAAATAAAAAAAATATCTCACATTTTGGTGATAAGAAAAAGAACTTCTGTCACAAAACAATTTCAACACATGGGGGTTATTACCTTTACACCAGCATGCCATTTGGAATATCATGTGCTCCAATTATTTTCCAGAAATTGATAGATCAATTTCTTGTTAGAATGGCAGATGTTACCTCGTTCCAGGATGATATTGCAGCTGGTGGATCCACCAGAACAGAACACTCATCAAGACTTCGTAAAGTGTTTGATATTTTTTGGAAGGTAGACTTGAAGACACAACAGTTAAAATTTAAGCTATTCAAATGAGAAATAAAATTCTTGGGACACAGAATCAACAGAAACGGTATTCTGCCTGATAGCGATAGAATGAATTCCCAGTGAATTGCCTGCCCTAAAAAATGTGCCAGAACTAAAATCTTTTTTAGGTTCAGTGAACTATTACAGTAGATCTGTCAATAATTTGCAAATGCTTTGTGCACCCCTACACAAATTTCTGTTTAGATAGCCTTGGAAGTCTGGGGGGCACGGTCATTATTGCTGGGGAGCGCGATGATGATGATGTCCATAAATATATATACATTAGATCAGTCGACTCCACCTTTGATGCTGGGGGGGGGATGCCCCCTACGCCCCCCCCTCATCTTATTCTTCTGTAAAAGCACAAAAGTTAGAAATAGAGCAAGGTCCATCGACAGTCAGGGCTATCTTAAGAGCACCATGACCCCCAGGATCTGGCTGCAAAACACTGCACTTCAGATATTGTTTCAAAATATTTTATACCATTGAATTAATATATTAATGAATGTCTGTTGCATAAATGTAAGCTAACCATATTTCCACAAAAAAAAACCCCGGCAAAATCGCCAATTGTCACCAAAAATTATACTAAAGGTAGAAAATGAAGCAGTATAGATCTTCCCAGCGTGGTCCAGCCCCTCGAGGTAAAACGCTTACATCCCTCTTGGGACAGAGCGTGGACCATGTCTGGTCTTACAGTATAGATTTAATGGATACTATGGGAAAAAAAATGACAAATATGGGAAATGAAAATGCAAATTTAAAGTCATAATTATCATGATATAATTTATAGAGTTTGAAAAATAATTTTAATATTTAATTTCAGTAAAGAATAAAAGTTTAAATAGCTGTGTTGAAAATCCAGGAAATAACTATACGTTTTTATGAAAAAGTGGGATGACCAAATTTACATGAAAATACAGGAATGTCATGGGAAATATGGGTTATGTAGTCACCCTACATATATGACCACATGAGCTTTCTAATATTTCTATTGAAAGCACATTTCAGTAGTGTTTTAAACTTAAAATGATTTCTGCTGAATGTCGTTTGGTTGAGTATTTTTTTTCAAGTAGAAGACCTGGTCAAAAACACGACTAATAGAAAATAAATGGGTAAGAGTTAAAAGATGAATCACTCACGGCCCAGTTTGACTGATGCCAGGGCCCTGCGGTTGAAAAACATTGCTTTAGAACTTAATATTACTACAAGCTGAAAGTAGAACTATAACTATATTAAAAACTTTTTATCATTAATAAATTAGCATTTCAAACTCGAAATTAAAATGAGTAAATGTGGAATACAAATAAAAAAAAATCCAATTAACTTCATTTTTAAAAAAAATCATGATTTTTATCAACTATGATATGAATGTCCTTGAATTTTTAAATTTATCCTGGAAAAAGTGCTTGAATAGTCCTTGAATTTTTTTACTTACAAAGAGTATGACTATGTAAACCAACCTGCACTTCAAGAAGTCATACAACATAGTAACTGCTTCCATCCAACAATTTTTCAGGCATTGGCTCTCAGACATCTGCATGGATCAATTCACCGGCTGTAATTAGCTTCGTTGTTCTGTTACAGAAACTGACTCTATGCATTTTACCATATGCAGGGTGCACATGCATCACCAAATTCTGACTAAACTGAATCTCCATACCTTTACTTCTGAACATGTTGATTGTTCCGATGATCTAATCGCTCATGCCACCATTTAATGTCAGAATTTTTCACATCAAGACAAGTTTTAGAAATCATAACACGCATCAAAAGCTTATGCTCACCACGGAGTTGCAAATTCCAAGAGCAACAGTCTGCTTTCCATTTCTGAACTCTTTTGTGCTGTGTGTAGCAACCTTGATGAGACCATGACTCAGAGCAGATTCTGGTGAGAACAGATTCTGGTCAGATTTAGAGACATACCAAGCATTTTTCAATTGACTTGGTTTCCGCTTCCCACATACCAGCATTTCCACATCAATCGTACTAAATCCTTCAGAATACATGCAAGTTCCGCCACAAAAACGAAGTGGTTTTGGCTCATCAAAAGGAGCATACAATGAGAAGTCTGAACAGATTGATATGTGATGAGAAGCCCCAGAATCAATTATCCAACAGTCCTTGTTGACAATCTTTGTTACTTGAATGGCAGTTCTTTTTGATATGATTGACTTTTTGAAGTTTCAATCATTTTCTTAGCCATTGAACTAGCATTTTTTGCAATAAATATGCTAACAGTGCTCAGTTCAGAACTGCAAGATCTCTGCTCTTCAAGTCTTTGCTTGTGAAGCCTGAGACGTTCAGTCGAAGTCACTACACTTCTTTCTTTGTGTGGAACTGACTCCCAAGAATTTTGGAACTCAACATACTCACTCGGAAGGGTGTCCTATTTAGCAGCATTGAAACAGCAAGACTTGCGTTTTTTTCTTTCAGCTCCTTTTGCAAATCTTGGCAAATTCATCATAGTTTTGATACATGGGCAGCAATACTGTCAGCTAGATTCTTGGTGTAGCTGAATAATTGCAAATACAATAAGCCAAGCGTTGATACTGTCAGCTGGATTCTTAGTGTAGCTGAATAACTACAAATACAATAAGCCAATCGTCTCTCATTTTTCTGTTCGCAGTGTGCAATGCATTCCAATTATTTCTGCTAGATTTACAGGTAAGAATATGCTGCTTTGACTCACCATGAACATTTGACCCAATTATACATAGTGCAATAGCATCAACCTCCTCAAAAGCTTTGACATCAGCGGCAAAATTTGTTTGTTCAGGCTTGGTTGCGTTTTCATCCAGCAAAATACCTGACATTTTGAAGTCTTCAGAAATGGGAAATCATATTTCCTGAGAATTTTCTTGGGAATTTCTAAAATCAGTTATTTACAGTGAACCCTCGTTTAACTGACTCTCTCCATTTATACGATGTTTTTTTGCCCTCAATTACTCTTTCTACCTTTTAACGTTAAAATATTTTATTTATGCAACACACAACTTCACTTACACAATGTTTTTCATGACACGAATACCAAATTTTATAATTAATTGCTTTATATTATATTATTATCTTTACGTTATCATATAATATTAATGATCCATGCAGTAAATGTGAAAAATTTGGAATATTTTTGGCAAAGAATGAATTTGCACTCGTTCATCTGTACTCAAGACTCCCGGTAGGGGGGCCTAGCATTAGGTCCTAAATTTCATTGCAGTTTGGCCAGGCTCCAAAAGACTTATACCATTTCACATTTTTTTTCTCCTGCAGATTGAATTAAATTTATGCAGCATGAAATTTTATGTTCTCTCATTTTTTTTCCACAGTGAGCAAAGGAAAAGAAAGAATGTGTTATCTTTTGTATATTTTGAATTCCAAATTACCTATGCAGTACTAAGATGGCTTTATTCCAATTATGCTTATCACATGCTTACACATCACTCTTAATCAGTACTGATAAATATAGCAATTCATACCCTCTGACAGAAAATAAACATTCTAGAATTCTGCGTTTTAAACTGTGTTCAACCATTTGAGATTTGTAGCTTCGCTTGTATAAAGTAATTTTTTGCCCACTTGTACATCATGGTTTTTTTCCCACTTGAAACCATTTAGATTGAAAGATTGATCATAGTCAAACCACTTGAAAGTTTAAAAGAAAACCCCTCCGCAATTGCTATTTTTTTCCCTGTAGGATTGCTTAAAAAACAGGGGTCAGTCGTGAATGTTTTTTTTAAATCTTTTAAATCCAATTTTCAGTATTAATTTGTCACAACAGTAATTTTCCCAATTTTCCAGAAACAGGATATCACAAAAAATTCCTGAGAAAAGGCGGGTGGGAATTTTTTCATCCGCAAACCCTAATGAGGGTCATGCTGACATTGTTTCAATGAAATCAGTATCTTGAATGTCAGTATGGTGGCCATGCATTGACCATGACATAAAACATGTGGCTAAAACATGCTTGCACTGCAACACAAATCATCCAAAAATTGTGAATCACCTCTATTGCTATAGAATAACACAGGCAAACCTTGGGATCGAGCCCATATCGATTTAGCCCAGCTGAATGGTGATAAGTGGCTTTTAATCATTGACTCTTATTCTGGATGGTTAAAAGTATTTAAGATGAAAAAAGTTGCATTAGCTCATATGATTAAATGTTTTCAAAAGCTGTTTGCTTCATATGGAATTGGCCGCATAATTCCGTCTGAAAATGGACCACAATTCACATCATCTAAATTCTAGGAGTTTTGTGATGGAAATGGAGTCAAACGTGTCAGAACAACTCCATACCATTCATGAAACAATGGTTTGGTAGAATGAGGCCAAGACACACACACACACACTCACACACACACACACACACACATACACACACACTCCCCCCCTTTCCAAGCCAAAACGTTCTGCTTTGGGGCAAAATATTTACCAAAACAAAAACAACACACGTACAAGTTGAGCCAAACAAAAAAAAAATTCCATGTTTCTAAGTGCAATGAGATATTTGAATTCAAAAATAGCTGAAAATGAGGGAAAGAAACACAGAAACTAACTGACAAGCTCGTTTTATGCCTCATATGCTGTTCTTCCTTTCATTTTGAGTATATTATATAGTATATATAACTAGCTGTTTCCTACAGCTTTTCTCACATGGTTTTGGTAATCTGAAAATTGCTCAACGATGATTTCCCCCCATATAACATTTGAACCCTTCATGACCCCTCAGGAGATGAATTTTTAAAAATCTCTCCTTAGCAAGTCTCTACATTACAAAATAAAAATACTGACCTAATTTAGTATTTATAGCTTCAGCGGTTTCTACTTGGTGTGATTCTCTATATAACATGTAGACCCCATTTATGAATCCTTTAGGAGTGGAATTTTGAGGAAAAAAAAGGGGGGGGGAGAGTCTTTGCATCATTGGAATCACTTACCAAATTTCATATAGATTCAGCGGTTTTGGCTCGGCAATGATGAATCAGTCAGTCAGGATATGTTATTTTATATTCATAGATAACATGTCCTGACTGATACACTGATTCATTACCAAGCCAATACCGCTAAAGCTGTACATATATGAAATTCGGGCAGTAGTTCTATTTTATGACGTAAAGACTCACTAAGAAGGTATTTTTTCAAAATTCAACCCCCCTGAGGGGTGTCATAAGGGGATTCAAGGTTTATATGGAGAACCGCTCTAAAACTATAGATATACAATTTAAGCAGTAGTTTTATTGCATGGCATAAAGACGCACAGATAGGGTTTTTTTGTAATTCGACCTCTGGGGGGGGGGGTCATAATGGGGTTTAAAGATTACATGTATGTGTGTGGAGAATCACTATAAATATAAAATTTGGGCAGTAGTTTTATTTCATGACATAAAGTTCACTAAGGAAGGATTTTTTTAAATTCAACCCTTAAAGGGGTTCAAAGGTTATATGGGGCTATTGCTGAGCACAAACCACTGAAGCTATAAATAATGGTCAGTATATATTTTACAATACAGAGACTCACAGAGAATTTCTCAAAATTCAACTCCCAAGGGGGAATCATGAGGGGTTCATAGCTGAGCAATTTTCAGATTACCAAAGCCACACGAGTGGAGCTGCGGATAACAGCTAGTAGTATATAATTTAGTATAGGATAGCAAACTTCATGTATTTTATGATCAGTCAACATAATTGGGAGAAAAATCTGTGAAGGCTAGGGCTAGGATATATTTTTTTAAGAATTCATTTTTTATATTCTTATGAGGAAAATATATTGATTGGTGACTTATTTTTGGTAAAATTTTTAATCAAGTCTATCGAAACCTATTTCTGTTTATTCACAGCCATGCAACTGCAATTTGAAAGGATCTTCAAATAATAAATGTGACCCTGTAAATGGTAACTGTATTTGTATGGAAGGGTTTGAAGGTAGACACTGTGACCAATGTCGCCATGGATTCTACAACTTTCCAAATTGTTACAAGTGCAATTGTAATATGGCTGGAACAGATACAAATCGTTGCCATTTGAAAGATGGAATTTGTCATTGTAATGAGGAAGGAAAATGTTTTTGCAAGGTATGTAATATCTTACCTAAAAGTATGACATTGATAATACTCTGAATTGAGTGAGTCTATTTTGATGATTAGGGTATTTTTGTGGCGATAAGTTCTTGCATATCGATAGCATATTTTGAAGCTTATTTTTAGCGAAACTGATGTACACAAAAATAGCAAAAAATACACATTCATGTGTATGTAACCTAAAACTTTGTGAATTTGATGTGCAGTATGTTCTTTTAAATATATAACTAATTGCTTTTGATAGTATTTTTATCATATAAATTAGAGAACCAAATAGGATAATGAAAAGTATCAATTATAACACCTTTTTTTCCTGCCTTCATATGAACCTGCAATACCAATATATATAATGCTAAAATTATTGCTCATAACCAATTGTCATATTTATAAATATCAGATATAATTAAGTTTTTTTGGAAGAATCATAATTTCTTACATAGGAATAAGTTTTATAAGATCAGACATCAAGGTTCTTTCAAAAACAGTCTATGGGTAATGTTGCGATCCGATATGTAAATCGGATGCTGCCGATATCAATCTGCCATGACATCATCGATCATGTGCGATCCGCCTATATAAAGGAAGATTTCCTCTGTGCACACACACATACTTAATCCTGCCTTTAGTTTAGTATCACAATGCTGTGCGCTCATGAAAGATGTTTTAATTTTAACTGTTCTTTCTAGGGTCCTAAACTTTGTTTTGAGGGGATGGGCAGACGCGGAGTTGGGTTCAGAATTCAGAGCATTTTCCTCAAAGCGAAACGAGTTGTCAGTTCACGAGAACGGTCTGCTGTGGGAAAATCGAGTGGTGGTGCCTGTGCCGGGGCGTTCGATGGTTCTACGTGAGCTTCATCTCGCTCATCCAGGAGTGGAAAGCATGAAAAGCTTGGCACGCTGCTACGTATGGGGGCCTCAAATGGACTTTGATATCAAAAATCACATTGCTGGTTGTTCGCCTTGTCAAGAGACAAGACATGCTCCTCCACGTTCTCATGTGCACCCTTGGGAGGTGCTTAGGATCCCCTGGTCACGGATCCGCATCGACTATGCTGGACCATTTCAAGGACAGAAATTCCTGATTCTCTTCAATTCCTACTCCAAGTGGACTGAGGTAAAAGAAATGTCATCTACTACTGCTGCATCTAATATAGATCAACTCCGAGACATATTTGTTGTTCACAGAATTCCTGATGCTATTGTTTCGGACAATGGCCGCCCTTCAAATCTGAAGAGTACGGAGAGTTCCTGCACAGAAATGCCATTCGCTGAGTGCTCATAGCTCCTCGAAGACCGGCAGGAAATGGACAAGCCAAAAGTGCAGTTCAGACGACTAAGGATGCCTTGCGACGTTTTGTGGATGGGTCATTTCGTAAACATTTAGCTCAGTTCCTCCTACAGCAACACATTATGCCATCCTCAGTTATGCGCCTAAGTCCAGCCGAACTCCTAATGAGGAGGAGGTTAAGAAGCTGTCTGGACAGACTGCATCCGGACTTTGTTAGAGATCGGGCGCGGTAGCCCAGGTCGATAAGATACTCACCTAAAGTACCAAAGGATGTTTAGAGGTGTCGTGAGTTTGATACCCGGTTCGTCCTTGTCAGAAACATTTCCTGACACAGGAGTACAACGAAAAAAATGCCAACAAGACCGCAGGAAAAAATTGCTACTGCAAGGAG
Source organism: Pholcus phalangioides (assembly GCF_987345545.1). Taxonomy (NCBI): domain Eukaryota; kingdom Metazoa; phylum Arthropoda; class Arachnida; order Araneae; family Pholcidae; genus Pholcus; species Pholcus phalangioides. The sequence continues at coordinate 28,085,824 of NW_028301625.1, forward strand.
TCCCCCATCGAGGGGTTAGCGCACCAACCTCTCGACAAGTATAAAAGACAAGCCTGCCGTTCGGAATCGGCAATAAATTGTAGGTCCCGGTCTAATTAGCCCTCGTGTGCAGAAAATGACTGTGGTACGAAAAAAATTATCAATTGTTAGAGATCAACAGGAGAAACAGGAAGCTCCAGTCGAACAGTGATCTGTTCGAAAATTCAATGTTGATGATCAAGTGAACGCTAGGAACTATTTCAGTGCTCCAAAATGGGTTCCAGCAACGATCGCCAAAGAAACTGGTCCGGTTTCTTACCAGCCTACTACAGAATTGGGAGAAGTGATAAGATGTCATGTGGATCAACTATTCAAGTGTGACCCACCACAGAATCTACCAATAGTGCAACCTGATGAGGACGTTATGCCGGCTCAACCAGAGTCATCGCCATCCCGTGAATCATCTGAGCAATCCAAGCTTGCTGATATGCCATCCGATCTTCAGGAGAAATCAGCGATTCCTGAACCAGTGTTGCGACCTAAACGAATTATCAAAAAACCATCCAGGTTCAAGGACTTCATACTGCTGTAGCTGGAGGAGAGGGGTGTTGTGATCCGATAAGTAAATCGGATGCTGCCGATATCGATCTGCCATGATGTTATCGATCATGTGCGATCCGCCTATATAAAGGAAGATTTCCTCTGTGCACACACACACACACACACACTCACACACTTAATCCTGCCTTTAGTTCAGTATCATGGCGCTGTGCGCTCATGAGAGATGTTTTAATTTTAACTGTTTCATGTTTAGTTATGTTGAGTTTCATTAAAAAATTACTTTAAACCACCGCATTTCTGCCTCTTAAAAGGTAAAGTAATATGCTATTCTGAATAAAGTTATGGGTGTGTTCTGGCAACTCCATCTCAAAATATCAGACTACTACTTTTGAATCTGGAAGTCAATCCTTGTGTTGTTGCTGACTTGAAAACTACTCATGAATTTTTATATAATGTGTGGCATTTATATTCAACCAAAAAACTATCCAAAACTGTTACAAGCAAGTAGAATTTTCAGTTTTCAGATGGACTGAAATGCTGCTCCACTCTAATTTACTTGGGTCCAGGGACCCAGGTTATTGGCATAATGCAGTTCTTATTTGAGTGAAAGTGGGTTCCTCTCAAAGAAAATAAAAGTTTGTCCCCCCCCCCCCACCTCATTTACAGGTACCCTTATGAATCAAACAAATAATATATTTCTTAAAACATGTTAAATCCAAAGATTCACTAACAAAAATTTTAATTGCTCTTGCTTACAAGAGATTGGCAAGAAATTCAGATGATCTCTGTTTGGCAAATCAGCAATAAATATGATCATCTTTTTCTAACGCAACGGCATGTTAGAAAAAGGAAGGGAAAAAGTAGAAAAGTAAGAAAAAAAAATGAAAGAAAACAGTATGTTACTGTACACTGTAGGTATAAAGTATATTTCTCTTTTCACCCTCACCTACCTATACTCTTTTTCCTCTTATGCATATAGTAGAACCTATTTAACCTTAAAGCAGAAGCTTTTTACCTCATCGTAACGGAGGTAAAAAGAGAACTACTTTATTCACCACTATTTCATAGAGTTGCAACAAGGTTTTGTGGTGATGAGAGAGGAAAGAAAATAGATAGACTTCTTTGAATTTATTATAGTGGTGTTTGAACACAATATTATGTCCTTGATCATAAAGTGGTTAATTTACTTGTATAACTAGGTTTAGTTACATTCGTTGCTAAATATACTACTGGTAAAGAAAAGTTGCAAATAAACCCATGAACACTGAGGAGTTAAACATGTGTAACAAATTTAAAACAAATATAAGTTAGGCACATTACATATTTACTAATAAATCAATCTATAAATTCTCTTCTGATTAAAAGATGGTATTTTTTTGGCCTGAAATATACAGAGAAATTGATTTTTCCGGATGTCATTCCGCAACTAGTATTTGGAAAGAAAAGTGATTTGTCTCCTACCGGTTTGATTCCCAGAGGAGACAAATGACTTTTCATATGCGATAAAATCATTTAAAGCAAATGATTCTCTCATGATCATCTCCTGATACATATAAATCCTTTTTGAGCAATTTCCTACTGGAATGAATTTCTTTTTTCTCCCTGATGGTCCACAAAGTATGGTCTACCACCATTTAACTGCCACATATTTCACACCTGAATATTGAAACCTAATATAGTTCTTCTGTGTCCAGCATTGTATCTTCCGTACAGTAGGTGGTGCTATACATCCTCCAAATCACTAATGTGCGGATTTTCAATTTAATGTATATTTGTGTTGTGGGTCTACTGGTCATCATGACAAGGGTGGTTTGATACAAAAACTCTACCCATGCAGAAACTGCTTATGGCACCTCTCCTGCCTGTTAGTGTAAATAACAACAGTGAAATATGTCGGTGTAAATAATGTCTGATAGATGGCAGCACCTATAACATATGTTGTTATACTCTGATCAGTGTACTGTTTGTTCTCATTCCTCTTGTAACCGTCCTTGTGTGTGTTGTGTAGTTCGTAGTAATGTGTGTTTCTGTAATAAAACCATATATCGTAATTGATCCACTGACTCATCCTAATAGGTTATGGGGCCTGCCGCATAAGATTATTTTTGTGACTACAAACTCGCGAATTCCGATGTTTTTTAAAGATCTTTCTCGAGCCGATTAGTTTTCTCTCCAACGTGGCGACCGCTGAAGAATACAAAGCCTTGAGGCGGGAATTGGAAACTCTGAGGCTTTCGATGTCGACGACTTCCAGGACTGTGACAACCAGTTTGGTTGTCACAGTCCTGGGCACTGTGACAGCACCACAGTCCACAACATCTCGAAGGTCCGAAAAATTTCACCAATTGGAAATTCGTCATGAACAACTTCCTGATTGACTGTGGTTTGTGGAGTTGTATTGTGTCGGGAACCGAACCAATCGACAACACATTGTATCGCTGAGCTCTCGCGAAAATCAACTTGTCTCTCAAGCCTGCGACTGCAACGATCACGCGGAAATGTGATGTGAAACTGCCAAAGAAGCATGGGACTTGCTCAATGACACCTTCGAAGATAAAGGTATTGTTCGTGTGGTAGGCCTGTATCAGAGTCTTCTGGACATTCGTTTTCACGATTGCCGTACAGTAGACGAATATCTGAATAAATTCACGATTGTCGCGGAACAGCTCGAAAACGTCGGCAAGCCGTTGGACGACCACGTCATCGGTGGTTTCATTCTCGCGAAATTTCCGGACTATTACAAGCCTCTCGTCCTGGGTATTCGCGGATCTGGACAAGAAATCACAACTTCATTCGTGGAAGACGCAACTGAAGTTCCGAAACCGCCATCGAATTCCGTGTTTTTCGTGAAAAAGCAACCTGCCAGTGCTACAAAAGGAATCCGTTGTTTTAATTGCAATGAGCGCAGACACAAGTCTACGACCTGCTCGAAACCAAAAAAGAAAAATCGCCGGAAAACTGAAACTAAGTGTTCTGCTAATGCAGTTTGCTCTGAAAAAGAAACTGCTTCTGGAGCAACTGTTTCTTCTGTATTTTCTGCCGCGGTTTTCTCTGACAAACATGAATGGTTCATAGACTCTGGTGCATCAACTCATCTCAGTTGTTAATTGCCAATTTCACACGATGTATCATCCGAAGAAGAGGTCCGTCTAGCCAATGGTGAAAAATTGCCAGTCACAGGGCACCGAGACGTCGCCATAGTGCTCAGCTCTTCAAAAACACTGCATGCTAAAGATGTCAAGTCTGTGCCTACACTCGCGCTGAATTTGTTAAGTGTTAGCAAACTTGTACACAGTCAGCCTAAGCTATCAGTCATCTTTGATGAGACCGGTTGCAGGATACTAAAAGAGAAACCCATGGTTGACAGTTCATCTGTTTTGGCAACTGCAACAGAGGTGAATGGACTGTATCGTCTTGATAATGAAACAAACTTTGTTTGTACCACTTCAATGAAGCAAGACACCTGTCAGATATGGCACAGGAGACTGGGTCACCTTAATTTTTGTTCCCTAAGAGAGCTGCAAAAGTCACTTTATTTCAAATGTGATTTAAAATCTGATTTTGAGGATTGTGATGTTTGTGTTCGTGCAAAATCACACCGCCAATCCTTTCCAGAATCAAGCAAGACACGTGCAGGAAATCTTCTGGAACTTGTTCACTCAGATCTCTGTGGCCCCATGCAAATCTCATCAAAAGGTGGAGCTCGTTATTTTCTTACTTTTATTGATGATTTCTCTCGCAAATGCTTTGTATACTTTCTGAAGTCTAAAGATCAAGTTTTTGACAAATTCGTTGAATTCAAGACATTTGTCAAAAATCAGATGGAAAGAAAAATCAAAGCCTTACGTTCTGACAATAGTGGAGAATATGTCTCTGGGAAAATGGAAAGTTTTCTGAAAGATGCTGGAATATTGCATCAGCGAACTGTACCACATACACCCGAGCAGAATGGAGTAGCTGAACGCCTCAACCGCACTTTGATGGAAGCTGCTCGTGCAATGCTTTTCAACTCTAATTTGGACATTGTGTTTTGGGCCGAAGCTATCTTGACAGCTACCTACATTCGCAACCGATGTCCTACACAAGCTCTACAAAAACGCATTCCCCAAGAACTGTGGTCTGGACGAAAACCTAGCATATTGCATCTTCACATTTTTGGATGTCGAGCCATGGTTCATATCCCCCAGTGTAAAAGAAAGAAGCTGGATCCTAAAGCTGGGGATGGTATCCTTCTTGGCTACAGCGATGAAACAAAGGCTTATCGCATTTACAACCCCCAAACAGAAGAGGTGCAAATTGTTAGAGATGTGAAGTTTTTTGAAGACCGGTTTCCATTTGGCAAAATTTATTCACTGAGCCATGATCCATTTCCGTCGCATGAAAATGCAGCTGATACACAGTTTTCAACCGTTACTATCTCTGAGCCTTCTCTAGAGACTGAAACATCATTGGAAAACAGTTCAGAACAGTCTTCTCCTTCCCATACTGTGAGGACACCTGACGTTTTGCCAAATGTTCCGATTAGATCTGATCGCTATCCTCAACGTACACGACAACAAAACATTCGTATCTTTAATGATGATTTTGTATCCTTCCAAGCTTCATTGTGTGAAAGTACACCTGAATCATTGACTGAAGCTCTGAACAGCCAGGATGCTGAACATTGGAAAAGGGCCATTGACGAGGAATTGAAATCGCATGCTGATAATCAAACATGGATTCCAGCTGAACTTCCTCCAGGTCGGAAAGCCATTTCTATGAAATGGGTATTCAAGATTAAGCAGACTGCTGATGGTTCTATTGAACGGTACAAAGCCTGTTTGGTTGCTCGTGGATGCTCCCAAAGCTATGGCCTTGATTATGATGAAACCTTCTCACCGGTCATCCGAACAACCTCGATCAGACTTTTGCTTGCCCTTGCTGCTAAATATGACTGGGATGTTCATCACATGGATGTTCTGACAGCCTTCCTCCATCCAAAGTTGGATGAAGACTTGTATGTCAAGGTTCCATCTGGATCCATTTGTCGTCTTTTGAAATCTGTCTATGGTTTGAAGCAAGCCAGTCGTTCATGGTATATGTTACTACATGATGTTCTTCTCGACCTTGAGTTCACTCCGTCTGAATATGATTCTTGTGTGTACTTCAAGTCGAAGGGGGGAAAACAATCATTGTGGGAATATATGTGGATGACATTCTAATCTTCAGTGATGATAAATCTGCTACTGATGATCTCAAAACTGCCCTTGTCAAAAAGTTTAAGATGAAAGACCTTGCTGAAGTGAACCATTGTTTAGGTATGAGGATCACTCGTGATCGAAAGAACAGAAAAATTTTCATTGATCAAGAAAAATATCTGAAAGATGTTCTCGTCCGTTTTGGCATGTCTGATTGTCATGGTGTTGCCACTCCTCTTGAAGTAGGACTTAGTCTATCCAAGAATGATGAACCGAAGACTGAATCTGAAAAAGAAGAGATGTCCAATGTATCTTACAGAGAATTAGTTGGCTCTCTCATCTTCGCTGCATATTCAACGAGGCCTGATATAGCTTTTGCTGTTGGTCATCTAAGCAAGTTCAACAAAAATCCTGGGAAAGCTCACTGGACTGCACTGAAGCGTGTTCTTTGATACATCAAGTCAACTGTTTCCATGAAAATGATGTATGAAGCTGATCACTCTGAGCTTTCTGCATATGCTGATGCAGATTGGGGAAATTGTTTGGACACCAGAAGGTCCATTTCTGGATATGCATTCATGATGTCAGGAGGAGCTGTCACCTGGATGTCAAAACAGCAACACTCCGTAGCTCTCAGTTCAACCGAAGCTGAATATATGTCTTTAAGTTCAGCAGCTCAGGAATGTGCCTGGTTGAGAGGAATAATGTGTGAGCTGAAATTGAAAGGACATCAGAAATCCACTGTGATTTATTGTGACAATCCATCTGCAATAAAATCTGCTGAGAACCCAAAATTCTGTGCTCGCACCAAACATATTGATGTAAGGCATCATCATATTAGATCCAAGATCAGAGAAGGGGACATACTCTTTGAATATGTCCAGAGTCAAGATATGATTGCAGACATACTTACGAAAGGACTGCCAAGACCAGCTCATCAAAAGCTTTGCAAAGAACTGGGACTTGTCACCTGATTTCCACTAAGATAATTCAGACAGACTGAATTAAAGGGGGGGTGTTAGTGTAAATAACAACAGTGAAATACGTGGGTGTAAATAATGTCTGATAGATGGCAGCACCTATAACATATGTTGTTATACTCTGATCAGTGTACTGTTTGTTCTCATTCCTCTTGTAACCGTCCTTGTGTGTGTTGTGTAGTTTGTAGTAATGTGTGTTTCTGTAATAAAACCATGTATCGTAATTGATCCACAGACTCATCCTAATACTGCCCACCCCATCTCAATTTTTTCCTACCCCAGTGATTCAAAAAAAATTTTTTTTTTTTTTGCCCTTTCATCTCGGATTTGGTGCTCCTTCTAGAGTTTACAAATATATATATATTTTTTCAAACAAAAAGTTGTTTTGCCTTCTCATTTTGGATTTGATGCCCCTCCTAGAGTAGCAACTTGTGTTGCCACATATCCCAAGAGCCGTTTCTGCACAGCAACAACAAAGATTTTTTCAAAAGGATAGCCAACTCAAATTTGAAAAACTTCAGGAATCGTATTTAGCCAACCATCACTGCGTATTTAGTGGGTCTCGAAACAAGTTTTCTTGATGCAAAACTCATGACCACATAGCAACTAAATTCTAAAACTGTGGATATTTTAGATAGAGGTTTTATGGATTCTGTTTTTTTTTTCCCCTCCAACAGTCTCTGAAAATTTTTTTACAATTCGAATGGGTGATCTAATCCTATACAAATTTCAAAAAGATGCATGTGTAATTTTGCAAGAATGAATTAGATAATCAGCGGTAAATACGCTGTCTCTGAATATGGGTGGGTAGCCAACAAAGTACTATGATATTTCCAATATGTAACCCACAGGAAAAAACCCTCTAAAATTGTAAAATTTAGTATAATAGCTGCTCATTTAGAAAGACAACCAGATATTTCATCAGCATTTTATTCATGATAGCCCATGAGGTTATACATTTTATACCATTAGAGTATAGTACTTTCTTTGTACTTAAAAGTAGTGGAACAATTTTTTAAGGTCATAATGTGATCATGAAAGATGGTGAAGAGGGGAAAAAAGAAAAAGTTGGTACAGAAGGGTTTTTTCCTCCATGCTTTTCCTCTCAAAACTCGGAAAGTACGCATCCTGCGGAATGCATGAACAAAATATAAATAATGCACCCTTTCCCAAAATTATAAGTATTTGATGCCCATCAGTGACATCTCTGGGTGTACTTCCATATGTCAATGATAATTATAATGTCAGTTATGATAATGCTGAAAGCAAAGCTGAGAAATTATTGCATCAATGAGATCGTAAAATACATCTGATGAAAACAAAAAATTATTGACATCAAAATCTGCCATAGACACTCTCCAAAACATGCAATTTTTTTTAAGCTTTTAGTTCCCATGAGAGTTTAAGAATGTTAGGAATTTAAATATGTAGATATATATCAAATTCAATTGTCCAAAATATAAAAAAGTGACTCATGTAATAAAATTTCAGCCTTTAGCAGGTGATGGAATGGCCTAAACCTGGGGTTTCCAATCTATGCTCCTCGGAGTACTAAGCGCTGCACCTAAAAGTTCTTAGTTCTCTGCAAAGAGATTGAAAAAGTAAAGATTCATTTTTTTCGTGCATTTCAAAAATTTACATTTATTACTGGTTAAAGCTGGGAGCTATCTGCTTTTCGCACCAACAAAAACAAATGTTAATTTTAGTATGATGAAATATATCTGAGCAAACATTGAACGTTTTGTTTTTTATCTAACCAGTGGATGAAAAATGTTCAGAGGTATTTCTTATTGGTTTCGGCCTATGCTTTTAGGGGTCTTATACCTTTTTAACATGGTAAAAAACTTTCTTATGTAGAAATATTATGAAAAATATCATTCATCCATTAATTATATTCCATGCATTGATTTATTTAAATTTCTGCCCCACATATTTGATGGTGTATGTGTGGTACAAAATTCCAGTACAAAATTTTACATATCTCCAATACTTAATTTTTTATGAATTTAAAAAAAATGCATTAAGAACAGCTTGTGAGCCTAATAAAATAACACAATATCAATGAAATTGATTCAAAATAAAGGAAACTGTTCAATTAATAAAATAACGAAAAAGATTTGAGATATGTTATAAAAAAATATATTTATTATTTAAAATTAATTAAAATTTTTATCAGAATGTGATTCTGAATAAGATTGAGACAATAAAATCTCAATCTTTTTCATCATTTTATGAACAAATACAAGGCTGCAACAGACAAAATGCCTCATGGTCGCTGAGAAAAAGATGCCCATAACAAATATGTATGCCATATATTTCTAAAATACAGCAACTCAATTAAAAATGCAATTATAAAAACAAATTTCAAAAAGTAGAAACAATATATATACATGGTAAAATATTATACAATGGGCAAAAAAAATATTTATGTAAATATTATGTATATTTATTCTAAGTATGGATAGCTTCTTGATTTACCCTAACATGTTTATTGTATTTCTTTTTAAACGTATCAATTGTGTTAGAATTTACTACCCCCGGGGTAGGCTATTCCATTTATTAACAAACTCATTAGAGAAAAATTCCCTGTGACACCACAATCTAGAATTGTCTAGAATTGTCCCTAGCAGTCGATTGACGAACAATTTAGACTGTCATAGCAGTTGATTGACGAACAGTTTGCTTTATTTTGCATTATTTGTTATTGAATTATATTCATTTCACATAATATTATCAAGCATGCAACCTGTTTTAATTAAGTATTGGGGATATGTAAAATTTTGTATGTGAGCATAGAGTATATCATACGCAATGAAATGAACAATTGATAAATAATATTTTTAATATCATTTCTACATATGAAAGTTTTTTACCATGTTAAAAGGTAGGAGACCCCTTGAACAACCCTGAACCATAACCCGTCATTATATAGCAATGAACTTGTATGATTACAATCTGGCATGCTAGATCATAGTTTCATATACACTTCCCCATATTTTTAGCTGCCCACTAGCCTGGTATAGTTGGGAATAGGACTATTCATTCTATGGTATTTGCTCCCAATTGCCAGTAGTCCATTCACAGTGTTTTCTTGCTTAGAGCTTCTAGAAATACGCATTGTAAGTGCATTACTTTGGCTCAAGAAAAACCTTCAATGCAGTGGCTTGCTTTCAGCAAAGATAGTTTTATGGGCTTTTTTGGCTCCTTAAACTTATACAATGAGGTGCGCTTTGCACTGTTCATATACTGACTATCCCACTGTATTCCTCACTCAGCTGGGTGGTAGTCTGAATGAAATGTCTGACCACGATGACAACAAACGATCCAGCTGTGCTGTCTCCAATAGTTATCATTTAAGGCTAACTAAGTGGCTCTGGGGTTTTTCAACTCATTCCATCTACTCGTCACACATTTGCTGCTTTATGATGTGAAAGGTTCAGATCAAGATACATATTAGTAGGGTTAGGAATTTTATGACCTAGAAACACAGCATCACTTCAGATTGGTTAAAAATCTGAATTAAAATGTAAGTGGTTGAAAACATAAATTAACTTTTGCAAGACTGATTTTGAACCATACTGGGACATATACTGGTATACCTGTTAGTATTTAAAGGGTTTATTTGTAATGCATTATGGATTATATGCAAAAAATATGATTCATAACAAAATGTGTTGCTGACACCAACTAAAAGTTTAAAAAAATCAACCAATTCAACTGTGGTAATAAAATTGATTTGAAGGTGATGTTTATTTTTGGTAATGTTGTTTATCAGAGAAATATGTTAACATGTTTGATTAAAATATATCTTAAAATGCTCTTGGTAGAGGTGTAATTAATGAACTAAACCAGTGTTTCCCAAAGTGGGCAATATCGCCCCCTGGTGGGCGATGGAATGGTCCAAAGGGGCGATAGAACATACTGATTTAACATGGGATCCTATGGGTTTACGTGAGTTGGGGGGCGATGAGATGAAAAAATTTCTGATGAAGGGGGCGATGGAACAAAAAGTTTGGAAGACTGTGAACTAAACCATAATATAATATTAATTTAAAATCATGTATGTAAGTTAATATTTATCGATTTGATTTTTTATATTAATTAATTAATTTTTATTTTTTTAAAGGAACATGTTTTAGGTGAAAAATGTGACAAATGCAAAGAAGATGCATTCGGATTAAATGCAGATAACAGAAAAGGGTGTCATAACTGTTTTTGCTTTCATCGAACTAGGTTATGTTCCCAAGCCAATATGTTTTGGAACAGAGTAAGCATAATTTATATACTCTAAATTATAGTGCTGCTGGGATACTTTTATTCTGAAATTCAGTCTTACTATTCATATCAAGAAAATTAATTAACCTTAGATTACTCGATCCCAAGGTTTACTAATTAACTTTAAGATTAACTTTCAATAATAAAATAAATTTCATTCAAAGCTTGTAAAATCAAGCATAGTGCTCAAATCACATGATCACACTTCAGGGGTTTTCAATAATTAACGAAGAATGAATGAAATTATGTTGATATGCTTAAATATGTCAATCGAGGTTGTCATGCAAGGAGAAAAACCATAAAAATAACTGTCCAAAAAAAGTAGATAATTTGTGTTTGCAGAGGAAAAATACTAATGATCAGATTGTGTGACATACAGTAATTTGAAATTTACAAAAAAAATAAAAGGTAATTATTTTAGCATAAGAGAAATACAATGACAATACAAGATGCACATGCAAAAAAAACCAGTCAAATCAGGTACAGGGAATTTCGGAACTTATAGTAAGTATGAAAAACATTTAACCCTTTAAGCAGTTTTAAAATTTTTCTGATCCACATTATAACTGCCACATAGTAAATCACTAAACCTTCTAGAAATTGCTACTTATTTTCTAAAAGAATTTTTTTTCTGATTGTGAGCTGACAAATGCTTCTTCCTCCCTGCAAGAAATTTGACTCCGCCCATTGCTTTTATTTCCCTCACTATGATACATACACACCTGTTATGAAGTATGTGGCTTTCTAGGAAGAGGAATACTTTTCTTGGAAAAAAAATTGTTTTATATTATTCATACTAAGCTATTTCTTTACTGTGCTGAAAGAAAGGGGGAAAAACAGATCTCTCTTTCTCTCTCCCTCCATTTGAGAACAAGAGTAGAAATGCCTCAACCAACACCTTTTTCACTACACTAAAGCTGGCTCAAATGCTAAAAGCCAAAAAATACGAGCTTAGTAGAGACGGTGAGACGAAATTGAAGAGTAATATTATCTGACGCAATAAAGATAGTGAAACTACAGTTGTGTGGAACAATGATGCCACAATTACTATTTATCAAGGAAAGAAAGATATAAGTTTTTCATTACTCAGCACGCTTCATCTGATATTGGTAGTAGTAGCCACAAAAACCTTCCACACACACAGAGAAACTATTTCACACTACAATTCAACAAAGTGTAACGATTGTAGTTGTAGCGATCATATGCCCAGAAAATATTCTGTGAAGGTGGCATCTCAGACGTTTTCTACATCATCCTGGATCTCGATATAAAAATATTTCTGGATTTTGTATAGAGCAATACAGAAAGCCAGAACTATTTTTTGAAAGTAGGTCTTCTAAAATCGTATTGAAAAGCTGCATTCATCATATGCGTTGCTCTGCGCAAAAGGAACATGTGCTCTTGATCATGTAACTGCTGGTGAGCGATCAAAATAATAATAATAGTAATAAATAAAAATAAATGAGTCTGATGTCAGGTAACATAAAAATGTGGAAACAAAACTGTTAATTTTTGCATGGGTTGTACAACTTCAACATGCGATGAATGTGCAAAAATGATGAAAAAAAAAATGCTCCAAACTGCTTCATCATAAATTCCACTTATCTGTAAGAAATCAATACTTATTTGACAGAATCATATTATAGACTTTTTCATATTCAATTTGACAAGCTTATTTTACATCTTTGTCGTATTATGGGATTACTGAAAAGTGTTTTTCGACTGAATAGAACAAATAATGTATACTAAATCTTATTTTTACTGAATTACATCATTTTTTAGCTAATTGTGAAGACCATTTTATATTCATAAACAAATAGTTTTCCATTATGAATATGCAATTAAACAACATTGAATAAGAGAAAGGGAACCAGAAGTAAGTACCCAGAAACCGAAAATAAATTCCTGTTTTCGCTATGAAACACCATTCTTTCACAGTTTGGGTCAATTTGACCCAGTGCGCGGTTCTAGGTATACCGAAAGTGCCGCGGTTCTAGTGTTAAACATGGTGCCCGAGTGGCATGGTGGTAAGATGCTCGTCTACCATCGTGAAGGTTGTTGTCAGGGTCCCGGGTTTGAACCCAAGGGAGGATATCGAAAAGATATTTTCCCTAACGAACTCAAGGCGACCACCGATAGACAGCGCCTTCGCTTCCAGCCCATCTCACTAATGGCAGTAAATTGCAATATAGCGATATGGCCAGAGTTGGTGTTTGGTAAAGTAGTAGTAGTGTTAAACATGTCAAGCAAAGTCTAGTGAGCATCTAAAGAGAGGTTGATGAATTGAGAATTTAACTTGAATTAAATGGGAATTTCATCTACACCAAGAGCCTTTTGCATTTGAGAGTGGATAGTTATGTGAAATTATCATAAATACCAATTGCAGAATCTAGTAGTTCTCTGTAGGCAATGTTTAGAGTGTTTCTAAAGGAGTGAAAATTGTTCAAACTCTAAGAAAACACAGGGGAAAATGGTTATATCACTCTTTTTTAGAAGATTTGGTGGTGATTCGACCAAAATGTCTCAAAAAATTTAGTGATGGAAATTTTGAGAAATAGAGGTAAACATTGCTAATATTTTCATAAATACTTGAAAATCCGCAAGTGTCCTTAAAAAAAATGACTTAAAAATTCACTGAAATAATTTACACCCCTCAATATATAAAATATTTTAGCCCCTCATGACCCCCCTTGGAATTTCCAGAAATCCTTTCTTAGTGATTTGATATTATAATAAAACTACAGATGAAATTTTGTACTTATAGCTTCAGTGGTTCGAGCTCAGGTATGATTTCCACATATAACCTTCGAACCCTATGCTGTTATAACCCCCTTACCTCAATTTAACCAATCCGTTTCAATCTTCAATCCTTTCACCTGCGATTGCAGTTTAAACTCTGTCTGTGAATACGGCCATTAGAGGTTGAATTTTTAAAAATCAGTCCTCAGTGAGTATTTACATTACAAAAATAAAACTACTGACAAAATTTCATATGTACAGCTTTAGCGATCTGGACTCAGTGATGCCTCACATAACCTTTGAACCCCCTTCACTTTCATTTTGGAAAACCCCTCCTTAGTGAGTCTTTGAAATCAGTGTCATAAAATGAGCGCCATGAAATCATGAAAATAAAACGACTAACTAAATTTCATATTTATAGTTTCGGCTAAGTCTGATTTCTCTATATAACCTTTGAATCTCCTTATGACCCCGTTAGGGGACAAATTTTGGGGAAAAAAACCCTTAATGTGTGTGTGTGAGTCCTTACATCATAACATCATAAAATGAAACTATTGACGAAATTTCATATTTATTGCCTCAATGGTTTTGGCTCAGCATGATTTCTCTGTATAATCTTTGAACCCCCTTAGGTATCGAATTTCGAAAAACCCCTTCTTTGTGAGTCTGTACGTCATTAAATGAAACGATTGGCCAAATTTCATGTTTATAGTTCCAGAGATTTTGACTCAGCATGATTTCTCTATATAACCTTTCAACTCGCTTATGACCCACACTTTTTCTTGGCACATTTTCTTTTCTATAGTTGTCGAAGTGTTTGAAAATCATGAAAATACTGTACCTTGTGAAAAGTTTCATTTTTGAGACCTGATAAATCCACATGAGTACTTGAGCAAAAAGTTAATATTTTTTCTGAAGTAATTTTTGGCCATGTCCCTTCCTTTTTCTTGTGAGTGGGTTCCAAAAATGGTAAATCCTAGGTTTCAAATTTTCTGAATCAATGGTGTTACTGAAATTTTATTAATTATTAATCAGTGCTGACAATGCTTATAAACATTTCCATTTTGGTCTTCCAGCAGTTTGTTTCTGTAAATTCTAGGCTTTACCCACTTTTTTTTAATAGAAAATCTTTCCTATGCTCAAGTTTTTATAATTTTTTAATTTCTTTTTTTCACATCTGATGTTTTTTTCCTATTATATTATATAAAAAATATATACATGTATTTTATTTTCAGCTCACTTTTCCACAACAAGAAATTTTCACAGAAATAGGTACTTCAGACATTCCTTCACATTTGGGATATCAAATAATTCCTCATAACATCCCTGGACATCGCCTCGGTATCCCATATGTCTTGGAAAAGCCACTGTATTGGAGTTTACCTAAAGAAAAGCTGGGTGACAAGGTACCAGAAAATTAAATCATGCTAGCATATAATTTTGCTGTTATGTCGTTAGTCAAACTTTTTGAGATTGTGGCCAATTGAAATAAATTTCTAGGAGTCAAGCTCCCAGTTTAAAAAAATTTCTCATTCAATGACAGTCCATCAATGAATATACATTAAATATTGCATTAATTAATGTAGCAATCACATACTGTTTATATGATTCTCAACAAACAACTTTATTTTGATTATTTTATTTTTAGTTATATTTTACATCCATATTTTTGATGGACATCTTTTTTTCAGCCATCTCATTGGGCATTTTGCCTGTTGTAGCTTTTGTGTTTGAAAAATTAAATTACAGACACCTTAGACCTGAAGTTTAATTATCTTATGAACGATATCATTGATGTCAGTCTGGCAGTTGAGAAACATGGTTATATATTTTCTATAATAAGTTATGTGAGGAACTTTTAATCAGTCATCTGGCTACGATGGCATATGCCATTGCGGCCATACGTAACCATGGTGCCTACGATGTTGTGATGATTTTCTGTCTATATCACATAGATATGATGGAATAATTTGTCATATTGCTGCTACCATCTGCTAAGGTATCCTTCTATATTAGTTGCTTGCCAGTAGATGGAGTTGAACAATCATATATTTCAAGAAATATATTTCCTTCATTCATTTTGAACTTGAACAACCCATTGTTTACAATTAAGAAATCAATATTTCTACTTGGAATACTAATTACTTATATTATTGTTGTTAATCTCTTTATGTATTTATTTTTTATTTCAAAAAACCGCAAAGAACATGATAAACTCAGTTTTAATGTATTCATAAAAAAATTAAATCAAAAAATATATTTTATTAACTTCAAACTTCAAAATAAGGAAAAATGAGCAAATATCTGCACAAAAAAGGGGCACCATGGATAGCACACCAAGAAATTAATTGGCCAGATGACTGGCTATATTCTTTTCCCAGTTGCTGAAAATATTAACACAATATCCCATTAGTTAATTTTTCATTACATTTATGTCCCTTTTTATTTTCAGGTTTTATCTTACAATGGATATTTGACATTCTATGTTGAGAGCCACAGCAACTCACACTTTCCTGATCAGATTTTAAAAACATATCCACTTGTGGTTTTACAAGGTAATCAAAGATTAGTACTGTCGCATCCTCACTCTGCAATTGAGTCCAGAAGACCTTATAAAGTAAAGTTGCATGAAGTATGTTTAAATCAATTGTTCAAGTCTACTGTTAATAACATTTGTTTGAACACAGACGTACATGTTACATTCATTGTTCTTTACACATCAGCCATGATACGTACACTATGTTTTACTGAAAGTGACTAAAAATTTGAATTTTTCTATTTTTGTCAATAATCATTTTTGGAGGTTGAACTATCAAAGAACAGCTATATTGTCTCTGCTGACCATTTCTTGTATTTTGCTTGACTTTAAAAAAAAAAAGACATTAGAATTCATATTATTTTTTGCACTTCTGGTGAAACATTATGTACATAGCAATTAAAAAATTAAAAGAAGCAAAGAAACCTTAAAGAACAAAAAGTGAAAGATTGGTTGTAGAACTAATCAGGGACATATAAAGGATCGAGCTTTGGGTGAGCACAAAATGCTTGGTGGAGGGTGGGGGGGGGGAGCAGTTATATAATAATTGAGATTTTCGATTGTTTGGTCACTCCACAAAATCATTTTGAGGATACAAATTCTACAGAAAAATGTCTTGGGCCGGGATTACACTGTAAAAATTTTATGAAAGATCTTTTACAAAAATAGAAAAAAAAACCACAATAAACCTATTGGTTGCATTTGCTCAAATGTAACAGATGCACTTATTCGGTGATTTTTTCAAGTTTTATAAAACAACTTTCCTAAAACATTTATAGTGTATATCCTGGCCTTAGAAAATCAACTGCTGTGGGCTCAAAAATCAATTTTACAATTGCAGTATTGTTCATTCGATGACATTGGAAAGCAATGATCTAAAATACTATTGTAATGCAGATAATACATCTTGATTATGTGAACTTTGACATGCAACTGTAATCCCACCCAGCACAAGAGGCTGAAAGAAATGCTACTCGTGTTTTACGAGGGTAAAAAATGTAGCGCTTGTTGCTAAAAATTTAAGGGTAAAAAAAACAGCCCAACCTGCCTTACTAGAATGGATCTGAAACCAGGGATGGCTCACAATGAAGGTGCAAAGGTGCTTTCCCCAAGAGAATTTATAGGCATTGGTTTGATACACTAGGTTATCTGAATGTTAATTTAGTATCTCAAAACTGATATATATCCATAGACGTACACAGAATTTTCTCAAGAGGGGTTCCAATTTTTTTTTCTTCCCAAGAGGGGATTACATTTTTTTCCTGCAAATTAACACTATAATCTTGGCTTGAGGTGGGGGGGGTTCCCTTTGCGTACGCCAATGTATATATCCCATGGGTTTTATTACTGTTTGATTGAAAAAATATTCTGAAGCGAAATGTGGTTTCCATTTGTACAGAACAATTATTTAGAACTTGTAGCAAGATATTCAACTAAACAGCAAGTTCAGCTCATATTTTCAGCACTTGAAGAATAGTGCCTTGGTCCTGAGACCTCTGTAAGTAAGGATGAAGCAGTGGAGAGGGAAAGAGAAGTCCCAAGCATATTGTTATTTCTTCCCCGGCACAGCCCACACTCCAGTGATGGTATAAGTGCTGATAAATTTCCCATATCCTTGGAAAAAATTGATC
This sequence comes from Pholcus phalangioides, assembly GCF_987345545.1. Taxonomy (NCBI): domain Eukaryota; kingdom Metazoa; phylum Arthropoda; class Arachnida; order Araneae; family Pholcidae; genus Pholcus; species Pholcus phalangioides. The sequence goes on from NW_028301625.1 coordinate 28,103,702, forward strand.
CACATAGGAATTTTCTTGAGCTTTGGGGAAATTTTGAGCTCATCCAAGGAAAAAAAAAATATTTTTTTAAATCATACATGCAATTCAGTATTTTATGAAGGGTACTTGACTACATATTTTCACCAATAGCTGGCAGCACATTTTTCAGAATTTGTGTGAAAAATTCACTCAAAAGAGAAATTTTTTAGAGACATTTTCGTTGAATAAAATAATAAAAATAATTTTTGATCAGGTTTTCAAAAAAGGTAAAAATCAATAGTTTGAAAAACAAATTTTTGCACAGAAAGACAGGATTTTATTAAATAACAAAAATTTGTTGTGAGAATAGTTATGTTCATTGTCAATAGGCGGCGCTAAAGGCGAAATTTTTCTTATGGAATCATCTGTCGATTACAACTGTAACTATTTCGGCAATGAAATTTTTGTTATTGAAAAAATTCACACCTTTTTGTGGGAAAACATTAGGATATCACCTGCACATACAGTGAATGTTAGACAAATATATCGGTTTTAGACTAATGTTTTTCAAGGTTTTTTTCTGCAAAGTATGTTATAATCAAATTTTTTTTTTTTTGTTAACCTAATTTGTTTTCCTTCTTTGGTTAAGCTAATGATGAGCTTATGGCCTGCGGGCCAGATGTGGCCTGCTTAGAGGTTTTATCTGGCCCACCACAGATTGCGAAATAGTAGTATAGAAGTTTTCAGTTTCAGTGTTTTAAAAAAAATTCATTCAAATTATTCTATTTTATGCATATGGAAAATACAGTTGTGAGAAATTAAACAGAAATTGATTTAAAAACCTCCGCATATCCAAAAAAATAATATGCAATAAATGTGCTGTACATATATTTGTCTGTTAACAGTTTTAAAGGATAAACCACTGTGTCTCATTTGCAATTAAACCGTAACAGTTTCAAAGAATAGAACACATCCAGCCACTTAATTTCTAAGCATAAAAATGCCAATTATGAATAAATGGCTGAATATGTCTGGCCTGCCAAAATTTTGTCGTTTTGTTTTTTGACCCACTCCTAAAAACGTTGGCCCACCGCTGGGGTTAAGCCAATTTTTTTCTTTGCTTTTTTTTCTCTTTTATGACTTATTATTCCTTTGACTGCATTGTTTTTGCATTTTCTCTCATAACAAGCACTCTTTTTGCAAAGATTTGTGAACAATCATCTCTCCTAGCTCTTTTCATTCTCTACATATACAAACACTACACAACCCATGCACATACACAAACTTATTTTTCCCTTTCACATACCACCACTGTCAAGGACGAAGTGATGGGAGAGGACTTGGGAGTCTGGTCCCCCCAAATTGTGAGAAAATGACCGAAAAAAGGGAAAAAGATGCCCAAATCTATTATTCTATCACTTTGGTTCCCCACCCCAAAATGAAAGTGGTCCCCCGAATAAAATTTTTGGCTACGCCCTTGACCACTGGTGATTTGTAAGTCACCAGGCAGCCTGGGCAGTGATAGTCCAATTCTAGTCTGGCCAGTTAATTTTTTTTTTTTTTTTTTGGTATTTTATATTCACAGTGTATGCAAGGTATGTTATAACTGAGGTCAGGGCCGGACTGAAGGGTGCAACTGCACCAGGCTGCTAAATTTTTAGTGGATACAAAATGGAAGAAAAACACATTTTGGCTTCGTAACAAAGAAATAGGTTAAAATTCTGTCCAAGACAGGGAATCTCCTAGGGTTTTGACAGAACCCCCCCCCCCCCCCAAGCCAAGGTCTTATGTTTGGGCCATAAAATCTGCAAAAGGCTGTCAGTTTCATGGCAATGAAAATATGTGGGCTCAGGCACGTACCTTGTTTGCCCATACAAGAAACAAGCCTTGCTTCAAGCTAAGACTACATGCGGGTTTGATGCCCCAGGTGCTGGAATGCAAAGAGCACTGAATTTTTCCATCTAACAACGTATTTAAAACTACAGGGAAGGGAGGAATGCATGTTCACCCTAGCTGAAAGAGTATGTATTTAGGTGCAGCTCTGTGCAGATAATCCAACATCTAGCACTGACAGTCCTTCCATTGCGGTGCTCTGTGCACAGATATTGTAGACATAACCCCCACATCTTGCAGCAGAGAGGATCCATAAACTGTGACCTTTGTAGGCGCCAGGACAGATACTTTTCACTTGCCTTTTAGGTTTTACCTTAGGTTAAAATTTATTGCCAATAGGTTTTTACCCATAAATATGGTAGTTAGTACAGTTTGATAGCTGTTCTTGGGTGCTAATTTAAACCTGGCATGCGCCAGGGTGACGAAGATACTAGAGGATCAGAAAAATCGTTTTAGAGGGCCACAAGCTGTTTTAACACCGGGCCACAAAATACACAAGCCTATCCCTGATTGAGGTAAAAATACATAGAAGTGAATGGGACAAAAGCTGTAAAAGACAAAACCGTGTGTTATATCCACAGTGTATTTAAATTAATGTGGAGGGGCCACATTACTCACCCATGCCCAACCTTGGAATGTATTGGGCATGGCTGATCATGAGTGCAGTCTTATATAAGTGTACTCGACTTGCATATCAGTGCTGTTGAACTGCTGCACGAAATTGTAGGGAAGTCCAAGACATGCCCGGAACCTTCCAGAATGCTATTCAAAATTTCATGCACCAGAAGTGTGAGAGCTCATGGACAGAGGTCAAAGGAAGTTTCTTCGAACACCTTCTTTGATCTCTGTCATTTGCTGAAACCCATACTCACTTAGGTGTTGTCAGTGGCATCGGAGACAGGAGCGCTTGAGCACCCACAAAATTGATTCAGAAATAAAAAATCTCCTACATAGTTTTCTCTTTTTTTTTTGTTGCAAATATCGAACATGAAAAAAAAACTGTCTGTTTCCTATGCGTGTTGAGTCTTGGTGGATCCGCTGGTTTAAAAAAAAGGTGATATAGCTTTTAGGCACTGATAAAGGAGGCATTACTGTAGAGATCGCACCCCTCTCTCTCACAATTTTTGCTTGTGTCAAAGATTCCCTGTTTTTGCCTAAGGGATGGAGAGTATCCAGACACCATATGTCTAGAAGTGGTTTCGGAACCGTGTGGGGGGGGGGGGTGCTTCAGTTATATGGAAACCTTTTACTGAATGTTTTTTGTAAAAAAATGACCCTATGTGTCTTGTTTTATTTATATGGGTCCATTTGTTATTTTTACAGTCAGGCACCTATGAAGAGTATTTTTTGTAGAGAAAGAGAGAACACACACAGCCTCTTTTTTTTTCCTGGTTGTGTCTCAGCAGGTATCCTTCCTTTGCCTCAGGGTAAAAGTGTGTTTTACAATAAATGAAATTCTGCATGATTGGGGGTGCTCAGTCCCCTCACAAAATGTATTGGGGGAGGGGCTGAAGTGGTCTCAGCCACCAGGTTCTGGCACCTGTATCAGTAAAATTCAAACTATAAAAAATTTGCAGCAGAAATTTTTTTTATGCATTTTATCTAGCTGAGGAATATAGCGGTGGGTTATCAGGGTAATTTTACAGCTTATATGCGAGAAGAGTGCCAAACACACTGTTGACAGTTTTGTCAAGAGTTGCTCTTGATGCTGGGACCCCACATCCTTGTATCCCTCACTCCAGGCCAGCTTCTTTCACTGAATCCCAGACCTGGATTTCTCATGCTCCTCTCCAAATTTTAATACTATGTTTAGTGCAAAATAAAAACTAAATTCCCCATTTCTTGGAAAAAGCATTAGCATAACTCTCTACTGCACATTACACATTCGGATAAAATTTATCATACAAGTGGTTTGTCTCTTCACTTGTATTATGTAAAAAATATATTTGTTGAAAGTGCTTGCTAGATGCTCAGAACTGATATGCAATAACATGTAATTTAGTTGAATATTTGAATTAACTTCAGTAATGGATTGAATCATGGCACCCCCAAGTTTAAAGCTGACAGGACTCCAGCCTGGGAGCCTAGTTTTCCACCTCTCAAATTCACTATACAGAGGCCATAAAATGTCTGGTCTGAGGGCACTGCTGTGAGGGCCATTGGAGGGGTGGATGAAGGGAATATCTTAAGGGAATCTTGCGTTACTAACCGTAAAAAGCATTTTAAGATGATGGAATTTAATTAAAATATTATATAGATACTTTCTCTTTGATTTTTTTAAATTAATCTATTTCTGGTCACCGGGAAGAGCAAGGATCTCCTTTCTCTTTTTTTGTTCTTTCCTTGCATACTCTTTCGGAGCCATGGTTTCATTTGAAGCGATATTTTCAAAATCAAACATTGCAGAGTAGAGCAGTGATTCTTGAAGAGGTGTGCCATGAGATGGGTCAGAGCAGGGTACTGCTATATAGAGTATTTCTGATGTAGAATTCAGTGGTGGCTCCTGGCAGGAAATTTTTTAGGATGGTGGGGAGGGGGCTGCCAAATCAAATATTCACTGTTTGATACAGGTGGTCAATTTTCAAAAAAATGGTTTTTGTAATTAATTTCTTAACATAATTAATAACATACTTGTTCTAATTAATTTATTTGATAATTTGTGTTAAAAAATTATTGCTACATCACATCTATATTCACATAAAACTTGATGCACAAAATCAATTCTATTTTTAGTCATCTAAATGTTATATACAGTATTTTTTATACCTTCCTGGAACACAAATTTAATGCAAAAAGAATTTTGTTTTGCATAGCAAATGAATGATTTATTGTTCATACGCTTCAGTAAAACTTTTTGCTGTGTTTTTGAGCTTTTTTTGTCATAAAAATACAATGCCACAACAGGCAAAATGCCCAACAAGGTGGCTGAGAAAAAGATGCCCATAACAGATATGGATGTCATATATTTCAAAAATATAGCAACCCAATTAAAAAATTAAAAACTATATATATATTTAAAAAGCAGTCGATTAATGGTGTACTAATAACTCATGGTCTATTGTATCCATCCTGTTGAAAATTTTGAACACTTCAATCATATCTCCCCGACACCTGCGTTCATCCAATGTAAACATGTTCAAAAAATGAAGTTTCTCTTCATAACTCAAGCCCAGCGTGCCAATAAGGACACATGTAGCTCTTCTTTGCACCCCTTCAAACAAGTCTATGTCCCTCTGTAGGTATGGTCTCCAAAACCTCACAGCATATTCCAGTCCAGGATGAACTACGCTTAGGAAAGTGGGAGAATGACTTTAGGAGAACGCGAAGAGACCTTTTTGAAAATGAAACCAAGCATTCTATTCGCTTTTTTGACCACCACTGAACAATGTTCAAAAAACCTAAGCCGCTTGTCAATGAGAATTCCCAAATTGGTGACCCTAGTTGCATCTGGGATAGTGACACCATTCAGCTAGTAAAAGAACCGTGGGTTGTTCGAACCAGAATGAGCGACCATGCACCTGTCAACACTAAACATCATGCTCCATTCATGTGCCCATCCTGCAATCCTGTTTAAGTTGGTCTGGAGCAACTACCTATCGCTTTGATTCCCGATTACCCTAATTAGATTCACGTCATCTGCAAATTTGCTAGCAATCCCATCGATACCCTGATCAAGTTTTTCAATATAAAGTGAAAAAGTATGGGGCCAAGGATACTTTCTCGAGGAACTCCACTTGTGACGCCTGTCCAACCAGAGAACTCCTCATTCACCATAACTCTTTTAACCATGATTCTATCCAATTCAGCAAGTTGCCTCAATCCCAATCTTGTGTAAACCCCTCAAGAGTTTACCATGTTGGACCCAATCTAATGCCTTCTGGAAATGAAGGTAAACAACATCTACATTTTTGCCCTTACCCAAAGCCTTCGTCACGTGATCATAGAAGCAAAGGAAATGTTTTATGTCGTCCACACTTGAATATATTAAATTATCATTTAGACGTTTCAGGGCATTAAGCTGATGGGCATAGAAAAAAAGGAGAAAAACCTCTTTTCATTAAAGGAATGGTACAACTAATTAATCTACAAGCGTGCAGTCAAGCTGCTGACAACTTGCTTATCTGTGTAATGCAAATATGAAATTACTGTAAATTTATAAAGAGGAACAATTTCTTGAGCAATATGCAGATAGCAATATTTTTCATGTATAATCTTATGTGACTATAAAGGGTTTTACACAGTTAAAAGGGTTAAAAAATTATATCTATGCCAACTGTATTGAGCACTTATGAGAGACTATGCTTGAATTTTGCGGAAAATAAGAAAAAGTGCATTGCTTTCATTACTTCTTATTTTTTAAGTCATAGGTGAAGTTTATTTGCTATTTTTTAGTGTTGAGTAAAAATTTCACAGTTAGCCACCTGATTAAACAATGAATGAAAGAAAATTCAAGGAATTCTGATCATATATAGGGGGGGGGGGGAGACTACTGCTCTTGTTATGTGTAGGGTAACCCTTTTGATAAATTTACCTCTGATTTTGAAACTACTAAAACTCGTTTATTTTGACTTTTGAACATATGGTCATCATCATCAATCATTTTTAACCCATTGTGCTGGATGTAGGTCTCTCCTTGAAATTTTTTCATTTTTCTCTGTCTGATACTTGCTATTCAGTTGACTGAAGGCATTTTCCGACCTGCCAACTCTCCGGATTTAGGTGGGAGACTCCAAATTTTTCATCCTTCCTTTTGCTCTCCGTATTTATTAAAATTTCTCCGGATTTTGGCAGAAAATTAGATTTTACGCGAGCTTTCACATTGTCGTGACGTCAATGACAGCCGTCGTCGTTAGAAAAAACACCCATAGAGGACAGCCATAAAAAAGTCTTGGTGACCGCATTTAAGCAACTGGCAAAGATGTGACCTTTGTTTACGTAGAATTTATCAGCAATAATTTATCAGGAGCATGACCTTGGTTGCCGAAATTCCTGTATAATCATTATTGTCTATTCCATTAACAACTGTGCGGTAAACACACATTTTTTTGTCAGCAGTATGTATTTTGAAGTTTTTAAATTGTTTCCTCCGATTAAATATGTCTTCAGAAAGAAAATATAAAACTTTAGCTATATAAAGCTTTTAAGAGTTCATATACCCAAGATTATCAGTCACTGATAGCATCCACGAAAGGAAACTTATGTTTTATGAACAGTATATGTAGATGTGATTTGTCTATTCTGCATGGAAAAACTGACATGAAATTATATTCTGCTCAAGGGCAATGCAGAATATGCCTTGGGGGGAGGAATAGAACTTTTTCTTAAATTGATTTAAAAAAAGTTTCGAAAAATTTTTTTTGTGCATTTTTTTGATTGAGTCTATGAGTGACAGGAGGGGGTACCCCCCTCGGGAGGATTTCTGGATTCCAAAAGTTGGCACGTCTGCATTTGTTCATATCTCATTGCTCCATTTTGTTTTAAGGCGCTTCCTTGGAAATTATGGATGTAAATTTAGAGTATTTTTAGTCTGTCTATTGTGCTGTCTTCTTGCAATATGTCCTCTGCTCTGATATATTTTAGCTCTATAAGTCAGTGCTGGTAGCACACACTAGTTGAATAGTTTTCTTTTCTGGCATAATGGTATGTTTCTCTTCAAAATTAGTTTTTGCCAAAAGGGCTCCACCTGAACCTGATTCTTCTGTTTATTTCATCAATGATCGTAAGTTCTTGTTCCCAGATATAAATAGTTTTATACCTTTTCCATCTGCATGTTGTTGAGCAAAATATTCTTCTTAAAGCAAAGGAGTTTAAAACATTATTTTCTTTCACAGATTCATTTTTAAACCCACCTAAATACTTGCCTTTTCCAGTTCTTGTATCATTTCTTCTTGTTCATGTGGGTTATTTGTTATTTTCACTTTAATTTAACAAATTTTCAGATATATCTTCAGGAACGCTTTGATATCTCTCTGAGATGTCAAGCGGGGTGTGTCCAGTTCTTCAATGTTCAACGTTCATATGGATTATTTGAGCTTATGTGTGAATTAAACAAAACCTTAAACAATGCAGGTCTAACAGAATTTTGGGATTGAATGAAACAAATAGTCATAAATGGTGAAAATTATGTTTACAAAAAGTTATTTTAAATTACTATGCAATGCAATCAAAATATCAAATGAATATAGTATAATGTTACATGAGGTACTGTTAAATTTTGCAACATTTTAAAGGTTACTTTACATACAGTGAGTTGAAAAATATCTTTTAATTTCTTCTGCCATAGAACACTCTCAAAAGCTTCAGAACAGCATGGTGCTCATGACCAAAAACAGGTTTAAGATGTCCACCCTTCCCAAAGATGGATATCGCTCACTTTTTGAAACACTGCCATAGACTTAGGATACCTGGTCCTACTGCAATCTGTTTTAAAAAGCCATCATTTTCATTATCAATTTTTAAAAGATTTTAAAGCACAATCAGCCATAGGTTTAACTTACCCCACTCATTGAAGCAAGCTGAATCCATGATAAACTAAAATAAAGAATTACTTGAGAATGGGACACTGAAAAAAATAAGTTTAAAACATTGACTGTAAAAAAGCATAATTTAACAAATTTGCATCTGTATTTTCAAGAAGTTTGATCTTTTCAGCATAGATGTAAGGTTGAATTTGCCTTAATGAAAATATATAGCAGTTTTACTTACAACCGTTTACTTTACTTGAAAACTAGCATGGTTTTAAATTTTTTTGGGATTTCAGGACCACTGGATCAATATTGACAATCCTCAATATCCTGTACGAAAGAGCTTACTGATGGTTGCTTTGCAGAATTTGCAAACTATTTTAATAAGAGCCACTGATGGTCCAGATGTCAAATATTCAGTGTAAGTACTTTGTTTTCTGTGAAAAAAAATGTTGTGTCCTTAAAATATCCTCCAATGTTCTTAAAAAGTATTTTGTGTAGGGATTATCCTCCCTCTATTTTCCTTTTTGCTCTTTTAACAATACACACAGATAAAAATATGCTAACTCTGATGATTAGACACCAATGGCCATGTTCATCATCATTGGTTAAAAGTTAAGTGGATGTTAAAAAATGTTGGGTTATCTAGAAAAACTTAACTCAGTTAAGTGTCATTTTCTCAATCAAGCTTTAACTGCTCTGGTTTTGCCAGTTATCTAATGAGTTGCTGGCTGATTTCTTGCACTTTCTGATATTTGGATGTTAATTTTGTGGATTTTACATTTTTCTGGTATGTTTTTATAGTTTCAATTCAATTCTTTGAAGTTATTTCTTTCTTATTTCTTTTGATAATTCAAAGTTAATTTTGTGGATTTTGAATTTATTTGATAATGCCAAGTCTAGGGAAAAATAATTCAAAGTTAAAGTAAATAAGTAAAGTTAGTAAGTAAATTTTGACTACTTAATCAGCACATAACAACTAAATTATACAATTATGAACTATCTCACCAAATACTCAGGAACGTTCTTATTAGAACACAATTACTGCTAGTTCATAAGACTTCTAGTACATACTAGGCTTTTAGAGAGGAGGCACATAGAACAATGAACATGTTATAGCACTTCAGGATAACCAAGTATAGGAACTGGAAGAGAACCTTTATGTTCATTCTGAACGTTATATACTCAAGTACCTTGAATTCTTATCAACAAGCACTGAGGGAGGGTGCGTATGTTCATCTGGACATTAAGCGACTGCAGCTGGAAACTATTGGAGGTAGTTGAAGAATAAAAGAAGACTCTTTAAAAGAATGAAAAATACTCATTAAAAGAGCAGAGAGCTGAGTTAAAAAAAAACACACAGCATACTTTTTGGTAGCAAGAGCCTGAATGCACTTTACTAAGGGAGCACACAGTAAAGCAGGAGCAGCTCTAGCTCACATGCTGCTGCACCTGACAACTGCCGATATTGTGAAAACCTGAATTCGAGTGCATCAGTGTGGAATTTTGTTATCAGGACATACTTGTCACCATCTTTTAGCAATTGCTTGGATACATCTATGATTGTTGAAGTGGTGTGAATGAGTGCAAGAAAGGTTTCTTGAGAAAGGCAACCATGTCTGGTCTTCAATTTCATGTTTTGCCCTTTTTTGGCTCATTCAGCAAAAGAGGAAAGAAACATGAAATTTTCAGCATCCTCAGCTGTTAGAGTAAATGAATTTTCATTTCTTGTATGGATGCCTTTGTTCTGATGCGATACATTTAAAATATGCCACCATCGCTTCACATATTTCAAGAACTTTATCGTGTCATCTACTTGAAAATCTCCAGAATTAGGTTTCTCTGAAAGTCTTTGCAGAGCAGCACAATTTGATTCGTGAAATATGTTCACTGCGGGAAGAACATTTTGTCGCTCCATGCTTGTCGTATACAATGATTTAACATTCAATTTGAATGCATATTTTATTGTGCGTGATTTTTCCTCATTATAAATTTTTCTTAATAATCCGAAGTGAGGTTTGATTAGTTCTTTTTCACCTGAATGATCTAGACAAACAAATGTTTTGTCAGAATCTAATTGGTTTAGCCAATTGTTTCTTATGCATTTCAATATATGCACTGCATCAAAAAGTAAAAAGAGGTCAGCTCCATTTATTGAGTTGGCAATAACTGTAAGTGGCATTTTGTTGACATATGTGGCGTTCTCAAGATTGGCTAATGCTGTAAACATCTTTCTATTTACACTATTGTTATCTAAAACAAGGGCACAGACTTCAAAAGCAGCTCTAAAAGTAATTCCATAGCTTGTTTAACAAGCAAACAAAGATCCTCTGCAGACATTTTACATACAGGCATAAGAGCTCTAATCTCTTTGTATGAGGGAAAAACTGTTGCTATCATGAATGCTTGCACAAAGCATTTCTTTATTTTTTTCATTCTCAGCATAACCTATGATTTTATTGCCTTTGAAACAGACTTTTGGCTTCACATGAATTTCATCTGTTAATAGGTTCACCAGCCTTTCTTCATCTCCAAGCTTTTAACATTTTAATGTGACATAGTCAATATTGTCCTTATTAATTCGGGAACTATTCAGACTTAAAACATTCATAAATTTTTTAAGAGAGCTAACGCATGGCAGTGTTAAAACATCAAAATTTAACAGAGCTTTATAGCATGCTGGAGATACAGTGTACAGATTGGAAGCAAAATAAATATATATCAGCACTGTACCTGTGGCCGTGTTTATCTTTCGAAAAGAACAAGACCTGTTTATATAGAAACTTGATATGGCAATTTTTTGGATTGTCTGTATTCTCAGAAGCTAGGAACTGGAGACTTTCTAATGCTGCTTCATACCTATTCGGTTCAGCATAGTTCACCTGGCTATTTATCACAATTGAAACTAAATTTTCTAATTGACTCCGAAAAGAAAGTTTTCCATCATTTAACAAATGGGAATAAAGTTTGTCATCCAATTTATTTTCTCCGATAAAAACCTTCACATTTAAAGATGATGATACTTTTATACTTTTTTTCATTGGCTCATTATGTCATTGAAGCACATAAATAAAATGCATACTCATGACTCACTGGTTTTGAACACCAAAACATTGTCTGGCACTTGAATCTTGCTGGAGAATGTAAAATTAAAATTCTCAAAGCTCAAAATTTTATCATTCGACACAAATTTGCAGAGATTGGTTTCTTCAGCTTTTCTCTGTTTACTATCTCTGCTTTCTCTAGGTTGAGAAGTAGTAGTAGATAAATATGATGGGCAACCGGGAAAGATGGTCTAATTGAGTTGGCACAGATCCCACTTTCAGTTTTGGATGACATCTTCTTATCTTCACCAGTTAACCATTAGAAATAAATTCAAAACGTACCATGCATTCTTCTGCGAAATGCCTTTCACATACCACACTATGTTGTGTTGACAATAAGGCTTTCCTAGGAATCGTCTTGATCCAAATCTCTTTCAATTTTTTTTCCTTCGGAAATTGGAACACAGAAAAGTATTCCGTAGTTCTGTGGTAATTAGAATTGCAAGAAGTCACAAAACAAGTCAGAAATTAAAAAAAAATGAAGGAAAAAATCACGCTGAAATTATCTCTTCAGTACTACTATACATGGCGGATGTCTTCTTCCTTCCCACAAGCAGCTAACGGACGCTGGGCGAAGCGGTGGGACGGGTAAAATGATGTTAGGTCACGTGACGCTCTGAGTTGGAGGGCCTTAATTGTTTAGTGGGCTATGGTGTGTGTGTGTTTTTTAATTTTTTTGGGTCAGAATCATTTCACTGTTCTTAATTATACCAACTAGAGTTGAACCTTGTTTATGCAAAAATACCTACTCCAAGGTTCCCATTACCAAAATTAAGGTAGTTAGGGGTTTCTGGTGTTTCAAATCCCTGACAAGTGAAAAACCTAAATTCTTTCTTTGCCTTTATTTGACCACTCTCAAGAAATTACTGAGTGAGGCTGACAGGGTTCCAGCCTGGAAGTATTCTCATCATTTTTTTTCACACCATAAATTTACTGTAGAGATCCCCATGAAAAATCTGATCCGGTAGCCCGCCAAAGATTCCATCCTAAGGAGCCTTACTACAGGATATAACAGTATGTTTTGCATTGTTCCGCAATGAGCCCTTAGCTAACTGGGAAAGTTCTATGGTAAAAATTCCCATAACAGTGTTTTCAACACTTTTCTTGCAATTCTTTCCGATTTGTTCTGCAGCAGTACCTGCTACAGCTCTTCGACATATGTCACAGTTTTTGGCATATTCTGTTTTGGGGATGGGGGACAAGGCAGAACCAAAATGCACACTTTTCCTAATGCACAGTTGCCCCAAGAGTCCATTCTTGTTTCGGGTATTATGGCCCCAGGTCCTGTCTGTTCCCTCAATTTTTCCGAACGTTTCCATTGTCAAGATAGGGCTCAAAAAAAGTGACAGCATGTGGTGTGGTGTGAATTTTTATTATTCCAAAATTTTCTAAGATTTATGCATCTAATCTAACACTTAGGTTGCCTCCTAGGTGCGCTGCACCCCTTGTACCTTCATTTAAGCCTCCCCTGCACTAAAGCTTCACATAACTGTATAGTGGCGACATCTAGTGAGTAAGATCGGCACATACACTTCTGTTTAATACTCCCACTTGAATTTTGAATAAATAAGCCACAGAAATCAAAAATAATTTTAATAGCCGTAGAAATCAAAATATCTTGATTAAATGAAATACAATAGCAAACTAGCATAATTGGAACCAATAATGAAGTAATATATTTGCTTACAAAAAAATAAAATAAATGCAATCATAAAAATAACACATTTGGCTCTTTTCAAGCCCATTGCTTGAAAGCACATTTCCTGTTTCGATCCGTGGACAGTTTTTGTTAAATAGTTTGCTATCATATTCAATGTGTCTATATTTCTGACAGTGATATGGCCAAGGTTTTCAGCATCGCATACAAAATGATGTTGGCTATCAATATGCTATATTCTTCCATGGTATACACTATTTTTGGTCACATTTATGGCCCCCATTATTATCACAATAAAGCGGAACTGGTTTCACAGAAAACAGTCTGAGTTCTTTCACTATTTTCTTGATCCAGATGGCTTCTTTTGTTGTCGCATACTGAGACATGTACTCTGCTTCTATTGTACTGGTTCCAATCCTTGGCAGGCATTTACTGCACCATGACACTGCACTTCTGCCAGTAGTGAAAATGTATCCAGTAATTGACAGATAATCACCTATGTCACCTTCAAAATTAGCATCTCAATAGCCAATCACTTCAACGCCACAATCCTTGGAGTACGATAACGTAGCCTCTGCAGATCCTCGAAGGTATCTCATAATTCTTTTCACATTGGTCCAGTGCAATTTCCCAAGATTGTTACAAAACTCACACACAAGATTTACAGCATGACTGATGTCTGGCCTTTTTGCTTGTCACTGCTTGGTATGGAACAGTAGACATGTTCTGCTTGTTTTCAGCACCATTAGAAGGTGATTGAATTTTTGACATCACTTTGTTCAGGTCTAATGGTGTTGTCACAGGATGGTACTCATGGATGTTATATCTGTGTAGCATACTCTTCACATAATGAGTTCAGGGACGCCGGAAGTCAGAAATGATTGGTGTTGCTCAAAGTATGCAAATCATTTCTCTGTACAGGCCATAATATTTACGTATATTTTCACCTGACCATACATCCCTTTTTTGAAGTAGTGTCCCGTTTTTTCGAATCTATTTGATTTTAGCAATGACTCGTTTTTCAACCTACTTTTTGTAGTAGTGGTAAGATTTTTACTACAGTAAAATGTAACATACCTATGCAAGAAGGGTATAGGGGTCCCGTGTCTGTCCCAAGACCAGGGCGCCTCAAGAGAATGCAGGTCTCACAAAAATGAGAGCCAGTTAAAACTTTCGAGAATTTGCCAGGTAGGATCTCAGAAAAATCACTTAGCGCTGGGACCCATGATGCTCTAAAGACGGCCCTGCCCAAGACAATCAAAAATTTAAATTATTTTTTTGAATAAATTAAAATATTAAAATAAAATACCTTTTTATGTGTGCTATATTTTTCAATTTCTGTTAATTTAAAATGTTTTTTGAACGTAATGAATTCAAAATGTCTCTGGGACAGATGCCCTGAGTTCCCCCCTCATAATATTCACATAAAACTGTGAAATTCTATTATAAACCGATAAAGTGGTGGAAAATGAGTTTAATCGTCAATCAATGATGGCTTTAATCATCAATTCTTTAAAACCATGCTAATGTGTATTCTAAAATCGAATAGTTCTGTGGCATGTATTTTATAGTTTTTAATCAATAATTATGGATTGGTTTGTTGATGATTTAGTTGAATTCGCGTTTCAAGTTCCCCCCGATAATTTAAATTGACAACCATCACCACACAGTAATGTTGCGGGTCATTTGAGTATAGTGTTTCAGAATATTGGGGAAGCTTACATTGAAAACAGAAAGTGATGCAAATACATAATGCAGGGGTTCTCGAACTGTGTGCCACGTCATCCTGCAAAGGTTTTCCGAAGAGACTGTTAAACTGCTCTGGGGAGCCGCGGAAAAGCGTTGATTAGGAGGAGATGCCACTGGTGGAAAAAGTTTGAGAGACCCTGACATCCCCCAACGCTGCCTGCGCTAGGATCTTTGACTGGCCTCCAGGCCAAGTGATTTTTCTGAGGCCCTATTACGCAAATTATCGAAAGTTTCAACCAGATGTAATTTTTGTGAGGCTCCTCTTCTCTTGGACCCCCGAGCCGTGCCTGGGTGGGTCCATTCTTTTTGACGGCACTCCCGCCCGTCAGCAAAATTTCGACAGTACCGCCCCCACCTCCTAACGCATATTGTTGGGATCAGAAACGTACGCAGGAGGGAGGGCCATAGGGGGCTCGTGCGCCCCCAGACGAAAAAAATATTTTTTAACGTAAAAAAAATTAAAATTTTGAAAGAAAATACCTTTATATGTGTTATTATAATCGATTTCTGTTAATTTTAATGCTATTTGAAGAGTAAGAACTCAAAATATCTCTTTCAGAAATTGATTGCGACCCACCCTTTAAGCCATATATGGTAAACCCTGAACCCCCGGAACAAATGTGGGCCTGAAGGTTATCTGATGTGGCTTGCCTACTCAAACCCAATTTTGTGAAAATGAATGAAGCGGAACATTTACAGATCGCTTAAATAACCCGTGGCACAATTCCAAAGCATTTAAGTGGCTCATGTGGCACATTTTTGGATCACTGAAGTAAGCCCGTGGCACATTTTCAGATCACTTAAGTAACTCGCGACACAGTTCCAGAACATTTAAACGATCCATGGCACATTTAGAGATCTCTTGAGTGAAACGTGGCACAGTTTTAGAGCACTTAAGTGGCCCCCCGGTGCGGTTCTACATCACTCAAGTTACCCGTGGAACATTCCCAGATTACTTAAGCGCTCTGTGGCATAATTATGGATCATTTGCACAGTTCCAGAGCACTTAAGCAGCCTGGACACATTTCTTGAGCACTTGAAGGATCCGTGAAACATTTAGAGATCACTGAAGAGGCTCTGTACGGAATTTATCATTAGGGAGAATGTTAGTTCAGGCGCCCACAATCTATCCAAAGGTTTTTCGTTTTTGACGGACCGAGTAAGATGCCATTAAAAATATTTCATATTTTCATAAAGGGTGGTTGGTGACGTAAGCATCCTACTAAACCCCCTCCCCTCTTCTCATCAAAAGTCAGCAAATCGGGACCCCCCCACCATCGATGCTGACGTAATACTTGTATGACCGCTTACCTAAGGTGCCCGGTGCGTCTCAATAGTTTCGGACAGGAAAAATATTTGCCTGATTATATATTTCGGGGTAGGAATCGCAAAAGCGTGGTGTGGGGGACTTGGGGATCTGGTCCCTTCCAAAAATGTGAGAAAATGACCGAAAAAAGGGGAAAAGATGGACAAATCTATTGTTCTATCACTTTGGTCCCCCCCCCCCGAACGAAATTTCTGGCTTAGGCATCCATTATTTCAAAATATACAACCATGCTGTGAAATATCCATACAGAAAATGTTAAATACATTATTCAATAGATTAACACAGAAACTGGCGAAAATTCAGCACTGAAAATAATTTTAAAATAATAAGAGAAAATAAAATCCTGAAACTGATAAAAATTTTGGACTTGATGAATCAAAAATAATTGAAATGATTCCTGCACCACACACAATAAAAATTCAGAATTTACAGGGGGGGGGGGAATTTCAGAATTGTTGAAAGAAATAATTCCAGAATTGATGAAACTGCAGAATTAGTGCAAGAAGTAATTTCAGAATTCATGAAAGCCTCCAATAGTTTACCGTGAGTGCGGGGCCTACAAAGCACAGTGCAACTGTTCCTGTCGCACATTCCTAAGAGCGGCTCTCACTTTCACAGCGGAAATCACTTTTCCTCATTTCTCTTTGACAGCCTTAACCGTTTGTCAGTGAATATACAGTGAACTTATGTTGTTTAAATTTTTTGTTGACTGGGCTATATGCTCTCACATCTCGTTGGCTGGGATTTTTGGCTGCCCGAAGCAGAGGCGAATTTAGGGGCGGGCGCACCAGGCACACACCCTGGGCCATGTAAAACCCAAATGTTACACTTTTTTCTAATTTAAGGGGTCCAGTATTTACTTTTGCATCCGGGGCCTCAACTGACTTTAATCCGCATCTGCCACCACGCAAAACTTTTCACGGGCTCTTCTGTAGCAAATTTACAGCTTGAAAAAACTCAAAACATTTATGGTAATTGTCACAGGTCCCAGAGCTGTTCCAATGTCGGCCCTACCCTTGTGGGGTGAAATGCCGAACTTGACCGTACGGAAATCAGGCGTCGACATCTGCACAATAATTTTACGGAATTTAAGACTTGAACTTGAAAGTTATTGGCAACATTCCCAGTTTAAACGACAGCGGATGGTTTTTCTACAGTTAATTACACAAAAGAAAGAAAAAAGAATGTCATATAGATAAAAGCAAACTTACGTGGGGTAGAATCTAGTTCATCAACGTGCCACTATGAAATCCTTTGAACTTTGAAAAAAAAACAAATCTTGAGCATTTTTTTTTTGGTCATCCGACAGACATTGAGCGGGAAAAAAAATAGGAAGTCCTGCCAGGGCCGCAATGGGGGGGGGGTGGGAAGGACCGCAATGGGGGTGCAACTCCTTACAAGGAAAGGGTCCCACGGATATGTCTTCAAAAATTTTAATTTTAAAAAAAAAACGCTTTCAGTGCAATATTTGAGCTATCTTCAAATGATGATTGGTATGATTGGTATTGCTGAGCAATACCATTCAGATGATTGGTATTGCTTTAGCAACACGAGAAGATATGTTCCGGCATCCCTGAATGAGTTTGATTCAGGCTAATGGACCCTGTTGCCCTATCTCTCTCAATTTTAATATCTAAACAATAATTATCCCTTCCTGCATCTTTCATTTCAAAGCGCCTCTTTAGTTGTGTCTTAACCCAGTTTTAAAGTTCTACATATTAGTAAAATAAGTAAATCGTCTACATATATAGTAACAATTACTTTGTTAATTTGATCAGTTTTAATATATGCAAAACTATCAAAAGAACTTTGCTAAAATCTCATCTCAACTAAACCTTTTTCTAGCAATTGATACCTAAGTCTGCCACTTTGCTTTAAACCATCTAAAGCTTTATTAAGTTTAAACACTTTTCCTTTCAAATTTTTGTGATAGTATTCTTTTAAATCTTCTGGAATTTTCATGTATATTTGCTCATGTATTGTTTCTTGCACAAAAACCATAACAGCATCCATTTGATAAATTTTCCAATTGTATATAGCTGCATATGCTAGCCATTGAGCCAACTCTCAATGTCACATAAAAAATAACGTACAATTGGTGAGAATGTTTCATTATAGTGTTATGAAAATTATGTAAATAGTCATTAATTATATTTATCACTTGTTATGTTGTTCTCATCTGTAAATAATCATTATCTTATGTAAAAATGAAAGTTAGGTTTCTCTCTGTAAATATCGCCAAATTAACGACAAACTTCGCATGTTTGGTGACAGCGCTTATAACTTGGCAATGTCATGCTGTCAAAAGATTCTCCCAGAAGAATTTCGACTTTTCTGTGCCTGTACATAAGTGCCACCAGGGAGAACTAAAAGAGAGTTTGTTGAATTTTATTTGGAAGACGCTATCTTATTTGTCAGTCACTTTTTTTGTGTTTTTTGCGTGTTTCTCCAAAATCGCTGCTTGTGAATATGTGTAATAGCTAGAGCCCAGAAGTTCAGGCAAAATGCCATAAATAGGCAAATAGTTTGAAAATAGGCAAATAGTTTGAAAATAGGCAAAAGGCCTATTTTCAAACTTTTTTGTAAAAATGCCTTTTTTGAACTTTCCCTGCCGTAAATGCCTATTTTGACATAGTTTTAAGTTTATTAGTGAATTTCAGAGGCCATAATATGCAAAATTTGGATATTTTGAGCATTGGAAACAAAAGAATTAAAAAAAAAATTATTTTTTTGTTTAAAATTTTTTTAAAAGAGCTTTTTTAAAATTTATCCTCTCAGTATTGTTATCATCAGAAAGCCCCCCTTCTATTCTAGCCCCATTTAAACTTGAATAAGTGATCTGAGAGATAGGTAACTTTGCTCTAACCGAATGGTGTTAGACATGAATGATTTTGTTTCAGATGAATGCAGCCCACCTTAGAAAAAGAGAAAAATTTGAAATTTTCCACATGCTTCACATAACATGTCTCGTTCAGACATTAAACTGCATTGTATATTTATAGCTCACTGATGACTGTCTCAAGAGGTCATCAGTTGACGTCATGGCTGAATGAATGAACGCCAGAACTTTGCCACTGGACTTATCCCGTTGCCAAGATCTCTTCCAGCCCAATTTTGTAGCAGAGTCCGGAACACTTTATTTTGTGTCAAAAAAAAACATGCAAAATTTTTACAACATATTTTCCCTAGACAATTGGGTACTGTTGCGATTAACAAATTTTGTGATGATTTCAGATGAGATGGGTTGCGAGTTGGAGAAAAGTTTCTGGGTTTCTTTAAGATGGAAGAATGTACACATATTAGGATGGAGGTATATTTTAAAAGCAATTGGAAAGGGCCCCCGTGCCATCTCATCTGTTATCTTACACTTGCCATATTATATGCACAGGATACAAAAAAAAAGAAATGAGAATTTTATTGTGAAATATAAAATATCCATCGGAGCGAATCATCTCGCTTAACACCTTATTGGTGAACAAATGGGTGTGATAACTTGTGGACTAGAAGCCAGAATCAGTTTTATTGGGTTGAGTTCACTTGGTGAGCAATATGATTATGACAATATGAGTATGCACATGTCAGATATGCTATAACGCATCAAGTACCCGTAATCATAAATACCTTTTTTTAGTGCCTATTTCGGTCATTTTTAGTGTTTTTTTGCCTGCCTATTTTGACCATTTTTAGTTCCTGAACTTCCAGGCTCTAGTTATAGCTTTTCTGTAAAATAAATCTGTGTTGTCCATGAAATTGCATCATGCTTTGCTATCTCTAGTGCCTGAGAGAAACATTATGTTTATCACTTCAACCTGAGAGAAAGCCTTAGCTGCTCGACAAGTTTTATAGCTTTCTATCTCACCATTAATATTATACTTGATTTTAAAAAGACCCATTTACAATCTACAATATTTCTATCTTTAGGCCAGTGTACAATTTTCTAAGTATTGTTTTTAATGTGACCTGCAATAGTTTCAGGTATTGAGTGTTACCAGTGATTTGCATCAGTGCCATTTAGAGCCTCATCAATGATTTAGATACATTTTGACATAGATACTTCTGGTATCTTAGCCAAACCATCCTACATCTCTAGAAGACTCGACCATTCCCTTAAATTAAAACCTGTTTTTGCTTCCACTGACTTCTTTAAATACAGCTTCTTTCCTCATACCATTGGTGAATGGAACAAACTCCCAAGCTCTAGTGTTGAATCTCCCACTATCACTAGTTTTTTGTCCAGTATCAAACAATATCTTTGTCATTTTCAATCGTATCCTCTTGTATAGGCCCCCAGGACCAACAATATGGTATAAATAAATAAATAAATGATTTGAGAAATAACCTCTCAGTTATGGAAGAAGTCCAGAATCTGCTACAAATATTTGATACTGGTTTTTGTGGGCATAAAATGACTGTGATGTTAAAGAAATTTTTCTCTGTCCCATTCTATAATTCATTGGTCCTAACTTGATGTGCCTAGAAATGCATGTGTCATTTTTTGTGAGGATGGTGCTTTCCTTGGCACAGTGGTGCAGTGAGCACCACGTTGGGCATAAATACTATAACATAGCTGCCAAGTATCCCAGATTTTTGGGGAGTCTCCTGAATTTCTATTCCTTCTCCTGGACTCCAGAAAAACCTTTTATCTCTTTAATTTTGACTGATTGTAAAAATCCCTACTTTTAGGGAAAAAGTATTCCCAAAGAATTTACTTGGAAGGAAGACATGCTTTTTTTTTTAATCCTCTGAAATGATGTCACAAGTGTAATGTACAAAAAATCCACATGGAAGACCCATTGAAATGCAAAGCTTAGTAGAAACAGTTTATACTGTTACTGATAATCAAAATTTCAATGTTCATTTGATCATGTTTTAAAATATTTCAGACATTTGGTCACTTTTTAGAATATTTGAGTCATTATATTCACTAGTTTTTAGGCTGTGATACATGCTGAGCTCTGATTAAATAAGCATCCTTGAATTTTTAAATTTGGTCTACAAAAGTGCTTGAGTAGTCCATGAGTTGCTTTGAAACAGCATGAACCATGTTATAGCATCACATTTTTTTATTCTCTTTTTAATAGGCTATATAATGTTACATTAGATGAAGCTGTTTCTGATTATGGAGGTGTTTTGTCAGAAGGAATTGA